>NC_139232.1:67056605-67701964 GCF_977018435.1 Lepisma saccharinum
AATTGAATATGAAGTTGTATGTTGTAACCTACCATTGGCCATGAAGAAACAGTCTATTGGTGGGCAGGGTGAAAGAAAAGAGCTCTCGAGTACACTCAATTTGACACTGAGTAGTGTTCGAAGCGAAAGGTACACTCACTTCATTTGGTGATTTACCACCATATTTGAAAGTGTTCTGCAAGCATTGGCTGTAGTGTTGAATGTTTCAAGTCATGGGGGAAGCTTGCAGTTTGATCGAAGTTTGACAAAAATGTTGCGTAAAGATAAAGGGACACGGTGGTGGCTTATACAAGGAGGTACTTCCCACTTTTGGGGCTGGAATACTTATATTTCTGCTGTTTCTTCCAGGTGTGGGCTCATAGGTTTGTGTGCCGGTTATGGCTGATCAAAAACAGCTTGTAGTCTGTACATTGTAAGAAGAACAGATCCTGGACCTTTCGAGTCCAAAGAAGTAAAGGTTCAAGCATTCTTGCCAAGAGGTGTTCTTTTTAAATCGACCTCCCTTGCCCTCACCCTCATGACTTACCCTCTGGGTACGTGCCACGTGTCTGGATATTCCAGGAAAATAAATGTAGAATTTCGTACCAATCTGCCACGATGCCTGTGGCTCATGACAATAGTATGGTTGTTCCAAGTGCAACAAATGAATCTGTAGCTGATGAAGAAATGACAGCATCCAGACAAAAGTGGTTCAGTGTCCTCCGATGAAGGTTCCTTTCGTTACTTTTAGCCATCTCATCTGCAAGGTTCGCCATCACACACTTGACCGACATTGTCCTCCGGGCGAACTTAAGCATATGTCTTGAAAACATATAAGTCTTTCATCATAATAATTATGCAATTAAATATATATTGATATAATAACCCTTTAAAACGAACAAACAAACAAATAATTTAAAGAAAGAGGAAGAAATATTTCCCATGGTAAATATATTAACTTACCATAACGAAATTGCTGTAGAGTACCATAAACTCAAATATAAATAAATCCTAAAAAGACAATCCTTAAATAAAATAAATAAGAAAAAAGTATAGCCTCCCAATAATATAATACTAAATAAAATACTAGCATATTCAGATATAAATGGTGAACATCTCTGTTCTTGCCCAACACATCGCCAAGTGCCTAGGCTTGTCTAGTATTGATGGTTTCCCGGATCATAAGTCCTAAGGCTCGGCTGGCCTTTGGCCGACGCCAGTGAAGCCGTTTTCGAAATTTCGTTTCTTCTCGAATAACCGCTATGATGTACCAAATTCTGAGAGATTACATGTGCTAGACCTTCTAGACCATTCACATGAATCTTCACGTGGGTTGCTTTCGCTGTTGTCCACATATTCGCAATAGTTTAATAGGCCTACGTAGACACTTAAAGTGAGGAGTTACAGTTACGCACCATGTGTGCATTTATTTCTCATATCGTCGGAATGGGTAATGCTACTAAAAAGAATCTGGGTGTATGCAAAAGTATGAATTCCTCCCCATGTTGCAAGTGGAAGAGTTTTTTTTATTATGTCGATTATTAAGCTAGATATGATGAGTGAGAATTTGCAGAATCCCATGTATTCAAATAGAAGTTTCGATTTTTCTACTGATCAAAAGTTTCATCAAACTGCCCTCTTTCCGTTGATATATTTTTCTATGCCATCGGAAGTTTGATATTCCCAACAGAACAAATCAAGTAATACTCTCATGAGTGCAATGCATTTCTCCTTGCCTCCTACGGCTATCATGGCAGTGTTGCCAAACATGATGCGCATAAAGAGCTAAATTTCACATTAAATTGAATTAAAACTGACTTTTAAGGAGCTAGATTTACGAAGGCTGGATAAAGTGCCTCCTAAGGTAGTTCTAATTTTAGGTGCCAAAGGGGTTGGGCGCTGCTATTACCGTTAACTTTAAAGTAGAGCTGAGCCGATACCGATGTATCGGCATCGGTGAGTATTGGTTGATACCAAAGGTTTTCATTGGCTAGAAGAGCAGGTAAAGGCAACAACAGCTCATCTGTCCTTTTTAAAAGTTCGTTCACCCTTACTTGTGACAGATTGGGAGACCGGCACAGGAAGATCCATAAATTTTCCTAGAAACTCTGGATGAAACCCCCACCCTCCTGGGAAGCAGATGACAAGATCAAAGGCATGGGTAAGTGAAAGCTGAAAGGAAACGTGACTATGAAGGCATGTAACTGCTTAGTTAACGCTGTGGGAAATAAACCATTCATTGCCAATTTTTGCTTGAAGCTCGTGGTGTTAAGATAAGTGGATGTTTTTAAACCCCCCGCCGCACTAATGTCGGGTCAGGTAGTTTCGGAGTCCTTGGAAAAGAGGGATGAAGGTCACTGTGAAATTAGCTTTGGTTTATCAGCAATTTATGCTTATCCTCTTCGCTTCTGTCTTTCGTGGAACTGCTGGTATCGGCCAATGATGGCTATTTATTTCCGCCAAAAGCCGGGCCCCCGTGGCGGAGTAGTTAGCACATCGCGCTACGATGCCAGGGTTCGAATCCCGGCCTGGGCATGGATGTTTTGGAGTGTCCATTCATCAATTTCATCACTCATCCCCATCTTCGCAAATTAGAAAAAAGTGGCACAAAAAACGAAGTAAAATAAAGCAAATAAATCAATAATTTCCGCCGAGATTAGATCGAGAACATACGGCTTTGAATGACAGTACTAAGATCAGCTAATCGGGACTGGACCTACATTTTAAAAGTGGGACCCGAACCACCATGTGCCTCTACTGAGTATCGAACCCGCGATCTATTGATTACAAGGCGACGGCGACACCAACGGAGAGGCCTCTCTAACAGCACAGCACTACTTACAATAATGTACATAAAATATTTATCAAATGGACGTACCAACATTCTTTCTGTTATTCAATAAATATTCATTTTTTTTTTTACTTCTTTGACATAAATTTCCTTGCCATGACTGTTGTTTTTACACAAATTTTAGCGGTCTTAACTACACGTAAGCTAGATGATGAATATTTGCTGTTTTATCTCTGATTTCATAGTGTTTTTTACTATTTATGTAATAACAATATTTTTTAGTCAAAAAATAAAGAACACAATAGGTATTAACGGTGTCTTTCCTCCGTTTCTTAGTCTGTGGTTACATACAACAATACTCCATACGCATCGGAGAAATTAAGTACTAATTAATTAATTTTCATATTATTACAAATAATTATATTAACGTATTAAAGAGAAACAATTTTATTATTATATTTCTGAGACACTTGGCTCGGACTGGCTCCCCAAATTATATAACGTGCCTAGGGATGTGACGAGTTAGTATGACTCGGTAACTAGCCTTTGTTATTTTGTACTGGAATTATACAAGTATCGGCATCGGTATCGGTGGGTATCGGTCATGGTATCGGTATCGGCTCAGCTCTACTTTAAAGTAATGACAATTTATTCTACGTTTTCCGGCAGCATCACCCATTTCAATAATCCACCGATGGTCGTATCCCGGTGTTATCCCGGATAACTATATTATGTCATCCTTCGCGTCAACCAGGGCGCTGTAAGAAAGTAGTTGGGGAGGTAAGAGTGAGTGGGACGACGCAGCCAATATAACAATATCACGTCACGTGCAAAATGTATACTCATAGTGGGGCATGAGGGCGGGCGCCCCAGTTCACAACCAAACGAGTTCACGTTGGCAACACTGACTCGCAGGGAAGAGCCTGGCGGAAACTGTTCCGCATACCCTTAAGTTTTGCGAATATCTCCACAACAGAGGAGCAAACCACATGAATGCTCTAGAAGGAATTGTAAGCAGACGTAATATTTCACATTTTGGGATATCATAGCAGTTGTTCGAAAATAGAGGAAATTTCGAAAACGTCTTCACTGGCGCCGGTCAAATGTCCAGACAAGCCTCAAGTCACTAGGTATTGGTACTGTGTTGTTTGTATTTGTATTTGCATTTATTTGTATTTTTCTTATGCGACTGTACTCACTACATTTTGACTTTGAATTATCATAAATCCAACATTTGCAGTACCGACATATTTTTTTAAAATTATGAGTTAAAAACACATATAAATAGTGCACATACGGTTTACACGTATTATACAACCTTTATGCTGTTTCTTCATTTTTATAGCTGTCTGTTATCGCCTTTTTCGCCGTTCCCTTACTTCCCACAAATACCTCCCCCGCCCCACACACACACTTGTTTCACTTATGTTACCTATTTTCTCTTCCATCCCTTCCATTATTTTCCTCCCTGTTACGTTCTTAACCCATTCGTCTCTTAAGTCGCGCGTAAAGTGGCAGTCGGAGAGCAGATGATCGTCCGTCTCTCCCTCCCTGCATAAAGAGCACACCGTATCCCCTGCACCGTTCATTTTTGTTTCCACCCTCCCAACCTAAACCATTTCAACCCTCCCCTTTCTTTCTTACATATCAAAATTATTTAACTTGCTTTCATCCCATTCCCTTGATTTCAGTTGATCCCTTAGTGAAGTCTTCGTCTGAGTATTTCTGGTGTGTCTATGACAACCAGTCTCTCTCTTTGATTTGATTTTCGACTGATGTGTCTACCCTTCCTTCCGATTCCCACACCCATCCCATCCCGATATTTACCACCCCCAATTACGTGTACTTTCTTCTCTTATTTGCGACTCTTCAGTGTAACTCTCTCGTGCTAGCTGTAGCCAAACTACATATGTTGCTCTGTTCGATCGTCCATCCAGTCAACACCTGCTTTCCACTCGTAGCTGAAGCAGTGTAGCAATACAGTGTAAGGCAAAAATTTCGCATAAACATGGTAAAGCCCTAACTTGATTGGTCAAATTAGTACTTTCACTAGGTATCCGTCTGCGTCTACATTTTTTCTTGGGACAAATGTTGATTGTCAGGTCTAAACTTGCATCACAGGTGTCCAATAGAAATGTATTTTAATGTTGTTGTTAGTAGATAGTCATTTTTTACATTCTGCCCTTCTACAGCACATCCTTAAGGGGAAGAGTGGCAGTTTCTCACCAGTTGTGCATGTATGTATTTCAATATCGTTGCAATGGGCACTGCTCCCCACTTTTTGCACCTTGCCCCCTAGTTTTGGAACCCAATCGCCGCCAGTGCCATTGGATGTTTGATATTCCCGAGAGAACAAATAAAATAATGCCCCATAAACGTAATGAATTTATTCTTGCCTCCTACGGCCATCCTGGCAGTATTGCCAAAGCTGATGCGCATAAAAGAGCTAAATTTTACTTTAAATGCAGTTAAAGTTGAAACCAACGAGCTAGATTTACGAAGGCTGGATAAAGTGCCTCTTAGGGTAATTTTAGATGTCAAAGGGGTGGAGGATGCTGCTTTTACCGTTAACTTTAAAGTGATTACAATTTATTCTTAGTTTTCACCGTCTAGATCCGGCGGCATCACCCATCTCACTAATCCACCGATGGTCGTATGGGATCGAACATAAAGGATTCCCGGACAGCAATATTATGTCTTCACGTCAGACACGTCGTTATAAAAAGTAACTGGGCGGGGGAGTAAGAGGGGCTAAGGCGACTCAGCCAATACAACGATATCACGTGCAAAAATATATATTTATGGCAAAAGTTGGTCTATGTGGGCCGGAGCCAGTGATTGCATCATAGTCGGGCAAGTCGCTCCAGTTCACAGTCAAACGAGTGTAAGAAGGAGCCAGATCTGGCTCCAAAACAGCTAAGTTGGCAACAGTGCTCCGAGCTGCCACGGAGAAAACATCGCGGAAATCCTTCCTACACGCCCTTCATTGAGTTTTTGTTATAAGTCAACTTTATGCACAGAAAGGCTAATCGGGACTGAATCTACAGTTTAAAGTAGAATCCGAACTACTATGTGCCTTCACCGGATATCGAACCCGGGACCCCTTGATCAGAAGGAGACGACGTTACCACTACGCCATTGGGGAGGCTTACATGTCCTTAAGAAAAAGGGAGGCTCAAAATTATTACAGAGTTTATAACAGTGTAATCAACCTACGATTGAGTTAACAGCTATTTTGATACCACAGCAAACAAAACCTTCCTCATTCAGTTTTTGTGTCAGTGAAGTGAATATCTCGAAGTATCATCAATTGACCCTCTAACACTTGATTTCTTGCAGATTCGTTTCTCGAGCAGAGAAGTAATTTCGGAATCGCTTGGGAGTTCCTTTTGGATACAGTGTGAGGTATATTTCACCAATTTCATTTTCCTTCTGTCGGTTTTATGGCGCGAATAGGGAGACCAGTCCAGAACAGCCAGGCCACTTGTCGCGAGAACTGATTTATGCTGCTGCAATGGCCTTGACTTCAAACGCGCAGCATGTCGGGACAATGTTGCCAGTCTCGAATCTGAGTCGCAGTTTCTGCTTCTGCGCCCTAACTGTTTGCTGTTTCGAAAATAATACAAGCTTTCCAACAGATCTTGTGAAGATACACACCAGAATATAGAGATCTCCAGAACATACTTGGGTAGTTAAACATCCATCACAAAAATATATGTTTAGTGGGCTGTAGTAGGAAGTTAATTGACTTGAAAGTTGATTGAAATTGAAAAGAGAGATGGGTCTCAAAGGTGCTGTGGCCCCCAATACAAAACCCACTTCTACTTCTTCCCCGTTTACGGTTTTATGGAGTGAATAGGGAGACCAGTGTAGAACAGCCAGGCCACTTGTCGCGAGAACTGCTACATCTAGTGCATCCTTTAGCAGGCAGTTCCTTCTCATTACCGAGCAATTTCTCTTCTTTCACCAACTCTTTCCACTCCATTCTTCGCCATAGCCACATTTCCAGGTTTCTACATCATACAACGTTACACTCTCCACATAAAACATCTTTATTACTCTCTTTCTGAGTAATTTGCTTAGTAATTTCGTTGTGTAAAAACCAGAAGAACGTATATCCAAAAATGCAGTTTTCAGTTTTGTTTAAGTAAACTCCTCTGAAGAGTCTATTTGGAGTTATATCAGCACATCTCCACTTCTAATCCTTAGCAGTAAGGTGGAGTCACGTATCTCCCAATTAACTGACTCTTTTTTAAGAGTCAGACCTATTCGTAACATTATATCCTCTCTCCTGAAAATTTGATATATTGGAGTTACGTCCCTCTGGTTCTCACATGTCAGGAGCGTATATTCTAGGCTAGATAGGCTATATCTGCGAAGCCTCAAGTCTAGAGAATAAAATAAATTCAGGAGAAAAATTGATCAGAAATTGTAAATATTATTATTTATATCAGTGAGATGATGATGCTGATTCTGGAGTTTGCAACCTGATTTCTTATGAGTTGGTAACCTGTTTTCTTATGAGTTGGCAACCTGCTTTCTTATGAGTTGGCAACCTACTTTCTTATGAGTTGGCAACCTGATTTCTTATGAGTTGGCAACCTGATTTCTTAGGAGTTGGTAAATTTATTTCTATTCATAGCCTAGGACCACGTGACAGTGATATAGCCCAGATCTTGGACTCGGTATACGCCACTGTCACATGTCAATTTGTAGTCCCTTTTCTATAATCTCACTATAATGAGGATGCATGATGATTAGATGAAACAGCAACAACAATGAAACACTCATTACTTAGCCGGGAAAATAAAACGGAATTTGGAAGTGTCATTTTTTTAAAATATATTATATATGTATGCTAGGCGCAAGCGTTTACAATGAAATATAATTTTAATGTGACAATAATCGTACGTAAAATATCCGTCCTGGCAGTCAACCCACAATCATCTATTTCATTTTCATATATCACTATATTAGTAAGATACGCTAAACTACATTTTAACATGGAGATAATGACTATGTTCACTTGAGTTTCAATTTCACTGCGTCTTTCACTTCACGATCCATATTTGAGAGCCCACTACCACAGACAAATTACGTTATACGTGAACTACTGGGCTTCGAGCGTATACCGCTCGTTTTGCCTGTTCGAGCGCTATTCGCTCGAGCGAAGAAGCTCGAAATTCCATACTCTATCTAGCGTCGTCCGTGCGAAGTATTCGACGCCTGAGGAATCTAGTATGGATAATGTGAACAATTGACTGAAGCGACAATGGGGTCCCGGGTGGAGACACACAGTGGTTCGGATCCCACTTTAAACTGTAGGTCCAGTCCTAATCAGATTTTCTGTGAATAAAGTGGACTCGAAAAAGAAAACTCAAACTGACTGAAGCGAATCCCTCGACTACAGCACTGAACGTGTATGTTTCTTTTTTTCTTACGTTTCCCTCCAAGTTTGCCTCCGCCAGTGTATCCTACGAGTCTCAGTTTCCAGCTTTGTCTAATCCTAAAGAAGCCACCTGTCCATTCACAGAGAACAACTGTGGACTGGCAGCTCAGTCTAAACACTTGGCAGACTTTTGTCGCCCGTGTTCTTTCGTTACTGCGCCCATTCTTCCTATCCTTGCGCGTTGTTTTCTAACAGCTTTTTACTCTTGCAACAACAAGATAATAAAGATTAGAAAACCAAGTTGCCTTGAAAAGATAATTGCTGTTATATCTCAACAATCCGAATTATATTATTGACCTCTCATTTACAACGGACCAAAGGCGGATACAGTGGGTGGGCCCATGGGGCTCTCCTCTCCTCCTTGTCCTTGATTATGTCTTTAACAAAAATCTCGTCACCTAACCTAAGGTACAATTCCTCTGGCGTGACACAAGGCCAGTGAGGTGCAGAGGATTTTTCGAAAGAGGGGATACGACCCTGAGGCGGGTTTTGGTTTTTTCTGGTAGTGAGTTCTGTAATTTATTATCCTTTCGAAAGTTTGGAGGTTTTTTTTAAGGAATGCTGGGCAAGAGGGGCGAATGACCACCCTTCCCCCAACAACTTCCCTTCTGCTTGGACGGGGCAGTCATATTCTGTCGGCTTCTGTCTTATCTTGATGTACCAAAGGAACACATTAAAAGAAAATGTTTACTGTAATGTAGAGAAACTTTTTAGGCTTGCTAAAGATTTATCCAACGAATTGATGAATTGTAATATGGACCCGTTCTTACTTTTCGTGAGCATCTATTGGTTGTTTGGCAGTCTACCCATTACTGCAAGCAGCATATCGAATCATGTTCAATAGACTTGCAGAAGAAATCTGGCATACAGCAGCACTGGCGTATACGCAGAGAGGGGGTTGAAGGGGTTACGGTAATTCTTGAACGTCCCTCGAATAACATTTGAGGTCAAACTATGAGGACCGCGTATCTATTCGCCTTTATTTTTCATTTAGGAATATGACGTGAGTGATTGGTCCTTAAATATTGAAACAAAATATCAATATGCCCAATTAAGTAATTTCAGACAGGAAGCAAACTTTTTGACAGTACTCAACATACAACAGCAGGCCAAGGTGTAAAGCACTGATATAAACTATTTAAGATGAACACTAGCTAGGACAAGACCGATCAAAGCCTGTGCCCCCTTTTTTCCTTCATAAAAAATACGTAAAACAATGTCCACTATCCTAGCAACATTCAGTTAGATGCAACCGACTCGAACATGAGAATCCCCTGCTGAAGGAGAATTTTAGATTAGTACAGCTATACTATGACGTCTATGACATTAAGTGATCATAGGCGTGCGCACTGGGCAAAGGGGCAATTGCTCCCCCCGTAATCATGGACGTCGCAATTTTTTTCCACGTAGGGACAAGCAAGGTATTTTTCCATGGGGGTATATTACTCCGATAATAGTGTTGCCCCCTAAAAAACAACACTTGAATTTGAAATTATCGCATAAATGTAAATTACTATGACTGAAATCAAATTATACGTGTGAAATATATACTTTTAGGTTGACATTCGATTTCTAAGGGGGAGGTATCGCTATCCTTGCTCCCTTCCAGAGGTTTCTTGTCCCTACATTATTATACTTTCACCTAGAAATTTAGTGTAGAGGAATCTTATCGCCGTTAATAAAATATATTATAGGCCAACTCTTAAAAGAGAATCAAGTATTTTCAAGCGGATTAAAGTTCAAAGCAACTACGGGGGAAGGGGTGCAGTGGCGCAACCACAAGGGGGCAATAGACATTTTCCCTCCCCAACCTTGGACGGAAATCAATTCTAGGGGGGGGGGCAATGGGATCAAACATGGAGGTAAAAGAAATCAAAACTAGTAGAATCTAAGAGTAGCAGGACAAAAGGATACTCAAGATGGAATTAGTTTTCACGTCTATTGCATTATTTCTTCCAGATGGCCAAGAGCACCTGCAGGGGGCACAAAGAGGCAATTGCCACCCTCGATATCAAACTTTATACAAATAAAGATACAATTCGTAAAATTTTCTTGCTCACTTCGCTCGCAATTTCTTCCTTCTTGCAAGTACAGAGCCGTAGGTAAGGGGCGACGGGAGTTGGCCCTGGGCGCCGAACGAGATAATTTATATTAAATCAACATTATTTTCAGTTTGCAAAAATTCGGATCTAAAAATTTACTTGCTCGCTTCGCTCGCAATTTTCTTGTTTTCTCTAAAGCGTTGTAAGTTACCAGAGATAGAAGTTATAGCTGCTAAGTACTTCAAACTCTTGCTGACATTCTGTTTTGTCTTAAATGCATGAACACAATTGTTTGGAGAGAAAGGAGCGCGGCACATTTCAGAGACAATTTATTAATTCGTTATGGTGCCTCTATGTTGCCGCATTATATAGGCCTATATCGTCGATGTTTTCACGAACTGGCGAATGTGTCAACTCCCCTGCATCACGAACCGGCGAATGTGCAAAATATTGATTTTGAGAAAAACAAAGTTGAAAGTAGCCAATTTTTGTTACTTGCGAATCATTGAAAAAAATATTCAAGCTAAACTATATTTTGAGATAACAATAAATGCTGTGTGAGAAGGTAGTTCACATGAGAAAGAACACCGTAAAAAGAATTTTAATGAACAATAAATGAACAAAGGATTTCATTGAATCTATTCGTCAGTTCGTGAAAGAAAAATGTTTTTGGAATATTTTTAGCTTGATTCGTCATTGTAATTTTCACTAAAACTGCGAATTCTACAGTTCAAGGCTAAAACTTTCAACTTATTTATTGGATATTTATACAGAGGTAAATATTAGGCCAATCCTTAATACACTAATCATAACATACACCATAACAGTTTAATACGTAACAGTAAGAAACAGAGAAATTCACACAACACTAGACGTACCCGCAAATAAATTTCAAGAATAATAAAATTCAGGAAATAAAATGTAAGGAACAAAATAGTAATACATTGACCAACTTTAGTCTGTTATCAAATACAAAGTTAATGGTCGCAAAATGGTTGTACAATTAGTGAGGTAATCTGACATAAAAGTCTTTATAATCAGGATGAGAAATTACTGGCATTTCTCCTTGACATAATGACAGCAAGTCCTGGTATTTTTTCATAGTCCGTTTTGGCTTTGAAGTAAAAGCCCTTGGTGGTAAATTGTTCTCTTTAGTACTGCGTGGATTAGGAAGTGATATACTTGAGTGTGTGTTTAGGTTATGCGATGTTTTTATATATATATATATATTGGGACAACCCTTGCGCACTTGAATTTGCATGACTTTTGTCCAGTCCACGGGTTGACCCTCATTTGTTGTTCTAACTTTTAGGATACGCAGGTACTGCGAATATTGTTTCCAATCTAAGACGTCTTTAGTATGCAACTCATGAACAGCATATGGTTGTTTCTTTCTTTCTATCCTGATTACCGGGATGAGTTGGGCAGGGATAAAGATATCTTCACTCCGTCGAAGTGCGTTTTCAATTGTACTGTGAATAGCATCACCTTCACTTTGTCCGTGACTCGTTTCGAAGAAGAAAACATGTATGATGATGATGTTTTGTTTTGTGCTTCACTGTTAAAAAAAAAAGAACGAACATAGAAGGCAGGATACTGTTTTTGTTCTGAGATGCACATCCATCGGCGAAGAACGCTACCTGTTTTACACCTTGTTCATCTTTCATCAGCAGAAACTTCGGAGCTCTTTTCGCTAATCCTTTGCCAAACGTAGCAATGACCGCTTTTACTAGCTAATTCATAAATTGTAAAATTGTAGGCTGATATTTTTCTTTTGTAATGCAGTTCAGTTCGTTTGCTCTGTGGTAGATTTATGATTTGCTCCATGTCAAAGCAAGCAGCCACGAACTCCTGTGTATTTTTAATTTGCACCTTTAATTTCCCTCACCTTCTGTTTTTCCTGTACGTGCCTGTTATATTTTTTAATCAAGTCAGAATGATTAGATAAACAATTAGCTGATTTCAATGAGTTGTACGTCTTACACAAACCACAAAGATCTTTTTTGGAGAAAGAAATTTTACATTTTTTCTTACTTTTACCTTTTCGGAAACCCTTCGCTTTACTGGAGTAACATCCTCCTTTTGAGAACCATCTACTTTAAAATCTGTGTGGCTTGATCCCGGATGGTTGTTGTTCTCTTGTACACTAACACGTCTGTTGTGCTCGGCGCAATCCAATATGAAGTGATTGTAACAAACCAAATCCTGACACGTTACGCATGCAGCAAATGTTTCTTCTTCACAATACAGCGTGAACATTCCTCGGTGAGGAATGTACGGACGATTCATTATCACTGGAAGATATAAGGAAATCAGGATCCTTGTCCTCATCATCCGCTAACGTTTCTGAAGAACTGTCAACGTCACTAACCACTGCACTCGAGTCATTGATCACACCACCTGAGCTTTTCTTTGGCACTGACAGAGGAAGTTCATCACCTGTATCACCACTTTCAGAATCGTCTTCCATCCCGATCACAACACCTTCATAACAAATTTTCTCAGGATCCCACCATAGTTTTACTTTCGCTCCATATTGCAACTTCTTCATTCCATGGGGGAGTGTAAGTTCTTGGCTTCTGACGATGTTAGTACTGCCATCAGTCCACTTCACAAGCACGTCCTTATTCATATCGTCTGAATAATTACACAACGAGCCACACCACTAGAAGGCAATTCTTCAAAATAATATCAAAGAAATATGGCATTTCTTTTATAAACCATTCAAAATAATTTAGTTGCGAGAAGTGAACCAGATGATTGTCAATTTCACTGAAAGTCTCAAAATGTAGACTGTACACTGTTTCAATAGAAACACAAACAACTGTGAGTAGACCCAGTGTCCGGGTACCAAGTCATCATTTGGAGCTCGAACCATCATTTGGAGCTCGATCGCCTTAATGGATTTCTCTTGTAAGGCATGTGTTGCCAACTCCTTACCCGAAAAAATCACCAAGATTATGACGCTCGTCGTAGCTTTTTATGATGTACATTTTGAGGGCAGAGTTGGCAACACTGTGGGTTTACTGTAGCTTTTTATGAGGGGGGTTTATTGCTTTCTGTTTGCATCTGGCAACACTACCGTAGATTGACAGTGTTGTTAACCTACTGGGTTTTTCACTGTAAATTTTCATCAAAGGGCCTGAGGGGGTCCATGTATTTTTTATGTCTGGCAATACTGTTGGGGGGGGCCTAGTGTTGGCGACACTGTGGGTTTTTACTGTAGCCTTTTATGAGGGGTACCTATTGCCCCCTTTTTATATTTGGCAATTTTATTGGATGTTCTTTTTTTTTGAGGCTCGAAATTATTATTTGAGGCTTGAAATCATCATTTGATGCTCGTCGGTGTTGCCTACCCACTCTACAAAAATTCTACTATATCGTAACAATATGATTTTTCACTGGCTAAGCTAACCTACAAATAGGAATTGGCAGCACTGACTTATAAACCAACTGGGTCCTCTTGGCATGTTTTTTCATGATGTGTTGCTAGGCTATTGAGCATCTTGGCGTATACAATGTATATATTTTGAGAGGGGGGTTATAGCTTTTTACGCTGTACGAATACTGGAAGCTTGACAGTGACAACCAACAGAGTAGGTAACACTAGTTTCTGACAGTGAATTTAAAATAAAATATTAAACAAAATACATGAGTAAGCACTGTGATTACAAATAGTACCAGTGTTATGCCCCCCAACTCCAACTGGACAACTGGGGAAAATAATTGTACAACAATTTGTACCTAATTGTACAATACTTGTACCTAATTGAGAGAGCCTTCCCGTAACTTACTTCATGTACAATTTATATGTTTTTACAACTGTGAAAAGAAAGCATATGTGTTCTGTATGCACACATTTATTCTTATTTTTCGAAGTTGAATGGAAGCACGTGTTTTTTACGCTCTCGTAATACTGACCTTGCCCCAGTGATTTTAAATTGCTTCCATCCGCTATTTTTTCTGTGTTATTTCCGCGCGCATGCAACATTCGCTTTCAATAGTTTAATGAAACACAGAAGGAGTGTTAGTTTAGCAGGTTTTGAGTTTACAATTTATTAAATTAAACAATAATTTATGTAAGAATATACTTGTACTTACCGAACACAAAATAATAAAAGCACATGTGAATCTTTGCGTGTGTTCATGTTATATGACGACTGAGTAAAAAATAATGTTAACTCCCCGAAAGATAAAAGTTCCTGGTTCGACATCAGATGCATGCAAATTTTATGTTTTGCTCTCCAAAATCTTGATTTTTATGTTTGTGCTATTTGTCATACAGCAGAGGAGAAGAGGGGAGAGGGCAGGGGAGGGGGTACTATTAGCGCCATCTATTAGCAAACAATAGAAATAAAAAGTAGCGTCAAACTTTTTCAACACCCAAAAATTTTAAACGTCCTCGCGTAGTAATACGATCTAGCTGAAGATGTTTGAAGGAGTACTCTTAGTCGACGAAGCTAATTGCTAGGGCCCATATATTGCTAAAATGTTCTTTGATTTGCATATTTCTCATACCGCCATATGTTGTTCTAGTTGACTTCTTCCAAAAAAAATGCTAATTAGCGAGAGTTAATTAAGCAAGGCAAGTAAAAGAAGCAAATAGGACAATATGTGGTGGCGTGAGAATATGTAAAAATTCGATTCAGAGGTGGATCGAATTAAAATTGGGGGATATTTTGCATTTTTTCCCTATAATGTACAAAACATTTACCGTACATAATCTTTTCCATTTACAACAGTATAAAATAAGAGGAATGTGTGACAATATCTATATTAATTAGGAAGGTATGTTGTATGCTAGGTTAGCTAATTGTGTCTTCTACAACTTTACTGTATAGAGGAAAGATGGAAAAAGAGAGCTCTACAAAAACTAACGCTCTTAACAATATTGTACGCCCCGTGAAAATTATATATAAATAAGGCATAAACGTATTATCTACTTTCATGTCAGATTTTCCCAACCTGTGAGCTGTAGTGTTTAGGTGACAACCGACCTGCTCAAATATAATACCGTTGACAATATTGTACGCCCCGTGAAAATTATATATAAATAAGGCATAAGCGTATTATCTACTTTCATGTCAGATTTTCCCGACCTGTGAGCTGTAGTGTTTAGGTGACAAGCGACGCGCTCAAATATCATACCGTTGACAATATTGTACGCCCCGTGAAAATTATATATAAATAAGGCATAAGCGTATTATCTGCTTTCATGTCAGATTTTCCCGACCTGTGAGCTGTAGTGTTTAGGTGACAAGCGACGCGCTCAAATATAATACCGTTGACAATATTGAACGCCCCGTGAAAATTATATATAAATAAGGCATAAACGTATTATCTGCTTTCATGTCAGATTTTCCCGACCTGTGAGCTGTAGTGTTTAGGTGACAAGCGACGCGCTCAAATATAATACCGTTGACAATATTGAACGCCCCGTGAAAATTATATATAAATAAGGTATAAGCGTATTATCTGCTTTCATGTCAGATTTTCCCGACCTGTGAGCTGTAGTGTTTAGGTGACAAGCGGCCCGCTCAAATATAATACTGTTGACAATATTGTACGCCCCGTGAAAATTATATATAAATAAGGCATAAGCGTATTATCTGCTTTCATGTCAGATTTTCCCGACCTGTGAGCTGTAGTGTTTAGGTGACAAGCGGCCCGCTCAAATATAATACTGTTGACAATATTGTACGCCCCGTGAAAATTATATATAAATAAGGCATAAGCGTATTATCTGCTTTCATGTCAGATTTTCCCGACCTGTGAGCTGTAGTGTTTAGGGGACAAGCGACCTGCTGAAATATAATACTGTTGACAATATTGTACGTATATTGTATTGTATAGGAGACTAGAAGCATATAATTTGGCGAAAAAAACCCAAATAAGATCATAGAAAATAGTTAAAAAAAAAGTGAGCAATTATATTTTGCATTGCACAGCATTTGGTATTAAATAACATACCCCCAAAAAATCTCTGCATTATGCGTTCTGTAAAAAATTGCCCTACGTGCCAAATTGGTGTGTCAAGTCAACATTTTCAAAGGCACTGTCGTACTTGTGTGCCGGGAAAGCGAATATGTGCAACCAAACTGTGCTCTAAGTGTGGAAAAAATATTTCTATTGACAACTTCAAGCGACACCAGCTTACTTGCAAGAGCACTGGAACATCTCTACCGCAACCTTCCAAGCGAAAGGTAGAAGTAACCTCCCTCGATGCATCGCCACCTGCCAAACGCGTCAAGCTGGCGAAGAAAGCAGACCGATTTGCGTTTGAGCATTTATTAGAAGACTTTAACATAACATCAGACAGCTCATGCGATGTGCGTAGTTTTCTGGAGAGCGATCGAGCTAAGATAATATCCATCCTCAACGATGCATTGGCTACATACTCCACTAAATTCTATGCTGTGCTATGCTGCAAGTATAAGAAACCATCTGATGAAATATATAAATTCTTCCATGCGACAAAAGCAAAAACACTGCATCAGGCAGATATCACTGACCTCGACAGCATCTACGACAAGTTTGTCGAGGAGTTTGTGGCAAAGCACGAGGAGCATCAGGCTAAAGGCTCGGGCGGTTCGCTGTGTGGCGACCCCCACGAACTTTGTCTGACGCTTAGCAAGTTCCTGCCACTGGCAGGGTCTAGCTATATTGCCCTGCCACCCGAGGTTGAAGCAAGGAAAGCTGTTCTCAATATTCAGAACAAAGACACCAAATGCTTCCTCTGGTCGGTGCTGGCAGCATTGCACCCTGTTCACTGGAAAAACAGTCCACGCCGTGTTAACCACTACACGCAGTATGAGTCGGAACTGGAGGATGCAATGGCCGGGATTGCCTACCCTGTAGAAGTCTCGCATATTCGCAAGTTTGAGGTTCGTGCTCGTGACTTGTTGGGCCTACAATTAGCCATTAATGTTTACGGTCTCACCGAGAACGAAAATGAGGTCCACCCCATCCGGGTGAGCAACGTGAGCAACAACAACGAGGTACGAGAAATCAACCTCCTGCTCATCAAGGACGAGACCCATCACCATTACACCCTTATCCGTTCCCTCTCTCGGCTTGTTTCGAGCCAACGGAGCAAAGACAAAACCCACGTCGAGGTGTGTCGCAGGTGCTTGGCTATATTTTATAATCGAGAACAGCAAAATTACCGGTACATCAGAGGACCCAACATTGCTGCTGAGAAGCTAGCTCGCCACATGTTCTACTGTGGTACCAACGAGCCTGCACGAATTATCCTGCCCGAACCTGGTGCAGTAGAGTGCTTTCGCATGCACAGTGCTATGGTGAAGCATCCTGCCTATATTGTAGCAGACTTCGAGGCCTTTCTTCAACCTCTGTCTAACTGCGAGCCCAACCCCGAAACATCCTCTACCATTCCTTTCCAAATCCACGAGGCCTCGAGTTACTCCTATGTTGTGGTGTGGCGAGACCAACATATTGCCTCCGAGCCCTATGTGTATCGCGGTCCCGACCCGGTCAAACACTTCCTGGAGAGAATGCAACAGGAAGCCATCAAGATAGGGAAGGTGCTGTTGGCCCCCAAGCCCATGCTGCCTCTGTCTCCGGAAGACAAGCATCAGCACGAAATGGCTCTAAATTGTCCTGTTTGCAACTCGGTCTTCACTGACGATAACAAAAAGGTCCACCACCATGACCATTATGGGACCGGAAGCTACATTGGCCCGTGGTGCAACAGATGTAACTTGAGAGCCAGGGACCCGCGCTTCATACCGGTCTTTTTTCACAATGGCTCGGGATATGATTTCCATCACTTGGTTACACATCTAGGGTACGACAATGCGAGAATCAATGTCCTGGCGCAGAACGAGGAGCGTTATATTAGCATCAGCAAGTGGGTGCCGATCCCCAACTCAAGCAAGAGCATCGAGCTTCGGTTCCTCGACTCTCTGAGGTTCCTCCAGGCAAGCCTCGATGCTCTTGCTGGGAAGCTCAGAGACGACCAACTAGCCATTACCACATCAAGTTTCCCGAACTTAGATGTCGCACTCATCAGACGTAAAGGGGTCTACCCCTACGAATACGTCACAGACCCTTCCAAGTTCGAAGAAGAGTTGCTGCCTCCCCAGGATAAGTTCTACAGCCAGCTGAGAGGTTCTGGTATTACCGACGAGGAGTACAAGCATGCTCAGTCTATGTGGGTCGAGTTGGGTTGCCGAACTTTCGGTGATTACCACGATGCATACCTGAAGCTTGATGTGACGCTTCTTGCCGATGTGTTCCAGGCGTTTCGGGCGACTGCGATAAACATTTACAACCTGGACCCTGTATATTTTTACAGCCTTCCTGGACTGGCATGGTCGGCCATGCTCCTGCTGACTAAAGTTAAACTTTCACTTATCTCCGATAATGATATCATGCTTTTCATCGAGAGAGCTATCCGGGGCGGCATGGTCCAAGTGTCGCAACGCTTCGCACACGCCAACAATCACCACATGGCCACTGGTTACGACCCCTCCCAACCATCAAGCTACATCATGTACACTGACGTGAATAATCTTTACGGGCACTCCATGATGCAGCCACTCCCAACAGGACAGTTTAAGTGGGCTGACCCCTCCAACTTCGACATCGAAAAAGAGTGCGACGAGTTTGGGTTTTTTGCCGAGGTGGACCTTGACTTCCCCGAGAAGCTGCAGGATATATTCTGTGACCTTTCGCCTGCTCCGGAATTCAAGTGTCCACCTGGCTCGGATCAACCGAAGCTCGTCATGGACTTGGAGCCCAAAAAGCGTTATGTGCTACACTACCGGAACCTCCAGTGGTTAATGCAGCAAGGGGTCTCGGTCAAAGCAGTTTACGACGTGCTCTTGTTCAGGCAGTCTCCATGGTTGAAGCCGTACATCGAACTGAACACCAAACATCGCACTGATGCCACTTCGGAACTTGATCGCGATTTTTTCAAATTAATGAACAATGCGGTATTTGGGAAGACCATGGAGAATGTGCGAAATCGCGTTGATGTGAGGTTGGTGACGAAGAAAACACAGTGTCGTCGACTTGTTGCAAGCCCGCTGTTTAGGTCTCGAACAATTTACAACGAACAGATGTCTCTGATTCACATGAACCGGGGCAAGGTGTTACTCAACAAGCCCATCTATGTGGGAGCTGCAGTTTTGGATCTGAGCAAGTTGTGCATGTTCGAGACATATTACGGCATACTACGTGCACACTACAACCACAATATCTCGCTCCTCTACACAGACACAGACAGCTTGGTGTACCATGTTCGCACGGCCGATGCGTATGGTGATATAGCCAAAGTTCCAGCTCTTGTCAAGCTCTTCGACACATCGGGCTATCCCCAGCTAAACCGGTATGGAATTCTGCCCCGGAACAAAAAAATACCCGGCAAACTCAAGGACGAGAAAGACGGGGATGTGATTGTGGAGTTTGCTGGACTTCGTGCCAAAGCCTATGCGATCCGGGCTGAGGGTTCTGTAACAAAAAAGGCAAAGGGTGTAAGCAGGCAAGTGGTTCGGGAGCACCTCAAGTTTGAGGATTACCTCGAGTGCCTCAGAACAAAATCGCCCATTCTACAAAAAGAGCATCGTATCCAAAGCGTCGATCATGTGCTTACAACTAATATTGTCAGGAAAGTTGCTCTGGATGCACACGACGACAAGAGGTGTATTCTTGAATGTGGGGTCCATACACTTCCGTGGGGCCACTATCGCCTCCAAACTAGTAAGACCTGCCCAGAGTGCAACAAAAAGTAATAGGCAATGCGAAAAAAAAACAATTTTAATTTACTTCCACTTCCTCGATTACATGCATGCATGGCACAGCAAAATTAAACTTCTGGAAACTGCTAATTGCAATTTGTACTTATATATATAAAATTCCGCATTTCTTATTGTGTGCTATTTTTTTTTTATTTATTTAAAACTGTTCAGTCACTCTTTTATTCTTGACGTCATACACAAATGTTTTCTCTGCAATAAGAATGACACTGCACAGAGTATCTGCAGGCAAGGCATCGTGAAACTCGCAGACGATCTTGATGTTGGTACGATCGTTGACCACCACTTGCTTCCTCTTAGATGTGTTGATGACGGTCATGGGTCTCCGTGCTTTGAATTCGCTGGGCGCGTAGTACACGTCCACGCTTCCCTCGGTCACGCGTTTGTAAGCCGTGTAAGCTTCGTAAAGTTTGAGGTAATCGTCTTTGGTCATGTCGAGGTTGTAATTCTCGCGCGGGAACACTTCGTTCCTACCGTTCTTCAGATAAACGTTCTTGATCTTGCAGTCGTCGAACTTGCTGGAATCTTTTTCCTGATCGTTATCGCGTCCGGTCTGAAAAAGCACTACGACGAAATCTGGCATGTCGAACTGTATGTTGTTGAACTGTGTCGTCACGTCGAATTCCATGTGACTTCCCGACGCCATCTTCTGCACGCACTGGTAACCGTGAAAGTGAATGAACACCTGCGGACTTTTCAAGATCTCCGCTTTGTACTTGAGGGCGTAGTTCGTTTCGTATTCCACCACCGGCATTCTCAATTCCATGCTCCGGATGACGCATTTCGCTGCTTCGGGTAAAGTGTTGGGCAGCGACGTGGTGCCGTCCGGACCTAAAGTAGCGTATCGCATCAGTGCGTCGTTGTCGTTGGCCGCTCTTCGAAACGTGATCCTCAGTCCTCCCTTCCACATGATCTCCTTGTAGTCCGAGAAGAAACCAGGCAGCAGACGCATGGGAAAGAGCACCGTGTGACTTTTCGTCGATATTTTGGTTCCTGCTTCGAATCCCCCGGCCTGGTAGTACGCTGCATCCGTTTTGGATAATTTCAACGTTCCCACTGCCGTCGACGTGATGCCTGGATAATCTATTCTGTCGATGACGGTGTTGTGTTTCCTCACCTCCACCTGCGAGAACAGGTGAGGCACGAAGTTGTCTACGAGTATCAAGTTTGCTGCTGCGGGAAACGTGTCTCCGCTTTCTTTCTTCACCACGTCGAATTGAAGGTAGAGGTCCGCTCTGTGAGGATGAACGAACCCATCCCCTACGTCCACGTCGTATTCGATCTCCCTGTTCGCCTCGTTAAGATTGGCGAACGTGCGACGGTTGGGAGGGAAAGATTGCAATTCGTAACTTTCGATTTGCTCCATTTTACATGTATGGTTATTTATTATACGTTGATCTCCACGATGGCAGTAGTTGTTGCACCTGCGAAATCCACCACGTCTCCTTTCTCGTTCGTCACCACCAACTCTATGTCGTCTATGCGGTTGCGACATACTGGAAAATAGATCGGCGAAGAGGGCGTGTAGATGATCGGTTCCATGAACTCGGAACTGGGTTTGAACGTGGCGATGATTCCCGTCTGCTTGTGACTTCCCAGTAATCCGTCCGAGGATTTCGTGATCATACCTTCGGCCACGTTGCAGTGTACGTTCAGAGTCTCTATGGCCAAGAATTTAGGAATGTTGGTTGCTACGTGCTTGATGCCAGCTTCGAGTTTGGTGTCGTTCTCGAAACCTAAAAGTTCTCCCATGGTGCCCAGGTCCACGGTCTCCGTCGCGGATAGGATTTCCACTCTGTGCGTGACCGAATTTTGAGAAAGGTATGTGCCTTTGGGTAATTGAGCTTGCAAAGTGGAAAGATTGTATTGTCCTGGCGTGACGACGATGTGTTCGCTTCCGACGCTAATTTTGTTGTTGTGCTGGGTGACGTTAGGTATGAGGTACATGCTGTAGAATGCACGCAGAGCCACGGATTTAGGATAGACGATGTCGTCGTGCAGCGTGAGTTTCAAGATTGAAGATTCGCTCGTGAGATGGAACACGCCCATCCTAGTGATGCTGTTTGAGGTTCCACAATGCTTTCTGGAAATCCTCGATCGTAGGGTTATTTATTTTAGAGAGAAACGCGAGCACGGATAGGCAGAGATGGCCGCAGTTCACGTCTCCGAAATTTTGAATGCGTTCGTCGTTGTAGTATATAGAGGTTTTGTTCGTTTTCAGATAATGAATTAAATTTGTAGGTGGAACACCTCCGAAAGAATCGAAAACGAATGCTTTATCATTGTCGTTTTTGTGGTAACATATCCAATGCGTGCCTGGATTTTCTTGACCGTCCAAGTTGACTACTCCGCATTCTCTTTTTTTAACGCTTGAAGGTAACGAGTCGGACATGAAAACTCCTCTGAAGTGTTTGATTTGTAACGGTTCGATCAGAGATTCAATGTCTCGGTTGGTGAGTGCTTCTGTTTCTTTTTTTTAAACTTCTTCATCACGCCCTTTCCTCCTTTCTTCTCCATGGCCAGGTTGTGACGTTTCTGTTCTTCCAATTCCGCTTTGTTCTTCGAGTCGATGACGGTTTTCGCGATGGCGGCACTTCCGCCGGCCAAACTTCCAACGGCCCCCAATGCTGCCAGGATGGCCGGGATGCTGAATATGAAGCCTCCGATCTATTGCTGTTTCCGCGAACGCTGCAATCTTTTCAATTGAGGTGTGCTGAGCAGCAATTTCATTCCATGTCCTTTCGACAAGCAAGAACGTTTCTTCTCGCGTTGTTTCTTGGTGAGTAACCCATCGAGGGCACCTAGATTTTTCAGATTGGAGTATGGTATCTGGTACACGACACCCTTGGGCTTCATGTTGACGCTCTATGTGTTATTTTCACGGTATGTTATTTATATATATATTCTGAGATTTTTTTTTGTGTGGTTTTTTTACGGTATGTTATTTATATATTTTCAAGGCCTCGCAGTCGTTACACAAATTCTATTACGTGCTTCGTTTTCTTGCCAAGAAGTTCCTTTGTCCCCTTGTACACGATTCGAGTTTTGTTCTCGATTAAAATAGATAGCTTCTCGTCGGATAACATGTTAGCGTATCGATCTGGTAAAAATAGACTGTATTGTGCGTTGAGCAACAGGCGTACCTTGGGACCATACTGGGTAGAAACGATTGAACCGGAAGTTATCGTGTAAGGTTTGTCGACTTCCAATTCCTGAATTTTTACATACTCGACTGACAAATTTAGCATTTGTTTTAATGCTTGGAGATCGCTCATTTTTTCAGTTGTCAGAGTGTTAGAGAGAAATTTAATTGTTTTTTTTTCACGATGTGTGTTATTTATATATACCGAAGATTATTTTTTTACGATGTGTGTTATTTATATATCAAGTTTTTTTTTACGGTATGTTATTTATATACCCCACCCCAATTTTTGTTTCGTGTTCATGGCGATGGTGGTACCCAGTGCGGCGACCCGTTCACCCAGCGATGCGTCTCTGCTCACGAACCTTTCGAAAGCTGCATGTTCCAATTTTTTGTCTGCTTCGTGACGTGCGTCCAGATCCGTCTGCGTGGTGTTGTAGGCGATGTCGTGATCTTTGCATGCCGCGTCCAACGGATTCACACCCTTGTCTCCTCTCTCCAATCTTTTCTCGAGTTTGGTACCCGGTCCGCAGTACTGGTAGCCAGGTAGATGCATCTCGAAAGGTAACTTGTTGATGATGTCGTTCACGAGTCCCTTTCCTTCGGCCACGTTCCAAAATTTCGGAGGCAGCGTGTTGATGATTTTGATCAGGTAACCTATGCCCTTGTCGTCGTTCACGATGAAGTTGGAAAGTTTCGTGCTGATCATGTCCACGATGCCAACCTTCTCGTTGTAGAAATTACGGTTGCCTGCATTCTCTTCGCCGGCTATCACCAACAATCGGTCCACGAGTTTCCTAACGTCGTCCACCCAAACGAATTCTTTGGGTAACGTGTTGTAGCGTTTGACGCCGCTGCCTGTTTTGACCTGGTTCCAAATCGGTTTGATGAGATTCCTGTACTTCTCGCCGCTGCTCGATTTCACCCTATTCTGCGAGGCGTCGTTGTTCTGGTACAAGGCATCCGTCATGATCAGAATTTCCTTGTAACTCTGGTAATCTTCGTCGGTGTAATCTTTCGGCTGCTTTTTGGCGACGAGTTCCCACAGTCCAACCGTACCCGGATACCTGTTCCAACTATCCTTGTCGCCTAAATTGACTTTAATGTCGTTGCCTTCGAAGGTCACCTTCGATTTCCCAATCTTCCACACCACACCGCCGCCTTCGCTGGTTTCCATGCTGGGATACAATCCGAACACTTCATCCTTGTCGAATTTCCCCGTGCTCAGGTAGTCTCGTGCCAAAGGTCCCAACTCGATCTTATCCGAAGACGACGACGTGCTGCCTATGGCTCGACGTCGTACAGGTGCATCCTTCAGTTCGAACGGCGTCGAAGGAATGCTCGAAATGGGTGTGGGTACGGCGTAACTTTTAGCTGCGAGCGGTACGAGTTCATTAATCAAATTTTTATTTTGTTCCGTGACACTTTTAATTTCTTTACCTAGACTGCTGATGGCATCGATCACGGGTTGATCCTGACGTTTCTTCTCTTCGTAGAATCCGCGATTCTCGGATTTCCAACCTTTGAAGCGTTTCGCGAGGTAATCGCGAAGCTTGAGATTTTCGTCTTCGATTTTTCGTTTCGTCATGACGTTATTTATATACGTCGTTTCTCACAACGTTGCAACGTTTAGAAAGTCGTTGATTTTGTTTCTGTATTTTCCATCGTTGGGTTTTCTCGTCATGTCGATCGTCACAAATCCGAAATCGTCACCGTTCCAGCAAGTAGAGCAGCAGCGTTCCGAAAATTGATTGTAGTTCATGTCTCCGCCTACGTAGTCATCGTATGCGTGCTTGAGGTTGGTGTGATCTTGACGAAACAAACATATGAAATTAGCGTTGTCGCGCACTAACTGTTTTGGAATTTTGGAAAACGTTTGAGCTAGGTAAAAACAATCCATTCCTTTGTGACGACCTTGCGTGAAAAAGTTGCGAATTTCATTTTGATTTTCCAGGATGGCGTCGTCGAACACAACGACTGAATTTTCACGACAATCGTCGAGTGGTTTTATTTCCGAGGCGAACGTTGCAATGTCCAGACCATCGTACAGTTTCATCAGTTGCTGGTATTTGGATTGCTCCAAACTTTTCGAGAACACGTACAGGTGCCTGTTCTTCCAATCTAACCAATTCGGTGCGAGGAGAAAATTGTCCACGAGCAGTGTCGTTTTCCCACATCCCGAAGGACCTACGATCAGACAGCGGATGCTGTCGGGAAGCAACTCGCCGTTCTTTTTTTTTCTCGTTTGACTTTCCAGATCCGGTAGACGCTTCACCACGTTCCACGTACTCACAAGATCACTTCGTTCGCGTCGATCCAACTCTTTTCCGGAAGTCCCAGCCATTTGACAAACAGTTTGTCACCTTTCCTACGCAATACTTTCTCGATGAGGTACGTGTCGGGGTGTTTTGTTTTAGAGAGTTCCTCTTCGTAAAATCTTCCTTTCAAAATCTCGCCGCTACTATCTTTTATTATATACGTGTGTCGGTTTCCGGGTAGAACTCGAACCACCGTAAAGAGTTCCGTGCTCCAATTTTTTGTGAATCCCTTCTCGAAGGTGCGTTTGAATTTGCTGATCCTCACCCGGTCTCCAATTTTGAATTTAGCTTTTTTTGTCGTGGGTGTGTACTTTGGACAGTAAACTGTAGAAATTAAACGGTGCTCGTCGGACTTGGTAACGTCGGCTGGCTTCATGCCTATCGTTCTGTGTACCGTATCATTATAGGTGTCGACGAGTTCCGGCAGGATGTCGACCCATTTGTAATTTCCCCGAAGCGTGAATCGTTTCCACATGTGTGTTTTCAAGGTTCGATTGAATCTTTCCACGATGCTGGCTTTGATGTGACTGAAGGTCGAATAATGTCGAACGTCGTGTTTTTGAATAAACTTTTGGAATACAGCGTTGTAAAATTCCTTCCCGTTGTCCGTTTGCAGAAACCGTGGTCGTCTGCCACCGCTTTCGCGAAAAATTAATTTGAATGCTTCCGTGACGCATGTTCCCGTTTTGGCTTTCAAAGGTAGAGCCCATGCGAATTTCGAAAACGTGTCTATGACGGTGAGAAGGTACTTGTTGCCCTTGTTCAATTTATGTAGGTTTTTCAAATTGCCGCTACTCATCTCCACGAGGTCGCTTTGCCAGAGGTCGTCGATGCCCTTGGTTACCACAGCCAAACGTTCGTAGTTGCGGCGTGCAGGTTTATGCAATTCTTCGACGATGGCTTGCCTAGACATTTTTTTTAGAGATTACGTTTCAAGAGAAGCACAAGCGTGATGGGATTCAAAGAGGGTGGCACCTCGCTCGTGTTTTGAATGATCAGCTTATCGCCGGCACTCACGTCGAAAACGGTGAGATCTTCGTCTTCGTGTATTTCATATATGTTGCGCGTTTCGTTCCAACGTGCCAGAGGAATGTTTCCTGCTTTCTGGACACCACGATTCGATATCAAAGTCATGGTGGGAACGCTAGCTTTTCTGCCGTGAGACCAGTACGAAAATTCGTTTATCTGAATCGTACCATCGAGGAGAAACTTGTAGTACGGATGATAAGGATGCAACATGTACAGTTTGTTACCTTCGACGAACGTGGAGATTCTCTGTTGATTGGGTACGCTGTTGATTTCGATGGCTTGCAGAGAATGCAGTTTAGCGAATTTAGTGTCGACGCCGAGCAGATTACTGTGAACTTGTCCGAGTTTATTTTCGATGGGCAGCAAATGCTCGACTATGGTATCCGTTACGGCAGAAAACGACGGTTTGATTTTCACTTCCACGTTCAACTGCTTGTAGTTTTCGTTGAGTTCTTGCAACTTGGCACCGAAAGAGGCCAGCGTCGATTCCTGCGTGGATTCCAGCACTCCAACTTGATCTCTGATGTTGACGACAATGTTCTGAAGGTTCTCGACTTGATTCAATTTCGAGCTCTTCTCGGTAAGATCGTTCACGATGCTTCGCATCTCTGTAAACTGCGTGTGAAGATCGGCGACGCTCTGCGAAGTGGGTAGCGTCGACACCAGCGAACTAATTTCGTCTCGAATCTGTTCCACGTTCGCCGTTTCCGTTTCTAGTCGTTTCAGCATTCGAGATATGTTCCTTTTCAAAGCGTGCAATTCTTTGGAGGTGGGGAGATTGGCCACCCTACTCTCGAGATCGCTCAAAGAACTTTTGATGTCGCTCGATTCGGATAGTGCCGTCACCGCCGTTTTCAATTTTTCCAAATCTTCGCTCGAAGGCACGCTCGTCCGTAACGATTCCAAGTCACCCTGTATGTTGTCGAGTACGTGATGAAAATGAGCGAGATTCGTTTCGACGTTTAAATTTTCTAAATATTCGATTTTATGCTGAACCGTGCTTAACGTGTCTTGAATGCTCGTCAACGCTCTCGCTTCGGCGTGAATATTTTTAATTTCTTCGTTGATCAATTCCAAGGACGCCTGAAGCGTGGCGATGGTGGTTTGAATGTGTTCGAAATCTTGATAGGCCTCCAATTGAATTTTTATGTTCGCGACGCTTTTACCGATGACCTGCAGTTCGTCCGACGATGGTAGGTTCGTCATTGTATCTTCCAAAGTCTGCAACTTGGATTTAATTTCTTCCAACGTGCTGGTGAATTCTTCTTGTAATTTGGAAACAACGACATGCAAGCGTTCTGCTTCTATATCGTTCACGACGGTTTGAAGTTCAGAGAAATTCTTTTCTATTGCGGAAGTTCGTTCTTCGATTTCGAGTTTCAATTTTTCCAAATCTTCATTTTTCGATTGAAATTGCTGTAATTTGGCCAAATCATTTTGAAGGGAATCCACGCTCAACTGTATATTTTGAACGCTGTCGTAAGAAGGTACGTCGACATAATTTTTTATGAGCGTTTTCAGTTCGGAATCGATTTTCAGAATGGGGTCGAGACATTGCGTTTGGAGCGTAGCGATTTCCGACTCTAAACTTTTGTTTAAGGTCTCCTGCAAAGCGATCAAATCGGTCCTCAACTTCTTAACTCGAATGTCCAACATGAGAATCTCTTCTGCGTGGTCTACACGCTTGGTGTTGCCGAAAATGTCGTTAGGCATTTTTGGTTAACGGTTATTTATAATAGGATAGACGATTCGTAATTCTACAAAAAGAGGAATGAGTTTGTCGTAATCTCCGAGAAGTTCCATGTAAAGATAATCTCCTGCAGAAACATCGTACGTAATGTTAGAAAGCATCTTGTCGTGCTTGATTCGAAAAATATTCTTGCCGGTAGAAATTTTGATTTCGCCTGCGTTTTCCGGATTCACGGTGATTTGAAGTTTCCCGTCGATCGGAATTTCGTAAAAATGTAAATTGTTATTAAAAACATAAAACATCTTGCCCACATCGTCATTCAGTTTCGTCCAAATGCTGTTGAGATGAACAATCAGTAAACCATTGAGTTTAGATAATACGGAAGGTAAGAGGTTATTGGAATTTGGCGGTGCAGTCTCCATGTTGATCTGTTTGCGGAAGCCAAAAAGATTCATTGTCTTTGTTAGTTATTTAAGAATACGGTCAAAGTTTTTTTTTGTAATGACACGCAAAGTTTTTTTTTTGTTTGCTTGCGTCACAATACAGGCACGCGCGCGCACGTGTGTGTGTGCGACACATTGTTCCCGAAAGAGGTTTACAAAAGTCACGATATATAAACATTTGGTCCCACAGTTGGAAAATTACGATATGTTGCATTCAAAAGTTTCAAAATATCATATAGTAGAATTTTTGTAGAGTGGGTAGGCAACACCGACGAGCCTCAAATAATAATTCAAGACTCGTCAGTGTTGCCAATTCCTATTTGTAGGTTAGCTTAGCCAGTGAAAGATCATATAGTGGAATTTTCTTCGGATGGGTTGGCAAAACCCAAGCCTCAAACAAAACATCCAATAAAATTGCCAAATATAAAAAGAGGACAATAGACCCCCCTCATAAAAGGCTACAGTGCCCCCACAGTGTCGCCAACACTAGGCCCCCAACAGTATTGCCAGACATAAAAAATACATGGACCCCTCAGGTCCTTTGATGAAAATTTACAGTGAAAAAACCCAGTAGGTTAACAACACTGTCAAAAAATCTACGGTAGTGTTGCCAGATGCAAACAGAAAGCAATAAACCCCCCCTCATAAAAGGCTACAGTGCCCCCACAGTGTTGCCAACTCTGCCCTCAAAATATACATCATAAAAGGCTACGACGAGCGTTATAACCTTGGTGATTTTTTCGGGTAAGGAGTTGGTAACACTGTGCCTTACGAGAGAAATCCATTAAGGCGATCGAGCTCCAAATGATGGTTCGAGCTCCAAATGATGACTTGGTACCCGGACACTGGGTCTACTACTGTGCCTTACATGTTTTCTGATATCTTACAAATGGGTTATATTTCTTATGAAAAAAATGAAATATAAAACGTTTTATTACAGCGGCATCTCTTAGGCAAAATGTAGTCGAACTGACACATTCTGAATGGATTGTAAAATTATATCATGTTTTTCTCCACGAAGCGGCGAATTTCATATTCGTCGGTTCGTGAAATTATCACAATACTAGTTTTCATATTCGTCAAAACGTTGTCCATCTTTATCTCCTAAGCAATATTTAATAGAAACTTGAAACTTTGTGAGAGCAAAGTACAAGTTGTTCCAACATATACAGCGTCAAAAACTCAAAATGTCAAATTTTGCACATTCGCCGGTTCGTGATGCAGGGGAGTTGACATATTCGCCAGTTCGTGAAAACATCGACGATATAATATATACCCATCAATGCAACGAAACTAAAAACAGTGAGATAAAACGAGGTTTATCTTTCCCGACTGAACTTTCATCAAGGCTTTTGCCCTCCCCCCCCTAATCAGCGGGTCTGCGCACGCCTACGGAAGTGATAGGGATCTTTATTACAGTTGAAATTTCAACACGTCGGTAATTTTTAAGATGTAAATTTGTTCAAAGTAACAACGAAAAAGAAACTTCTCACTCGTACAGGAAGTATTTTATTATTTCAGTTCTGTGCTCGATAATAAAAGTCACACATATTTGGCGAGCAGAGATTTAGAAGCATTTTTTTTTAATCACGAGTAAAACATGCTCGAAGTTTCATTGAATATAAGGTAAATAATTTCGTTTATCTGGCACGACTATACAAACTTATTGGTTGTAACAGCAAATGTGCACAGAGGTATCATTACATCAATTTTTATTAACGTTTCATCAATCACAACCTTCCACACGCCTGATTCGCGAAAACTAAAAAAAAAGAAAGTGGACGACTTTCAAGTTTGTCAAATTTCTACCAAAATGTTTTCAAAATGCACATTTTTTCAATTTACAGATTATGCTGAAGCTAATATGACAGAGATAAGTGGTTCAAAAGGAAGTGGCAGTTTGGTGAAGTGCAGTGGCGCAACTACAGGGTGGCATGTCCCCCCCCCCCCCCAACCTTGGACGGAAATCGATTCTAGGGGAGGCAAATATTGACGGCCAAGGGCACCTGCAGGGGGCACAGAGGAGCAATTACCCCCCTCCATTTCAAATTTTATGCAAATAGAAATACATTTCGTAAAATTTTCTTGCTCGCTTCGCTCGCAATCTCTCCTTTTCTCAGTTTTAGCAAGTTTAGAGTCTAGTGGGCGGAGAGGGGTCGAGCCTGGGTGCTGAAAGATCTAACATTAAGATCATTCGGCGCCTAAGCCCGACAATACGTTTTTAACACATAGTAAATAAATTTTCCAGCCTAACTTCTCGACTCACCAAACGCCGCCTCGGGACCCACACTCCATAGATTGAGAAACGAGGATCTAAATTTAAAAAAATATGAAAGAGAGAATGCCATGGCGCCCCGTGAAATTATTTGCACCTTATTAAATCAATACTGTTTTCAATTTTGCAAAAAATTGGATCTAAAAATTTTCTTGCTCGCAATGTGTGATTGTATTCTATAATGCATTGTAAATTACCAGAGAGAGAAAACAAAGACTTCTCTTCATTGATTTTGTCTTAAATGCATGAACAATTGTTTGGAGGAAAAGGTTGATTGATTGAATTGGTGTTTCAAGTCCAGTTTATGCACAGATTGGCTAATCGGGACTGGACCTACAGTTTAAAGTGGGATCCGAACCACTATGTGCCTCCACCGGGACCCCTTGATTACAAGGCGAACGATACCACTGCGCCATCGGGGAGGCCCTAGAGGAAAAGCAGCGTGTACATTTGAGAGACAATTTATATAATTTTTACTGTTGGTTTATTATGAGGTGAATGAATCGATTATTTAAATAATATATGTTGTATACATAGAGTTAAAGAAACTTTGAATACGTATACAATTTAGTGTTAGAAAGTTGCATATGTATTTTCTTATTTTACGTCTCACCATGTTGCATATGTGTAAAACGTATGCTCTACATGAAAGTTATACATGTTACATGTAAAAAAGAATTATACTCGGAATGCATTTATCATGCATTTCCCGTCTTTCAAAAATATAGTTTTGTGTGTTTGTTTTCCATTATTGTGAAATTGAACGTTTTGAAAAAAAATTCAAATCGTTTGTTCCAACACAAATGCTTCAGCACCGACATCTATCCCTTTTTTGCTTTGATACTACTACTAATAATAATGTTATAAAGGTAACTGCTCCGTAATCATCGAATCCTCCTATCGTCAGAGATTTTAGTCCAATGATAAGTGGCGCCATCTAGTAGCAAATGCCTGAACTAACGCCATTTTTCCCCAAAGAAAATACCCCTGTTACCTCGCTCAGCAAGGGTGTTGCTCCCAATTACCCAAACCTTGAGGATCATTGTTTGGACTAGGTGATAGGAGATGTATGTGAAGGTACCTAGTTGTGGGCTTCTGCGAGCCCCGAAAGGTTGGTGGCACCGTAGAGCGGTACTGGTGGCTCCGTAGAGCCGGAGATGGGGCTTGCATGGCCCACGGAAAGTGAAGACGCTGAGAAAAAGTCACAACTTAGGCAAAGTGGATTGTAGAGAAGAACAGAGAAAATTCAAGAAGCAATTATTACCTACCGTCCTGGATGCGAACTCGGGACCTCTAAAACTGGAAGCAACATCCTTACCGATTTTTTTTTATTTTTAAACGAAAAGGAATATCCTAAGCGGCAGTATTCCCCGTTTTTCACACATTTTTCTCAATTTTTACATTTATCGGTTTATCTCAATTTTCTGTTTTTCCCATTTAGACAAACACAAACATCCATGTCTTACCCAGAATTCGAACCCGGAATCCCTGGCGTTGCAGCGCGTTGAGCTAACCACTCCGCCGCGGAGACCGACACCAACTGAACTACCGTGGAACAGGAGCAATCTTTGATCAGAAGTCGTATTTCTGGAACGTTTGACATACAGTAAGGCAATGTTTATTTGTGTCCACCTCTCCATATTTTCTACACTCATTCGTTGGTAATCTTTTTATATCCTATACTCGTAAGTTTGTTGGAACTATATTATTTTACTACTATGTCCATGCCAAGGATAGAGGAAAGTTTCTTTCTATTCGGCTGGTCTGCAAGGAAAGTTGTCGCTTGAAAAGTTCATGCAAATGTTTTCCCTTCAAAACTACTAAAATCGACGTAACTCTTTTCTTGAACAAATACTCGTAAATACAAAGGACCATTGTTATGAAGCTAGATAAGTTAGGTGGATTGTGCGGTGGAAAGGCATGGGTAAATATATTCACTGGCGTACGCAGAGGAGGAGCTGATGGGGCTACAGCCCCTCCCCAAATTTATCAAAATCAAAATTTTCAAATGAAAGCAGTAAGGAACTCGGCAAAACCTTTAAAATGGTCCCCTATTACAATTTTTGTCTTCGAACAACTTTTAAATCGAAGGTTAATTGCGGATAATATCCGTCTTTGAAATTCCAGCCCCCTCCGAAATAAAATCCTGCGTAAGCCAGTGTATACCAGTATGTTTGCCACCATAAACGTGAGACTGCTACTGGATTCAAACAAACATCCCTTTCAGCAGATTTTGATTGCAACAATGGCAGACCTCAGCAGAAATGCGATAAGACCTTCGACACCAAAGAATGAAAAACAAAACGTTATCTTTGAATCTCACGGCCCTTCTTTCTACAGCGTTCTTAACATACACCACGTGTATCGTGAAAACGAAGTTTTTTCGGAGCATTTTTCATCGCCTTGTGTAATTAACTGAACAAGAAAGCTACGTTCCCCTATCCCCACCTTTCTGCTCAAGAAATATGGAAGTTTAGTAACCTTTGGTAACCTTTGGTAACCCTCGTCATTCAGATAATCCAGACGGGCATATACGGATTTATGAGACGCTCGGGTCAGGTTGTTTCATAAACATATCAGCGATATGAGCAACCCCATTAGACAGGAAAAGAAGCAAAGGATATAAAGGTCAATCTTTATTTGGAAGACTGTCGCCACCAAACAGACTTTCTTTGTTTTCGAGGAGACGAATCCCTGAAGGACTGAAAAAGAAAGAAAATCCTTTCCAGAACTTGTTCAAGATTCCTCCTCTCTTCTCTTACTATACAAATTCAATCATTCAGATTCAAATTTTACAGTGACTTTCGTTAAAGGAATGCACACACATTTCTCAAAAAAGATCTGTGCGAATTGTTGATATTGCTGCATTTATCACAATTACCTAGCACACCTTTCTCTTGCTTTCTCTCTCTCTCGTTCTCTGTGTTTTTCTTTCCTTCTTACTCACTTTCTTCCTCTTTCTTACCCACTTTCTTCCTATGTCTCTTTTTACCAATTCTCCCCCTCTATTCTCCCCCTTTCTATCCGTCCTTCTCCCCTCTCTCTTTCTCTATATTTCTTTCCTATTCACCCTATATCTTACTCTGCTTCTTACCACTTCTAATTCTCTCCTTATCTGCCTTTTACCTTTCCCTCCATTGGAATGCCAGTAATCTGAGCCGCCAAAAAACTGAGGAAGAAGGAAACGATCCTCTGTGAAAATTCTAGGCAATATTAGAACGAGCTGGTAAAAATAGTCCTCCATTTGATGTGAGAAAGAGTCCCAACAAAGCTCGAACATGGGAGAAGGCTCTCTTTCTCGTCGATTGCATTCCACACAAAGCGACGATTCCTGTCTCCCTACGTCAGCCCTGCCTCAGCTGCAGATAAACGTCTTCCGCGTTAAAATCAAGTGAAACAAACGGGTGCTTCAGGCTTTATATTGGTGGTCATTCACTTGTGATTTTTTTTATGCAAGTGATGTGGTGTGGAAAGGTATTTTTTCCACCCGCCGTCCCAGATGAGAAATATGCTTCCAGTTCTCTGGTGTTCTACCGCCACGCCCTCTCCCAGCGGAACTATAAACTAGGATGCTTGGCATGCCTGTTGCTCTTGCCTGAGGGAGGGAGGAGGGCTAATATGAGCTTTGCTGCACATCGTCTCGGTGGGCGACGGAGGGAATGTTGACGCCGAAAAAAATGAAAAGCGTATTTTTACTTAGTTCTCAATGTCGCTTCTTGTATTACTTCTGACATGCGTGGGATAAATAATAAAGTGGCCGAGGCATCCTGTCGATGCGAATGTAGATTGCGGAGAGTCCATTATTCATTCGTTGTCTGTCCACATTAGCAGATGAAACACGCCTATGTAACGTGCCGACGTCCTGGGAAATTGTTGATGTGACACTGCAACTGAAGATGTGACGTGTAGACGCTGGATATTGCCCTAAATTCCTATTTTGTTTGTCATTAGACTCGTATGCTTTCAGTACAGAAGCCAGTTTCAGGGCAATGCAATCATTATGTGTAAATTCCAGTGTATTCCCTTGTAGTTAACTTTTGACTCAAATATGTGTATTTTATACATGGAGCATTCCTGCGTTACGTGTGTGCGACATTTCACACACAAAATGTAAGATTCTAGACATGATGTTGAATTAAAATGTTCATAATGAACTGATTTCATAGAATTATGAAGTACTTTGTGACAGTGGTGGCCGGCGGCAAGTACGATGGGTAGTGCCAACGTGATCAAGAAATCGAAAAAAAACCTCCGCAATGCCCCCGCCCCTTCCGTGAGGTTGCCCCACTGGCCAAGATGTTTATTCTCGTTTGGTAACGTGGAAAACAGTGTGTGTTTAAGTAATAACACACTAATATGATTCATCTTCACTCACTAACCTATCTTTATACACTACAGGACATTTCACTAAAAACACAATTACAAGACGAAGGGAAAACAAATCTTCTCACCTTCTCCTCCCCCATGCACACGTATTCCAAGTGGATGTTGAAAATATTCTAGACATTTGATGTAAAAAGAAATTGTCGAAATGCCAAAGAAAACTCGCATCACCATAGGATTTTTTACTTCTATATTTTTAAAAAGTCTGGATGGCCCTCTAGGCGCATCTATCTATTATCAAAATATTCATTTAACTTTGGAAAAATACTAGGTTCGTTTCTCCAAAAGTTGGCAGAAAAGTAGATAGTACCCTTTTCACGAATTACTTCCCCAACGAGTCTTACAAATCCGGAGCCGTCGCTGCTTCAGAGTATTTCTTAAACAGGATAAGAACACTCCCTCTTTTAACTTTTTTCACTTATCAGAACACTGTTCATTTGCTATGATAAGTTAATGTGAAAATCTAAGACCACCCTAACGACATACTGGTGACGCTGATACCTTGTATGGATGAAGGGATCCCACCAGTTGCGATTGGCCTATCTGAGCATAAAGTGGACTTCAAACATATTAAATTAATCTTCCATCCCCAGGGTTCCTCTCGTTAGTTCCTTTGCTGTTCGTGAAGGAACCCTCGTTCATAATAAATTCTTGACCACTCACTCCTTTCTAGTGACATTACTACGTGCAACTATGTCCTGACGGAGTAATGCCTATCCATTGTGGGGGCTGACGTTTTTTCTCCATTAGGAACAATGTTAGCTAAAACAATAGTTCTTGGCGGGGGCAAGGGGGTATTTTTTGTTAACATCTTGAGATCTGAAGAATAAAGAAATAAAGAGTAATTTTATAATTTTGCAAATGTTACAGCTATTTAGTAAAATAGTCCTGGACCATATTTTTATGGGGTGCAAATAATTTCGATATGCCCCCCCTCAAAGTTAAGTCTAAAACTCGGTTTGCCCCTCCCTCTCCTCTAATCTAACTAAATCGTTAGAATTATTTATTTATTTAATTAATTAGGATTAGTGTTAGTTTTAGATGTCTCTGGGTGATTACTTAATTTTAGGCCTGAAGGTGGAAAGATCAAGTATATACCCTTATGTCGGTCAAAGGCGTGTGTGCGACTCCTTTGGTTGGCCTCTTACGGACCCCCCTCCCCCCCCCCAACACACACACACCCAATTCCCGAGAACAAGTAAACTGAAGAGATAAACACCCTTTGAGTCCATCAAATATTCTCATCGTCTGCTTAATTACTCAGGGTGTGCCTACCAGTGAAAAAAGTCATGAAAGTCAAGAAAAAGTAAAGACATCAACAAGTAGGTTACGTAGTCAATAAACAGTCAAAAAATTATACTTCTGGTCAAGAATTTTTGCTATTACAATGACTAATTGATTCTGCTCTTTTTGGCTAATCGCGAAGATTAAGATGAATTGTGGTAAGATAAGATGTATGAAGGGACAATCACAACTGTACAAGGACACATAAGATTACACTGGCTGTGAGTCAGACGCCAGAGCCTCGCTAGTCTGCCAAATGGAGTCCAGGATGTATTAGTAGATAGAGTAAGTCTAATTCTCTTGTTAAATAAAGTTTCAGTTTTCTTAACTGGCTTTTTGGTAGAGATTTTTCATTAAATAAATATTTATTTCCTTAATTGTTAATTTCCAACTTTACCTAAGCAGGGGTCAAATAAGTAAAGGTTAAGAAAAACGAGAAAAAAAATGTCAAGCAAAAGTCAAGAATTTTGGATTTGTTTCTTTGGCAGACACCCTGTTACTGCAAAAGAAAGGCGACCACTAATTATTCTTAAATCAATTGACGATGTCTTGTTAGTTTAAACAATTATCCCCACCCAAAGGTGCCCTTAATCAGCCTCTGGTTCTAGTAAGAGTTGTTCAGTAAAAAATAGCCGGACTATAACAGTTGGGCTGAAAAGTTCGTAGGCTGACTCATAGATGGCGTTACTAGAATTAAATCCATGTGATTTTTACTTAGTACTAACCTTCAAAAGATACGTGTATAAATTTCACAGCTGCCGGATGATTAGTTCGTGAGATATAGCATTGTGAGTGAAGCAGCTTTTGTTATTGTGAAAAAATGGATAAAAAAGAATTTCGTGTGTTAATAAAGCATTGCTTTTTGGCGAAAAAAATACCGTTGAAGCCAAGGCTTGGCTTGATAAACATTATTCGGACTCTGCACCAGGAAAATCAACCGTTGAGAAGTGGTTTGCTAAATTTAAACGAGGCGAAATGAGCATCGAAGATGATGCACGCAGTGGACGCCCCAAAGAGGCTGTTACCGACGAAAACATCAAAAAAGTCCACAAAATAATTTTAAATGATCGTAAAGTGAAGTTGATCGAGATAGCTGAGACTTTAAAAATATCAAAGGAACGTGTTGGACATATTGTGCATGAATATTTGAACATGCGAAAGCTGTGTGCAAAATGGGTGCCGCGCGTGCTCACAATCGATCAAAAGCAACAACGTTTTGATGATTCGGAGCAATGTTTAGCGATATTCAACCGTAATAAACACGAATTTTTCCGTCGATATATTACAATGGATGAAACATGGCTCCATAACTACACTCCAGAGGCCAATCGACAGTCAGCCGAGTGGACTGCACGTGATGAACCGAATCCAAAGCGTGGAAAGACGCAACAGTCGGCTGGCAAGGTTATGGCATCAGTATTCTGGGATGCGCATGGTATTATATTCATCGATTACCTCAAAAAGGGCCAGACCATCAACAGCGATTATTACATAGCGTTGTTGGAGCGTTTAAAGGATGAAATCACGAAAAAACGGCCCCATTTGAAGAAGAAAAAAGTGCTGTTTCATCAAGACAATGCACCGTGTCACAAATCAATGAAAACGATGGCAAAATTATATGAATTAGACTACGAATTGCTTCCCTATCCACCATATTCTCCAGATCTGGCCCCCAGTGACTTTTTCCTGTTTGCAGACCTTAAAAGAATGCTCGCTGGAAAGAAATTTAGCACTGATGAAGAGGTAATCGCCGAAACAGGCCTATTTTGAGGCTAAAGAGAAATAGTACTATAAAAATGGCATCGAAAAATTGTATGACCGCTATAATCGTTGTATCGCCCTCGAAGGCAACTATATTGAATAATAAAATCGAATTTTGTCAAAAAAATATTTTTTACTATGTTAGCCTACGAACTTTTCAGCCCAACTGTTATATACACAGAAACATTGTACAATAAATTAGCTTTATGGTTAAACATTTTAGTCTTGACTCGTACACCCTGCACTTAAAACATGCGTCACATAATCACAAACCAGAACAAACTTCTTCGACACCAACTGGTGTATATCGTTCATCCAACTTGCCACTGCCAATCCGTTGGAGAACCTTAAAATAACGGATCATGATTTCCACAATCAACTTGTTTTTACAACGATTTATAAAGGTATAAAAGTCAACATTATCTACGTTTCACATGCAGTTCAGGCGGTGAATCCAGGGGAAACCAAATGTAGCTTTTTTTTAAAATTTACGATTCACAAAATAGTTTTTGTTTATGCTCCGCTACAGGAATTTCACATTCTAATGGTAATATTTGCATAGCACTCAAGGCAAGACTATGGAAATGTTTTATTTTTGCATAAAAGATCAATTATAGTTCATCGTGTTGTTCGCCAAGTGTCCCATCAACTTCAAGATTACATACACATTCACTTAAAACTAGAGTCCTCGTCAAAAAATATTAATGACCTTGTCGTGACCTCCCACTAAGTTATCTGGTACGCTAAAATTTGTTTAACGTTCATATCACCACTTCAGATCGTGAGCTGACCCGAATCATGGATCTTTAACCCCAAAATTTCCGTCCACGCACACACACATACATACATACATACATATATATATATCGTGCAATATTTGAAATATTTCCAGTGGGCAAAATTCTAGTAACTCCTCTTGAAGCACTGGGATATTGTATATGTAGAAATCCCCAAGTACAACTATAGCTATTGTCTGCTCTTACGGCGGGCGCTCTACAAAATGGCAATGGAAGTAGGGAGCGGGGAAAACGACCAACCTGACAACAGCGGTAGCGCCGAGTTACGACGTTGCGGGAGGAAGTACTACGCGCACCTCGTTCTACAGGCTGCTGCGTTTCTCATCGCGCTAGATTGGTCGCTTCACCTCTCCCCACTTTCCTTTCCAGCATGTAGAGCGCCCGCCGTAAGACTGGAAACAACGAGAGAGTGGATGTAGCAAACAAGGGGAGATCTCCCCCTCATCCCCCTTCAAATACCGCCCTGTATTTGTCGGTTTGTACTTTTGTAATATAGCGTCGCTTTCTGCCACTTTGGGCTAATCGCAAGGATGAGGATGAGTGATGAATAGATGAAATCGATGAAAAAATACTCGCTGTTAACGAAATTAACACAGCATACCAAATACGGATGATGGTCAGCGGATAGAAACAATACATATACAATGTTATTACCAATGTGTTTAAAATATAAGTTGAGACAGTTAATTTTTATTGGTAAGATATTAATATCATAGCATGGTCACGAACAATGTGGAAAGAATTCCATGTGTATGTTTACAGCAAGAAAGGGTGGTAAAAAAACAAGGAGTACACAGTACGTACCAGATGCTGAGAAAGAAGAAAATGTCGAAACGAAAATAACCAAAGTGAGAAGAGATGGGGGGGGGGGGAGTTCGTAGAAATGCAGAGATTAATGGCAGGCAACGAGCACAGGAAATGCCACAGAAGACAAGAGAACGTTTTCCAGAAGCACTGCATCAATGGACCACGTCAGGAGACGTGCATTCGTTGCAAGAGGGATGTGGGATCTGAGAGTTCGATGCTTCAGTCCTTGCTCTGGAAGTTGAAGTCCTCCACCGAATTCATGTTCACAGTAACTTCCTCTAGTATTATATGGATTTGAAAGTTGGTCCCTTGAACATAAATTAAGAGTATGGAAATAAAAAAATAAGAGATGAGACAGGTGAGTGGAGAAGGTTACATAATTTAGAACTGCACAATTTGTATTCATGTCCGGATATTATTAGAATAATTAAATCAAGAAGACTTAGATGGGCAGGCCATGTGGCACGAATGGGAGAGGAAAGAAGAGTTTACAGGATTCTTGTTGGGAAACCTGATGGTAAGAGACCAGTGGGAAGACCAAGACGAAGATGGAGGGATAACGTTGAGATGGACCTATAGGAAATCGGTAATGATGGAAAAGATTGGATTGATGTTGCCCAGGATAGGGACAGATGGAAGGCTTGTCCATAAACTTCGGGTTTAAGAATGCTAGAGAATTAGTATGGGACACTTATTAAGCCTCCCTATTGGCACCCATCCCGCGGTTCTTTCTCGCTTTCATGATTCAGAAGAACGAAAGGAAATACTTACCCTCAAGTTACGACGAGCTACCAGTGCACCCTAGACATACTACTAAGCTCTTAGGTATGTGTGTGCTTGGGTCCGACGCTCTAACGTGTCGTTTATTTTATGTGTTACCATTGCTAGGAAGGATTACTCAGAACGTTAAAGCGCAGTGACTTGGGAAAACGGCCAGGAATTCTTTGTCTGGAAGCAAAGGAATGGAAGCTGCTCTAGCCGACTTGGAAAAGTCTTCGTTCTGGCGCCGTTCCGTAATGGCCCCCTTTCCTTTGTGCCACAGAACTCAGAACAAAAACAAAGCTCAAACTACAAGAGCAGTACTTGTCCTTCGCGATTAATATAGTCGATTAAGATGATATGAACTCCCTCCAACAAAAACAAGGCGGCGACTTCAAAACTCAGGCCAGGCCACTTACTTCCGATTGAATTGAAGTTTAGTTCAAGTAGTGGACTGGAGGAATTTATAATGGATCAAAACAACGCAAAATATTGAATATTAAAAGAGTTAACTATTATCCTCCCGTCACCCCCAATAAAACATTAATTAATAATATACTTACTCGTATTTACACTACCAATAAAAATATTATTAATATAAAATAAAGTAATTTCATATGAGACAACAATGTTGTTTGTGGGTTTCTGATACCAGGCTCACATTATAGGGCAGAGATGTATGCGGAATTTTCCATCGAGAGCGTGTGAGCTTGTATTTAAAGGGGTGTTGAGGATATTTCGCAGGGAGGTGTTGGGGTGTGTAGATCAATCACTGATGAGAGAAAGAAATCGTCTTGCCTTTTCCTTCAGATTTTTTTTACCTTGTGCAAAATAAATTGTTTTAAATTCACTTTATACACAGATAGGTTAATCGGAATTAAGAGTTAAAATGTCTTAAAACCACTTGTGTTCTCCCACTGGGAATCAAACCCGTGAACCACTGATTACAAATTTGACTATTTAAATGACAAACATCAGCTCCACTGAATTTTCTCTATCGTCCATGTACACAACAACAATTACTTTAAAATTATAATAATAATAATAATAATAATAACATAGGAGGATGTGGAGAAGGGCTCCAGACATTCACGATCTTGGCCATTTTGGTTTTTGGAGGTGATGTGATCAGCACCGCGCTCTGACCTACTTTAGCCCCAAGGGTTGGCCCAGGTACCATTGATATGAGGCTGGGAGCACCACAGACAGCTTTATGCAAGGACAAGGTCGGAAAAATTCCAAGCTTTGGATCACGCACGCCGGTAATCGAGCCAGAGAACTATTCTATGTTTTAGATAACAAACTAGTTATCATGGATTTGACGTTCAACAGACCTAACCAGTTGCTGCTGTAGGAAATTAATTTTTATATCAATATCATTAAATTAATAACGCTGTTCTAAAATGACAATAACTATCTATTTATTATTAATTTAATATTTAGTGTAATTACGACAACTGTTGAAGCCTAGGAAATACAAGATTCATTCCGAACCCTGATTTTGTCTACGCAGCTAAAGACAAGACATTTAGCAAAATATTTACAGTACGGGATATTTTTTTTTTTAAATCCTGTAGTTTGCTCGAACTTTCTCTGGAGACTGACTCTTCCTTCGGCAAACAAGGCAGCAATTACACAGTGCTAAGAAAGGTGTGAACGGTGTGAATTTACATATTTGAGTAGGATAATTTTCCTTTCTTTTCTTGCCAGTTAAAGTGGCATTTGCATTCCTTGAAATTCCATATTCTTTTCAGGTTTTTGCTCTTATGCACCTTCTTTGACGTTAAAAGAGTTTGAGCTTTTGCTTTAGGGGGACCAGACTCTGGGAGAAGCATATGATGTACCTGAGGGTTATTGAATATCCCCTAGTTTATAAGGGGTTCGGAGGCCTTCCCCCGGAAATAAAAAAACTTAAAAAACACTGAGTTTTAGGCCTTTTAGATTTGAAAATGTTTATTTTTTCGCTTAAGTAAACAAATATTAATTAGTATATTGGTTGTCAGTTTTAAAAGAAGCAAAACAGTATGATTATTGCATTTTCATTTCATTATTTGATACAACATGATTTTAATTTTTATCTACAAATCAACATTATTGATACAATACTCGTATTACCTTTAAAAAGTTACGGTACAATAGTAAGCCTCAGAAATTTTAGAAAAAATAAATTGAAAAGTTCTTTTGATGCCTCAGCAGTAACTGTTGACTCAACACAAAGTCATTTTACGTTTCTCTTTCTTCAAACTGTACACATCAATCAAATCGTCTAAGACCCGCTTTTGCGGCGCAATTACCGCACATGCAAAATGTAGTAACTGAACTTAATCATGTGTTATTTTTTTAGTATTTTTTTAAGTTGGGGGCCAGCCCCCCCCCCCCCCCCCGGCCACTCTGGAACTCCGCCTTACTTTTGTAAAGCTGTCAGTTATATTCCAGTTTCCTTGCGAAGGAAATATTCAATAACATTCCCTATTCAACTATATAATGAGTGGCCGTGGAACTTATCTTGAAATTAATTCCAACTGGTCGCAAATGTATAATACATAATGCATATCATCACTCATCATCATCTTCGCGATTAGCCAAAAGTAAAATAAACCAACTAAATGCCTCCTTTCACACTCGGCCCCTTCTAATAATCCATATTTACATCCATACACTTACAATCGCAGTTGGCCTCAAATCTTCAACGATATCTTTTGTCGCCTCTCTCTTGACTCCCTGACAATATGATTTAACAGAAAATGACCAAACCATATTTTAATCATGGTTGCACGCAAGGTTCTGTAGAGGAAGCAAATATTTCGAAATTATATATGTAAAACCTTATATCATTACCTTTATCCCGCATTCTTTCATTATGCAGGAGCTGTTGGATTGATCGTCGACTGAGAAACTCGAGATCTCACTCAAAACTGAGCCATTTCGTGTTCTTTCCGGATGACGTCAGGAGACGCACCACCTGACATATAGAAAAATATGAATGCCTCGTGGGATGAATGAATGCATGAATGGACGGAATGGAGCTCTGAAAGTTGTTTCGGTCCAGCAAATTTCGTGACGGTGACTCACGACAGGAACTGACCTATCCCATGGAAAGTTGCGTTCTTTTGTCATCGGATCCGCTGCGATTGATAACGGTTTCACTATTGATATTTACAATACGATCTTTGGAGGAAAGGTATTTCAGCATGTAGACCGTTCTACAGTATACAGGGTGTTCATAAAGTACGGATGAAGAGAACATTTCCTTAACGCAGAACGTGTCGACTACCAGTCTCAACACACTTCCTCAGACGTTTAAACATGTTTCCTTGAATAATCTTCAAAATATGTGGACCCAGAGTAGCCGGTGCAATGGTTATCCTCTCCAGTTGCAGTATGGCTTATTGACCTCTCTGGGTGCCACCACTTGCCACCCTCTACGTCCACCCGGCTGTGTTTCCTCAATGCCACGGGTCACCTGCAATACAATACAAAAACATTTGTTCCACACTTTACATCAGTGACATGCGTTATGAGCAGAGCCCGCATTTCTATGCACTAAAACTGTTACAAATAGGCAGGCAGTCAGCACTGCAAATCTGTAAAAATGGAAGCCAAGCACTAAAAATAGGCCTTTAATACTCGTTCGCCTTCAATGTGAAAATGAAAACCTTCAAATTCAATGGTAATCCTATTAAGCCTTGTTTCCATATTTAATTAAACAGTCAAAATGTTGACCAAGGCAGAATTTATTGTAAAATAAGACGCTAATACACTATAAACGCAACGTTTCCACCCTCTAACAGGATCTTCTTCAGACAAAGATTCACACTAATGAGAAAGAGAGAGAATAAAGGAGTATAGAGCTCTCTCTCTCTCTCTCTCTCTGTTTGTGTGTGTGTGTGTATGTATTTGTGAGAGGGGGGGTGCTCTCTGGTTCTCTCTCTCTGTACTTTTCTCAATCTTTCTCTGAGGGAGGAGATAAAGGAAAAGGAAAGGAAGAATGAAAGAAGAAAAACGGAAGAAATAATAAAGGAAATAAGCAACGAAAGTAAGAAAGAATAAAGCAAATAAAGTATGAAAGAAAGAAAGAAAGACAGAGAGAGAGAGAGAGGAGGAAAGGAAAGAGAAGGAAATGAGAGAGAGAATGAGAAATGAGGAAAATAAAGAAGGAAGAAAGAAATGAAGAAAAGAAAGAGAGACGAAAGAAGTAAGTAGATAAAAGAAGAAAGAAGGGATGGGAGAAAGTAAGAAAGAAGGAAAGAATTAAAGAATGGAGGAAAGTCAGAAAGAGAGAGAGAAGGATAAGGTGGAAACATTATGTTTATAGTATGTTATTTTACAATAAATTCTGCTTCGGTCTGCATTTTGTGTTTCTATTTTCAAATTCAAATTGTTTTTTTTGTACAATTAAACATCTCTTCAGTTTGAATTTGGGTTTCTAAGTCCACTTTATGCAGAGATAGGCGAATCGGAACCACCGGGTATCCAACCCGAGCCGCCTTGACTGCAAAGCGACGAAGTTACTACTACGCCATCGGGGAGGGCTAATTTAACCTTTTCAGTAAAACATAATGGTCGAGAGAGAGAGAGAGAGAGAGAGAGAGAGAGAGAGAGAGAGAGAGAGAGAGAGAGAACGCACTAGTTTATTTCCTTTTACGCACCAGTAAAAGAAAAAGCCTTATTCCCCCACTGGAGTAACTTGATGCGTAAATTTAGGACAGAAGAGATTACATCGAGCACTTCCCGAGTGCGTTGACCTGTCGTTACATTTACGTCCAATAAATGAACACACGCTATATTTGCATTTTTGCCTCTTTTTTTCCATCATTCTCGCTCGTTTCGACCAGTTTCTTGCATAAATTTCTTAACTTACCCTACCCCCCTCACTCCAGTAACGGCTTCTGATACGCACGCGGGCAGCGCCATTATAATTGGGCACAGGCCACTTCCCCTGCGACAGACCACGCTTATCAGACGTCCATTTCCATATTCAACCGAAGTCCACGGGGCCAATAGGCCACGCACAAAGATGACGTGACCTGAAAAAAGGTGATAGCGGGAAATAAGGGTCTCTGAGGCCATAAACAGGAGATAAAAACCTCTGTAAATAACATATCCCTCCGGGCTTCCTGTGAGGGAAGAAGCTTATCTGTAAAAGTTTATATGGAATTCTAGGTTTTTCTATGCTGATGCACGGACAATAGGTTAATTCAAGAAAGGCCTTGTTCTTTTCAATTAAGGTTGAATCACACTAGGCTAGATTTCTTGGTGGGACTTGGACCGATTTAGCCGGGACAGTGCATTACTTTTAATCGTGATGCGAAAATGTCTCTTTTTTTTGTTAACTCACATTTAGACATGTTCTTTATTGTAATAACAATTTAATACGCAATATTTAATTTATAAATACGTATATTATTTTCTAAACATATAGCGTGTGTTAATTTATTGGACGTAAATGTAACGACAGGTCAACGCACTCGGGAAGTGCTCGATGTAATCTCTTCTGTCCTAAATTTACGCATCAAGTTACTCCAGTGGGGGAATAAGGCTCTTTCTTTTACTGGTGCGTAAAAGGAAATAAACTAGTGCGTTCTCTCTCTCTCTCTCTCTCTCTCTCTCTCTCTCGACCATTATGTTTTACTGAAAAGGTTAAATTAGGCCTCCCTGATGGCGTAGTGGTAAGGTCGTCGCTTTGCAGCCAAGGGTGCTCGGGTTGGATACCCGGTGGAGGCACATAGTGGTTCCGATTCGCCTATCTCTGCATAAGGTGGACTTAGAAACTCAAATTCAAACTGAAGAGATGTTTAATTGTACAAAAAAGAATTTGAATTTGAAAATAGAAACACAAAATGCAGACTGAAGCAGAATTTCTTGTAAAATAACACACTATAAACATAATATTTCCATCTTATCCTTCTCTCTCTCTTTCTGACTTTCCTCCATTCTTTAATTCTTTCCTTCTTTCTTACCCTTCTTTCCTCTTTATTTCCATCATCTCTCTCTCTCTCTCTCTCATTTCCTTCTGTTTCCTTTCCCCCCTCTCTCTGTCTTTCTTTCATACTTTTTATTATTTCTTTTCTTTCATTCTTTTCTGCCAAGTTTGTCTAACCGTGACGAGGAGTAGGAGCGATGATATGATGAAATTGATGAAGGAACACACTCACAAAAAAACATCTATGCCCAGGCTGAGATTCGAACCCGGAACCACTTGCGACATAGTGCATTGTAAAATAAGACGCTAATACACTACAAACGCAACGTTTCACCCTCTAACAGGATCTTCTTCAGACAAAGATTCACACTAATGAGAAAGAGAGAATAAAGGAGTATGGAGCTCTCTCTCTCTCTCTCTCTCTCTGTTTGTATTAGAGAGAGAGGGGGTGTTCTCTTCGTCTCTTTCTTCATTTCTTGAATTAACCCAGGATGTAATTTTCTTAGGATCGGGGAATTGTGGAGCCAAACTGTTACAGGAGAAAGAACAGTCTGGGTCAATGTTGCAAACCAATTTTTCCCGGCATGTAATTTTCTCAGGAATGGGGAATTTTGAAGCCAAATTATCGCAGCAAGAGGAAAGTATGTCATATGGCAGGGACAAGAACATCATTGAACGCCGGGCCAGCCGTCTCGCGAATTCAAAGAATTTGGCTTACGAATGACGATAAGCTCCAAATCGTTGTGGATTTTTCTTGTATGCCACTTTATGAACAGATAAGCTAATGGGAATCGGACCTACAGTTAATGTGTTATCTAAACCACCATGCATCGAACCCGGGACACCTTAGTTTCAAAGCAACGACGTTACCACTACGCCAAAAAGGAGTACCCGAACTTAAAATCGTGAAAATAGGTAGGTTGAAATTTTATTTTTATTCTCGTATATAGGCCTACAAAATTTTTCACAAACTGGGCCTCTTATTGATGCAAATAAGAATAAAATTCGGGGCCTCCCGATGGCGCAGTGGTAGCGTCTTCGACTTTTAATCAAGGGTTCGACACCCGGTGGAGGCACAAGTGGTTCGGATCCCACTTCAAACTGTAGGTCCAGTCCCGATTAGCCTTACTGTGCATAAAGTGGACTTAAAACAACAAATCAACCAACCAATCAAGAATGAAATTCTTGAAATCCTTTCCTTACTGACAGTGTACATTTCCATGTTTTATTTATGAGGTATATATTTTTAATCACAGAGTCACATCACTTCAACCCGCCACCCCAAATGAGTTAAAAAACAAAAATACCCCCCACCAGCAAATTTTTGTCCATTCAAACACTATGATATGGTGCGATAGCTCAGGTTCTTATCTTAACCCAGTATACGCCACTGATATATATATATATATATATATAAACACATTTTCGGATCTGGCCCCTCCCTAAAAAAAAACCTTGGTACGGGCCTGCTCGGTACCGTACTTGTTGATAAGACATTTTATTTTCCGTAGAGGAGACAAGCTGGAAAATAGGCGAACAACTTCTTGGGAAAAACGTCTTAGGAGACTAGCTACTGCTGCTATTTTTCTTACAATTGCTGAAATTAAAGGTTTAAGAAGAAAAGGAAAAAAATATGGGATCGAAATTGTCTGGAAAGTAGAAGTGCTAATCAAAGTCTACGCAATATGCCTTTTAATGCGCTCCGTTATGTATTAATGCATGATTGAATTGGTGTTTGAAGTGCACTTTATGCACAGATAGGCTAATCGGGACTGGACCTACAGCTTAAAGTGGGATCCGAACCACTATGTGCTTCCACCGGGGATCGTAGCCGGGACCCCTTGATTACAAGGCGACGGCGCTACCACTGGGCCACCGGGGAGGGCGTATTAATACAAGAGATTGGTGGGATTCTTTCGTTCATTATTAAAAAAAGAAAAAAAGGATTGTTGTTGAACTACGTATTTAATACACTGGTAAGAAAAGGTAAAGTGCTCCTCCGATAACCATCAGAGGGTGTGGGGGTAACGCCCAACATTTTCTTGATCCTGGTCGTGATGTGGCCATCATCACGCCCCTGACCGCCTTTACCCCCCAGGGTTTGCCCCAGGTACCCATGTTTTTCTTTCGACGCTGGGTGAACGCCGGTGCCGCTTTCCACAGAAAAGTTCCCGGATTTGAACCAGCCGGGGATCGAACCCGGGACCTTTAGCATGGTAGTCAGACGCGTTACCGACTGAGCCACCGCGGCCACACCATTTAATACACTGATTGATAATAATAAAGATTTTCATTATAGGGTAATCATATCTGTCGTGTACAACTAGTGATGGATAATTTCCTAAATATTAATAAACATTAATGCACTTCATTTCTGCTACTTTTTTTTTATCGAGCAACGAACAAAATAATCGCACAACCAACACTCAAGAACCACAGACAGAAAACACTTTTTTCTTGCCAAGCTTATCACATAACCAAACGATTGTTCTGACTGGTTGTTACCGTAGCATCGAGCAGAAAAACAAGTTGCAATTAGTAGTGTGTTGGATATATATATACACATACCACTAAATCCATATCTGCTTCGGACAATAACTACATGAGCTATATGAGCCTAGAAAGATAAGACTATAGTGGCAATCTGCAAACATACTGATCAGACCTTCGGATGAGTGTTTAAAACAGACTTGCAGCTTAAGTACCCTTCAGGGAATTTTGTTCTCTCCGGTTTTGGTGGCGATTAGGGAATACCGGGAACCAAGGGCGCCCGCAGGGAGGGGCACTTGCCCCCCTGAGATTTCTAGAAATAGTTAATGTAATTCGAAAGGTGAAACTGTAGCGATTATTTATTTTTAAAAAAATATTGTTGTCTGTGACTTACAGGAAGTAAGTTACAGCAACTATTATTATTATTATTATTATTTGAAATAGGGTTACATTTAAGCTTACAGTCTTATTTACACTGATTATCTAACCATAAGAAACAGCTTTCTGTCCGACATGAATTAATGTGTTAAGTATACAGTTATGCAAATTGTATATACGTAGACACACAGAATATGGAAATTACAAATGTATGTAATTTTTTTAAAAACATAAGTAGTAGTAGTTGTAGTAGTAATGATAGTAATAATAATAATAATAATATAATGATGATGATGATGATGATAATAATATTTTCTATGACTTCCCCCTGAGAAAAAATCCTGGGCTCCCTTGCGGGGAGGGGAACTACTGCTTTCTGAACTATCAACTAAAGATGGGCTAAGTTCAAGAAATTACTTTTATTACTTGTAACACTGAATCATCCTCGAAATCACAATTTCCTCAACGTCATCACATGAAGAGAGAGATATAAAAAGAGGAAATGGGTAGAAAGGATGATAGAGATTGAGAAAGAGGGACCCAGAAGAAAGAAAGAACGAGATACAAAAAGGGAACTTCTAACTTGCTTGTCGATGACCGTGAATTTCAAATATAATAACGGTTTCTCTCAGGAGACGACACTATGGAAACGCGGCTTCGGTCCTCGGACAGTTCCCATCTCCTAGCCGGGGATACTGCTGCAACCAAGTTGCCATGTTTCAACTCATAAAGACTAGTTGGGTGACCAAAATATGCCGGTCAAGAGCACTATTCATTACAGTTGTCATCTTGTAGATTGTGGCTTCCAAAATGCCCTTGCAAAATTTGTGTTGTTAATGAATTGTATGCATACACGTGATTATAACAATGGGCGAATCCACGCTCCTTCCCACTGAGCAAGTATATTAATGCACGCACTGATTACGGATGGTATAGTCAGATTATCTTCATAACAACTCCAGCTGATCGCGCGAGTCCAGTTAGTGAGCCTACCAACAGTCCAGAGCGCGAACAACAGGGATAGCGATAGGTGCTGGGTGGAGATGACGCCAGCGGCTCGTTTGTTGATTGGCTGCTCCGAGACTTATGACTCGCTCCAAAGCTGCCAATGCAAAACAGTCAGAGATGTTACGAAAGTAATCTCACTCTACCAAGAACCAAACAGGCCTCTAATATCGAGACGAGGCCGAGACTTAATGTCCGAGACTCTCGGTCTCGTTCACGACTTTGATTGCAATATTTACAAATTTTCAAAAATGGTCAATAAAATTTTACTTTAGTACTTCACGGCCTTATATCTACCTGATTATTTATAGTTAAGTGATGTACTTCATTTATAGTAATTGCACTCACTACATTAGTGACAACTGTCAGCCTGCGCTGCGTTGTTTACGAGCCATCACACAGGAAAATGCTAAAGTTGTTTTCCCGTATGACCTCTTCACCGTGTGAAAGTGTATGGGGTGACACAATTGTGTATGTTATTTATACTACATAGTTATTTCGGGGCCGCGATGCGAACATGACGGACTTGAGTCATGATTTGTTCCATTTTAATGACCTCCCCGATGGTGTACTGGTAATGTCGTTGCCTTGTAATCAAGGGGTCCCGTGTTCGATACCCAGGGCAGGCCTATAACACAGATAAGGGTATATAAGTAAATATGGAAAGAGGCAGGAAAACCGGTGCTCTGACCTCCCGCTGAGAATCGCCACTCCCAAGAAGTTTTGTAATAATCCGTTGAGAGGCGCTGAGAGCCAACACTCGCACTCTTTCTTCCACTCTTTCTACCAGAAAGAATAAGAGATGGCGCTGCTCTTATCTGTGCTCATAATGGTTCGGATCCCACTTTAAACTATTCGTCCCGATTAACCAATCTGTGTATAAAGTGGACTGGAAAGTCAAAGTTGGCGCACTGTTTTACCTCGCTTTCTTGACAGTTCTGGCTAATCGCGAAGATGAAGATGAATGTTGTTAAGATGAAATGGATGAAGGGAGTATCATAAACACACAGCAAACAACACAACTCCCACAGGATTCTACCGGCTATGAGTTCTGACGCTAAAGCCCCGTTAGCCTGAAAAAAAATAGAACCAAGGTGGGTGGACAAGAGGCGTTGACATTTGGATGTTTGGAGGCACGTAGTGGTTCGGATCCCACTTTAAACTGTAGGTCCAGTCCCGATTAGCCTTACCGTGCAATGAAGTGGACTTAAAGCACCAAATCAACCAATCAACATTTGGGTGTCTTCAAAAAGGGTCTCTTACATTCCTGACCTGCAAAAAAGGCACTCAAAACGTCAACTTTTCTTCCATGCAGTATGCCCTGAACTACTCTCTCGCAGACTAACGATGCTCTGGCTTCTGGACCACAGGCAGTATAATCCTCTGTGTTTCTTTCTTGTTGTTATTGTTGTTGTGTTCTGTTCATGTAATTCTGCCCGTCAATTTTATCTTATCACAATTCAACCTCATCTTCGCGATTAGCCAAAAGTGGCGGAAAAGCGAAGTAATATTAAAACAAATCAATCGAGAAAGAGAACGAGACCAAGACACGGTGAAGTCTCCTTTCGTCTCCACGCCATCCATAAACACTGATCATGAGTCGGCAAAAATCCTTATCCACTTCGGAATTTCCTTGTGAAGCTACAACTGCAGCAAATAAAATGCTGACTTGTTCTCGCAAATGCAGATGCAACGAGATGCTGCAACGGCCTCTTTAGCTCGCGTGTGATCCGAAGCGTCGTGTCGTCGCGGTGACATAATCGCGTTGGGCGTGGCAAGTTGGAGAGCGACCCCCTCCCCTGCCAGGACCGCCCTTGTGCGGAAGATAAATAATGGCATCGTTGGTAGCAATTAAACGATAGTAAAGGGGAAGGATGACAGATGTCCAGTGTGTGTCCATTTCCTACCTCATCCGCCCAGGAGATGCTATACATTTCTAGACTTCTGACTGCTAAAGAAAAAGAAACGACCTTGCGGTCATACCCCCCCCCCCTTTACGAAAATTCTGGGCACGCCACTGTGTAAACAAAAACCCTATTTATTTAGAAGGAAATCCAGTCTCTGATTTGGGACTACTTACTCACAAGGTGCGTTGATTCAAATCGCGTTTTTAAATCAAAATCAGGTGATTTTTCTTTAAGAAATTCACTGATTTAAATCACTTTAAAGAAATAGTGTATATAATAATGCACAAGGATTTTGTATATATCAGAATCGCTTTTGGTAAAAGTACATTAATCTCATAATATTTTAAGGCGAGGAGGGACAATTACGCACTAGTTTTGCATTTATTTCAATATCGTCGGATTGGGTACTGCTATTTAAAAAACGGTTTAGTATGCAAGAGAGTATGAATTTCTCTCCATGTTGCAAGTGGAAACTGTTTTTCAAGTTGATTAGTAAGCTAGACACGATGTTTCAAAAATATGATTAATATATGACATAGTTTAACGTGTCCTTTTCCGTCCATGTATTTTTCTACGTCATTGGATGTTTGATGTTGCCGAGAGAACGAATAAAAACATGGTCCCATAAGCGTAATGCATTTCTCCTTGCCTTCTGCGGCCATGCTGGCAGTGTTTCCAAACCTGATGTGCATAGAAGAGCTTTATTTCACCATTAATAGAGCTAAAGATGACTTTCAAGGAGCTAGATTAACTAAGGCTGAATATAGTGCCTCCTAGGGTAATTTTAGGTGTCAGAGGGGGTGGGAGTGGCGCTGCTATTACCGTTAGCTTTAAAGTGATGGCAATTTATTCTTGGTTTTCACCGCCTAGATTTGACAGGTGCTTGCTTTATGATTTCTAGATAGATTAGCTTGATACGCACCCACTTAATGTATCTATTTCAGTCTATTATATGTTAGTTATCTATGACGTCATAATTTGTTTTGTTCAATTTGTAGTCTGTGACAATGGTTATGGACTAACCTTAAGACATTTGAGTGTGGGTTGCTAGGTGAGATATATTATGAATGTAAAAGGTGAAAAAAAAAAAAAAAAAAAAAAAAAAAAAAAAAAAAAAAAAGAGAATTTGAAGGATTTTCATGGTGGTATCGTTTGGATTCTGTGTGAATAGCGTGTTGAATTGTTTGTTTTTCTAGTTTGAGATCTAATTAATTGAAGTTTGATTTGAGAATAATAGTTCTAGAGTTACAAGATTAAATCTCTCTATACATTTTACATTTGATATGTGAAAGAGAAAAGTGAAATAAAAACGCTGGTGATTTCCCAAGATGGCTCAGGATGTGAAGATTAATGAAGAAAATTTAATGCAAGCAATCCAGAGTGATATGAATGTGATTGTACCTGAACAGTTAGCGGAAATGGAAGTTAGTGATAAGACTTCTTTCAAAAGAGGTCGATCTAATGAAGAATGCACGGAACCTGAAGTGGAGAAAAACCCCAAAAATCCGAAAGTAAGTGCAAGTACAAAAGTTGGTGTTGCTAAATATAAAAATGAGGCATATGATATGTCTTTATATTATGAGGGACATCAAGGCCCATATATCGTGTTGGTGGACAGTACATTACCTGGATCACAGAGCCTGAATACGGTAAAATTAGGTTATAATTTGTGTAAGGAGAAGGTTGATGTTGAATTCGTTAAACAAACTGGTTTGAAGCAGGCAAAATTGTCATTTCGCACAGCATATGATGCAAATAAATTTGCTAAAAATGAATTCATCAAGGAAAAATACCATTTAGAAGCCAGAATTCCTAAAGGTCTATTAGTGAGAGAAGGATTAATATATGGTGTACCTACCGACATCCCAGTAGACGAGATAATCGAAGACATTAGAGCTGAAGTTCCAATAATAGATGTAATAAGGATGAAGAAAACTTTTTTCAATGAGGATGGGGAAGTAAGACAAGAACCTACTAAACTGATTAGTGTAACATTCCAATCTCAACAGTTACCAAAAGAAGTGAAGTTGTGGAGACAAATATTTGAAGTGAAGCCAAAAGTAAGATCTGTGATTTTATGCAAGAAATGTTTCCGTTTCTCACACTCACAAACACAGTGTAAATCCTCTCCCGTGTGTTATAGATGCGGTCAAGCGGAACATGGAATCTGCAATGCCAGTCCTAAATGTATTAATTGCAAAGGAAACCACTTATCTACCGATAAGTCTTGTGTAAGATGGGAGCAAGAGAGAGAAATACAAAGGCTGATTGCTTATAACAACATCTCCTATCAAGATGCAAAGAAACAAGTACTTTTTGGAATTGATCCACGAAATGAACGGCGAACATATGCGACCTCTGCTAAAGACTTTCCTAAATTGCTGGAGATAAGAAAGGAATCAATAAACAAGGAAAGCCCTTGCACATCAGAAAATTATACTACAAACAGATTTAATTCTGTTACAGATTGGGAAAATAGAAGAAATGACACATATCTAAGTAACCTCTGTTGGAAGAAAGTGCCACCAGAATCTGACCGGTCTTATGAAAGTTTTAAAAAACAACACGGGGAAAATTTTAGACTGCATTCTGCTTCACAATTGAGGAAAACAATTAAACCTGTTTTGATAAAGGACAAAAATAAACACAAGGATTCACAAATTGCGTCAACATCATCAGCAGTGGGTAATTCAAGTGAACCTGTGAGCACGACGTGTTCCTCTAAGGAACAGGAGAGAAAATCAGATTCGATTGGACGCAGGATAACAGCAGAGAGTCCTTCTCAGAAAGAATCGCTAGTAAATCTGCTACATCTAATAGCTGAACTTACCACAACAATTTCAGTGAGTGATGATTTATTATATATTAGGAAAATAATATTAAAATGTAACGAAATTTCTGTACAAATTTTAAAACTAATTCAAGACTTACAAGATTTCGGGGACACCCCCTAATTTAAAACAACAATGTGTTGCCAGCAAAGAAAAATCTTGCCATTAATAATACAATGGAATTTAAGATCCTTTTCTGCGAGGAAACTTCAATTAATTAAATTAATAGATGAGTGTCACCCGTTAATTATTTGTGTTAGTGAGGTATGGGGTTTAAAATCATAAAATATTCATATTGCTCACTATCATACTATATTAAATGATTATAATGTGGGAAATAAGGGTGTGGGAATTTTTGTTCATGAAAGTGTACCATTTCAACAAATTCAGTTTAATTCAACACATGATTTATTTTCCAAATATAATGTAGAAGTGGTCGGTATAAAAATGCAGTTAAACAACTTACTTTATAATATTATTAGTTTGTATATTCCATCTCATTATACTTCTCAACAAATACAGAGCTCTCATCTAAATTCTCTTTTGTCTGGCTTTCAACATCCCTTTATCATAACAGGAGATTTTAATTGTCATAATACATTGTGGGGTGATCATAGAATCGATACTTTGGGAAAGACAGTTGAAGATTGGATGGATTATAATAACTTGACAGTTATAAATGATGGATCTCCAACACATGTACCACCAAATGGAAACAATATGTCCTCAATTGATCTAACTTTAATATCTGATAATCAGTGTTTTGAATTTGTATGGGAAATAGACTTTGATTTAAGAACTAGTGATCATTTTCCATGTTTCATCATGCTAACATCATCTCAAAAAATTCCAAAATTAATAAAACAAAAAACAATTCGTAAGTGGAGCGTAAAGAGGGCAGATTGGATGAAATATAATTCAGTTTTAGACTTAAAATTTTCAGCTAAAGAATATCAAAACCAATATACTGTACAATATGAAAAATTTGTGGATATAATAACTCAAGTTATGGATTATGCCTGTCCGCGACTGAAACCGCAATATGATCGAAATTTTCCTAAAATAGATTGGTGGAATGAAGAATGTTTTCAAGCAAAAAGGAAGCGAATACAAGCATTGAAACAATTTGTAAGTGCTCCTTCACCTGCAACTTTGATAAATTTAAAACGAGCTACTGCAAAATCTAGAAAAGTATATATAAAGGCTAAGAGATTTTCATGGCAAAAATATTGCGAAGAAATAAACCCTAACACAAAATTAGACGTCATATGGCGCAAGTTCAGATCACTTAGAAAAGCACATGTAAGTCGGACTTTACCTTTGTCCACTGAATGGAAAACTGATTTTATTAATAAAGTAATTCCTACACCCTTTACATCAGCCTGCGAACCTCCTAATATATTCTACACGTTCTCATCTACATCAAAATACTCAAAGGGGTTCACATCCTCTATCACTGTAAATGAAATTTATGAAATTCTTCAAGGGTCTAAAGATTCTACTCCTGGCATTGATGGAATTACGTATTCTATGGTACGAAATCTTCCATTGAATGCACTAAGCATTTTATGTAAAATTTACAATCAAATATTCCTATCGGGTAAAATTCCTGTTGCATGGACCTCTCAAATTATTATGCCAATTCTAAAACCAGGAAAAAACCCTTCGTTGGGTCAGTCATATCGCCCAATAGCTCTTAGTTCCGTATTGGCAAAAATTTTTGAGAAGCTTTTATTAAAGAGATTAGAGTGGTTTATGGAAGGTCAAAAGGTATTTTCTCCCAGACAAATGGGATTTCGTAAAGGTTATGGAACCCAGGATGCATTAGTAACATTATCTTCTCATATTTATAGCGTTATTAACAAAAAACAATCAGTACTTTCAGCCTTTATTGATATTCAAAGTGCATATGACAACGTAGATATTACTGTTCTATTGAGACAACTACAATTACTAAAAGTGCCTCATTGTATACTCATATTGACATGGAAATTGTTATCTAAAAGACAACTTTATTTTCATTTTGGTTCAGAAATGGTAGGTCCAATATATATTGGACAAGGACTAGCACAGGGAAGTCCTCTTAGCCCATTATTATTTAATGTTTATTTATCAGATATTAAAACAATAATAGATTCCCCATTTCAGTTTCTACAATATGCTGATGATGTATGTATATATTTAGACTCAAACAATCACTTAAAAGATTTTTCAATGTTTGAAGATAAATTAATAGAATTTAACCAATGGTTAAAGCAGAAGAAATTATCAATATCTTTAGAAAAGTCCAAAATAGTAGTATTTAAATATAAGGGTCTTCAAAATATTTTCAACATTAATCATAGGAGATTACAAATTCCAATTGTTTCACAAGTAAAATATCTAGGTGTATACTTTGATGCATCATTATCATGGCAGTATCAAATAAATATGATGAAAAATAGATCCGATAAAATATTTCATTTATTTAAAGCTATGGCGAATACCAAATGGGGAGCACATCCTACCAGCATGCTCATGTTTTATAAGAATTATTATCGAGCAGTATTAGATTATGGATTAATGGTCTTGTGTAATCTTCCAGTAACAAAACTTTCTCCACTAGAAGTCCAGCAACGAAAAATTCTAAAAAGATGTTTGGGATTAATGAACAGTACTCCTAATGTAGTGGTATATATGGAGTCAGTAGAATGTTCGGTTTCTGTGAGGATAAAGTTAATTGCAATAAAAATGTTATTTAAAATACAACATTCACCATGGCATCCATTCAATGATGTTTTATTAAATCTTTTAGAGCTGCATGATTCAGGAATAACCAATGATAAATCAGCTACCCTTTGGGTACAACTATTTAGTAAATATCACCATGAATGTAGTCAAGTACTCATAGCAAGAACATTGCCAGTATACTCGTTAGAATTTCCCACACAACCAATTCAAAATATATATATCCCGAAATATAATCATTCAGCTGAGTTTAGAGAATCTTGGGAAGACTTTTATCATATATATACAGATGGGTCTAAAACTGAAAGTGGAGTAGGAGCAGCTCTTTATGATACTGAAAGAAATATATCAAAAATGTTTAGGTTACCAGTGGAGGCATCCACATTTACAGCAGAAATATATGCGGTATATCAAACTTTGATTTATATTGGTACAGTTCCTGAACAGAAATTTCTAATACTGGTTGATTCGCGAAGTGTTTTACAAGCAATACAATCTAATTATAAAAAATTATTTAAAATATCACCATATGTCATCAATTGTATTCGTGCAACTAATAGCTTAATTAGCAATGGAAAGGTAGTTCATTATGTGTGGGTAAAATCACACATTAATATTTACGGAAATGAACAAGCAGACAGATATGCAAAAGAAGCTGCTAAAATGAATGAAACAATCCAGTTACCATTGCATTATACAGATCTTCTTCCGAGGGTTAAGAAGAAAATTTTTGAAGAATGGAACTTATGGTGTAATAATGCATTAGAAAGCATTGGTGAAAGTTATCGTCCTTATGTTGATTACAATAGAAAAAAACCTTGGTTTTATAATTGTAAAGGATCAAGAAATGCAATTGTTTTAATAAATAGACTAAGAAGTGGTCACGCGAGAACATATCATCGTTTATTTAAAATACAAATTTTAAAATCTCCGAATTGTGATTGTGGTGATTTAAGGGGTGATGCTCATCATATTATTTTGGAATGTCCAATTCACTCAGAGAGAAGAAAGACTTTATACAAAACATTGTCAAAAATTAATGTTCCTTTCCCTATTAATATGACTTCAATGTTGTATACTCCAGATATTAGAATTGGATATGTTATACTTGCTTTTTTGAGAAAAGCTGATATAAAATTATAATATACTTCTGTTACTGACTGACTTAATGTAGTTACATAAAATTGTATTTAAGAGCGTTTATGAACTTTGTGTGTAAAATTTATATTAAAAATGTTTATTATGTACTTATAATGTATGCTGGGCATAAACAGCCATCTGTAAAGCTGTAAGTCCAATAAATCTTTGTTGAGTTGTTGTTGAATGTAAAAGGTTGATGTATGTGATTTTGAAAAGTAAATGTGTTGTGTACTCGAAGAACAATTTTGATCCTAATACAGTTTTCTTTGTAACAAGAGGTTTAATTTCGATTTCAAGTGTGGGATATTAACATTAAATGACATTTACAGGTATTTTAGTTTGTGAAAGTCGGTAAATTTTACGTAAACATACCCGTACTTGTCTCACACAACCTGAGGGCTTCATAGTAGGCTGATAAGTCTTATGTTCGCCGTAGTGGATTAATAGTAAGTAGATCCACTGAGTATAAAACGGGAACGCAACAAGCTATATACTACACTGCTCAAAATAATTAGGGGATCAGGCAAAAATAAGTAGGGGATCAGACCAGATATGTTGTCAACACCTGTATGAGCTACAATCAGCTGCTAAAGCCCCATAAACGAAAGTTCCAGTGCCTTAAACATGATGTAACCTTTGCACTGGTGATATCAAGGGGTAGAGTGGAGGAGTGTGTGCGTGCTGGTGTTGTATGCTAGTCATCTCTGGTTAGCGATACAGTTCAGTTGGGGAAGGCAAAGGTTCAGGTGAGAAAGGCAATGCCGCACCAATGTGATTTACCGGAAGCTATGGCTTGGAGAGCCATAGGAAGGATTGAAGCTGGGCAGTCACAATGCCAGGTAGCACACGCCATTGGAGTGTCGCAAAGTGTAATTTCCAGACTATGGAATCGTTTTGAAATGACAGGAAGTATTCGCAGAAGACAAGGCCAAGTTCGTCCACCACCAACAACATCGAGGGAGGACCGTTATCTCTTAATCACAGCCTGTCGGAACAGGAGGCAGAATGCAACACTACTGCAATGTGCCTGGCAAACAGCAACGGGATGCAGAGTGTCATCGCAAACTATCCGGAATCGTTTTCATGAAAGTGGCCTCTATGCACGTAGGCCCATGGTGTGTGTTCCAGTAACGTTACAACACCGCAGAGCCCGTAGAAACTGGGTGGAGGAACATCGTGGTTGGGGACATGCAGAATGGAGGTCCGTTCTGTTCTCTGATGAGTCGCGATTCAGTTTGGAACCTGATAATCGACGTGTTCTCATCTGGTGGGAACGCGGAACACGAAACAACCCAGCTTTTGTGCACGAAGGCTCCCGATATGGCGGCGGTGGACTGATGGTGTGGGCAGGAATCAGTATTGGGACATTCGGACCTGCACATCATCCGCGATGGCACTTTGACAGCTCGAAGGTATAGAGACGAGATCCTCCGACCTTATGTCGTGCCTTATGCTATTGCCATTGGTGATTCTTTCTGTTTCATGCATGATAATGCTCGTACACACCGAACTGGGTTGGTGGACGACATGTTGGACAAGTAGGGTATCAAGTGTCTGCCCTGGCCAGCTTGCTCTCCAGACTTAAATCCAATCGAGCACATCTGGGATGCACTAGGCCGACAAGTTGCAGCTCGATCAGCACCTCCCACAACTCGTGGAGGGCTGGAAATTGCCCTTCTGGCAGAGTGGCGACGTATCCCCCAACAGCTCATTGACCAACTCATTGATTCCATGCCACGCAGGTGTGCAGCAATATTGGCCGCTAGGGGAAACATACACCGTACTAGAGGAGAGTTGCTGTAGTGTTTGTGTCTATTTTTGTGCTTTTTTGTGTGCTGTTCTACTGATGCTCTAATTGTCATATCTCGTCACATGTCATTAATGTCATTAACATCAGGTATCATGGCAGCATATCTTGCTGTAACTTATCTCAGAATGAAATAAAGGATCTGGTGTTAGTATGCCTACATGAGCTTTGATATCTGGTCTGATCCCCTACTTATTTCTGCCTGATCCCCTAATTATTTTGAGCAGTGTATTTTGTTTAGCGCAAACGAACAAGAACAACTCTGCTGCTTCATGCAGCATGCTTATACATTCAGGTTAAAATGAAGTTTTTCAAGGGTTTGTATTATCCACTTCTAGATGACCAGCCTTGTCAGTATCTTCCAACATTGTCGTTTTATCTTCTTCTTGTCCTTTGTATAATGTCATTTATAGTGTTGCTCACGGGACGGGAAATGTCCCGTCTCGTCTCGTGTCTCGTCTCGAAAACGAGACGAGACACGAGACACGAGACACGAGACGGGACAAGCCTTTTGAAATTCGAGACGGGACGAGACGGAATGCCTTTCTCGTCTCGTTTTCGAGACGGGACACGAGACGGGACGGGACGGCTTTTGAAAAGTCTCGTCTCGTCTCGAATGTCTCGAAAAAATAAAAGCAAAATTTTTAATCAGTTTCAAATACTTGTTTGCTTGGAATAAAGTATTTCAATTAGAAACGTTGATAAGCGCGTATTAAGTCAAAATAAGAAGACTATTCTAGAGAGAGGCATGAATGAATACCTAAACTTATTTCCTATACTCTTTCGAAACACAGGGTTACTCCCCATTTTTTTTAAAAAAAATATTCCAGGTTAATAACTTTATGTTACGATAGTACTCCAGATACTAATATAATTCTGAATAACATCAAGAAAAGGGCAGGTAGAGAAGGTGGAAGGAGGGGCCAAAAGATCGTGGAATGTCTGCGTCCGAGGTTTATCTTGTAAAAATAGTCTCAGCTCTATAGGTTGGAAAGATAAACGGACCGATGGATATGGTTTCTTTTTATTATTTAATTTTTACATCAAAGGGTGTACAGAAGTGATTGTTATTAGGAAGTAGGAAAAGCATTGTAGGAAACATGGCAGTACAAATTGATAAGGAGTTGTTGGGAAAGTTATTAAGGAGTCCAAGATATAAGCAAGACTAAGAGAAGGAGATAATTAGGGACAAATTATCTTGCATTATCCCACTCCGAACAGCTGAGAGCTAAAGAGGAGGAGAAAATACGGGAAATATGGAAAGAAGTAATTTGGTGATTTTAGTGTTTACAGGGAACCACGACAAGATTTTACCACATGATTATTTGCACGGGTTGCGAAATTATTAGAATGTTATGGAAATTTCGGATGTCTTTGTTGAGAAAATTCTTGTTGTTTCCCTCAGGAATTCTACAGATGGTTGGATTCGATTTTTTTACGTCCGTTTGAAGATTATTTCCAATGCTTTTTTTATTTCTTTATTTCTTATTTAAGGAGAATACTATTCCTTGGATTGTAATAACGAAATACTGAGGCTGATATAGAATAGATTTCAAATGAAGGAAGTGCACTAAGTTCTGTATAATCGTCGTAGAAGGAAACTTTGTTCTATGAGGGGATTCCCCGATGGTACAGTGGTAGCATCGTCGCCTTGTAATCAAGGGGTCCCGGGTTCGATACCCGGTGAAGGCACATTGTGATTTGAACCCCACTTTAAACTGTTGGTCCAGTCCCAATTAGCCTTTCTGTAAATCAGATGAAGGAATGTTGTAGCTGTTCTTTTTATTCTGTAAATTTAGCCTTCAAGTTTATGAGCAAAATACATGTAGTGTCTACTGTCTACATTTTCACTCGTTATTAAATACATTTCACAAAGTAGTTTTATCGAACTTCAGAGGGAAGCTGACAGCAATGTCAGGGTGGCGGGAGCTTGTTTACGACCAGGGTGTATTCCGAGACTATTTTTCGCCGTTCCCTACTGACAAAGGTTTCGCTTTGAACAATGGACACCGTTGCTTCAGGGGGCAAGCACCAAACATAAGGCGAGGTTGACCTGCAGTAGCGGGTACGTGCCATAAATCCAGGCCTAAAGTAGGAATGAAAGTTGATGCAAGGGAGGGGCAATAAAAATTCTGTAATTTGGTTTGCTTGCTAACAGGAAGTTTTGCAGGAAAAGCTGAAAAGGAAAACTGCAGACTTTGAATGAAAGAGGGACAGTGAACACAAGTTATTTGTATTAATCGCCGACACACAAGCTTCCATTTCGAAGGTGAGGCTATCAGCAGCGAAGTTATTAGAGGGTTGGAAGCAGTGACGACGCCAGAGGAGGCAGGGGGACGCCCCATGTCGGACACTTCGCCCCCCCCCCCCCCCGGGCCCTCCAACAGAAGTTAATTAAATATCGAATAATAAGAGAGTCCATTTATAAGAGTATGACGATTTCCACCTTCTCAAAGTGGTGTATTCTGCATGATATCACTTTTCTGCTTATAATACCAACTTGATTAACAAATATTAATTTGCTTCGTCAAAGATTCGAGCGCCGACCTGGGCATAGGTGATTTCTCATTCATTTATGTCCTGTAATAGCCGAGATTAACCTAAGTTTTAACCAGTCTTAAGAACTGGGAAAAAGTGTTGAATGTGGATGATTTTAAAACATCACGAATATTTTGAGGACCACAAGACATCATCTGTAGTACGGGCAAATTATTCTAATCGTGGTCGTTAGTGACAACGCTAATTATTAAAAGACATTCAAAGTTGATTCAAGATTTGGTTGGTTGGTTGATTTGGCGTTTGAAGTCCACTTTATGCACAGTAAGACTAATCGGGACTGGACTTATAGTTTAAAGTGCCTCCACTGGGTATCGAACCCAGGACCAAAGGTGATCGGAGAAAAACGAGACACTACATGTCAGTTGTTGTGGATTCATCGCGGTTTCTTACTATTCAGGGACTTGAATTTCGAGATGATGAGTCTGAGGAAACCTTAACAAAGGGAATTTCTTCGATACTCTTGAAGTTAATGAGGGGATATTATTTGGAAATGTATTGAACGTGAACCTTAAATGCAAATTACACTTAAAATTCGATTCAAAACATATCGCGGGCAGGTAAAAGAACGCTTATTAGGATTTGCCACTCTTCAATCATTAGATGCAGGTTCGCTCTTTTTCGTACATATCAAAATCGAAGAACTTCTTCCCACGAACTCCATAGGTGCCTGTAATTGGGTAGCACAGACATACGTTGGAGTGGTAGAGTAAGAGTAAGTATTGCCAGGGTCAGAATATTTCTTGAATTATGAGATAACTGTAGCCTTTGTCTGATTTTTTTATCCTGTGATAACATTTCCCTGAAAGGTGAAACACAAATTTTGCCCAAAACTCTTCAGCGTTACGAAGATGGTTGTCCTTAAAATCTTTGAAAAGGCTTGCTCGAAACAGGATGCTGGATGCAAACTGACTCTTTTGGCTATTCTTGCCATTGAGAAGAAATGTCAAGTCCTGAACGTACCAAAGGTGCGCAATGTGTTCTCCAAAGCACATAGAGCAGAATTCTCCTACAGGAGAATTGCACTTCACTAAGTGCCTCACATTGTTTCTAATACTTAAGAAGATTCATTTCTTCCAACGTCACGTTTATTTTGCAAGAAAATTAAACTCTTAGAAGCATTATTTTCATCATTTATATTATTATCTTATAACTTAAATATTTATATCAGTAGTTTCATCTCAAGAAAGACGATGAATTATAAAATTATGAATGTCTTTCAGTATTGAAATAGGCCACTAGAGACAACGCAACTTACCAATAAAAAAGAATTAATGTCTTTATTAAAATGAATCATGTGGAGATAAACTCGTAATCAAGAAGTAAATTTAGGCAGTAAACGTCCACTCTAAATAAAAGACACACACAAAACACCATACATGAATATAATAATAATTATAATAATAATTATTATTATTATAATTATTATTATATAAGTATATATATGTGTAGTGGTTTCGGGCGTTTTAATGTGACGCCCCCTTACAATATTTTGTTCCCCCCTTCCGCCCCCCCCACCCGTCACATTTCCCTGGCGCCGTCACTGGTTGGAAGTAAATTTATTAGGACGAGGAAAGTAACATTAGCTGTTCACAATGTTGCACCAAAGAACGTGATATGTGCTACTGTTTGTATAAATTATAGGAAATTTAAGCAAAAAATTATAATTGTTGAGACTTGAGAGTTGTTTCCTTCATTTGATCGTAGGAAGAGGTTTTCTGAGACAGAGTGGGATTATTTTACACATACATGGGAAAGGGTGGTTGTTTAAAGATAAAGACGTATTTTCAACATTTTTTAAAAGTTCAGATAAAACGAGAATTTAGCCTTACTGTTATGAAAAGAAATAAAACAGTACGGGGAAATAATAACTTCACATTTTTCGCACCTGGTTGGATGCAACACAAGAGTATTGCAGGAAGTCTATGAACGAGGATGAAGAAGGATATGTGAAATTTGACTTACCTGCGGGTGAATTAGTTTATTCTAATATTCTTAAGGTTGTATTTTTTTTTAAGTCCACTTGATTCGCAAATAGGCTAAATCGCGAGCCGACCTACAGTTTAAAGTGCGATCCGATCCACCTTGTGCCTCCATTGAGTATCGACGCGAGGACCCTTCATTACAAGACCCCGACGTTATTACTACGCCATCGGGGAGGCACCCAATCTACACAAATATGTTGATTCCAATAACGCGTTATATGCATAATCTGATAATGATGACTTTGGGTGCATCTAAACATATTTTTTCAACTATAGCATGTCTAAAAGAATCATTGAAGATACAGGCACGGCTCTGTAAACGTGCGATATAAACTTAATGCAGCTTTGCCTTCCATACGTGGTGGTTTTGTCACGTTTCTTCGCTTCGTAAAACATACACTTTTGCAGGAAAGGCTTCTTGCATCCTCCTGGCGCCTTGCTCTAGCTAAACAAAAAATATATGTAACATTTTTTTTGTTCTTCAGCAAATATTCAATTCATCACCTTTTTTGACATTAATTTTCTTGCCAGGACAGCTGTTTTTATGCAGATTTTGACGATCTTAACTACACGTAAGCTACATATTAGCTAATATTCGTGCTGTTATGTTACTATTCTTCTACCATCTTTGTAACATGTCATGCAATAACAATAATAGAATTGATTAATTTACATATTCAAGTGAATAGACCTACGAATTATATTAATGCATTAATTTAAACATTTGCTTAATTGTTGTCGTTAATGTTATTATTATCATTTTTTCTGAAACACTTGGCTCAGACACCCTCCCCCAACATATATTTATAGATGCGTGCCTGCCGAAGGATAAATTAGATCAAGCGGTGGTGGTACCGGACTTAGAGGCTAAAGGGAAAACAAAGAAGTATGTGCGTCATAAGCTGGGCATAAGAAACAGCACAATATCACAAAGAAACACTTTTTGAAACTTATGTCATAGAAGATGTTTAACAATATTAAGAACAATAATATTGAAATTTTAAATAGTCTTTTGTGTACACATTTAAAAACTTTTTTGTTGCTCCCCAGCGCCAAGCTTAGAATTTAAAGAAAAAATGTACATTTTCATAGTGCACGGAAGTTCGACATTCAAAAAGAAAGAAGGTCTATTGGAAAACATTTCAAGACTTCCAAAAGGTATAGCAGTAATGAAAAAGAGCACTCACTTATACCGTGTTTGTTACAACCTGTCCGGCTTCCCGCGGTAGCTGATCGCTGGCTTTTCTAGCATAAACCAAGCGGTGTTGCTGCTGAAGACCGCCTGAACTCCGTGCTGGGGAAAGTCAAAGCCAGGCAGCAAATTAAAATACGCAACGTGGCAACAACGTCTACGTAAGCTCCTCTCTTCTGGCTTCCATTCGCTCCTCGCTGCCCAGCAGACGACTTTTTTTTTCTCGTTTCTCATTGGCACCGAAACTGTCGAGCGATCGCTAGCGCGGGAAACGGGACAGGTTCTAACAAACTTGGTATAAATGTACGATGGATAGACAGTTGTATGAAGCGAGAAAAACCACAAAGTAGATTTCATAAGATACCTAGAAATCAGTAACCACGCAATGGGTAAAATATTTGGAGCTTTATCCCACTTTCCGGAAAAATATTTCGTGTTTCTGCTACTTTTGACTTTTGTTGGCATGATATCCCGGATCACTTTTACGAGACGAGACGGGACAAAACGAGACGGGACGAGACGAGACGAGACAGAACCCCTCGAGACGGGACACGAGACGGGACAAACGAATATTTTCGAGACGAGACAGCATTTTCACGAGACGGGACGGGACAGACCAAAGTCTCGTCTCGTCTCGTCTCGTGGGCAACACTAGTCATTTACCATTAGGCTTCGGCGATTAAATTATACTGTTTTATTGTATTTGCTACCAACCTCAAAAGACATATGAATGAAAATCTACCTTCCGACAGAGAACAGTCTTCAATTGCAGAAGCCTTGCACGCACTAAATATACTTGTAACATAGTTATAAGGAAATAATAATAATAATAATTACATACCTACAATTATTACAATGAATTGTACACATAGAAAAATAGTTTGGAATACCTGAAATGTTCTTACTGATAACCAAATATGTTTAAATAGGCACCATTTAAGTTACTGTTCGCAAGACGCAATTCTTTTAGTAATCTTGCCGATTTGTTTTAGAGTTACCAAATAATCTAGTCAAAAATTACCAAATTTAGTAAGGAGTGCCATATTTTTGATTCATTCTTAGCAAAAACCTTAACCAAACGCGCTTTTTTGATTCAATTGTCAGTTTTTAGGCAGATATGTACAGCTTTAGGGGGAGAAATTACTGGGGTCAAGTTTCGTCCATCTTCCTTTATGTAGAACTACAATCCACAGTGTTGTAGGGAAAGAGGATGGGAGGGGGCATAATTTATCGCCCAGTTAAAATTCATTGTAAGAACGTTCTTTGCATCAAGAAAGTGCCCGTTTCCAACACGAAAACTGCTTCGCGAGCAGCGTTTCCTTATCGCGTTTGAAGCAAAGCAGGTAGCCGCTATTCCCAAGCAAATTCCCTGCGATTCCTGCAAGGAGTTTGGTAAATAGCTTTGATAAATGAGCACAAATACGAGAAGATAAGATCGTGGCGTTTCAGTTTTCCCTTATCTCGGGTCCCTTGCTCTGTCACACTGTCTCACGACACGGGTTCAGCATGAAGTCGCCCTCCGCTCGCCTAACAACTTCCTAAAGATTACTGCGAGCCAAAGTCTTTCAGAAGAGCCAACGGCAGAAACGATATTTCAAAATACAATTACGTAAGATTCGAGCACGCATTTTTTTTTTGTTTTACCCCTCTCTTTTGTGTCAGATTCTTGAACTTTATCGCAACATGAACCATATTCGATATCAACAATTCAGATTGAAACCTCTTACGTGTAAAGTGATTCGGTTATAGGCAGGGGGGATTTGCCACTAGGCTATCCTAGCCTACAGCCTAGGGTCCGCGAGTCCGGGGGGCACAAAAATGAGACATTGAAGGGGCAGAAGTGACAAAGGCCATCGACTACTGTGGAGGCACAACTGGTTCGGATCCCACTTTAAAGTGTAGTCCAGACTCTCTTAGCCTATCTGCACAACAAACAAGCAAATATATCACCGATTATTAAAATTCGTCATGTTGTGATACGAGGGTCACTATTTATATTTTAAGCCTAACAATGAAAAAACAGGAATTTGGCATTGAAAACTGCTTTATTGTTTTTCGAAGTATTCTCCTTTATGGTCAATACACTTTTGCATTCGTTCGAACCATTTGTCAAAGCAGTTTTCTTGAGACACTTCCATAATATGGTTTTTGAACACATCAACGGCGTCTTCCGCCGACGAAAATCGTTGGCCACGCAATTTATTCTTGACATTCGGGAACAAGAAGAAGTCATTGGGTGCCAAATCAGGACTGTACGGCGGATGAACCATCAATTCGATTTTTTGACTGTTCATAAAGTCGGTTGTTAGACTAGATGTGTGACAGCTGGCATTGTCTTGATGAAGAATGATCCGACGGAGTTTGTTTGTTTTCCGTATTTGACCGAAGAACTCTGGCAAACAAATTGTTGTGTACCATTCAGAGTTGACAGTTCTACGTTCCTCTAAAGGCACAGTTGCCACATGACCAGTTTTCCCGAAAAAACAGGCGACCATTTGTTTCGATGTGCTTCGAGCGCGAACAACTTTTGTTGGATTGGGTTCATCTTGAAACACCCATACAGTCGACTGCTGTTTACGTTCCGGCTCATATGCATATATCCATGATTCGTCACCTGTTACAATCTTATAAACGTCTTTTGAAGCACCACGATTGTATTTATTGAGCATTTGTTTGCACCAATTGACGCGAGCGTCTTTTTGAGTTTTTGTCAAATTGTGTGGGATCCAACGAGAACATACCTTTCTCACAGCTAAATGATCATGTAATATTTTATATATGCTGGTGGAACTAATGCCTATGGTTGCCTCAATCTCACAATATGACACATGACGATCTTGCAGTATTAGGTTTTGCACAGCATCAATGTTTTCTTGAACAACAACTGATTTTGGACGACCTTCGCGAATCTCGTCGGTGAGCGAATGGCGGCCACGATTAAATTCGTTATACCAGCGTTTCACAGTGGCAAAGGATGGGGCTTCATCACCAAATGTGGAAGTAAGTTGATCGATGCACTCTTGTCTTGATAATCCACGTCGAAAATCGTAAAACATAATCGCACGAAAATGTTCACGAGTTAATTCCATTTTATTGTTGTCGTGCAATCTCCAAGGCAACATAAACAACACAAATGAAGCTATTGACAAAACATTTGATGAAGCTATTGACAAAACATTTGAAGTACGTTATGGTCAATAATGCCAGACGATTCCGTGCAAACGTCAAATCGCGCCTAACTTCAATCAGTGTTGCCAAGGCTCAAAATATAAATAGTGACCCTCGTAATAGCACAATAAAACAACATGTCAAGTCCTTTTACTTACTTATTTCATGAAAGAAGGTAGGAGGAAGAATTTTCTAGATTTTCAAATAAATTTTTGCATCATAACCATATTGCATCATAAACGAAAAAGAAGTTTAATTAATAATTTTTAATCAGATGTGTCTATATTTTAAAGTATACAAGTGTTATTAATACAGATGCAATTAGTGGAAGTAAAGTACCAGATAACAAAACTGCTAATAATAATAATAATGTAAGCAGGACCCGAAACAAAGGATGGTCAAGGGGCCCAAACTATATAAAATCCCTAATCGGCTAAGGATTTTCACATGTCATGGCTCATGGCTAGGTTTTTCATCTGTGTAAAATGAAGACTTCCGTTAATTTGAATTCTTGAAACAAAGTATTTGGGGAAATAAATAAGAATGATGCAGATTTTTCTGAGAGGAACCGAAGAAATCAAAATGGAAATGTTTAATGATAGGATATTCAACTTCGCAAAGCAAACGCGAACAGTGCAAAGTATCATAAATCAACGTCAATTCTCCAAGCATGTATCTAAACAGCACTAGCACCACCTAGGGGTCGAGATTCAAAGTTTCAGTTTAAATATTTCTTCCTGTTCTGTAATGTCCTACTTCAGTTCTATTATGTCTCTTTCCACATTTACAGTTTATTTTTTTTCTTTTACTCTTTACTTACTTTAAGTTCATTTCTCCCTGGCATCCTAGGTTTTTGTTCTCCCTTCAGCCTTTCTTTTCCAACGTTTTTGCTTTCATTTTCTCTCTGTCTTCTTTGCATTTCTTTCTCGCCCAGGAGCGGCGTAGGGGCGGGCCAGAGTGGACCTGAGTCCACTCAAAGTCAGGGGTTGTTTAATTTGTCATATCATATCCATTTTAAAGGAAGAATAAGTTTTGTTAATTTAGGATATTCCAATTGAGAGAGAGTTACTGGTAAATTCTGGGTTTAAAACAAACATGAAAAGAGTGTGTTGCATGAAAACTGCATGGTTTCTTGGCAATCATACATGTGATGAAGTTGAAGTGAAACTAGCATTACTTAAACTTATCAAGCGATATGATGGGTAATTAAGTTTCGTTTGGCTTGCATGGAATTTACAAAGTACCAGTAATTACGGTCACAGTGCATCTGGGCGCTCTTGCCTTATAAACTGTAGAAAAGGGGGGATGCGGAAGAAGTTGTGGTGTAATTGTGTAAGTTTTCAATAGCTTTTTTTTTTACATTATGTATTTTATTTTTATTCTTCTGAATATTTTTATATTTCCCATTAGCACATGACTTTTAAGTAATTTACATTTTTAAATTATTGCTATATCGAATGTAATCGAACCTACAATTTAATAATGAAACAGTTGAATTTGCACAATTTGTTTTATCTCCAATATTTGAATTTATCATTAATGAATAATAAATCCATTTTTGGATTACGAACAATAATGTGAATGACAAAACACATTTTTATTTGACGATTTGGCGAATACAATTTTTTAAGAGCCATCTAGTGAGCAACTTACAAACTAAAAAGTCTTGATGCTTGATTCTTACCTTCCTCTCTCTCTCTCTTCCGTTCTTTCCTCATTCTTTTCAACCATATCCCTCAATTTGTGTCAATTTTCGTATTTATATTATCTGCATATGCCAGGTACAGTCAACGGTAATGGAACAAACACTTAGCTCTTGGAACACTCGCTTACCTAACATTATGTATGTTTCCCAACTCTGCTGCGAAAAGTGGGTTTTAATAGCAAAATTCCAATGGCAACTTCTGCCAATGCCGTAGAGTTAGGCAACACACGTAACGCCTTGAGGGGAAGCTAGTGTTTCAGGAGCGAGGTGTCCCATTTTTCATGCCGGTGACTGTACAACGAGTAAGTAAAGATGGTGTGAAAATCAGGCGTGTTACTGTCCACTGGCACTCATGGAACTTCGAAATGAGGCAATGAAACCCGGCTTCTTATCTGCGCTAAGCATGTTTACATAGTATGGCATGAAGCAACAGCATGCACTTGAAGACAAATACTAAGAGAAAGAAAAGGGAACGTGGCGAATGTTGGCATAACTTTGGATCACAAAGTGGCAACATTCCTTCAACTGCCTGGAGCCGGCTTCTCCGAAGCTCGTTTCGTAACCGAGCCGCGTACAGAAAACGCTGACACAAATGCAAGGCTTTGCTTGAGTCTAGCGAGCTAGTTTTCACACGGATAGCAAGCATGTGCGAGAAGGCCCTGTGAACAGAGTGAAACAATAGTGACGTCAGACAAATTTTAGACGCGGGCCAATGGCAAGACTGAAGGGAGAGGGATAAAAAAAATCTTGGAAGTTCGAGGGTTATTATACATTATTGTACATGTTAATAATTATGCCATATATTGAAAGTCAAAATATTTTTTCTAAAATATAATAAATTCCAATAATTTCCAAAACCTTTATTCCAATGGCGTGTCCAATTTGCCATTTGGGGAATATTAAGCATAAAAAAAGCTTTCCTGGAAAAGGAAGTGTGCTGCAAAAAGCAAGAGAAGTTTTCAGCTCAGCACGAAAATGAAAAAGCTGTCTCAAGGCATCCCCACGTAAAGAAGCTGATATCTGCAACCTACATTGCCAACGTAATATGTAGCAGAGGTTATTAACGGAATTAGGTGAGTGCAGTACAAATAACACAATATTTGTCCAAACAAAACCGTGCTCAGCTTTACATATGATATCAGGGCAAACACTTCGAGCTGCAGTTGAGAAAGAAATGTAACTTTTATTTCAATAATATGTGTGCAAAGAATTTGCACGTACCGCTTAGGAAGAAAGAACTAAGTTACAATGCGACGAGATTCTAGGTCACAATTGGTACGTATATAGTGTTTTCAACCACGGTAAAAATTCGCTATGAGTATAGAAATTTTTATTATAATTTCTTACAGGGTATGGACGAGTACGGAAAGAAGTTTCTTTAATAGTTTAAACAACTCTGTGGAGCAACATTTTGTTCACCAAAAATGTCAAATAAATACCTTTTCAAAAAATTTATAAAATGAAAGTCACTATGGTATTAATGCACTATAAATTACCCAGTGATACGTTCTTTAGTCAAAAGAACATGACTTAACTAAAAGAGCAAATAATAAGTTCACATGAAAGACTCGAAAGCATTCACGTGATGCCTCTCAGGGTATGGGGTAATATCTCTCTGTTAGTTCGTCAAATGAAAATCAAAGTTAAGTTTGCACTAAGAAAAAGGAAGTGGATTTTACTTCTTTGCAAACTAAATACTTATATGTCTAACATATAATCCATTTCACTCAAATAAATTAAACTTCTTATAATTTAACTTGATCACTCTATTAAAAAACCGAGCCCGTACTTCCAAGTCAAGACAAAACACACCCGTAATTGCCATGGTAACAGCCCTTACAAGATGATTATATACAGGTTAGTCACTATCCTGACATTATCAGTGATAGGTAAATTACAGAAATTAAGATTAAAGAACAATAAACATTTGCACAAGAGAAAAGATAATTAATAACAATAAATATTAATGCAATGGGAAAGGACGTGTCACCAGTACAACACAGATGATGATGTGTCAAATATGCATTATGCGCAGTGGTTACCACAGCTTGCTTCGACGCAAGGGGATCCGGTTTCGAATCCCGCCCTGGCCATAGGTATTCTTTGCGAATGTCCCTTCATCAACTTCATCATATCATCAATCATCCTCATCTAAAAAAGTGGCAGAAAAGGGAAGTAAAATCAACCAAATCAATCAATCAACATAGACTAATCATAATCACAAAGCGATACCCCGTGGAGGCACATAGCACATTGGTTCGGATTCCACTTTAAACTGTAGGTCCAGTCCCGATTAGCCTTACTGTGCACAAAGTGAACTTAAAACATCAACTCAAACCAAACCATATAATCACAAAACATTCTATCTCAATAACTGAAACGCATTCCTCAAGACCTCGTTTTTAAAATCACATGCAAGCAAAGGCAAATCCTTTGCATCCATTAAGTCATGTGCTTTACATTGAGCCTTAAAACAAGTTATCTTCCCGCTATTTTAAGCCGGTGCATATACTAGATAAAAATTAACACCTAAATTTATACTGGCACTCTTTTTCCTACGAACACTGCATAAGGTGAGTTTCTAAGTACCATCTCTTCCTCTAATAAAGGACAAGACGAATTTACATGTTTCTTTAGTGCACCTTAAAGCCTATGAGATGTTAAAGGATCGCTGCAATTTATATTTCCTAACAATAAGATTTCTAGTAGTGCAGAAACTTGAGACAAAATTTTAATCATTTACTGGAAATCTCAATGACAATCAATGTTCTTATTACCCGCCTTGCCTTTTCTTACGAGAATTGCCACTACCCTCTTGGCAGTCCCATATTGGTCCTGGTAAGAATAGTCACCATACAAAGGTAGCACTTCGCAAAATAATAGATTGTAAGTCAGCGTAATAAATATGTAATATCTATGTATATAAAAATGAATGTGCGTGTGTGTTTGTTCCGGCATAACTCTCGAACGCCTGGTGCGATTTCAACCAAACTTGGAACACGTATCACTTGCAATCTCGAAAGAAATACTGTGGGGGTAACACGCCCCTGGCACCCCTAGGGGTGGGGGTGGGAAGGGTGACATGTAAAAATAATCGAAAACGATCGATATTAGTGTGGAATCCATAGTTTTCGTGGTCGCTAAGATGAATAGTGACACTCCGAATGCCGTTCAACTCCAAGTTCCTTTTACACTATAGTTAGAATTAATTATTTTCCTGTCTAATAGAAGATTGGATAAATAAATACCCAGGCAACACAGGGTAATCAGCAATTAGACTATAATAATTTTTGCTTCAAGGACATTACAACATGATCTAAGGCCTGACGAACCCCCTTCGACTATAGGGAGGAGCAGGCTCTGCGCTTCAGGGGGCCAGCGCCAGATAAAAATAATTGTTTTTGTTAGGTTTAATGCGAGTTCCTAGGACGCTCGTGCTTTCATCCGATCTTTACTGATTTGACAGATTGTTGTTGATTTGGTGTTTTAAGTCCACTTTATGCACAGTAAGGCTAATCGGGACTGGACCTACAGTTAAATGTGGGATCCGAACCACTTGTGCCTCCACCAGGTATCGAACCCGGGACCCCTTGATTACAAGGTGACGACGCTACGACTGCGCTGATTTGACAAGATCGTTTTGACACTCAAAAATATTCAAAATTACTGAAATCATATTCTAAATAACGTCCTACATAAAAATCGTGTTCAAATATATTAATAAAAAATAGTTCATATGCACTATTCGCTTAATTGTAGAATTAAGTCTTGAAGTGAAAATATCATTTTATGTGGAACAATGCGTGTATATTCACCACAGTGACAAAATTAAATGAGAAGTAAACAAAAGACGAATTATGATAGAGAATGTTATAGAGTATGATTAAAAATTGCCATTTTTATAGGATAAAAATATTAGGTCAATCAAAAAGTAAATTCAATCATTTATTTTTTATTTTTGACAGCAACAATAGAAAACTTACAATGATATAATTTTCCAACATAGTCCCCCGGCACTTCAATACACTTGGTCCAACGTTCCACAAGCTTTCCGATACCCTGAGAAAAAAAGGTTTTCGGTTGAGCAGCAAGCCACGTGACCGAACAGATGGTAATCCGACGGGGCGAGATCGGGACTGTATGCAGGATGCTCTAACACCTCGAAGCCCAGATTCTGAAGAGTTTGAGCGGTGTTGGCGGCGGTATGGAGACGCGCGTTGTCATGCAACAAAAGAATGCCTTCCGACAATCGACCTCATCGTTTGCTTCGAATTGTAGGCTTCAACTTGTTCGAAAGCATATCACTGTATCGTTCACTGTTTATTGTTGTCCCCTTTTCCACATAATGTTCCATAATTACCCCTTCTGAGTCCCATAAAATTGTGAGCATCACTTTCCTGCAGAGTGTTGACGCTTGACTTTTTTTTTCAATGGAGATTCAGGTTGTTTCCATTCCATGCTCTGGCGTTTGCTCTCAGGTTCAAAGTGATGGATCCATGTTTCATCTCCAGTGATGATTCGTTTCAAAAAGGCTTCACCTTCATTAGCATGTCTGTCCAATAATTGCTGACAGATTCTTACAAGATTTCGCTTGTTCTCGTCAGTGAGTTCTTTAGGGACCCATCTCGCACAGACTTTATGAAAGTTCAGCCTGTTATGGATAATTTCATATGCAGAACCATGAGTAACGTGCATATGGTTTGCCACTTCATCCACAGTCACTCATCGGTTATTCAGAACCAGCTCACGGACTTGCTCAATGTTGTCATCAGTAGTGGATGTGGCTGGACGACCTGCTCTTTCCTCGTCCTTCACACTTGTTCGACCGGTTTTGAACTTTTCAATCCACTGGTAAACACTTCGCAGCGGTAAAACATTGTCACCGTATTGTGCTGAAAGTCTTCTATGGATTTCAGCTCCTGGTACACCTTCAGACCTCAAAAAACGGATTACAGAACGCTGTTCTTCTGTGGTTCACACGGACAGTGGCGCAGCCATGTTTACTTGGCAACACTGCAGAGCGAACTGAAGTGATGACGCTATAACCTGCCACAGGCGAAGACAATGATACTATCTATCGGCTTGCGAGCGCAGAAAGCTGTACAGCCAACCTACGGAAGAAAAGAAAAACATTGCATTTACTTTTTGACTAACCTAATAGTTTAATATTGAACATGTCCAGTTTTGTAAATATGTATTGGGTCGGTGCATATGTTCGTAGGGTTTTATAACATACGTTAACAGGAATACAATAATTAATTAACACTAGTACACAGGTGGTAAGAAGAAACATTGTTATTGTAGTCTAAAAATACACAGTCACAATAGCACTAACTCAGTCAGTAATGTAGTCAATGACCATCTGCCAACTTTGGGGAGGAGTCAGATTTATGCCTCGCCTGTAGAACTCCTGTGTTTTCAGTATATGTCATTAGCCCCGTACACAGCACAAATTGTTTCTGAGTTGAAGAAATCAGTTAGCCAAGTTTCAAGAGCAGCTTCATTAGGAAATACTTCCTACTGCTGCACTTGATCCTCGGTTAAACTCAGTTAAACTCGAAGAGCAGAATGTGCTGGAAATGCTCAAATTTGTCCACTTGACACTCCATCTCGTTTCGTCCGCAAAATAGACAAAATGTGCCCAGAATTAGAATACACTGTGTTTTTCACGAACATAAAACTACAAACTAATCAATAACAATGGAATAACGGACAAGAAACTCTTAGCAATCAGTGGCGCAACCACAAGTTCAGAACTGTACCTAGGGAGCGGCGGGAGTCGGCCCTGGGCGCAGAACGATCTAAATGAAAATAAGTTGTAAAATTGATTGATTGATTTGTGGTTTTAAGCCCACTTTACCCCCAGAAAGGCTAATCGGGACTGGACCTTCAGTTCAAAGTGGGATCCAAACCACTGTGCCATGTGCCTCCACCAGGTATCGAACCCGGGACCCCATTATCACAAGGCGATGATGTTACCACTACACCATCGAGGAGGCACAAAAGTTGTAAAAGAGAGAATGCATTGGCGTCCCGTGAAATTATTTGCGCCCTATTAAAACAATATTGATTTCAGCCTGCAAGAAAATTGGATCCAAAAGTTTTCTTGCTCGCTTCGCTCGCAATTTATCTTTGTTCTCTGTATTGCATTGTAAATTACCAAACAGAGAAGTAAGACTTGTCTTAATTGATTTTGTTTTAAATGCAGGAACAATTGTTTTCAGGAAAGGTAACGTGCACATTTGAGAGACAACTTATATAATTCTTGCTGTTGGTTTATTATGAGATGGATGAATTGGTTGTGTAATGTATTTAAATAATATATGTTGTATATACATGTATTAAAAGAACTTTGAATACGAACACATGTTGCACAAAGTGGAACATATATCTTGCACGAAAGCTATACATAATAATGTAAAAAAGAATCATATTTGGAATGCATTTATCAAACATTTTCAGTCTTTCAAAAATAGTTTCTGTGCTTGTTTTCCATTATTAATGTGAAATTGAACGTATTGAAAAAATAATTCAAATAGTTTGTTCGAACACAAATCCTTTAGCACCAACTTCTACCCCCTTTTGCATAATTTACGAGGGTAATAAGAATAACGTCTTTCATACTACTACTACTACTACTACTACTATTACTAATAATAATAATAATGATGGTCCCGGGTTCGAATCCTGACTTGGGCATGGATGTTTGTGAGTGTCCATTCATCAATTTCATCATATCATCAGTCATCTCCATCTTCGCAAATTAGCCAAAATTGGCGCAATAAGCGAAGCAAATTAACGCAAATCAATAATAATAATAATAATGTTATTATTATTATTGGTACGTTTATCCTGGTACTTGCCACTCCAGACAAAAATTCGTGGTTGCGCCTCTGTAAGCAATGCAGTGTTGCCCATAACAAAACGCTACGAACTTATGCACCGACCCAATATAATGAACGTCGAACCAGTAGCACATGGTAAATGGAAAGGCACAGTAATTTAGAAACTTTTATTAGCCTTCGCATAATTGTTGGTTTTATCGTTAAACATGTTCTTCTTGTACCAAATATATAAATTAATTGTAATAAATGTTTATAATGTGATGATATAGGACATCTATACTTTAGACTAAGGAACAAAAATCTAAGATAGACCCCGCGAATATTGTATGCCCCTGGTCCCGTACCCACCTAGGGCCAGCCCTATTTCGACCTTTGGCTTGCGTCAACAAATTCGTTTTCGAGAACTCATTGGTGTGATGGCGATAATCTTGTGCATGTTTCTATCAAAGCTAGACAGCAGCAAAAGTAGACGACGTGAAAGTTCACTTGAATGCTCTAGAATGAATTATAAACAACTTTAAACTTTCAGATTTTGGAATGTCAAAGCTGTTTGCGAGAAGGCCAAAACTTGAAAATTTTTGTGATTTTTAGCAGCTAAATAAATGTGTAAATGCGAATCTACAAAAGCCAAAGTTGGTAAAAACAAAAAAGTTGCAGCTAAAAGTTTGAGCTTGCATACACTTGGCAACACTGTTAAGTTGAGGAAGCCACCGGAGGCAGATCATTGATAATGGCCAGTTGAGTAGCTTTCCTCGACCGCCCGTTATTACACGCCAGTTTCAAGCTCGCCACAAGGTGGAGCAGAGACACCGAAAGGCAACATAATGACTGTAATAAGAGCAAAATCAAATTGTTAAAACGGAGAGGATCTTGTCTTGTCTCCCATCTAAGAATGACACGTTTTTTTTTTGCTTGCATAAAAGAGCGTGCGTTACACTCGGCAGATTAAGAATCAACACAGCGGGTAGCTGTTTTTTCGTTCTTGAAATTTGCTGGACGTCTTTGAATAAAGAAAAACAAAAACGTAACTATGTCTGTATCTTCCACTTCATCTCAGATCGTGCACATTGATTGTTTAAGTACTCTGACCTCTTTTGAAGGAAACCTGTTAAATAAATGTCGAAATGTGAAAATATGCTGAATAATCATAAAAAATGTGTGTTGTCCTGTCCACTCTTGTCAACCTTGTAACAAGGTTATGAGCAAGCATATTAAGTGCACCTTACACGGTGTAACATTTAGTGGGCACGAGTGCGCATGCGCTAACTGGACGAGTGAATTGGCTAAATAGGGGTAACGGCTGCTTGTGCAAGGCGGAAATTGCCTTTGTTCTACTTCGAGATAGTTTCTCAAGAGTTTGTGACACCGCGAAACTAAACTACAACATGCATACAGAGAAATACAGATCAGAAACCCACCGCGTAGTTTAACGTGTGTTTCTACCTGTTTCCCTTTTTGTGTTTGGACTCGTCCACTCGAGCAAGGCATAACTATAACTTCCATGGTAGAAGAAATGAGCAGAAATAAGTACTGAAGTGTAGGGGGAAAAAAGACGAAAGAAAGTGAAAGGGAATACAAGAGTAATGCAAGGAAAGACAAAGATAGGGAAACAAATAAATGGATAGAAGGAATGAGGTAGATATGAATAACAGAGAAGTAAGAAAGTGTAACAGGAGAGAGAGAAAGACACAGAGAAACAGAGAAAACAAGAAAGAGAGATAAGGAAAGAAAGAGATCGAGAAACAGAGAAGCAGTGGAAGAAAAGAGAAAGAAAGAAAGAAACCGAGGAAGGAAAGAAGAAAAATGAAAGAATTTTAGCAACAGCCATGACCACTGAATAGCAAATATTTTGCCCTCTCGAATGAGATTCTCTTGCGCGTGGTGTGGTTCTGTTTGGTATGAATACTTAATATTCGGTCTGTGTTAGTTTTTACTCATTCATACCATTGTATATCTCGAAATAATGACATATATTCAGCTTTATGTGTTGAAACAGACAGAAGAATATATGGACGCCCGTGTATGTATGTGTACACAAAATACGAATGTTACATACTTTCCACCTGCAACTCTGCTCCTCACTTGCCTCTCCCCTCTCCCCTCCCCCTCCCCCCATAAAGATATTCTGTACTGTATAAAGTTGATTGAAGAAATGACTGTCTACGATCGTAAATTTCTTCTGCCAGCCAACTACCGTAAAAAGTATGTGCACGGCCATTTTTAAAGTATTTACGGCAATTTAACCTAATTAATGTAATAATAAACTTCCCAAAAATATATGTGTGATGCACACGACTACAATTTATAATCATTTTCTATTTTAATGCATTATAAAATATTTAAATTTCTTTCTTTTTACATTACAAGGCAGAGTGTTAAATTATAACGATAAACTATTGTAAACTTTATGATAACTTTTTAACAGTGTGGCATTGCTACAGTTAAGAAACTGTTAAGAAACTAAGTACGATTGTTCTGGAACTGGAATGGTTTCCCAACCATTAGAACAAACCATGATTTCTATGACTTGGTTTTTTAAAGAAACTTTTCAAGCATATGGAAGACTCATGGTCTTCCTAGTTTCTTTAGTCCCGTCCCTGAATGCAACCAAAGGTGCAGTACTTTCTGGTAGCTCGTAACACAGTTGTCGCTCTAAGAAGTTTGATTATTACTCCCCTTTTCAGATACAAACGATGTATGTTAGTCACGCTATGGTTGGGAAAACTATCTCACTTCTTGGAACTTGCTGAGCCTCCTTGCAAAAGTCTTTTCAGGCTGAAACTGAAAGCAAAAAGGATAGAAGCTTCGAAATTGCTACCGAAAGTATTGAAGATAAAATGAATATATATGGTCTCAAAAGTCACTACCTATATTTATGACATTACTTTTTATAATGCTATTATTATGAAGATACGTATTCTTAGTGGAAACTTGGATTGTGTCGACTTCTGTGCAATGGTTAAATTTTCCATTTCTGACCCATATCTCTGATGATAAACATGGAAGAAGTGTGGATTAAATCCACAAAATTCTGTTCAGTGATGAAGCAACCTTCCACACATATGGAAAAGGAAATGGGCATTTAGGTAGACGAGAAATGAACGTTTTTTTGCCTTTTGAATTGGAAAGAGACACAACGAAAGTTAATGTTCGGCTTATCGTTTAGAGTTCTCTGGAGACACTGTTGGTCACTATGGAGCACTAGTTCTGCACTTTGAAATAAATATATTTTTCATGTCTGAAACCTGTTTTTCGTGATTCAAAATATTTTCCAAAATACATAGTGACTTTTGCGACACCCTGTATGAATTTAAAGTGCAGATAAATAACATGTGCAAAAGAGACACTTTAAAACCTGGTCTGTTCAGGAAGGGACGATCGCTCCACTTACTCACACCTGGCCCTGAGACAGACCCGTACCTAGAATTGATCTCCGGCGGGGGGGCTCACGGGTTATCAGGGGGGCTATGTAAACCAATTTCATTTTTTTTAAAAAATAACAGTATTAAATGAAGGTAAATTATGTGTGGGGGAGGGGTCGTTACGTTTCATAAAATTTATAAATATCACACAAATACTACATTTTTTCACATCTTTTTAAAATATCTCTTGAAGTGTTAATTGACTGGTACTGAAATCATCCCTTACACACTCCAAACTGCTTAAGATGATACAGATATTTATATCACACAAAAAATGCACAATACTCGATCACAGTGCCTACAATACGAGCGTCACTATTTATATTTTGAACCTAACAATGAAAAAACAGGAATTTGGCATTGAAAACTGCTTTATTAGTTTTTCGATTATTCTCCTTTATGGTCAATACACTTTTGCATTCGTTCGAACCATTTGTCAAAGCAGTTTCTCCAATCTTCTTGAGACACCTCCATAATATGGTTTTTGAACGCATCAACGGCGTCTTCCGCCGACGAAAATCGTTGTCCACGCAATTTATTCTTGACATTCGGGAACAAGAAGTCATTGGGTGCCAAATCAGGACTGTACGGCGGATGACCCATCAATTCGATTTTTTGACTGTTCATAAAGTCGGTTGTTAGACGAGATGTGTGACAGCTGGCATTGTCTTGATGAAGAATGATCCGACGGCGTTTGTTTGTTTTCCGTATTTGACCGAAGACCTCTGGCAAATAAATTGTTGTGTACCATTCAGAGTTGACCGTTCTACGTTCCTCTAAAGGCACAGTTGCCACATGACCAGTTTTCCCTAAAAAACAGGCGACCATTTGTTTCGATGTGCTTCGAGCGGGAACAACTTTTGTTGGATTGGGTTCATCTTGAAACACCCATACAGTCGACTGCTGTTTACGTTCCGGCTCATATGTATATATCCATGATTCGTCACCTGTTACAATCTTATATACGTCTTTTGAAGCACCACGATTGTATTTATTGAGCATTTGTTTGCACCAATTGACGCGAGCGTCTTTTTGAGTTTTTGTCAAATTGTGTGGGATCCAACGAGAACATACCTTTCTCACAGCTAAATGATCATGTAATATTTTATATATGCTGGTGGAACTAATGCCTATGGTTGCCTCAATCTCACAGTATGTCACATGACGATCTTGCAGTATTAGTTTTTGCACAGCATCAATGTTTTCTTGAACAACAACTGATTTTGGACGACCTTCGCGAATCTCGTCGGTGAGCGAATGGCGGCCATGATTAAATTCGTTATACCAGCGTTTCACAGTGGCAAAGGATGGGGCTTCATCGCCAAATGTGGAAGTAAGTTGATCGATGCACTCTTGTCTTGATAATCCACGTCGAAAATCGTAAAAAATCATCGCACGAAAATGTTCACGAGTTAATTCCATTTTATTGTTGTCGCGCAATCTCCAAGGCAACATAAACAACACAAATGAAGCTATTGACAAAACATTTGAAGTACGTTATGGTCAATAATGCCAGACGATTCCGTGCAAACGTCAAATCGCGCCTAACTTCAATCGGTGTTGCCAAGGCTCAAAATATAAATAGTGACCCTCGTACATTAAACTCCCATTCGTTCCAAAAACTTGGGAGCTGTTGACCTTTGATGCAGATGCGAAGGGAATTCTGTCTAAACGAGAGGTCGCAACAAGGACAGTGAAGGTACAGATAGAGAAGCTTCCCTATGATAACTTACAAAGTGTAGATAATCTTCTAAATACTTTCCGCTACTTAGACTTCAACTCATAAACAAGATGAGCGAATGTAATAGCTGCTGTTCATGTTCTGTGGATTTATCCTTAAAGTTGTGAGCTGTCTACATTTTCACTCTTCCCTGTGAACAAATTATTCAAAATAGTTTTACCTAATGTCAAGGGGGGTCTGATGACAGTGCCAGGGGGGCTGACGGCTACGGGCCTGCGCTGAGACGTCTAAATAACTGGAAAAATCGTTAATTAGGAAGAAAAGTTTAAAATTAATCGCCCCTCACCTCCACATATACAGGCACGATACGTCTGAAACCAATGGTAAACCTTCATTGAACGCAACAGCCAAGCATAAGATCATCCGTTCTTCCCTACAACCCCCTGATCCACCACTGATTGATACTTGCACGCATCAAAACAGTGACGAAATTGAACCATTCAATACAAAGAACCTCACGCAGACCCGGGCTCCCTCAAGCGCCCTAAATCCCTGCCAGCACAAGCAATCTAGATTTGAAGAATATAATATATTCTTAAAGTTTTCGAGAAATTATATTAGTGTTGTTTTCCAATGTAAGAAGCATTTTCGGGGGGGTTTGCTGTCACAAACAGAAATTTCGCTGAATCGTTTGTTGAGGCCGGCTACGATGTTTTCTTCTGTGGACAGCTTCTGCTCACTAATTACATATGTAGACAAGTGGAAGCTGGTTCGGGAGCAAAGCAAATAAATCTGCAAGAGCTGGTTCGCTGCCAGGCTAAAAGCACAGTTGAGAGGAATCCGCCACATCACCAGCAAAGGAGGTTGTATTGACTTATCCTGTTGCTGAAGCCACTGTTTTCAAGGACGTGAAAGAAGCGCCAGACACACTACAATGGCACGAAGCAGATAGCATGTCTTCTTTGAGGACTGTTGGTATGGATCTTATCGTGTAGCCTTCTCAGCTGGTACGAATCAACTGGAACCAAGTCCCGTGCCATACGCTCTTTGGCTCGTCCACCGCCTACAAAACCCTTGGAATACATATGTATCTGGCTGTACAAGTAAAAATGAACCGCCGTAGCTATAGATACTCTACAACAGGAGGATTGGGGTCAAATTACTTTACGGGACGATTTCTTGCATATTCAGATTCTTATTTCTTCATGGTCTGACTACCATGCTAAAGGTCCCGGGTTCGATCCCCGGCCGGTTCAAATCCGGGAACTTTTCTAACGTTGGAAGCGGCCCCGGCGCCCAGCCAGCGTCGAATGAAGTGGGGGAAACCGTGGGGCTAAAGGCGGTCAGGGGCATGATGCTGATCACATCACCCCCACTCACGACCGGATCAAGAAAGTGTGGGGCGTTACCCCCTATACGCCTTCATGGCGTTGTGCTAAACACAGGGGAGCACGTTACCTTTTTTTACCTTTAAAAATAAATTTACTGCAGAGTAATTCCACCATTTGAGTGATTGTACACAGTGTTCGAAGTTGAAATTCCTAACTGTGGGGGATGCTTGGTTGAGTTGGGGGATAGGGGGAATTGCTTGAATTGATCGTCATGAAGACAACACAATAGGTGGAGGATACTTATACAAATTATCCTAGCTGGGGGATGATTTATGAATATTTTCTTAACTGGAGGATACCATACCCCACCCCTTTACACACACTTCCAGCACTGATTGCACATATAATTGCATAAAAAAAGAAGAAACACAAAAGCTCCACCCCTCCTGATTCGTTATCTTGGTTTTGCAATCAGGTATATGGGCTTGGCCAAGAAACATATTTCCGAAATTTTTTCCATCCTTCTGAGGTCCCTCCCAGCAAATTATCCACCCTCCAAAACCCACAATGTCCTCATCGCTCTTGAAATTTTTCACGAAGGCTCAAATTTCGGTCATGTTGGCTCTAAATTTGCTTTTACACATTCCTACATTCAAACGTACGTACACTCCTGGATGGGAAATTCTGAATAAATTCCTGATTGATAGTGATTGAAAATTGTAAAAATAAAATTAATAGCATTTGCAATTTATTACAAACACCTCGCAGTTAGTAAATCACATTTTCACAAAATCTGTCTCAACTTCCGTTCTTTAGGTATTCAGAAAAGAAACCGTTCCTCGCCAAAAAAAAAAAAAAAATGTGGATATTTGTTAAATATAAAATATTTTAATCTCTTAACCGTATTCAATCAGTATTTCGCGAGTGCACTTTTTTAAAAATATAAATCAACAGGACGTGAGTGGGAATGTCAAACAAATATTACTATTTTTGAAAGTTGCATATCTGAACGAGGGGCATGAAGAAGAAGAAGAAGAAGCAGCATATCTGAACTATATTTACACGTTTAGCATAATTTGCTAAAAAGTTATCTGCATATTTCTAAAGTTAAAAGTTACCAAATAGTACGGGCTCAAGCATTACCTTCTCAATCTGAAAGCCTGATGGCTTGCTCCGGTCACGTGACTAAACGTCATCAACTGGAGGCGAGATAGCTGCCATGTTTGATTTGCTTCTTCGGAATCAATGTTGGACCTTTTTAGTGAATATGGAATTGTAATGCAAATTTAAGAACTGTAATCGAGTTTACATGACGTGTAAATATTGCTTAAATGTGTAAGAGGTATGGTGTATAAGTCTTGTGTACTCAATTGCAGAGGCAATTACAATGAAAAAGGTAAGAGTAACATTCACATTTCTTCAAGATGTTGTTAAAAATGAGAAATTTTTAGGGCAATTCCATGTGATTCAGTCACTACGAAAACATACAAGTAACAAATGTTTTATACTAAAAAATAAATAATAGTAATAGTTCATGATGTAAACATTTCATGTGTCCGAAATAGGCATCAAATATACTCGTAAATGTGGACAACATGTCAACATTTTTTTTAGAATTATCAAATAATTTACCCTGAATTACAAACGTTGGTTAATATTACGTCTACCAAAGCAATTTGTTAGTGTAAATTTTATGCAAGCATTCGATAAATTATTCATATTATTTACACAAATTTTCAGTTTCAAAATGTGCTTAATGAAAGAAAGCTATACAACGGGGCAAAGTTGATACATGTGTACATTTATTCTTATTTTATCCCGCTTTATGCTTCTTTATGCTAATCGGAGGCTAATGGAAGATATGTTGTACATTCAAATACAAAGGTGCGATGTGTAACAAGAACGTCGATGAAATATTCGTGTGTAAAACTATCCAAGAATATATATATTACTTATGTTTCAAATACAAATGTTTTCACACAGAAAGCATTTTGTTACCTAGCTATGTTAATATGAACTACAAATGTATTAAATTTTTAAAACTGTTTCATATGAACTGCTTTTTATTTTTTGTCTTTGTGAAGCTTCAATGTTCGTAACTTTGATTATTAAATCAGTGATAATGTTTATTGTTTCATAATTTATTAACTTTCTTCACAATTTTTCTAACGGAATGTAAAAAACAGTGTAAGGAAATATATCCAAATTTTTATTTCCCAAGTGAACGTTAAAATGGAAATATTAATCTACTTCTTTTCTCAATGAAACTCTTAAGTTATTGTCACAAATCTTACTAACGACAATGAAAAGATTCAATTTGTTTATTATCTTTCGTTCAATAAAGTCAATAGGATCGAAATTACAATGTGACAAATGATTTAGGTTTAGTCTTTATCACAGAAATGTAACATTGCCCTTGTACCAATTTCTTTCGCTTTTGCTGCAAGAATATAGAAATTAAGATTGTATAGCTACACAGAATATCTGCATCATCTGGTTGATTAATTTTGGGTAAACTTAAAGACAATTTAATTGATTAGGTAACTTGGAAAGTTTACGGTCAACCTAACATGTTTTTTGTTTTATTTAATCAAATTGATTTTAAATACAAAAGTTCATACAAAAGCGGTTACGAGTTTTACTGTAGCTGACCAAAATTCCCGATAATATCTTTCAAAGGTATACAGTGTTTAAATATTTCCGACAGGAAGTTTCTAACGGTTTTCAACTCTTTCTTTGTGCTATGGTAGGAATTTTTGTGGTGGCCATAGTAACATCCTGAATGAAAATTTTGGTGTAAATATTCAATATTATACATTTTTCTTCTAACTATATTCGTCGGGAGGGTAAATGTCAAAATTTAACTTCATAAGAGAAATAAATATACCTTAATTATCTACGGTAAAATTACGTCAAGGAGTTTACAGCGTTAAGACGATCGCCTCCAGATGATGACGTCTTGACTGAGCGCTGTGGCCTGAACCTCAAGATGGTCTTGGCTCAAGTCATCACAAACATCTCGATTAAGAAACAAGTGAACCACTCAATATTACTGTTTCTAACAAACAACATACATATATAAAACTCCACTCCATTAAGCTGTTGAAACTTGGGCAAGACCTAAGCAGTTTTCAATTTGCTTTTACATAAACAAGAAAATGAAGACAGAGAATCTGAATAGCACAGCTGGTTAGGTTTTTTAATGTACATATTATATAAACTGTCAGTCTTTAGAGGTATCTTTGATGTGTCAACTGTCGAAGCTTCGATCAAATGGTCGGTTATTTCTAACATGACAAGGTTGAGCTGTCCCTGACGGCAAATTACAGAGCAAACAGCATGTCAAATTTCAGCTTACATCTGATCGGAAAGTTGGAGAATATTCTGTGATTTTCTTTTCTTCAAGTGATGTGCCTTTAAAATTTGCTGAAAATTTTAGCAAAGAGAAGACTGAACAAAACACGAAGTTAAAATAAATAGGAATGAATTTTTTGTAATATTGAACAATTATAATTTCAAGTATTTTTGTGTCGCAAACAAATTAATCTAATTTCCTGACGGAAGAAAAATTACTACCATTGCCAGAACAAATTGATTTAAGCCTGGAATGTACAGTGGGATCCATGAGTATTACCTTGCAAATTGTCCATGACCATTTTCATTAATTTTTCTCTTACATCCTATGTGTTTTTAAGCGATGGATTTTTATGTGTCCTGGTGCAGAAGTTGTCAACAGCTTGTTTTGTGTTTTCTTTTAATTCTTGAAGCTTTTATTGAGTCAAATAAACTGCAAGAAAATGGTGATGGACAATTTGCAAGGTAATACTCATGGATCCCACTGTACAGTGGGATCCATGAGTATTACCGTGCAAATTGTCCATCACTATGTTCGTGCACTTTATTTGACCCCAATAAGAGCTTCAAGAATTAAAACAAAACTCAAAACAAGCTGTTGACAACTTCTGCACCGGCATACATAAAAATCCATGGCTTAAAAACACATAGAATGTAAGAGAAAAATTAATAAAAATAGTCATGGACAATTTGCACGGTAATACTCATGGATCCCACTGTACCTGGAATGTTGTTAAATAAGTACATAAATAAAACTTATTACCTGTTATAATATTGATTGTCAATTCAGTTACATACCTTACGAAACGTACTGTTGATTTTGAATTTTTGTTTAAGTCCACTTTATGTATAAATAGACTAATCGGGACTGGACCTACAGTTTAAAGTGGGATCCGAACCACTGTGCAATGTTTCTCCACCGGGTATCGAATCCGGGATTCCTGATTACAAGGCAACGACATTACCAGTACGCCATCGGGGAGGTTTTAACATTGTGCTTAAAACATTAGTTATTTGTGTGAGATATTCAACTATACTAAACACAACTGAACTGTCGGAATATAGTTATCTTGACCACACCGAATTTCTAAATCATTACGAATACATGGTTTGTATGTACAGAGACATGATACAACGTAAGTCTGTGAAAATGAATTAAATGATCACAAAATCTTGCGTTTCAAAAGGGGAGGAAAACACTTAATTCTCGCTTCAAGATTTTATCTTCCTTGCATTTCGTACAGCTACTTCTCTTTTTTTCTCCCAATTAACACGTTTACACACGCAGATATGTGTAGCAGCGTGAAATAACGACACCTATCTAAGGTAAATCTCTGAAGGTACCAACGTGACGAGTACATGCAGAAGCAATCGTACGAGGTACTAGTCCAGTAGAGTCCTTGTCGAGCAAGGTCTTGCCGAGTGCAAGGTTATTGACACAAACGCATGACTCGTATGCCAAGAGGTTGGAAGGGATCAATGGCCCATTTATAGCTTCTCTTTCCAGCTATGCCCTTTCCCCACTGATTCTTCCGTTTCCTTTCAGTGCGACATCTTTCATTTTCCTTCTTCGAGCGAGTGGTCACTTAACTCTGTTTGGTTAGCATATATATCAAACTCTCAAGACGTGGCCAGCCCACATGGTCCATCGCAGGCATCTTGCTAGCCAAATGAAACAAGCAATGCTCTTTTGCAGATGTTTTGTGAGAAGGAGCATGTGAAATGCGATACCAGGTTCGTGCAAGAGCCTGATTTTAAACAATCGCGTTCAGTCTCTTGCAGAGTGGGTGGTACTTTGATTAATTTCCCTGGGCAATTATTATAAAGTTCTTGTCGTTCCAAAATAACAGGAGATGACGTAGTGGTAACGTCTTCGCCTTGTAATCAATGGGTCTCGGGTTCATATCTGATGGAGGCACACTGCACAGTGTTGCAGATTCCACTTTAAACGGTAGCCTATCACTGCATGAAGTGGACTTAAAACAACAATTGAACAATATAACAGGATCCCACCTTAGGAACATTATGGTCATGAGTGTCCGGAAAGGGGAGCAGAAAATTAATATCTACCTAAAATTATATATTTCACATATACGGTTTGATTTTAATCAAATGGTGAATTAGAATGGTGATTGTCCATTCAAGAGTTTCATCTTATCACCGTTCATCCACATCTTCACGATTACCAAAAGTGGCAGAAAAGCGAAGTAAGTTGATTTATTTGTTGATTAATGTTTTAAGTCCACTTTATGCACAGTAAGGCTAATCGGGACTGGACCTACAGTTTAAAGTGGGATCCGAACCACTTGTGCCTCCACCGGGTATCGAACCCGGGACCCCTTGATTACGAGGCGACGACGCTACCGCTGCGCCATCGGGGAGGCCCCGAAAAGCGAAGTAAAATAAAGCAAATCAAGACTGGTGCAGGTCATCGCAGCAACGTGGAACTAAAGCGGCTGTCTTTTTGGAGAGATAGCACAATTTTGGGGATAATGCCTTGCACCGAACCCCCTCGCTCCTGGAAAAAATCGACAGACCTCCATCATAATGGCATTACCAAACATAACCTGTATTGACAAATAATTGTGGACATTTGTATTGGATATTCGACAACTTTAAAATAAACAAGGGCGTCAGATACGCAGAATTTAGGTTCCTCCGTTTTCCCCCCTTTCATTATTGATAATTTCATACCAGCATGAGGCGCTAAAGCCACAACTGGATATAGTGGACCAACACATTCATGAACAACGCCAATGATTAATAGAAGCTGCAACTGAGTATCTAGCATTTCTAAACCAGAAGTCTATTGCCACAGTCAGTAATATACTTTCAACCTGTCTCTACCTTCGGAATTACCAGGAATCTCTACATAGAGAAAAGTAGCGTTACTACTATATTGAAACGTGCTGACCAATTTCTCTCAAATGTAATTCCAGGCGTTCTGTGCTGTATCTAGCAGTTGCAAAAATTTCAGCTAGAATGTTCGTACTTTCCGGTAGTGATGTGGTTACAAAATTCATGCCTTTCCCTTCCTTAGCCCCCTTCCGCCTCCTAAAATACACACTTTCTTTTAAATGTTTTATTCCCAAGTTGTAAAACTGCTGAGAGCTTCAAAAATAAATTGAAAAGCGCTTATAAAATCAAGATTGATTGATTGGTTTATTTTACTTCGTTTCTCTGCCACTTTTGGCTAATCGCAAAAATGAGGATGAGTGATGATGCGATGAAATTGATGAAGCGACACTCACCTGTGCCCAGGTAAAGATTCAAGTCGAAGACCCCTGGCGTCGTAGCGCGACGTGCTAACCACTCGGCCTGATAAATCAGGAATATCATAGTGCAAGTACATAATTAGATTGTAAATTATGGAAATTTTTGTTATTAATGATATTGTTTCTTTTTCAATGCCAAATACGTGAAACTGTACTGAATCCTTGAAATAGAAATACAGGTAAATTCACTAACTGGATTCAAATTCAGCATTGTTTCTATATTGTAATGAATTTGTCATCATCCAGTCTCAATCTATCGATGAGACATACTAAAAAAATCAAAATCACAAACCACATATATTTGCGCTTGCGGCTCCGTCACAATCCTCCCCCTTTATATTCTACAGAAGAAGCAGGTGCTTCCTATCAAGATGTTCATCACATCACTCTTCTACAAGATATTAATCGAATTCACAGTGCGTAACGCCCCATGGCGTGTGGTTTTTCGGTTTTTCACCAATTGCAAGCCAGGAAATCACGCAGACTACGTACCCAAAGATGAAAACAATGTTGGTTTCTGTGCTTTAAAATTTCAGAGGCCATGTATTCTTTGGAGAATCTTATATTATTTGAAGTTACATCAAATGACCGTTATATATTTGATTTTTACGTTTGGGTAAAATTGATTTTTTTTTCCACAAATATGATTCCAAGAATGCCTGGATAAATGCTATTCTTCATCGAACAATGCCATTGCAGAAATATTTTTGATGTCAAACGCAATTTCTCTAGTTACAATCAACAAAATTGATTTTTTGATGATATCTAGGATTCACACCTGAGTTGTATGTTAGTTGATCACAAAATATAGTATTTCAAGGTAATATGTGTATTTTCACCTTCATGCTGTCTTTTGATTTCTTCTCCTTTTATCGAAGTTTCAAATAAATGAATACACGACCTCAAAGTGTAAAGGGGGCATTCCACGAAAAGTGGCCTACTCCTTGTAAATAACATGATGAATTAATATGGAAACTATTATTGTTTTTAATTGCGTTAAGGTTTAGATGTTTGTGAATGCACATAATTTGCACATTTCACCAATAAAAGTTACTAGAATCTGCAGCCTATATGCTTCACAGAAAAATGAAGTCAAAATTTGCTAGGGCCTCCCCGATGCGCAGTGGTAGCGTTGTCGCTTTGTAATCAAGGGGTCCCGGGTTCGATACCCGGTGGGGGCACATAGTAGTTCGGATTTCACTTTAAACTGTAGGTCCAGTCCCAATTAGCCTTACCGTGCATAAAGTGGACTTAAAACACCAAGTCAATCAATCAATCAAAATTTGCTACATTTTTAAAGCGTAACACACTTTTGCTAATGCGCCGGCCCCCGTGGCGGAGTGGTTAGCCCATCGCGGTACGACGCCAGGGGTCCCGGGTTCGAATCCTGGCCTGGGCATGGATGTTTGTGAGTGTCCATTCATCAATTTCATCATATCATCACTCATCCCCATCTTCGCAAATTAGCCAAAAGCGGCACAAAAAGCGAAGTAAAATAAAGCAAATCAAATCAAAACTTTTGTTAATGCTTTTCATGCATTCAGCTTATGCCTTCATACTCATGTTTTATTTAAAAAAATTGTTAGCAGACCTACAAAGTACTTCATAATTGTATGAAATCAGTTTTTATGAATATTTGAATCCAATCTCATGTCTGGAACCCTGAATGTTGTGTCTAAAATGTCACACACGTAACGCTGGAATGCCTTTAGGCATTTCAGAATGACAAAAATTTCTGCCAGACATTTATTCCCGAGGCAGCAGGAGTAAAAAATCAACTGTATACTCCTGCTAAGGGGCCAAATCTTATGAAGGAAGGGGAAAAAAGTTAACACCTTCATCGTCGTCTACACAAGACGTGTGGAATCCGATTGCGCAACGATACCATAAAACCAAACCCGGTAGCTGTTTGCATGAATGGTTAACCAAACACCGCATTTGCTAGCAAATTCAAACAAAAAAGACATTCTAATTCCTATCCCTACCAATAAGGAAGAAAAGATAATGCTCCAGACTTTAGGGGAGGGCAATTTATAGCTTCACGATAAGAGGCTTATCACATCACATGACTTATCTTTTAATGTCCCCATTTTTAAGAGAAAAAATATGAAAACCTAAAAGTCAAGCTTTGCGCAAGATGATTATGAAGTAGTGTCAAGAAAGGTCACTGGGAGATACTGATAGAATGTAAGAAAAAAAGATAAGAATGAGTTGCATCCTGATCTTTCATGACTACAGGTTTATTTTCAAAATGACATTTCATCCGATTTGGTATGTCATGATTGCATTTCTGAAAATGTGTCTTAATTCACAGAAGATTTCTTTTAAAAATCAAAATGCTCCAACAATGGATCTAGATCAGGGCGCGAAATTTCCGGTCGCCAGGTCGCCATTGGCGACCAAAAGTTTTGGGCTGGCGACTAAAATTTCGTTGTTTCAAATGTGTGTCAAACACGCTTCAAGACTTCACCTCTTGAGAGAATCGGCAGAAGTTATAGAAGAAATTCTAAAACTAAGTGATATCCACACTATCAGATGGTTAGCCAGCAAAGAACGTGCAATAAGAGCTCTCTTGCAATCATGGAAAGCTGTTGTGACCCATCTTGAACAGGTGGCCCATAGAAGAGACAATGATGGCGCTAAAGCTAAGGATTTGCTGAAAAGTTTGAAGCATTTTAAATTTGTTAAGCTTCTGTACTTCCTTTTGGATTTCTACGGGCAATTGGACCCTTTAAGCGTGGCACTACAAAATAAGAATCTTTTGATTTCATCTCTGAAAATAAGAATTGAACACTGTATTTCAGTTTTGGCTGACCTGGAATCTAATGTTGGACCAAGCGAACAAGATTTCTTGGACCATGTATCCATTCAGGGAAGATCAGGGATGTGCAAGAGTTTCAGACTGTTAGAGGAAACTTAATTAACAATGTGAAGGTGTACATCACAGAAACATTGCCGTCTATGTCAACAGATGCGATTGCATCTCTGCATGTTTTCGACACCTTGGGTTGGCCTTCAAAGAAAATATTCTTCAGTTTGGGATAGAAGAAATAAAGAAGCTCTACATATACTTGAACTCCAGCTTTATAATGAGAAAATGGATGTTGTGTCAGCAGAATGGATAGAATACAAACTTTTGTTTCCTTTGCAGCTTTGAATCAGACGCTGGAGAAGATCCATAGTGCGGAGTGTTCAGCAAGATTCCCCAATTTGCTCCAGATTTTGACATTTTGTGCTGTTCTACCAATGAGCACAGCCTCATGTGGGGGAGGTTTGAACTGTCACAACAGACTCAAGACTACTTACAGGAACTCTCTGAAGTCTGAGACACTGGATGATTTGCTCAGAGTTTTCGTAAACGGACCCCCTCATCCTCCCTGTCAGAGTTTGACCCAGCAGCTGAGATTGATAAGTGGTACTTCAGTGCAGAACGACAGCGCTACACAAACATTAATTCCTAACTTTTTAATAATTGCTCATATTTTTATTATTTATCAATATCAAATAGTGGCAACCAAAGATTTTAGTCCGGCGACTGACTTCAAACTTGAAATTTCTTGCCCTGATCTAGATTATGTGGTGTTGTCTTTGTCAAAATTTGTGTTTTAATTTTATCACACTGCTTCCAAATGCACAAGAAATTAGAAATTATGCCTCTTAAAGTATTTATGAACTACCCTGCTAAGTGCATAATTCTAGTAACACAATTCAGACTATTAGGCAGGGGAAACAGACGACTAACCCTGAGTGAAGCATCCATTACTTTTCCCACTAAAAAACTCAGCATAATCAGTCAGATCAAGGTTACTAAAGATAAAACTATTAGCAACAAGCAATTTTGCAATGAGTTATGTTTATATAAAATGAACATTTCTATCTGCGGGAAACATGCATCCACATGTTGAAAAACGCAATAAAAGAGAAGAAACAAAAAAATGCCCCATGTCAAAATGCTTTGCATGGTATTTGCAGAATTTATACCTGCAAATTTCCTCTATTTAAAATTGTAAAATTGGTAAAAAAAAATAAGTAACAAGAAAAACCCTTCCCGAAAGAAATTTTCTTCGAAACCACCAGAAGTGATTTCTGACAATTTCCCTCTCGCACTACAGACTAGAACACAAGATGCGACCAAATATGGCGGACGCAGCGTGTGACACGGCTGGGGAAGAGAACAGAACGGATTGTCAGACGTTCCTCTGGCAACCGGTTCGGCTCCCACATGATTGTGACGTAGCAGTCGCACAGAAGGGGAGACGAGGAGGCAACGACCTTTCCGTGCGATCCACCAGCTCCCCACGCATATTAAATACCGCCGAAGCACACGGAAAGAGATACGGGGGAGACCTGGGCATCCAGATGCAACATGTGGCGACATCTTATTAAAAGTAATGTAATCCCTGAGCGCATTCCTTGTTTACAACAGAACGGAACACCTGCCTTCTCTTCCTTCAGGGATCCGTTTGATGAGACAGCGGGACTTTCCTTCTTTAATTCCCAAATTCCAAAGAATCGCTGTAAATTTGTACACTCTAATTTGACTTGTTATAAACAAGGGTGGGCAAGGGCGAGTACCACCAGTCTACCCGTTTGGTCCGGTCCAATAAATAAACATTTACGAGCTTAAAAAATATGTTTACACCGCCCCCCCACACACATTATATATATATATATATATATATATATATATATATTAAAACTAAACTCCTTGTTTAATATTGCCGGTACTGGAGAAATGCTAACAAATTCTAATTCCAGCTTATCCTTGTGCATAAAAAATAACACTACCATGTCATGTCGTATGATAAAAATAATGTCGGAAGAGCAACATTCTCTAATATACTTACAAAATTTCATCAGCATCCCAGTAATATTTTGTAAAGAGCCAATGCATGCCCAGTTTGCTTTGGAGCCAACTACAAATTGCCCTCACACCATTCGAAAATGCTGAAAATGCTACACACTGTATATTTTTTAAAAAAATTATGCACCTTCGAAGGATACGTTTTGCTGTGTGTACCTACAAAACATAATTTGACGTACACCAAGCGTATTTCATGTACGAAGAGTAAGGAAATTGGGACTAGTTTTGTGTAAATATTGCAAATTTACGTCACACAGTCCACGAAATGAACAACCAAATCCACCTATCACTACGGCAAGTCGTGAGTCTCGCTGAGCTCGGAGAAACGTTAAAACTCCAATAAACCACAGAGTGGTATTTTTAGAAAGCTCAAGAATTAATTTTCTTGCCCTTGCTCAACACTTCCATTTGTAAGTTCGCACTGAGAAGATGATCTTCGTTTCTTCCATTCAAATTCAGAAGCCTGATGCATAGTTTCCCAGGCAATTACTATTCGAGCTAATCTAGGTGATTGTAAAGATCGTTGGAGCTTTGAAGTAAACCGATTCGGCAAACATCGGTTCTAATCGGACACATACGAAGGTCAAGAACCAACTCACTAGACTCGATTGGTTAATTGAAATCAAATCTGATCAAGCAACTGTCCGAATTAGCATGAGGATCAGCGAAAATAACCGAAGAGTCCTGTTCAATAAAGCGCACGAACCACAGCACAAAATATTCACGATGAAATAATAAATAACAAATGAAAGAAAGTCGGGGCTGTTCTTCGTGCGCACATACAAAAATCACATAAAAGCAAGTTGCCTGTAAAGTCACTCCATCTTACGTGTCTCCCACAAGCTGGATAAAAAATACTGTTCTGCAACACGATATCAGAAACATGCATCAACAGAGAATTGCTACGCAAATGGGACTGTTGCATGCGATTGACTGCTGTATCAGTCCGCTGCAGTTGCATTATCTCGCCCAGGAGCGTGAATGTTGCAGACCTGCAAACTGAGGTCGAGACAAATGGTAGACGTGAGCGGTGTTGTTGGGTTTCTGTGACCTAATGATATTCTTTCGCCTTCCTGAAGTAAAACACCATAAGGTCTGTCCAAGTTTACAAGATAAAAACAAGCTGCAAATATAAGTTTCATTGAAAGAATATATCCGTTTTCAGTATGTATGTTTTGTGTATTTTGTGTGTGTGTGTGTATTTCATCGTCACGACGATAGTATGAATTGTTGAAATGGAACATCTCTGCGTTAACAGATATTCGAAAACAGAACCTCTCGCTTTAAAAATCATGTCCTTTGTTAAATATGTTTTAATGTAATGGAATGAAATTGGGGCATTAGTCAACGTAAAACTGTATCAATATCGTATCAATATATTTTTTACGGTTTAAAATTTAACTTATTGATTTTGAAATGTTCATCGATTCAAATTTAATCTGTGGGGAAAAAGATGGGAAGGTAAAGGTACCCCTGTGCATGTGCATACATGCCCTGAAGGCATATGAGGGTGATGTGGAGGTACAGCTCCACATATTCTTGATCTCGCCCATAGTTGGGATAATGTGATCAGAATCACGACCGGCCTCTTTTACCCCCAGGGTTTCCCTCAGGTATACCCATTGATAAGAGGCTGTGTGGGCCTCAGATCCACCCAGAAACGGGGAAATGATTGGAAAAATTCCTGCCCCGGGATTCGAAACCGGGTCTTCCACGAACTACCCACATGTTATACCAACGGAGCTACCAACGCTGTAATCTAACGTGGGTAAAGCATGCGCTTGGATATAGATGTTTCTACCGAAATAAGTGTCCTTATATACACAGTTCTTTTTGCAACTGCTACTGCAGAGTAGTCTTTTTGTCACTAAAAACACAAAGGAATGGTTGTGGTGAATTTACTCAATGAACTTGCATCATTCCAGCAGGAAGTGCTAGGTTTGTTTGTAACAAATCCACGAATTCCATACAATTCAATTATTGCTTTTGAAGATGCAGCAACTAAATAACTCTCGTATTTATGTATTTGTAGTGTGTGTGTGTTTGTGGTCGTTTATGTTAAAATCTTGAAAATAAGGAGAATATTGGAAAACACGTATGCGACAATTCGAACAGCATACATTGCGCTGTAGAGTACAGAAAATGGAACACCTATATCCCTTCAGAAGCCTCAGCTTTCGCCGTAGAGATAGTGAGTATTTTATAGTGCCTGGCTGTAAGTCCTGCTGTTTTACCATTATCCATAAAATGCTAACTACTCCTCCACCTCAAGAGTACACGATGGTCTCTCAAACCAGAATTGCAGTACTGTATCTGCAGGACTTGTAACGGAAGCTCTTAAATAACTTATCCTTGCCTTGCACACAGGACAAAATACAACACGTGTGTTCCGACAACCTAATCTTCTCATAAAGAGATTAGTCAGTTCCTGCTGATTCATCATAAGCCAAGAGGTGTCGTCTGCTTTGATCCCTTCCCTCTTACTTTCTAGTTCGTCACGATATTAGCCAGCCAAAAGAAGTAACCAACTACAGTGAAAGCTGGAGAAAAAAAAACAAAGAAAAAAACACTTGCCGGAGCGGAATAATAGCAACAGCGGCGGCGCTTGGATTAATTGTCTAGGGGTGCTGAGGGGGTGCGGATGAAATTTAGAGGGTGTGATGTTGAAAGTAAAGAAAACTATGAAACATGGTTCAGTAACTTAAGTATACGCTGTTCAGTCAGATTAGGATCAATGCTTGCCTCTTGTGTAAAAAAGTAGTGTTCTCATTTCAAAACCTAACATTATGGGCTCAATATAACGTGGTTTAACAATTAATAATGTAATATGACACTGTGAGAGCTAGTGTTTTCAGTTCAAAATGGGTTTTGAAAAACGAGTGCGCAATGGGGTGCGAAAGAAAACCAAGGGGGTTCGCGAGCACCCCTTTGCAACAGCCTTGCGCCGCCCCCTGAATAGCAAGTAACACATGTAAAGTTAAGTGTGTAGATAACATTTTCTTCTTGTCAAGCCCTATAAGCCCATAAACCGTCTATCTTTATCAAAATCCTTTTGTATAACATGCGAACTGTTACTAGCAAAAAAGTAACAACTGCACATGAAAATATAAACAATGTCTGTTGACAATGTTATTTAGACACTCCTCGACAGTCTGTTTAAGAATTGGCATCAAGGGGCTCCGGGTTTGACACTCGGCGAGGGCACATTTCATAAAATTTCCCCAAAGTCTCATTTTCGAAATACCTTTCTCAAGTAGGAAGCTCGTCGTGTGTGAATGTTGCATAATAAAACTAGAAGTTTTTAAAAATATTTAGGCATAAAAGAGAATGTCGTGCACTTAAACTAAATCTCCAACGTATCATCTGTGTTGGTATTTTCTTGTAATTAGAATTTTCATGTAATAAGATAGATATTTAATTGTTACCTTTATGTAATCTACTAATGCAGCGGTTAACAAAGTGTGCGCCGCGGCGCGCTGGGTTAGAAGGGCGCCGCGAATTGTTCCAATATTTTCACTGAAATGATATGATTGTTCCAAATATGTGCTTATTTAGTACTTTTTACACACAAAATGTTTCTTAATTTGAAATATATGTTTATTTTTTAACTTCAGGCAAGCAACCTATAACATCACTAACTGAGCGTTGCAAGTGTTGGATAGGCCTACATTCTGACTTGGGCGCCGCGGAAATGTCTTGAAATACTAAGGGCGCCGTAAAACGAAAAAGTTTGGGAACCCCTGCACTAATGAATGCACAATTGCAAAACAATTTTCTCTTTTGCAAAGAAATTATAAAGAAAGACATGTATAACATCTACACTTTAAAACTTAATTATTCCCTTTTATGTTATTTAAAGATGATGTCATAAATTTTGGAATCGAAGGTATAGGAGACTAAAGACTGAGGTATAAATTTCGACCTAATAAGTTCTTTTATTTGCTTATGTACTGTCTGGGATTCCAGCAGGTCCACGGAATCCAGGGGCACTAATAAGGAAATGATTTATCTGGAATCCCAGGCAGTTCAGCTAACATATTCTGAAATGTATTGGAATCCAAGTGCAAGGATTATCTTCGCGGGCGCAGTGGTAGCGTCGTCGCCTTGTAATCAAGGGCGGGTTCGATACCGGTGAGGCACATAGAGGTTCGGATCCCACTTTAAACTGTAGGTCCAGTTCCGATTAGCCTTACTGTGCATAGTGTGGACTTAACTCATTACTTCTTTAAGTAGCTTCCCAATTGTCCTCACGACGCTGGGTCAACGCCGAAATTTTGGGGGTACCCACCGGGAATCGAACCCGGTACCGCTCGCACCAAAGGGGAGAAAGCTAACCACTTGGCTACGCGGGAGCCCGGAGATGTAAGCAAATTTCCCATAAATTACAGAAACAGAGAAAGAAAGAAAGGGAGTCACGGAGACTTCTGGGGTGGGACGATCCCATTGAATGTAAATGGAATTGTTGCAACCCAGAAGTGTTCGTGACTGTACAAAGGTTTTTTGTTATTTAGCGTCACTTTTCTGCCGCTTTTGGGTAATCGCGACGATGTGGATGAGTGATATGATGAAATTGATGGAGGGACACTCGCAAAGAACACCCAGGCCGGGATTCGAACCTAGGATGCCTGACGTTGTAGCGCGCTATGCTAACAACTCCTCCACGGAGGTCGGTGACTGTACTGTACTGTCCACCCTTTCTTCCCAGCCGAACACCATTATTTGACGACCTCACTGCAGTCAACGTTAGCAACATTCGGCTGGCTGTAATGTATACCAAACGAAATCACTGCAAGATTGAATAAATTAAGACTTATTCATTCGCTTCTCTTCCAACGCTAAACCCTTTTCTGTCTGACAAAAACACACTTGCTTGGGAGGAGAGGGGAGCGGGGTGAATGGTGAAATAGAAGCTCACGAGGTAGCATGTACTCTTCGAGTGAGGATGGACTTCACTTTTACAAGTTTACAAGAGTGCAAGAGTGAAAGTGGTTATTTCTTCACCTTCTGCTCCACCCGCGCGTGCTGCTACCTGGCGAGGCGACTCAAAGTGGCCGGACAAAGTTCCGTGGAAGAAATCGATGAAGTATCTAAAATATTCGCTTCTCTCGTCATGCACTTGTTGGGAGATACGGCCCCAGCGTGGCGTGCACCGTCCGTCTTCCATGCGGAGTGATTATAAAGCATGGCCACGCAACAGTTACTATTGATCTGACTTGACCTGCTGCCTCCTGCATGACTTAACGCTGCTTGCTTTTGCGAGGTCTCTTTCGGTGCGATCATCAATTCAGAGCGTTCGTAGGGCACCACACTTAAAACGGACACAACGGCAGTTTGAAAGCCGCGTCTTTGTGTAAAAATTATCCACCGTGTCAAAATAAATTCGTAGAAGTCCACTTTATTTGCAGGACAGTCAGTCAGTCAGTCAGTTCTCAAATTGGAAATTCTTAGGTGCAAGGATGTTTGAGCCTTGGGATCAGCTGGAGCCCGGAGGAATGAATTGCGAATTTTTTTTTTCATGCCACGCACCCACTTCGAGCACTGCTTACTTTAATGTAGTATCCGAAACCCCGTGTCCAATCAGCTTTTAAACTCCAGGGGTTCCGAGTGTCCCTTCATCAATTTCATCATAGCATCACTCATCATCGTCGTCGTCGTGATTAACCAAGTGGCAGAAAGCGACGCTAAATAAAAAAAAACAACACCTTTAAGGCTTTCACATAAATATGAACGTTAAATGTCAATGCCGAGGCGTGACCAAATTCTGGAAGGAAAGGGGGGACAAACTTTACTAATACAGAAAGTTAAAGTTATTTGACTGTACTCTTAAACTGGGTAGGCCTCCTGATGGCTTTGTGGTTGAGGCCATGTGATCAAATGGTCTCGGGTGGAGGCACATTGCACACTGGTTCGGATACCACTTTAAACTACAGGTCCAGTCCAGATTAGCCTTTCTGTGCATTAAGTAGACCTAAAACTAAAAATTCGAGTGTGCAAAGAACACCAAGCAAAAGCAAAATAGTCATCCAGTATTTCTTCCTACTTGCGTGAACAGGCTCGTTGAAATTATGCTGAAGATTTAACAACATACTTTCCCAAAACAAGCCGCCTCTGCGGCCCAGAGCGTAGGGCCGTAGACTACCGCGGATCACTTCCCGTTTCGTCTAATGGCTTATTGTGTCAACATAAGACAATCAGACATGACTGAACTCTGCCATTTTAGGCAAAACAGGAATTCAGGAGAAGCAAAATTGTGGGCAAAGAAATGAGAATATGAACTTTGCAATGCTTACAAATGTATACGTTTATTCTGAGAGCAAACCTTTGGTAGGAATGAAACTCTTGATAATGTACCAAAAAACATTTGATCATCATATATCTGCTGGTATTTACCAAATATGACGTTAGCTAAAATATGTAACTCTCATTTTAAATGTCAGTCGCTTTCCTGTAGACAAAACGGAAATTGCAAAACGATTCAGAAATGTTACGTTCAATCGTGACATCAACCATACATCTCAGTTACTCAAGACTAAATCCTCCACAAATAAGCTAACTTATTTTGCAAGGCATTGTTCTGAATCTTAGCTGAAAGAAAGAGCATTTTTTTTAGTGAGTTCATGACTTTTCAAAATCAATTTCGCCATGAAAACTGTCAGGGTTAAAGATTGCTGAAACGTTTCCTTCCTCACTATGAAATAAATTATTTTTAAAAAAATCTGGAAGCTTCCATCCTAATCTTTAATTTTCAAGTCTTATCGCTGAATCCGCGTCGCCATAACTTGCACAGAAAAGGTTGATTTGTCTAAATTAACAAAACATGTTTGGTAGGCGTTTTGGTAACCACAAAAAAATTAAGCCTTTACTAAATTTGGATGTAATTTTGACATTTTTTTTTTTTTTGTTAATTCGAAACAAATGCGCACGATTACTATTCTTTTCTGGTAAACAATCGAACAATAATTTGTTTGTCGCCTACTTAAACAAATATTTGGTTCAATTCTACACAAACTTCCTTCTCTGTGTGAATGAATCAAGCAACGTCATAAGATCGCATACATATTATTATTATTTATTAGTTCAACAGAAGACATATCTCCCAATTATGTTGAACATAATATACTATGCATACCAGAAAATAAAATATCAAATGAACATCTAAATACACACAATACCTACGCTTCGTTATTCACTTGTTGGTGTCTTTTTTTCCTTCAGTGCAATACATGTATCCCTGAATATATAAAAATGCTAGTTTTTAGCAGTTCATTCACAATGTACTGCATTTGCACTACAGGTGAAAACTTATGGACATCGACTTTTGATCTTTGTGTCAAGAATACATTTCGTTATCTTCCACTATGGCGGGTTACGCTAGAGTCTCAAATCATCCATTTGAGACGTTCCTTCTTATATTTCCTCACACATTTCATATCGACAACCAAGTCGCAGAATTTAAACCTATTTACTCAAATCTAGCGTCGCTTCTTAAACCATTTAGCCATCTTTAATCATGCCAAAAACTACAACATATAATCAAAACGATCCGGCAATGGAATATAGCTTATACGCGTAATTCATACTTATGATTATGTACGTAGATATTGGCATTTATACCTTTATTTTATTGACTGATTAGGCTGTGCGTTACAGTCGGAATCCCAGTTGCCCAGGATATTTTATATACTATATTTTTTATAATCAGATTGCTGTAAGTAATTTCAATTTAACATTAAGATCTTGTTCAAGTCTTTATGCTTAGGACATTTGCAATGCAAACCAACGCATAAGATTCGAATGTCCATCCTTAATAGATTTCGTTCCGGTGATCGCACAGTAAAGAATGTCGTGTGCTGTCGTCAAGTGGTGTGTGAGGGTGTAACGCGAGCAATCCTTTCAGAATTGCTAAAGTTTAGAATATGTATGGATTCTATTTGAAAAGCTTGTGCAAGATTCAAATGGGCATTGAACTTCCTTAATTAAATCGTATGAGGTACGGAAACAGATGTGTTCAACCATATACAATTTATTCTTTCAGATGGTATGGTTCTGGACAAACTTGAAGGGGCTTGCGACCACCACATGCCTACGTGAATGTTCTTACAAGAATTGGCAACACTGGAGTGACTTGTGTTGGTCCCACCCTCGTCAAGATAGTAACGAAGTTAAAGATGGGCTTTCTTTAAGTTTGTCCAGAAATATACTACAGATTGCAGTGAAGATTTCAGATATTTAGCAGAATTTGGGCCAAAAACGTTTTCATCGTACTGAGTAGCATCAAGACCATGGTGCAGCATGGAACAGTTGAATAGTCGTTGTGGAGTACGGACCAAACAGCTTAAGTTCTTTTAACAGGGAATAAAGGTAGCCAAGAGTGGTGCTGATATCACAAGCATCATCTAAGGAATAAATTACAATGGGTATTGTCAGGTCACGGTTCTGGTCACTGGGGTTACGTAGATCAAGTCACGACGACGACAAACTGGTGAACCTGAGGGACGGAGAGAGAGATCCTTACATTCTAGTCAGCCATATCCACATTGACAAGCTTTGTAAAACGAAACGAAACTTGACCTTCTCACTATATAGTTCTGTGCAACACCAAATGCCAGCTGACTTGTAGGCATATCATTAAAGATGTTCCAAAATTGCAAATAGTAGCTCCATGCTCAAGAGTAACTGTGTACTCTGGCACAGATGAAAACGATAGCTACCTTCTTGTAATTATATCTCGCATATTATGCTCGGGTTGGAAATGATCTAGAGGAATTCTCCTTCTTCTATCCTAAGTTTTGAGCAACATACTTATTTACTCCTCCTCGGGAATGTTGTTTGCGACATAGAACTAATCCCAAGCATTTCAATATAGGCTTTTTCACATTGAAAGGTTCCAGTGTCTATCCTTGAATTCCATACATAGTAGCCAAGCTGCTGTATTTCCAACCACGATAATAATAATAAAAATGTAAGCAGGTTCGCTGTTTATACAAATGAAGAATTTAATCCCAAACCCCCATACTTAACAACCAATCAACAAAACAATCTATACACAAACACGATACAATGCCCAAGATGCCCATGGAACAGGAGATTAGGAACCACATGGCCTTTCCACTGTGGAAAAGCACCGTCAGTGTTGCGAACTGCGCTATTTTTCTCTTCCAGAGGTTCATGTAGTATATACACGTGTGTATATACACTATGTGTGTGTGTGTGTGTTTCTGCGTGCGTGCTTTGTCTCCCCTCAAGGAGGAGAGAAATATACAAAAACTCGCTTCGATACCAGGAAAATCATCAGAAAATCTAACGTGGCCAATTAGTACAAGTGAGGCCCGTTTTCAATATTGTCTTGGAAGTAGTCACATTGCTACTAGCAGAAAACCAGGTACATGATGCTACATGGTTTGTCGCCCAAGAGCAAAACAAAGCTTCGTATTCCTCTTGGTGTTGGCTCACAGTCAAAGTCATTTGCTCCGTCGCAATCATCAACCTGAACACGTCTCACTTGCATGAATCATGTGACGCCCATCTGCAGGCTCGCTGTGATTGCGAGCTAGCGGACGCTAGACAGATTCAGCGTATGCTGGATGCATACCTACAGCAACTGGTGCCTGGAAGTGCAGAAAAGGGGACTTTTTTTGTAAGTTCACTGAAGTTGTGTTAACGTTTTGCCTAAACTTTTTGCTCAGCAGCCTAAAAAAATGTTCCTACAATTGTAGGTTAACGAAGCTCTGATGACTGAAAGTACAGTACAACCTACATAGGCCCCCACATCTCCTTTCCTTCTTCACTTAATGCAGTACAGGCTTTGCTTCTAAAAGTGAGTGTAGTACGGAGACGTGTCGCAAGAAGGAGATACTAGACATGTAACACCAAAAAGAAGTAAGAATTTTTTGCATGATTTCACGGTAAAGTTCACCGAGAACAACAAAATAAGGCTGATCGTTCAGAATAATGTACACTGAAAACGTTTGTCCAAATAGGAGGGGTTCCGGTCTAGAAAATCTGACAGCAGCGACGATGGGACTTGATAGCGACCACGTACTGGGGAAAATCCGCCTACGGGCAGGGCCGGATTAAGACGAAATGGGCCTGATGCTTGAAATCTTCGGTGAACAATATACACAACGACGTTATAGTCGGAAAATTCTCGTCTGTTTTCATCTGGGCCTATTTCGGGAATGGGCCTAATGATGCAGCATCAATAGCACCCAGCTTAATCCGTAACTGGGTTAACAAATAATTCTGTCATAAAACTACATGTTTCTGTGCATTTACTGTATAGTGTATTCCACTGGTGTGGATATTTCGCTGCTGATCATACTTGTGCTGGAATGTTCTGTGTATAAATGCCCAACACAGATCACGTGACTACTCAGGCCAAGAAGTTTAAAGCTGACTAGTTTAGAGCGTTTCACAAGACACAGGAATAAAAAGGATGACTTCATATATCAGGAAACTGAAACCTACACAACAATGTACACTTTATAGCGATAACGTTGAAGGCTCTCTTTCTCTCCATGATTGTCTACAACATTTCTTCCTCTGTAGGAGGTCTCAAGTTTAGGAGACGATATCTTGAAGAAACACGCCCAAGCTTGTCGTTTCTCACAACACCCATTGCGAAGCTCATACGAGTGAATATGGGCGGGCTATATGTTTACTTAAAATGCACAGACATAAGCATGCGAAGTTTAGAAGCAATCTGTGCCCTTTCCGTGACAAAATCGTTAATCATCTCGAAACAGCCTATCAACCAGATTGGTGAGCTCTATACCAAAGCTAATGACACGGAACTGCTTCTCTGCTATTTTGTGCATGACACTCCTCGGCTGGCGGTTAGAATCTTGGCATCCCAGAAGGAAAGAGTTTGGAAGCTGCTGACATGCCAACTGGCATATCGCTCGCCTTCGGGAATATGCTCCACCAGTTGGCCTGCATCCTAGGAGTTGTAAACAGTGTAGGAGTTGTGCTGACGTTCGTTGCTAAGAAAAATAATAATGAAAAAAAGAATGTGCGTTTCTGTGAATAGGAATTTCCCAGGTTGAAGTAGCATAGCTTCAATGTGTGTGTCGAAATTTTTCATCCTTGCTTGCTATGTAACTGTAAAGTTTACGTTTAAAGGAATACTATACTATGTGAATCCATACCTCCTTGCGCACGGATCTGATGAAAGCACATACAGACCCGAAGTCAGAATTTTATTTCGGGAGAGGGGGCTCATCCGTTATCAGCAGGCAAAAAAAGTGGGGGCAGAAACCCTGAAGATGAATTTCTCTTGGTATATTACAATCTATTACACAAGACGTTTAATCCTGCTAAGGATGTAAAATTAATTATCACTATGCACTATTGTCATTAAATATTTGTAGGATTTCGGACGGGCTTCAGCGCTTTATATCGACCACAAGGAAAAAAAACCTTGGGACGAAAAGTCCCCGCGCAGCTTTCCCTTCATCCCTCCACCTCGGGCCATAAGGAAGCATGGTCCACTCTCCTCCTCTCCTATTCGCGGGGGTACGGTGCACAGCAGTCGCGGGTCTGCGCAGGTTGTTTTGCTCGTGGTTCCACTATAAGAGCCTGGCTACGTGCCTGAGCACATACCAAGCAGCTCCAATGCCTTTGTCACCCTTTTATGTATTTCAGAACATTCTTCTCTCGTCATTTTATCCTTTGCAAAACAAATTTGATCGCACAGCCTACAAGATCATGGGGAGGAACATGTAGACCATCTTATCGCTCAATCATTGAAATGTCTTTCTTATAGACGAATTCAAAAGAAAAGTATCCAAAATGTGGCTCATGAACGAAAATTAATAAACTACTTCTGGATTTGACTGTTGAGTATCAGTCCCAGAACTGAATTTTAACAGATCGTCAGTGTTTTTTTTTTTTCATTATAACCCTTATTGATTTTCCTGTCCCATTTAACTGTGAAAGAAAGTGTTCACTTATCTGTTACTTATCAAAATTTGATTCATTATTATTGTGCAAGATGGCCATAAAGTCCTAAACCAATGGGGTGTTGATTTCTGATTGCAGGTGACACCTATCGCACTGACGAAAGACGACCGAGTGGAGATAATTTTTCTTTGTCAACGAAGACAATAGAAGACATCCGGAGAGGTCAACAAGTCAGAGTGCAGTACAACGATAGCTCTGGATCCTCACATTTCGAAGAGAAAATTGAAGGAACGTTTGAGGAAGTGTGCTGAGAATGGTGGCAGACATGTGGAACTCATTTTGCTATAATTTTTCTCGTTGTGGCCACCCTGTTCACCAGAAATAAATACTGACATAAAAATCCTCAGAATCCCATTACAGTCTCAATATATTCACATCTCTCGTCTTCTTGAAAGCTAAAAAAAACAGCAGTTGAATCAAGTTGCAGGTATATGTGGAGGATATTCAGCGATCTGAAATGAATGAGGGCAAGTTCGAGCTATATACTTTCTTCTCTTGTCACCTTGTAACAATTCTGCAAACTTTACCAGTTGAGCATTTCACTTCCTATTCTGGTGAACTATTTGCAGACCCAAAACGCCTTTCAATTTTCATCTGTATTTTGGAAATGCGAGAGTCTTGAACGGGCAACTATTTATTGAAACTTTATCATCTTTTACTCTACACACACCGGATGTGCACACAAATAAGCAACAACAAATTTTATAAACTATTTTGAAAACTGAGCGCAGTGTTGTCACGACAGTCGACGAGGCATGGAGATTGAAATATAGATTCTATCAAAATTGCTGGACTGGGGAGGTTATAAGTCAAGTACACATGAAATTTCGATAGAACTTGTCACATTACGTTTACTTCTACGCTCTTAGAAAGCTAAAATGCCAATTACAGCATAGGTCAAAATGTTATCTGCTAACCACGAAAAATACACTTACTACTGATAAACCAAAGATCAAAGGTTCTTGCCTATTTGTTCTTATCTGGGAAAATTTATTACCGATTATTTGTTTCAGTTGTAGCAATATGAGGCTCGTGTCCATTCATGTTTAATGCGGAAATAAAGAAAGAATAATATTACATGAGTAAATTAAAACGTTAAAAGTCCCACAAAAAATACAGGAACAGGACAGACTGTACACAGCTCAAATATACATCAGGTATCAACTGTTATTTATAAGACAATCTCACGGCTGCAACACTGATCAAGTGATCTCAAAACGCCATTTTCGTAATTTTAAAGATGGCGCCTCCTCTACACACTTGCACCAGTGAAGAGCAGTGGTTTCTTGCCCTCTGTCAGCCTAAAACTTACAGAAATTTCTCGGCAAATGAAAATTCAATATCTCTGTCCATGCTTATCACAACAGCAAGTTTACTAATGGAGGAGAATGTTGGACAATGGCCTCAGTTCGAAGGCAGATGGGTGGAAAGGCCTTCGCAGTGGTTCCTGCACATGGACCTTAAAGACTTAAGGCGAAGAGATACATGTGTGCATTTATTTGAATATCGTCGGAATGGGCAATGCTACTGAATAAAAACGTGCGAGTACAAAAGAGTATGAATTTCTCCACATTTGACAGGTCGAAGCGTTTTTCAAAGTTGAGAATTAAGCTAGATACGACCTGTAAAAAAATATGAGGAATAAGAATTTTCGGAATCCCATGTATTCCTTATGGGGAATCAACTTCAACATCAAGTTACGGCTAATCAAATGGGAGTTTCGACTTATCCGTACGACAGTCAAAGCATCAACCTGTCCTCTTCCCGTTGATATCATTTTCTATTCCATCGAAAGTTTGATATGCCCAAGATAACAAATAAAAAAATACTCCCATATGTCCAATGCATTTCTCCTTGCCTCCTGGCAGTGTTGCCAAACCTCGTGCGCATAAAAGAGCTAAATTTCACCTTAAATGGAGTTAAAACTGACTTTCAAGGAGCTAGATTTACGAAGTCTGGATAAAGTGCTTCTTCCTAGAGTAATGTTAGTTGTCAAAGGGATGGGGCGCTGCTATTACCGTTAACTCAAAATTGATGACAATTTATTCTTAGTTATCACCATCTAGATCCGGCGGCATCACCCATCTCATGGTCGTACGAAATCGAAAATAATGGATTACCTGATAATAATATTATGACAATTTCACGTCAACACGGCGCTATTAAAAAAGTAGCTGGGATATAAGAGGGGATGGGGCTACGCAGCCAATATAACAATATCACGTCACGTGCAAAATGTATAATCATGGCAAAAGTTGGTCTACGTGGGCCGGAACCAGTGATGGTATCATAGTGAGGTACGGGGGCGGGCGCCCACAAGTTGGCAACACTGACTCGGAGGGAAAAGCCGGCCGGAGACTGTCTTTCATGCCCTTAAGCCAGAATCACACGGAACTGGATAACCAGTAGGAATGCCCTAGTTGGCGCTAGACTGGCTACCCATTTGCTACTTTTCGCCTCACACGATACTTGTCACCGCGTACTGCTACTTGTCGATAGACTTTTGTTCCCATAAGCCATTGCGCAGAGGAGAGAATCTGTAAAGATGGACGAGCAATTTGAAGAATGTTGTAGGAGAATTACTGCTTTTTGCTTTTATTAAACTTAAAAAAAAAAAGTATGGACTAAAAATTGGCTCCGAAAAATATGGTAATCAATGCCTACCGAACAAGGTTTTTGATGAACTCCGCCATGCATATTCAATTTATACATGAGATTCGCATTATTCATTCACAAATAAAAAAAAAGAAAAGAAAAACCGTAAAACATTTAATACACTTGTAATAATAAGTATTTTCATTTTCAGCTAATCATATTTGTCACGTACACGTCTCATCGTTTTGCATAAATACCTAAATATTAATGAACTGATAATGAACTGAACACGAATGCACTGCATGTCATCTATTTACTTATTTCTTTTATCGAGAAACTGAGAGCCAGCACTCGGAAACGACAGACACAAAAACTCTCCTTTGCAAACTCACAGATTATCTTCACATGGCCAAAATTTGCTCTGATTGGCTGTTCCACAGAATACAGTCGAGAAAAGGAAGTAGCTATTAGAACATGTCCGTTTTCTCCAAACCAGTCAAGCAGCCAGCCAGCTATCACATCCGGGCAGGTAGCCAGTTCAGCGCCAACTAACTGGATATCCAGTTCAAAGTTGAAAATATATCTAGATCAGCAATAGGTCTTTGCTAAAACGCAGCAAACTTGTGCAACCATGCATACAAAAATCTACTTGATAAGAAACAAACACAAATTAAGGTTTTCACTTGACTCTCCCTTGTACGTATGTTAGAAAAAAGTAACGAAAATAGTACAAGTACAGATCTCTTGTCGCTGCCAATAGATTTTCTCCCTTGTCCATCCGTTTAGAAGGTTATGCCCCTCTCCTCGGTCAGTCAAGATCATTACTTACATACCATATGATGTTAGGTTTGATTTTAATTTGATTTAGTTTTATTTTACTTCGCGTTTTGTGCCTCTTGGCTAATTTGCGAAGATGGGGATGAGTGATGAAATTGATGAATGGACATTCACAAACAACCAAGCCCGACCGGGATTCGAACCCGGGACCCTTGGCGTCGCAGCGCGATGTGCTAACCACTCGGCCACAGGGTCGGGCTATATGATGTTAGGAGATGGATTTATTTATTATACTAGCTGTACGTTACACAAGAATTTTATATTACGATTAACCAGTACATTTCACACAATAACATTTTCTTGTTACATTTGCGACTTTCTTCGTCCTCTGGCACGGGACTGGAATAAGAAGAGATGGGTGTGGCCGTATGTGTGGGGGATGCTGTGCAGTCGATACTCTGGTTGTCTTCCAGAAAGAATTACGAGGATTTTCCTAATGTCCCTCAGGCAAGCGAGTATAGAACATGAGCCAAGTACTTGTGCAATTTAAATTCTCAATATTTTAGAAATACAAATAACGGACGACGAAGTGCAAATAAAGTTATAATTGAAGGGCTCGGGAGTAAAACATGGTGGCATTTTGGTCATTTCCGAGTTCATTAAGAAAAAAGGTTATTAGAAGCTATACTGTAGATAAATTGTTTTCGTGCTGTGTTGCCCAATTTCAGAAGCGTTCGACGACTCCAATGCAAACTGCATGACTTGGCCATTGCACACGAAAATTGAAGGATGGCTCTTTTTACTTTAAACTCAATAATGACCAAAATGCCACTTACCATGTTTTAACCCTAAGTCCTTCAAAGTGTCTTTCAAATTGCCACCAAGATAAATTATAACTGGATTGAAAGAGGTTCAGCAATACACTTCGGCAAATATGATCTACCAGTTGCGACTCTTAAGATTTCTTTCCGGGAACTTGTTAAAGATCAGTTCATAGATACAACAAAAATTATTTCTCAAAACATTCTCCTTACTAATGACTCGCGAAAAAGAAAACGAACAGGACACACGCCTAAAGGAGAGACTTTTTACCTTCACGTTACACATATTCGAACGAGTTCCACTTGCAAGAGAAAATTTGAGAAATATTTCACTTCTTTTTTTATCCCTACCATAAAGCCAAGCCAGCAGAACGGAATAATACTTTGGTGGGGACATGACGCCATTAAACACTTCCTTTCGTAGGAGCAGCACGTAACAAATTCAAGTGAGGATGGAAAAAGCCAGCTGGAACTAAGCGGCCCACACAGACAAGAGGTTGCAGATAGCATCGGAATTAATATACAAGTAGGCTACGTCCAACACTATACGCTACTCTCCTCGCGACGTAGTACATTTCGTTACCCGCTGCTGCGTAATACAAGTTTCACAGAACAAGACACTTGTGTTTTTTAAAAATGTTTAAGGGCTCGTGCCATGAAAAATGCATGGTGTTACAAACTCATGAAACCCAAGACTCTGATCTGGTTATTAACGTTTGGTGGTGCCATAAATGAAGTAGTAATGCGTGAGTTACTTCTGTTTCTTCGGTGAACCCTCAGGCCAGACTGTAGCATCAAGGTTGTGACAAAACAAAATCGAAGAAATACTTGGTCCTTTTCCTTTGCACGGATTTGCTGTGAGCAAACAGTTTAAAACAATACTTTAAATTCTGACAAATTAGATTTGAGATGTTCAGCCTAACACTTTAGGTCAAGTTAACAGTGGTTTGTTTATATGGGTTCGTAGAAGCATTATTTTTAATGTGTACTTTTACATGTAAACATATGGTGAATCAATTCGACGTCTTTTCCATTTTATTTGTTATTTAGCATCGTTTTTCTGCCCCTCTTGGCTAATCGCGACGATAAGGGTGACACAGCGTACGCAGAGGAAGGCTGATAGGGCTACAGTCACCTCCGAAATTTAGAGAAAATGAAACAAAAGCAGTTGAACTCTGGAAAACCCAGAGTGGTAAATGCAAACTCGCCTTAAAACGACCTCAGATTCCCATTTTTGAGAATGGAAAGTTTTTAATATACGAAATATCTTATTGAGTATAGCGCCCCTAAAAACCAGATATCCAATTTTACAATTCCAGCCCTCTCGAAAAAAAAATCCTGCGTACGCCAGGGTGAGTGATGATATATGAAATTGATGGACACTCGCTAAGAACACCCGTGCCGCACAAAATGTAAGTAGTAAAAATGAATTGGACCACTCTTGCTGCTATGTGGCCACGCTGCTTCTTTCACAGTCGCGTGAATCTCCATTTACTGGTGAAGTAATTTGTAATAGAATACAGACTTACAAAACTACTTATTACGATTTACGAATATACAACAACAGCAAAGTTATCTAACACAAGTTAACTGGTACCTGTCTCTTCATTCTGTACTTGCGTGCTTTAATTAGAAATATTATATAATTGTGAAAAATGAACTCCGCCACGGAGAGCAACACTTTCCTACAGCCTAAGATGTAACACACCACTTTTCCTGATAGTATAGACCTGTTTTTTTCTATTTACACATTGTTTTCCACTTACTGTACATGAACGGTAAATCACTCACGAAGAAGGTGAGGTTGTAATGCGGGTACCGTTCTCTCTTCTATACGATTAGCAGAGATATTTGTCGACAACGGACAGCAAAATCACTGCGGTTTCTCTTTTAGAGTTTTCCAAGGGAAGAAAGGATCTTTCTACTTTCTCCAAATAGAAGAGGGAAAGTACTGCTTTCACGAAAAATCATCAATACTGGAGGCCAAGGAAACATTATAACGGCGGCTGTGAAATTGTGTATTGAATGGTTTGACACACACTCTCGATATAACAATGATTTATGGTACTTCAGTTTTGTTGTGCATTCAAGCAAATAAATATAAATTAGAATAAGAAGTCGGTATTCCGGCTTTCAACTAGACGTATCGAAAACACACACACAAATGACATAGTAAATAAGACGTTTCAAAGCTAATCTATTGTCTTTGCTATTGAAAATTAACTTCCATCTGCTGTTTTTTTATAGGAGAACGTCTTCTCAATTACCGATTTGGAGATACTTTATTCTGTTCTACAGCTTAGACTCTATAGCTGTCCTTTGACGCAGGTTTGATTTTAATAACTTTATCCTATTTAATATAAAACAACAACGGAGCTTACAATTTCTGTGGCAATTCTTTTTGTTTTTAATGTAAAATTACTGTGTTTAGCACCATGAACTAAAAACACTCAGCCTAATGAAAGTAAAAATCGTCCACCTTGCACAATGCTTCACGTATACTAACTAGCAACTTCAAGACAGCACAACCCACTTAATTATGAACTCAGTTTCACTGGCACATGCACTGTAGATATTTGTGAGGTACACGGTGCTAATTTACATCTCTGAATATATGAACGAAGCAGCTGCCTTGATCAGAAAAAGTTTCACGTTCTAACTTCACAATGCTTGTAGTTCATCAAATATGCAACCAAACTGAAATTTGAGAAGGTTTGAGTGAAAATGTAACGAAATTACGCCTCTGATCTGGATTCACATCATACACATCATACAAGATTTTAAACTGGAAATAGACCTGTATCTTTCTGCGCCCTTCCAGCAATATGTTTTTGATTGATTGATTGATATGTTGTTTTAAGTCCACTTTATGCACAGTTAGGCTAATCGGGACTGGACCTACAGTTTAAAGTGGGATCCGAACCACTTGTGCCTCCACCGGGTATCGAACCCGGGACCCCTTGATTACAAGGCGACGACGCTACCACTGCGCCATCGGGGAGGCCCCAATATAAGTTTTTAAAATATATACAAAAACACACACATGTATATCAATGACGGAAGTGACACCACACTATATAGACTGTAGTAATTGACTATAAGGCTCCAATAATGACTACTAGGCTGACTATCGGAAAGGGGGATATCAGTGCAATAAGTCACAATAACTTCGGAATACGTCCTTTGGTTGTGGAACAAAAATACTTCACTTGAGGTAGGGAGTCACCATATACCTATTCAACAAATTCCTTAATGGAAATTGACTACAGTGCAGAACATTTCAAAAAACTTAAAATTACATTATGAGTAACGCTGTAGAATAATTTCATCGCCTATTTAAAATTCTATTAGGCTACTTAACGGTGGAGAAATTAAGCGTCTACATATTCATAGTGATGACTATGCATTCGAAAATGTCCTCACAAATGCATGTACACATTATTTATAATTACTAACCACTCCTTATTCAAGGGCACGCAAGATTTATTGACAATATTCCACTTACCGTCATCAGAATGCAATAGTTTGCATTAGCCCAGGGAAAGCACAACATTGTTGATTTCTTTTTTATGTTGGATCAAACAGCTCTTGAGCCGCTTTCTGTGCATGAGTTCTCCCTTTTTCAGAGTATGTACATTATTGTTCTACATAAATATATTTTTACATCAAGTATTCATACATTCCATCTAAAGTCATGGTCAGTGGCGGCGATTAGGTTCCAAAACCGGCGGGGGTGGGAGTGCCAAAACGGGGGGAAGGTGCCAAAACTGGGGGGGGGGCAAAAACAGTATATTTCCCTTTGTAGATAAGGTTTAGCTTAGTGCGAGGGCAAAAGTGGCGAAAAGTGGGGAGGGGGCGAGTGCCCGTCCCCCTTCGCTCTCCTTAATCACCGCCCCTGTTTATAGTAATAAAATAATTTGCGGCTTTGTACATGTTCAGCACATTAAAATGCCTCTATCACAGTGTGTTAATTAACATAATTACATTTCTTGTACCACTAACATATGAAACCATGGTTTGTGTTGTTTGAATTGAGCAATACAATGGATCAATATGGTTCTCAACAAGTTCACGTCGACATCAATCAAACCATTTATTAAAGATTTGTTTCACTCCAAGGAGAAGATCCATATAATTTTAGGATAACTGTAATGGTGGGACATTTTTTACACATGCATCACCATTTGAATTGCCTGGTATATTGACATGTGCTTCTACCCAAGTCAAGTGGGTGGTTTCTTGCCACTTTTTTTGCGTAATTTCTTATGTATGGGATTGGGTGTCTCAATATTAGAAACTTTCCCTTATTTAATTATTTGGACATAAAGCTTGATAAATTCCATAAACTTGTGGTAGGCAAAATTTCTACATACACTGAACATTTCTACAATTTCTGGTCATACACGGAACATTCAGTTCCTGTTTCACTTTTGGATCCACATATTTCTATTGTATTACACGTACTAAAACTTTACCATTGGCTAAGATTTTCAGACATGCGAATACCGAGGAAAACTAATATGAACCAGTAGAAATGGTATCGAAATGAGACGGACTTAGCGTCCAAAACTTTGGTATGATATTTGGCATTCCAAGCAGATATCTAACCAATTTTGTTTATAGTTAAGTACAAGCAGTGGCGTGCCCAAGGAGGGTTGGTGGAAATCATAACCCCCTCTCCTTTTGGCTCAATATTCCCTTAAAAAAAAGTCCAAGGGAGGAAAAGATTGAAAAATGTTGACTGATCACTAAAAAAAAGTATACGTAAATTCCCTTTCAAAAATCGTAGGCTCGCCACTAGTATAAAGTCCACCAATTAGTGTCAATTGTGCACTTGTGCTACGTGGTTGCACTCACGATTTTGAAAAATCCGTTTTCGAGGGCTTGTAGTGTTGAAACGAGGCGTCAAACAGAGAAACTTTATTACGAAAACTTGTTTGCTTTAATAACCTCTATACGCTGTGAAAGTTTGTGCAGTGACACGTTGTATATGCTGTTGAAATTACATATTTGGAGACTCGAGCCGAGACCGACAACACTGCCAACTTTCGTCTCGTCTCGATACCATCATCAATACCAGGAACTGCTGAGGATAATCTAATGGGGGGGGGGGAGGCCGTGAACGCATCTGCGAGACGTCCTGGTATTTTGAGAGCACAACTTATATAATTGTAACCAAAGAGAATCGTTTTGTTTCTTACTTTACCTGTTTCGTATAACTGCATCATATCTTTTTGTACACTGATGAATGAATGGGATGTTCACAATATCATTTCACTTTCAAGAGTAATTTATCTGCTGACATTGTGTTTAAACGAAATCAGTGACGTGCGGTGACGTCGACATTTGGGGTAGCAATCAGTGGCGTGCTCAAGGGGGATTGGTGTGGCTCATACCCCTCCCCCCTTTAGAGCCCAGTATTCCTAAAAACAGAACGTCAATAACAGGAAAAGATTGCCAAATGATGAATGAGTACTAATAAAAGTACATGTAACCCCCACCCCCATTTGAAAATAAAAAAGATTTGATTTGACTACTAAGCGAGAGATCCTGGGTTCGAATCTCGGCTTGGCCATGGGTATTCTTTGAGTGTGTCCCTTCATCAATTATATTGTATCATCTTCGGGATTAGCCAAAAGTGGCGGAAAAGCGAAGTAAAATAAACCAAATCAAGCAATCAATCAATGATTTGACTTCATTTTCGTTACTTAGCGTCGCTTTTTTCTCACATTTGGTTAATTGCGAAGATGATGCGACAAATTAATGAACGGACAAACACAAAGAACACCCATGCCCAGGCCGGGGTTCGAACCCGGAACTCCTGGTGTCCTAGCGTGCTGTGATAACCACTCCCCCACGGTTGGTTGATTTGGTGTTTCAAGTCCACTTTATGCACAGAAACAAAACAACAGGTAACAAAACACACTTTTTTGTAGTTTCTTCAATAATATTAATTTGGCTTCTTGAGTTCTGAGATACATTTTTCATTTCAAATTATTTCATTATTCACTGCAGAGTACAACACAGGAACAAGAATGCATGCTCATCTCGGGTTCGAATCCCGGCCTGGATTGTTCGAGGTCCCTTCATTAATTTCATCACATCATCCTCATTTTCGTGATAACTAAATGTTGGCAGAAAAGCGAAGTAAAATAACCAAACCAACAACAATATGAATGTGCGTTCTCTTGCCTAAATAAATACATCTGTTGGAGGCCAAGAGATTAGTATATTTTTAAAAAAACACTACTAAAACGAGAGCGAGAGAGAGCCTGAGCAAATATTTGTAATCTAATCATTATATATTCCATATTTGAAAATAAAATAAAATAAAAAATAAACAAAGCATAACATTATTGTCTACACATACCACGTTCCCATTTCATAAATAATAAAACTACATCCCATATTATACATACATATTGTACAACGTGTAAAAGGTTGTGTAAATACAGAGAACGTAAGTACTGCAGAAAATTTTACCCTGTGTTCTTTAGAGTATTTACAAAAAAATTATGAGAAACCAATCCCCTATCTGTCCTATAGGAGATAGACTGGGGGACCTGAAAGCCTGGGCTTTCAACCATTGTAGCGGGGGGCGAGGAGGCAAGAGAGGTAGAGGTAGAAATCTTCTTTTTCCTTGGGCCGGCCGTTTCTACCTGGAAACTGGCCTGGCTGAAGAAGGGCGAGCTAGGGTATCCAGCCAGCTTTGCCCGCGGAGAACACCGATGGACGAGAAGCGCGTGGAAAAGGTGTTGCATATGAGCTGTGGTGGCTTTAACAAGACAGTAAATATTGTGATTTGAATATAATTCGAGATGTGAGATTGATTGATCTATCTCTGCTAGACTAGCTACTCCTCAGTGCACGTCACTGAACGAAATAGAGCATACACTGGCTTCCATGTATAGTATACTAAATTTGGAGTGCTATTCATGACTGATCTTCTCAAGAATTTTCTATGTATAACGATGAAATTTAATTTTCCTTCTGTCAAGTTACACATTGCTAATGAAGCGTAATCTATCATAGTCCTGATTTTTTTAAAAAAATAAGAGCATGTTTCGAAAACTACTTCCTCCTCGAGTGCTAGAAATTACATTCAAGAGATTAAAAAACTTCTTCAGATCTCGTTTGATTCTTCCCATTTAATTTTGCATCAGAAATCACACCTATATTTTACTGAAGAATAAATAGGAATTCTTGTTTTGCATGGCACTGAGTGACAACAGCAAAAATATTTTTAAAAATAGAAGTAGTGACGGAAAATGCCTGAACATTACTTTCTACTAATCAGTTGCCAGTTCGTAGACAGTGAAATAGCAATAATATCGGGTGATAAACCGCGATACAAATCCAAGTGTTCTGTTTAAAACAAAACGATTGTCTATAGCTTGTGCAACTCTCAACAACAGACGCATCATGCATCAGCTCATTTTCCTCCACAAAATTTTAAATAATCTCATTGAAGCTCCTTTCGCCCTGTCACAGCTCGACTTCTACGTCCCCTCAAGCAAATTACGACCAAGAAGGCAACTCCTCAGCCTCCGTCGTAACAGAACCAACGCTCTGACAATATCCCCAATTTGGAATATGTGTAAAACATTTAATGATACCATCAAAAGTTGATATTGATATGTTGTTTTAAGTCCACTTTATGCACAGTAAGGCTAATCGGGACTGGACCTACAGTTTAAAGTGGGATCCGAACCACTTGTGCCTCCACCGGGTATCGAACCCGGGACCCCTTGATTACAAGGCGACGACGCTACCACTGCGCCATCGGGGAGGCCCTGATACCATCAAAAGTGAAAACAGTGTGGACTTATTTTGCCCGACCGCAATTTTGAAAAGGAATATACTAAAATTACATAAATTACGATAGAACCTAAGACTTGTACGTTTGTTAAATGTTTTCTGTCTATATACTACATTCATCTGTGCAATATTTCAATAATGTTATCACAAAATTATTGTATAATGAACGCCATTAATGGGTAATATACCTGTTGCGTTCAATTTCTGAAATAAATAAGTAAATAAATAAAATAATTTGCTACGCATCGGCTAACACACTCGTGCACAAAAATAATCTTACTTGTTTAACATAAAATGTCAGAGGTGATTTTGTAAATGCCATTGAAACTAATATGTATTCATACGAATGTATTGGAAATGTGAGACATTCCATTCCAGGATGAAACCTTTAACACATTTAACAAGATAGAAATGTTATACAAAAATTATACAATTGTTCTACAGTTACAGTTTTAAAAATTAAAATAAAACATAATATAAAAAAAAGACCTTTTAACTTCACCCAGTCCAGTCAAATACAAAGTTAATACCAGGCAAATTGACCCTCGCATTGTTCAATCACTTTATTTTAAGCAATGTATTGCTCAAAAATTTAAAAGGGAGCCTCAACATAGCAGTTGAAAATTCCTGCACCAGGACAGTACAATTCCAATTCTGGTTTATGCAACCGACTGTAAAAAGATTGATGGTAGAATGAACAGAGGTAATTTCGGTTTACAATTCCTAAAAGTAGTTCTATAAAATCTCGATGCTACTACAGTTAGTTCTTTCCACATTGTTGCACGGCAACGATAACAGTTATTATTATTAGTAGTGGTGGTGGTATTATAGAGGTAGAGTTTACTGCTTACATACTCCAGGCTGTGAAAATCACGGATTTTAAATTTCCGATGTGTATATATATGTAATAAGCTAAGGTATATTCTAGAATCAGAGAGTGTCATTTATAACATCAACACAGATATTGTACAGTGGGATCTATGAGTATTACCATGCAAATTGTCCATGACTATTTTCATTAATTTTTCTATTACATCCTATGTGTTTTTAAGCGATGAATTTTTATGTATGCTGGTGCAGAAGTTGTCAACAGCTTGTTTTGAGTTTTCTTTTATTTATTGAAGCTCTTGTTGGGTCATATTAAGTGCATGAACATGGTGATGGACAATTTGCAGGTTAATACTCATCGATTCCACTGTACTAACCTCAATTATTTTCACAGTAACAACATTCTACTGCTGACATCATTGCAGAGGTGGTTTAGGGTACAAAATATTTAATTAATCCTGAAGTACTCTACATATTTTATTAGGTAAAAACATTGGACATGTACATAACATTTGCATAAACAGACATCACACACCAATGCAATTGTTTGTGTCGCCCCTGTCAACACATACTTTTTCAAGCACAGAACTATTCAATCTGTATTGTATTAATCTATGTTAAAATCTTTTCTTTAAAAATGTGTTATTGTTAATGTTACAATAGGTAAAGAATTGTTTAACTTAAATCAGAAAAAATGTTGAAACTATGGAAATATAAAACAACTATGTAATAACCATGGTAAATTGTAAACAACAATATGATATAAAAGAGCTAGACTTTTGTAAGCCTACGGGACATTCTCCTGGTTGCCGAAAGGCTGATGGTTCAGGGGACGTTGGGTAATATCTTGCTTCAATCTTCGGATTGGCTGGAGTACTAGTACTCCATTTGGCAGATATTCCACAAACCCAACTCTGAATAAGGCGTTCTCCTGCATCATCAAAAAGACAAGGGTTATAAACTTCGGTACAACTAATAGGTTTAGGCCTACAAGTTGTATCGGGTGAATTGTCTGTTTGAAAAAGTGTTTGTATAACATCAGCAGTTTAAATAAATCTTCGAGTAAAAGGTCTTAATGATCTTTAATTTCAAACCTACATAGGTGATAATTAAAAATAAATCCTACACCACAGACCTCGCAAGGGCTTGGTTCTACTAACCCTTAGAAGCCTTTGAGAAGTCCGATAAAAGGGTTATAACCATACTAACATAAAGCCCTAAAGGCAGAAGGTGCGTGTCATGTTATTCGAACTGTATCACATGATCACAATTAATATGTGAACAAAAAAAAACTTTCATGGTGGGTAGTAAAGTTTGAATACACAAAGGTTATCAGACATGTGCATAGTATGTGTAGAACTCGAGACAGAAATTGGATTTCACACAGGATCAAACCAATGACCTTATTTGTTCATGCATCTACTTAATTTAACATACAGCCGTAAGCAACATGAAATGAATAGGGCCGGCCCTATAGGTGGGTGCGGGGCCTGGGGCATACAATATACGCGGGGCCTGTAATCAAATTCACAATTAAAAACATAATTAATTTACATACCAAATCTATGCAGTATACTGTAATACGTAAAGCCTAAGCAAAATGTGTTCAAGGTTAAACCAGGTAGCCCAATAAGCGTTTCTAAACTATTGTTTTTTTCATTTACGATGCGCCACTGGTGCGACATTCATTGTATTCAATTACGAAACTGAGTGTATTGAATATCACACTATTATTTTACCTATCAAAGTGGGAATTTTTAATCATTTCCAATAACATTCTCTATAGTAATTCTCTTTTGATAACTTTTTATTTAATTTTGGCGCTGAAGTGAGTTTACATTGTTTCAGATTAAATAATATTTTCACTTCATTATTTCATTCCATAATTAAACGAATAGTGCGTATTTAACCGTTCGTGACAAATATTTGACCACGATTTTTATGTGGTACTTTGTTTGAAATATGATTTCAGTAATTTTGGATATTTTACGTATGTCCAAACAATCCACGATGTCAGGAAAAATCAGATGATTTGCTGGCAATTTTGCGGTAACATTTCTAACTAGCGTTCTTGAAACCCTACACAATTTTTATCTGGCATGTGCCCGAGCTGCCCCTTTCTATACGACCCGTTCTGAATACAATTAATCACAATAACTGCATGTTTCATGACAAATGAAGAATTATATAATAAGCATTCTGTAACAATAATAAAACATAGTTATTGACAAACTCAACAACAAAAACTGAACTTAAAATTATTTTCTCCAGTCACGGTCTCCTATTAAATGAAGGGAGATATAGATGAATGAAACACGGACAGAAAAGGAAGCGCTTTCATCCGTGCATCTTTGTTGCAACAGTCGTGCTGCTGAGTCACCTCTTATGTGCTGTAATTGCAGTGGTTGTGTGTGCCACAAAATTACGCATTATTGTACGAAATCGATACGCAGCATTAGTGTGCGGGCTTTCAACTTCCGGCATTTAATAGGCACGACGCTAGCTTAAGAATCGGTCGGCTACCTTTGATCAAGGATGGTCGGCTACCTTTGAAAGAATGGACAACAGAGATTAAGTCAAATCTTGTCGTGCTGAAGAAATGCATTTAAGGTACTGCTGGATCCCGGAATAGCATGTTAGGTATTTGGTGTTTCCAAAATTCAATTCCCATTCTGTGCATTCCGACGAATTTTATTCCATGTTCTGTTAGTTTCTGATATCGGGTTATCTCAACAGTTGACGGTCTTCGACTGTATGATAAGAATGACGATCAGAAGTGAAAAACTCATGTATTTGGGGTTTACGTCTATTATTCCTGTTGCTGAAGATTCGATGTTCGACCACTCCATATTCCAAGTATGTTTATTTTCATTGTGGATGTTCCATGCGAATTGGATGACATCTTTTTTCCGGGTCGTAATTACGAGGGGGTATCAAAGAGTAATGCCTGTTGAGGTATAATTTGTTTAATAATGGAAAGATTGAAACAATGAACATACATATAGTGTGCCTATAGTGTCCTCTACCCAGAGTTACCCTTCTACACAGTTGCCATAACGTTCGATGCATTTGTGCCAGCGTTCTATCCAGCCCTCAAAAACAGTTTGGAAAAATTCTACAGATCACTCCCTGCCCCACCATTCAGAGCTGTTTTAACCTCCTGTAGGTCATCGAATCTCATGCCACGAAGCACAGACTTAGCTCAGACTTTATGGTACCCAAACTCTCAATCATTGCACGTGCTGATCCATAGGACATGTGCACTGCATCAGAAATTTCCTGGATGGTGATGCGTCTATCCTCTCAAATGAGCTCATCATCCCTGTGGAGCTTGTAGTCGGTCAACGACGTTGATGGCCTGCCACTCCTTGTCATGTCCACACTTCCAGTTTCTCCCACTTTGAACTTAACTACTTAAGTTTTAGTTAAGTCCGTGCTTCATGGCATGAGATTCGATGACCTACAGGGAATTAAAACAGCTCTGAACGGAGGGGCAGGGAGTGTTGTGGAATTTTTCCAAACTGGTTTTGAGGGCTGGATAAAACGCTGGCACACATGCATAGAACATGATGGCAACCGTGTGGAAGGGTAACTCGTGAGTAGAGGACACTACAGGCAAACTATATGTATCTTCATTGTTTCAATCTTTCCATTATTAAAGAAATTATACCTCAAGAGGCAAAACTTTTTGATACCTCCTCGTACATTAACTTTTCTGATTCTGTTAGAGGATCCCAGTACAGAAATGTGTATGGGGCCAGTGGCCACCCACCGTCGTGAGAAAAAAAAAACTACAACAACCACTGGTGGTTCGTCGTGATGTCCAGACGTTACCCCGTAACTGGTTGATCTCCCATCTCTGTTGAGGTATGTGGGAGTGAGGCCAGCAGTCCGTAGGTAAGGCACTCACTCTCACGGGCTGTTACGCGACGGGTTGTTATATTATTTATCAGGATGTAAAGTTTTTGAGGCAGCACCTTAAAATCTGTTGATTTGTATAAGTTTTTAAGGTATTTTACATGTCTCTTACACTTATTTTACGCGTGAAGTAGAAGATTTTTCAAGTACTTACCCAAACCCTGGGCACGGGTTTTCACCACCAAGACGAGAAAATTTCTAGCAGAGTTAGAATGACACACGCATCATACACATACATCCAGAGGAATAAAGATAATAAGAAACAATGGAAAAAAAGGAAGAGGGGGAAAGAAAGAAACAGATGTATAAATTGATTAATTTATTTTACTTCCCGATTAGCCAAAAGTGGAAGAAAATCGAAGATGAGGATGAATGATAAGATGAAGGGACAATAACAAACTTACATGGACAGAACATGCAACATGCAGTCCTGAGTATAGTTAAAGCAAGGTTGATACCTGGGTGCCAAATTAGCATTATTTACTAACGTAACGAATATATTAAAAAAATTATTAATAATTTATTAATGGATTTTCTATTTCATGCCAGAACATTCACATTAACGCTGGTCGACATTTTCCCTCCTAACTCTGCGAGATATTTTATTCACATTAAAGAAATCTACCACTAAGCACCTAACGCCCGTTCATCCGACTGTCTGAATGACCCTTTAGCCAGAACCAGAAAGTTGCTAGTTGCTTTCTCAGAGTTTTTTGTTGTTGATATTTGTTATTAGCGTCTCTTCTCTTATACCTTTGGCTAATCGCGAAGATGAGGAGGAGTGATGATCTGATGAAAGTGATGAAAGGACACTCACAAAGGACACTTATGCCCATGCCGGGATCATTCGCGCCGCGCTCTGTGAGGTCGTCGTCAGAAACTGGCATTACAAAATTCGCCTCACGTTGAAGTTGGCAACTGTAATCTGTAGCTCTGAGATTATCTTGTTAGTAATCGAACAGATGCTTTACATAGAGAAAACTTACCGATGTTTTTGATCGATTGATTTGTTTATTCTACTTTCCTTTTCTGCCACTTTTGGTTAATCGCGGCGAAGATGAGAATGAGTGATGGTATGATGAAACTGATGAAGGGACACTCGCAAACAAAACACATGTCCAGGCCGGGTTTCGAAGCCGGGACCCCTGGCATGGTAGCGCACTGTGCTAAAAACTCTTGTTATGGAGATTTATTTAGTCATCTCATCTCAGTATCTATTTAAAACAAAAATAATATTGACTGAGAGCCTATACTGAGATATGTTGGAAGGAGGAGAAACTCATCTCCCTATTGGCACTTGAGCTTAACCATAATGTGAATAATGTTATATGGTTATTATGGTATGGCCCTATAATGTAAATCAACATTGACATCAGTCAAAAGTACTGATTTGACTGACTAAAATAACAAAAACTGACCAAATACTGACGAATCATTGAGCATTTATTTACCTATTTATTTACACCATATGAATAAATAGTCATCCTAAAAGTTAACGTGGGATTTCATTTGTTCAAAATTATTTTCTGGCCTCCACCATTCCCACAGCCAGCCACCACACATGTTATATTGATGATAAAACAATGTTTTCATGATAGTACAAAATTTAATGTAGTGTAAGGCAATAAAATATTTTTTTTAAAAAAAAAGTGTGTAGCAGATATTGAAATGAAAAACATGTTTTCTTTGAGCTTGTCTTGGCGTTTTCTGAAAAATAATTATTAATAAACTCTTCTTTCTCTGTAGATTTCTCCACTACATTGACATGAATTGTTCTTTTTATCTATTGTTTTCTCCATATGAAATAACAAAACGAAATGTGGCTCTTAGGCAGTAATATTAGATTGATTGAGTTGGTCTTTTTGAGTCCCTTCTTTGCACAATAAGGCTAATCGAGACCGGACCTACAGTTTAAAGTGGAATCCAAAATACTATGTGCCTCCACCGGGAAACGACCTCGGGACCCCATGATTACAAGGCAACGACGCTACCACTGCGCCATCGGGGAGGCCCTCAGCTATATTAGAACTCTGGCAATTGAAGAAAGCTAATACTCAAACTGCCTCAGTCACTGGTAGGAGAAATGGTACAAAATGTGTTTACATGTAGTCGAATTGAAAACAAAGAATGAAAAAAAAAACTCACTGGGAAGTTGCAAAGGGGTTAGTTACAATTAAAAAAAATACAGTCGTGCACACAAAAGTTACAGACTTTACTGACCTTTTTATTTTTTAAATAATGCTGACAAACCGATCATTTTTTAAAAAATAATGCAGACTTAAACTGATCATTTTTTAAAAAAATGCCGACTTATACTTAAACTGGCCCTTTTTTTAATTAATGCTGACAAACTGGCCATTTTTTAAAAATAATGCTGACAAACTGACCACTTTTTAAAAATAATGCTGACTTTAACTGACCATTTTTAAAAAATAATGCTGACTTTAACTGACCATTTTTAAAAAATAATGCTGACTTTAACTGACCATTTTTTAAAAATAATGCTGACTTGAACCGACCATTTTTTAAAAATAATGCTGACTTGAACCGACCATTTTTTTTAAATAATGCTGTCTTGAACCGACCATTTTTTTAAAAAAATAATGCTGAGTTGAACCGACCATTTTTTAAAAAATAATGCTGATTTGAACCGACAATTTTTTTTTAAAAAAAATAATGCTGACTTGAACCGACCATTTTTTAAAAAATAATGCTGATTTGAACCGACAATTTTTTTAAAAATAATGCTGACTTGAACCGACCATTTTTTTTAAAAAATAATGCTGACTTGAAACGACCATTTTTTTAAAAAATAATGCTGACTTGAACCGACCATTTTTTTAAAAATATAATAATGCTGACTTGAACCGACCATTTTTTTAAAAATAATGCTGACTTGAACCGACCATTTTTAAAATAATGCTGACAGACTGTCCATTTTTAAAATAATGCTGACTTAAACTGACCATTTTTAAAATAATGCTGACACACTGACCATTTTTAAAATAATGCTGACAAACTGGCCATTTTTAAAATAATGCTGACAAACTGACCATTTTAAAAATAATGCTGACAAACTGACCATTTTTAAAATAATGCTGACAAACTGACCATTTTTAAAATAATGCTGACAAACTGACCATTTTTAAAATAATGCTGACAAACTGACCATTTTTAAAATAATGCTGACAAACTGACCATTTTTTACAAATACCGTCAAATTACAGACCAAGATGAAAAAATGACTTTTACTGATCTTGCTGACCATTTTCCACTTCTCCAGTATTAATGGAATCGATGCCTACCCCAGCTTCAATGTCAATGAAGTTGCAAGCTCGTCGATGAAAGCACTGGCCATTTTAAAAATAATGCTGACAAACTGACCATTTTAAAAATAATGCTGACAAACTGACCATTTTTAAAATAATGCTGACAAACTGACCATTTTTAAAATAATGCTGACAAACTGACCATTTTAAAAATAATGCTGACAAACTGACCATTTTTAAAATAATGCTGACAAACTGACCATTTTAAAAATAATGCTGACAAACTGACCATTTTTAAAATAATGCTGACAAACTGACCATTTTTAAAATAATGCTGACAAACTGACCATTTTTTACAAATACCGTCAAATTACAGACCAAGATGAAAAAATGACTTTTACTGATCTTGCTGACCATTTTCCACTTCTCCAGTATTAATGGAATCGATGCCTACCCCAGCTTCAATGTCAATGAAGTTGCAAGCTCGTCGATGAAAGCAGTGAATTCTAACTGCTCAGGAACAATACCCTCATCTCATCTTAAGTGCAGCATTTACAGCCACCCAAATTCGCTTATTACTGCCTGCAAAACAGCTTTTAAGAAGTCAACCAGGTGCTGCGCCCACCACGAACAGACCTTCGGGGGGTTCAGAAATGACGTCACCATCCATTATTGAAATTACTACGACAGGGAGTAACAGCCTGTGACCGTGTTATAGCACCTACCGACGCGGCGGATTATTATGGCCAATAATAACTGCGCCACGGCTCCAGCGATTGGCAACATGGAAATCGCAAACGGAGTGTGAATCGTAAAAGTCCAATGGCGTGCCGTGCTCTCCCTGAAACATCCTGCCCCTTGCACTGCCTCAAGAAGTTAGTACAAGGAAGAACTTTGGTGAGAGGTGAAATGAAACCGTTCCAAACTGATTTCATTCGTCAATTCGACTTGGTCACCACTCCATCAGTCTCCTTTTGCTCTGAAAACGAGTTCAAAATTATTTAAAACAAGAAAGGGGCTAAAACACTTGCTTCTCATAGCTACAGACATTCTTAAAAGGGGACAAATTTTATGGAAAATTTGCATAGGCGCCGACTTGGGGGAGGGGGGGCAGGCATTTTCTGCCCCCCAAAATTCACGTAGAGGGACACATTTTATATGCATTTGCACATATAAAATATTGTCTATGCCAACCTTGCCCCACCAAAATTTATCTTAAGTTGGCGTCTCTGGTACACTGTAACCGAAAACTATATTTTTAACAGCAAAAGCATGCACCGATGTACTTCTAGTCTCTACCATTAATTTATTATTTAAATTTTAAATCGATGGTGATTCTCGCATGACAGTCCCGTTACCCATTGAACCCTACACACATGAAACACCATAATGTTGACTTCAAAACGTGCGATCAGTTTTTGTCTTTTTCTTCAGAATTTGCAGCTAAGCGAAGAAAAATCTCAATCGTGCTGTAGGATTTCAAGTTGCTAACTCGACTTTCTAGGTTGCTGAAAAGTGACAAACATTTAGTTCATTTTTTAGTTCATTTAGTAACCAATGTTCTAAGGTCATTCTTATTTCTTATGAGCACCCGGTTTCTTTCTCGAATGCCTTCGAAAATAACAATCTCTAGTATAAATATTACTTACCAAAGGTGTCATTTCTTTGCCAATTACATAGATCCAGCGCCTGAAAAACTTGTTTGAAAAATAAACTACAAGAGAATTTTTTTATCCCTTAATTACTAGTTCAAGTTACTGTTCATTTTATGTAAAAACCCCGGAGGCTGCACAGTATCATCAAGCTAATTGGTAATGCACAATTACGTAGAAAACGAAATCACTATGGAAACACTATCAGAAAACTACTTTTTAGAGAAAAATAAAAGGCACATATAAAATGATACCCACGTATTCACTGATCCCAATATAGCTGCGAAGCCCACCCAATGCAAGCACATTACTAAATTTTAATGGTAATATTTACAATAACAATTTCAGCATTGATATGTTAAAATATTAAGACATGTTTATGAGGAAAAAAAAGTACGAATGAACAATTTGAATATTTTTTTTACTTGGCTTTAAAAAATATCTGGACATACATGTTCAAAATAAACCATCTGCATATATAAAAGTGTAAGCTTCCCATGTTTTCTTGAAAGTTTTATTGCAAGTATTGCAATCAATCTTACTTTTGAGAAAAGGGGGGGGGGGTCGAATGAGTGCGGTGCTAGTCACTGCCTACAGCATTGTTAATTTACTACGACACGACAAACAATAATCTTCATTTTCTTTTACTTTACACATGTTCCCATTATATTGTAGTTCGTTTTCTGTATACCCCCATACTTGCAGTTTTTTTTGGCCCCTTTCTCCTCCTTTCCACACCCTTAGCTTAAGGGGACATTACCTGTTGGGTCCTATAAAGAGGTTACAGCATATAATATATATTTTTCGTCTCTAGGTTCAACAAATCCACATTGCGCATGAAAAACACGTAATGAAAAGGAAGTATATCGTTAATTCAAATATATTATTTGGAGAATAAAATTCGTCCTACTATTTACAGATGAGTTAATCAATCTCTACTTCACACAAATTGCTTGCGCCAAACTACAGTAGCGTAACTACTATTTCGTGCCTACCCTGTCCTTAATACGCTCCTCACAAAAAGTTTGGAATATTGTTGTTCAGGCATTAGGTGATAGTCACAGCCTCGGAATGCATCAACACATGGTATCTGTCTGTCTGCTGGTTGTTTTTGAGTTTTCGCTGACTTATGCCATCGTGCCTATCACCTACTGCCTAATGTAACAATATTCCAAACTCGTTGTGCCTAATATAACAATATTCCAAACTTTTATACCTAATATAATAATATTCCAAAACTTTTGTACCTTAATATAACAATATTCCAAACTTTTGTACCTTAATATAACAATATTCCAAACTTTTGTACCTAATATAACAATATTACCAACTTTTTGTACCTAATATAACAATATTACCAACTTTTTGTGAGGAGTGTAGAATTCCGATACATTGATGCAAACTCCTGCCTCCTTGACTTCTCTTCCGAACTTATTCCCCTTGCCCTTGTAAAATTCGCTTCCCGGTTACCTAAAACAGTCTCTTTTAATGAAAATCTGGTTCTCAACAGAAATTTCCCCTTGTATACGATTCTATAAGGTTGAACATTTTCCAGTTCAACATCCTTTTGGTTTTCAAAACTAGGGTTCCCATATATGGTTGCCTAGGCATTTTAAAACTAATGTGAAACTAAGACAATATCAAATGTGAACACGCGCACACATATTTACACACACTTTCAATATATTAAATATCATTTATATCCAGTAGCGGCGATTAGGGAGTAGTTGCCCCCCATTTATTTTTGCCACTTTTGCTCCCCCACTATACTAAACCTTATCTTCCAAGGAAAAGTAAACTGTCCTTGCCCTTCAGTTCTGGCACCTCCCCTTCCCCACACACAGTTTTGAACCACAATCGCCGCCACTGTTTATATCTATATACCTAACTAACGACCGGCTTTCAATTGATAAAATATTTTTTAAAAAAAAAAAACAGTCAAGTTCATTTCAGTATTTACACAGAGGGGGGACTCGTTCTAACAGTTTATATTCATTCTTGGAGCAGAACAAGGATCTTTGGAGTTATTTTCAACAGCAAACTGACCTCCAGCCACCATATAGACTATATCAATTCTAAAACCATGAAAACTTTTTGCTTCATTTACAGATTTATACATACCAACCACCCATGTATTTACCCTCAAAACATACTTTACAACGTCGTTTTACCCGTTCTTGGTTCATAGCTTGTGAAAGCAATAGAAGGAGAACAGACAAAGTTTTTAATCAGAATAGTTAAAAGCAGATGCACTGCCAAATTTTTTCAAGCACGAAATTCTATCCAATCTTCAAATACCCAATCTTTTACTTCACGGTCAAGTTTCCCATTTTAGATTTCAAATCAACAACTCTTCAGTAGTGAACTCTTTGCCACTTTTAGTATGCGGATTCCACGTACCAAAACCAACTTTTTTACACATACAAAAGCTCTCCCAAGGTTATACTTAGAACAAAGTAACTTCTTTGTGTTACAAACCCTCTAAAATTCATTAAATGATCCTCCAGGCGTCCATCTTTCCAAGCAAACTTTCAAAATAGTGTACATCAACGAGCTGAAGATTTAATAATATTGGTTTTACTATCGTTATTGTTATTACTATTCTTGTTACAATGTGGCGTGCATTTCATTATATCCTTATACAACATGTATTTCTGTATTCAGCATTTTTCAAATAAAAAAAATATTTCGTGCCATTGCACTGGTCTTACGTGAAAATTTTCCAAACCACAGTTAAGAATACTGTATAAATTAAATAATATAACAATATTGTTGTGTACAGCCAACAGCAAATGTAAGAGTAAGCAAATTGTCCATCATGGTCATTCACTATGTTTTATACAATGAGAGGTTCAAGAATTTTTAAAAAAAATTTAAAAAAGCGTCCATAAAGTATGAGACAACGTTTACTCAAAGATCGGTACATTGCTTTTTAGAAACACACAGTATATAAATAAAAGAGAATGAAAAGAACAATTGAAAATTTGGGCAAATTTGTTCCGCCTTGCTCGTACGGTCTGTACCATATTTCTTTGCTGTCAGCTGTACAATTGCAAACTCAGACAGTCTTTGGAAGACACTGAAGAAAGATATCGTAAATATGATTTACTGCGCCTTTGAAAGTTGTAATAAACAATGCTGAAGTAACAAAAACAATTTTATATGCTTTACCATGTCAGTGCAAGGTTAAAAGCGAATAAATCTCGACAACATTTGACACACACACACTAAGAAGTCAAATGATAATGCACAAGAATAACTAAACACTAGCATGAAAGACAGAAGTCCAACCATTTACACAAAATATGAATTTCGTACACTACTCAACATTATATACAATGCAAAGGTACTCTAAAATACTGAAAAAGAAGCCATGACGTATATACATTCTCACATTCCAAAAACCGTGCACACCTACCTAACATATTCTCCCAATACCAGACTATCACGAACAGTTCAAGATCGAAGCACACCAGATGAGCAACATCATGGTCTCGCCATGTCAAGTTGCCCTTGTACATCTTGAGTCGTTGAACTGGGAGCCCGTATGACATCTTTACCTGACAGTATTAGAGAAATAATTCTCAGAATCTAATGCTGCCCGGTAAGATGTGAACAGAGACTCCTCATCCGCCGTCTGCAACTGCTCCCAACTTCTTCTGCCACGTCCAGGGGCGTATCGTGAGGAAAGATGATCCGACTCCGTTCGCTTCTGCCCTGAAACTGATTATCTCGAGGGTCGTCTCTTGCTGGTGCTCTAATCTCGCGAACTGACCCCAAGGACAAAGGGCATCTGCTGATGGGGAGTGTTTGGTGGAAAAAATAAGGGGGGAGAGAAAGAGTGGGCGGACTTAAGCCCATCACGTGACCTAACATTTGACCTCTACTTCTTGAGCTCCTGATAATCGGAAATGGCTTTTGCAATAACAGACATTTCCATTTGACTGCCTGATCTTGTCGTCTCGACCTCATGCTTCTGACGAAACTGTTTACAGCCTTAATGAGTCGGGGATGAAAACACTCCTCCAAAGATAAGAATGAAGAACCCTATAATTATTTTTCTGCTAAATTAACCTTACATTTTACACAAATATATTTGTTGAAGCCATCAATTAAGCTGCAATATGATGTACGTATTTCAATATTTATGGTGCAGTCAAAAGATTTAGTGTAATTTACTGTGTAATTAATACATTGCAATTTCGATGCACTATTTTTATGTCTTGTAAAATTAGAGAAGTTTTCAATTTCGCTACGAAGAATTAAAACCTAAAACGACACCAAAAATGACGTATTCCTTCTGTGGGTTGGGCGCCTTTTGTAGACACTAGGATCCTGAAGCATCGGCGTAAGACATTCTATATTTATAACTAGGACTAGGATTTTTATGACTTAGCATATATTTTTTTTTGTAAGGGTGATGTGTTCCCTAAATATATAGAAATTCATATTGTGAAGAAACTAATTGTATTAAAATGCTTTTTTTAAGGGCATATTTTGGCATATTTGGCCATTTCTACGTGATAAAGCATATTTTGATGGATTTTCGTTCATTTTCTGCATATTTTCGCTTTTCAAGAAATATATAGTCATTTTCCGAGGGTTTTTTTACTGCAGCAAAATCTTTTTAATTTTTAATTGAAAATTTACAGAAAGTATTCATTGTGCATTTCAACTCATCAGGGCCCATAAAGTGAACTAAAAATAGTATGTATATGAAAATATTTCAGCATAAGTTACATATTGATGTTTGAACCAGTCGAGTTATAAGGGCATATTTTTCAAATTATAGTGCATATTTTGTAAAATTTTAGGTCACAAGAGCATATTTTATTTTGCATATTTTGCTGATTTTTAGGTCATAAAAATCCTAGCCCTGTTTATAAAAATACACCAGTCCCGATTACTTGACGTCGTTCAGCGGGATTGAGAATTCACCCGAACGAGAAAAAAAATTAACACGCGATCCACAAATCGCACAATGGGTTGATAATACGAAACTCAGTGATTCGGACTCAAGTCATATTCGCTGACTCACATCCTCAAGCACGGTTTTCTCCCATATACAGTTCGCACGTTTCTCGCAAGCGTATGTGTCAACTGGAATGCAAACGGCAGTGTTATCTGGGTAGCAACTCTCCGCCCAGAAGCGGTGGGACAGAATATTCTACGAGCAGCTACTTTGAAACATGTAACGAATGATTCTTGCCTCCCCAGCAAAGATGCTCAATGGGACTTTCTGTCGTAAATTTATAGAATGTCCATTTCTGTATAATTATTGTTGCTTGTACATTTCTGAAGAAGCCAATGAGGATAAATGGGCAAACAAAACACAATGAATCGTTCATGCCTTAAGTCAAAAACTATCGCCACACACAATGAAGATCAATTTGATATATTCAATAATTTTTCATTCTTCCATTTCTGATCTAAGAGGGGGGAGGGCGGCACGGATTCTCCGGGGTGATCTAGATGGGCTCCGGACCATGGACGTCGGGAGGATGTGGGGGGGAGGAGGGTTGAACCGTTCCGTCGACCCCCATGGAAATTGGCATTGTTAATTTCAATTTACAAAAATCAAGCAGCGTATATTTCTATGTTATTACCTTATATAAAGTTAAGTTGGTTTGCAATCGAACAGAATAAAGTAAAAAATGCGTTACATCATAAAAAGGTGAGAGTAAAAATACAGAAGCTGGTTTATGTTTTCATATTCTGCCATGTAACCAAGTTTACAAAATTCAAAAAAAAAAGTTTTATGAGAGGTCACAATAAACATAATAAACATTAAGACTAAAATTCCCCCTAAACTTTTAAAGTTAATAACAACAAAATGAAATAGTTATGCATTTCAGTATGGAATTTAGAAGAAAAAAAAATCAATTGTGCTGGATAATTCACTCATCTGGTGGATCGAGTAGAAAAGCATCCCCTAGGATATAATAAATTATGACTAATAAATTTGGAATAAAATGTGCTTATTATTATTACTTTATTTGATATAATAAGAATAAGCATCCTCATAATTAGTATTTCTTGCATTTGAATTTAAAAGTTTGGGTGCGTCAGCACTTTGGATATTTTGCACCCGTCACATTTTAGTGGGTCTAGTCCCTTAAGAAGACTAAAATAATTCTGACAAAGTCAAAAGCTGAGGCTGTACAGGGCAACACAGTCCTACGAATATTATACTGGCCGTAGGTCCAAACGCCAGAGCCTTGTTAGTCTGCAAAATGCAGTCCAGGGTGTACTACGTGGAAGTGAGGTTGACAATTGGGTGTACTACGTGGACGGGTCACCCCTTGCACTCCAATTATTATTTCTTTAATTCAGTTTCTTCTATTCAATGGCATGGACCCCTTACAAAAATTGGAACTTCGCCCATGCTTCGGATCATGTTTAAAGGGTACATATCATTGCAAAGCATACATACATACATACATACACACACACATCCTTTAAAATATCCTCGGTATCAATAATTCTATCTCTTGCTAATTTTTGGAAATCTGTGTAGACTACACGAACGAAAACTTAAGTTATTAGTAAATCACTTGCGCTACAACATGGCAATAAAACTTCTTGATAAATATGGTGTATAAGGAGGGACAAGTGAATAAGAGGGGCAACGGACTAATATAGTGTCAATAACTGATGCACAGAGGAGACGTTTGGAAAACCGAGGATCGAACCAGGTGCTTTTAAACCAGCGCTCTTCGACATGCGGGACGGGAACCATGCAATGTGCCACTCCTAAAACGAACGAACTCACACTGCCTCGTGAAATGTTTCCGACGTATCTGCCGAGCCATCTGCAAAGATTACCAAGGACGCTGCTTCCCGAATTGAAGGCCGTAAAAACATTACGGTGTTTGTACTTAGCATGTAGTCGATCACGAAACGCTCGCTGCAATGCGAACAAGCGGAATTAATTTTCGCTCACGTGTTTTGCACACGCACTCTTGGAACGGTATATGTGCACCGAAAGAAGTCTACCGATTTCTTTACATTAACAAAACACGTTTGATCAAGCTTTTTGGTAATTACCAAATTTAGCACTTTTGACCAAATTGTTTCATAACTCCCAACCAAATGTAACATTAAACCCACAAACAATATAATATGGTCCAAAGGAGTATATATTTAAATACACATAAAATATACTCGAACACCAAATTTAGTGACTAAAAGAAAACAAATTCAAAGTTAAACATCTCCATAAAGCGTGGCTTCATTCTGTATGAAGACTGTACCCACATGTCAAAGTTTTACCACAACAGGTGGTTTACCGCAACAGGGATGCGGTTTTTTTCTTTCACTTTTAAGTCTCTATTCTGCCCCTTGACTACTTGTGGCGATGAGGATGATGGTGATTAGATTAAATCGATGGACACACATATAAACCCCATGCTCAGTGCGGGATTCGAACCTGAAACTTTTGGTGTTGTGATCGTGAGTCTACGACCTAAGCGGCTACAGCTAGTTTAGGAAATTCAAATATTTATTTATAAATAAAATAATAATGCTCTGATCATTGGTGCCCAATAAATATTCCATCTTTTTGGCTTCATTTTGCTCTTATTTGCATTGAGGTGCTATTTTTAGTCAAAGAACCCCAGAGCAAAAAAATGTTTCTCAAATGTTGCAGCCATGTCAAAATGCGCTTTCTGTCCATTTGTGGAACTGGATCAGACACCGAATGGGGAGTTAGAGGATCAGAACCCCTATTTGGACTATTTTCTGGGGGGAACTGGTCATTGCAATTATTTTCCTACATCTTCCTACTCATAATGGTATTCAAAAACTCTTTTCCGGTAGCCCAACCGCCAATCTCCGTGGCTGAGTGGTTAACACAGCGAACTACGTCGCCAGTTGTCCCGGGATCGAATCCCGGACATGAGGTGTTCTTTGGGAGTGTTCCATCATCAATTTCATCATACCATCACTCATTCGTAGCGTCGCGATTAGCCAAAATTGGCAGAAAAGTGACGTAAAATAACCTAAAGCTCCCTTAAAAACTTTCACGTTGCGAGTATACACTGGATCTCACATTGGTAGGTGAAACAGTTTTAAAAAATGCTATTTTTTCACAAGTCCAATTTATGCTATGATTGGAGTCCACAGAATAAAGTCACATTCGAACTACTCTGATGTGTCCACGCCGGGAATTTACCATAAAACCTCTTGAATACAGGGCATACGGAACTTAAATACTTTATAACGAAAACAGAAAAGACTGCACTTGTATATGTTAAAGTTGCTCCAGATGGCCTGTTGCCATGTTTTGATTTCGTGGCCACACAGTAAGTGGCTACTCTAAGGTGACTTTGACCATAATCCAACTGTCATTCCGTGTAACATATGAAAAGCGAGTCTTCACAGCGAGATCATGCATGCCTAGCCATCCTATCTATTATCTCATACAACCGGAACATGAGACCACTACAACCATACGGTTATCTTCAAGGTATAGTGGAACAGTCTGTCTTCTCTCCTCCAGGGAGCCTCACAAAAAACGCCCGACAGCCATGATCGATGCGTCTCCTCAAGCTATTGTTAACCGGTGCATCTTGCCATGTGCCAGATTGTTGAGAGAAGCGATACCGTCACGCTGAAACGACCATAAACATTGAATTTATACCTTGAGCTTAGTTTCGTGATTATCAAGGAGATTGGTCACCCCTTGACTTTGCTCTTTTCCGCTTACCTTAACCAAAGGGTGGCAAATTTCATCCACCTACTAAGCTAAACACCCTATAAGGGCCAAGGCTGTCAAGTGGCTTTTCATTGGGTGACGCTTGGATAAGGTGACCATAATATTTTGGCCCAAAAACGGGACATCCTAAGTAGATTAGTTATCCCCCACCCCTCTTTAAAAATCGGTTAGGCCTAATTATAACATTAATGACATTATTAATTGAAGTATGCATCACATGAATGATACACATCATAAACATAAATTAAATATCTTCCGTTGTCAAAAGGTAGTAATTATTATAATCTTGGTATGGCCGGCTTACATAGTGTTTGTTCTCTTCTGATTATCCTTTGATATAATCTTACGCTGAAGTTGAAGAATGCCAGAAGTATTTAGCAGAAGAACCATTCTTCTTGAGAACAGCATTATTCTTGACCAACTATTCATAAAACTCTTCAAAAATTACCCCACATAAATAGCATAAAAAGGCGAGATTTAAATTTTGCGTTTCTGTCAAGACTCAGGATTTTGAATTATTTTTACATGTCCGTACTGAAACTACGTGTACACTTCGTCACCATGCTTATTCACTGCTCTACAATGAGCAGAACATAGACAAAACAAAAGAAGCCACTATGCAAGTCAACAATACACTACTGTCTGCTAGAACGTTCTCGACGACAAGAATGAAAGATTTTGATTCTTATGAAGTATTTGAAACGCAGTTCAGCTGTTTTACCATGACGCTAGTTTAAAAATTGCATCAACATTTTGTTTTTAGAAAGAAATGTCTAAAATTTAGAGTCGATTTTCAAGCTATAGCTCCTAGACTTTTAAAAAACGGGACAAATAGTGTTTTTTAAATAACATCACCGGGACGACCGGGACACGTATCTGAAAGTGGACTGTTCCGGTCAAAACGGGACGTATGGTCACCCTACGCGTCGAGAGCGAATCGAATCCCATCGCCGCTGTTTTCTGGCTTTCGAAACTGGAGAAATACTACCTACTACTTCCAATTAGCTCGCCAACTCTCTTCTCTGCTTTTCTCTTGAGAAAGGAAAGAAAATAGATAGAGAGAGCGAGAGAAGGAAAAAGAGAAAAAGAGAGGTGGAGGGAAAGAAGAAAAGAAAGAGGGGAGGGAGAGAAAGATAATCTTCCTCTCTTCTTCTTTCACCTCTCTTTTTCTTTCTCTCCACCCCCCTCTCACTCTCTCTTCACGATGCTGTGTCGACACAGATATTTTGCAGCTGTAACCGGGATCGAACTAGGGACCGATCCTCTCAAAGGCGAGAGTGTTAACGAAGAAGATCCAACTACACCTTACAGTTTTATTGAAATTTTAACGGCCGAACCTTACCTTAAAGCTAACAGTAGACTATTTGAGCAAGGAAAGAAGTGGTAGGTGCCTTGATAGGAAAGCATGTAAAGAGTCCTGGCCTGGGCATTGATGTTTCGGCGTCCATCAATTTTATCTAATTATTCACCTTCATCGTCGCGATTAGCCAAAATTGACACAGAACAGTGATGAAACATCACATACAATAAGTATTTATGCTTAGCGTGTTAAATTTACGCAAAGCACACAATCCATCTTGGTCCTACGTTGAGATGGTGTAGTAAGTATAACAATCCGGTTGCCAAAAGATGGTTTTAAGTATATTTTTATATTCAAATAGGCTAATCGAGACTGCACCTTCGGGACCTTGGATGTACGGTAGCATCTAAGCCACCAAGTACCAATCTATTGAGGCTGGGTGGACCTCAGAGTGGTTTACAAGCTGATAATCATCAGATTATCACTGCCTACATCTTAGTTTAACTAACCATATATTTCTTTTAATGTTACTTTGAGACACATTTGACTTAATGCATCGAAAGATAATCGTTTTAGTAAAACACTCTAGGTTCAATCTAAAAACATAAAAAGGCAATGACTGATACTTTATTTTTTTAAAAAAAAGTATTTGTAGACAAGTTAACGTTATTTTTTTCTCCAGACAACTCTAATCCGTTCTCACTACAGTCGAATTCGACTGTAAACACTGTGACCTTGGGACACTGCTGCATGAAGCAACTGTGCCGAAATGCTTGAGCCCGTGCCAAATTTTCTAACAGGGGTCATTTAGCATTTGCATTCAGAGTTTTATATTGTAGGATCCACTGACTTCGGTAAACGTCTATACTAGCCAAATTCCAGTATCTCCCTTGCGTAACAATGATTGCATTCAACCAAAATAGTGAATTTCAACATGGTGTTGCCTTACAAAGAAGCCTACTGCAATAGAACCGTTGTTCATTTAATCACAGTATCCAATACTAAGCAGAGAAGTTATTTGCAAGTCCTGAACCCCCTAGTTTCGTTCACAATAGACCGCTTAAAGAACAAGAACCAAGTTCATTTCAATGGTTGACAGACTGACCAGTGGCGATAGATGATTCCAATAATGAATATGGGAAATCTACGTGAAGTAATCCTCAACATTCATGCATTTGAACAAGAAACACACATTTCGTTTCACATTTCAATGTAGGTTCGATACGTTCACAATCTACGCAATCTTTCATTTCATTACCAAAATTTATTCCTTGAACGATTCACAGACTTTTTAATTCGGATTATTATATTTTTCTTCTAACCTCCTTTCCGCAATTACTAATAAAAATTTGTGCATTAAGGTTTCGCCCAGTTACATTTTAATACACCAATATTGTAATATCTTTTGAATTTTAATTACGGTAAGTGAAAATGAATAACACGCATTAGACACTATCAGTTCTCTTCTAACACATATTTTACAACGCAAATAATTTAATAAAACGTCAACTTTTATCAAATTCATGCTTACAGTACAAAACCAAGTGTTAGGTAATAATCAAAGCCTAATTATAGATAACAATTCAGATTCTAAATTCAAATACTGAGTAATATTAATAAATTATATTGAAACGAAAATTCATAGTTGATGTAACTCAGGTAATGCATGCTACCTTTCTATTCATAATCTTTTTATAGTCTCGTGTAACATCAAATAATGTAAATGTTAAAATATACAAAACAGTAATTATGCCTGTAGCTTTCTGTGGATGTAAAACGTGGTTATTTACACTTACATTTAAAGACGAACACTTAAAATCTTAGGACCTAAAGGACATGCGACATAAAACAGGAGAGTAACAATGTTGAACTGCGCAATCTGTACTCATTCCCTGATATTATTAGAATAATTAAATCAAGAACACTTAGCCGAGCAGGTCATGTAGCATACATAGGAGACGATAGAAAAGTTTATAATCTCTTGTTTGGAAACCTGGTAGTAAGAGACTTGTGGGAAGCCCAAGACAAAGGTACAATAATATAAAGATTACCGAAGGAAATTGGATTTATCATGCGTAGGAAAGGAACAAGTTGAAAACATATGTTAGGAATGTCAGCATTTGAATGTCTACTTTATCACAGGTTATCTGAATACAAACAACGTGATCTGTCTGAATGGCAATGACCTTCGACCGACAATGAACCCAGCGATTGGCCATCAGATTCTGATAACGCTATCACTAGACTTTCCAAGGGGGTTGACCAACACATTCTGCGTCATACTTACAACTCGGCAATGTATACGTGGCCCATACAATGAACTTTCAACCTTTGAAACTATTCAGCTATCATGACATTGGATCTGCAGAGCTAACTAGAAATAGCATTTGCACACTTTGCAACTCGAGACGAATTAAAGAAAAGGGCAAGAAACTAACGGAATTTCCCAATATATATTTAAACCTCGAGGAACCTTTTCCAACTCATCCACATGAAGTTGGAGCTTCTTAGTTCCATTGTTAGGACGTTTAGGCACTTTGAATCAGAGGTTTTTCCTTAAAAATCGCAGCATAGTGAGACAAGACACATCGGTGTCGGGGAAGACAGTATTATTTACTGGTTCTTCAAAATTGGATGCTAGAGTTTAAGGGTTGACCCGTTCTGAAGACACCCAAATGTCTTTTCCACGTATTACATGGTGGACTGCATTTTGCAGACTAACAAAGATCTGACGTTTGGACTCTCTCAACCAGTATGATACCTGTAGGACTTGTGTTGTGTGCTGTCCATGCTTGTAATTGTTTCATCAGTATCACCTTATCACACCATTCATCCTCATCTTCGCCATTAGACAAGGGTCAGAAAATCGAAGAAAAATAAATAAAATCAATAAAAGTGAATGATAAAGCAGAAAGTAATTCATTTCGAATAAAAAACTGATGGACCTGCATGAACCTTTATGGAGTGGTTATCAAGTGCGCTACGAAGCCAGCGGTCCGGGGTTCGAACCGCGGCTTGGCCATGGGTGTTCTTTGCGACGCTAATATAACAAGAAAATCAATATGTTCCTTTTAATGAAAGAATTTTCTGATTAATCTTTGTTTAGGAAGCAGAAAGAACCTAAGTTTGTTTTAATTATACTCCGATATTTTCACACAATAAAGTATCGTAACGGCAATAGACAAATATATAAAATTAAACGGGGGAGGGGGGATGGGGGTTGCTCCCAGCCTTTCACGATCAAAGCATGGCTAGCAACTTCTTGTATTTTTAACCCTTGTTCTCTTGGTTGTGCAAGCATATATATGACTTGCATATTCGAACCCTTACTTCGAAACATGCAATACCAGGCCTTTAGAACATATATTTTTTTTTAACAAGGTCACTAGTATTCGTAAGATTAGAAACCAACGCTACTGTTAACTATTTAATACATTACAGTATTACATAAAGACAGTAACGATAAGACACTGACGTCAACTGCATACGTGGTGACCTTGCAGGAGGCCGGATGTGAACGGAGAGTACCTCCACATTAAGATGGCGTTCCCCCAACTTTTGGCCAGATTAACATTACCGAGGTCATGCTAGTGTACACGACGTTCAGATAACTATACAGAGTAGACTGAACTTTGTATTCCTGGATACCAGTAGGTCTCTTATCCGTTAGTTTGAAAAGTAAAATATTAACCACGATTGGGTACACAGTTGATCTAATTGCATAACGAACTCATTCGTGTTGAAATCCTACACTAAACTTTATTCGAAACAGAATGGCGTCATTAAGAAATAGGGCAAAGGGGCAATCACCAAGGAGTTCTTCTATATTGAAAACAATTTACAAAGCATTTCTGTCTATGTTACATCACAATTAAACGTATCCTCAAATATTTGATTTATCAACTGTCTACTCTGTTATGGCCTCCCCAATGTCGTAGTGCTAACGTCATTGAGGTCCAGTCCCGACTCCCGATTGTCCTATATGTGTATAAACTGGAGCTAAAGACAAAAAAAACACTTTGTTGTGTTGTTTACAAAGAGTTCAATAAACTAAGCATTGGTAACACAGTTAAGCCTTGTCTCCATGTTTACTCACACTATGCATGGACCGGTTTTGGAATAGGGCTAAGGTCCTGGGCTTCCACTGAGCATAAGGTGTTTAGAAAAGCGCCACATGATGGAGAAAACTAGTTACTAGAAGCACAGTAGAATATATTTGGCCTAAACTAAATAATAATCGAAAATAACTTTAACAGCTTGTACAAAAGTGGCACCCACTGAAACTTACATTATGCGATTGCAATATAGATAGGGGGGGGGGGCAATACAACTTTGAGCGTACCTCACTTTCAGGTTCACCTTCTACCAACAAATTTAACCGGAGTTGTCAGTATTTACTTTTATAAAAACTCTATGCAATATAGACATATATTTCCACGCACTCTGTCTTTCAACATCTCAAAGGCGAGAGGTTCTACAGTGATATCTCCGCTGAGACAGAATTACATGGGAAGTAAATTAGCTGTCAACATGTGTGCCCACATCATTGTTGAACCTTGGACTTGGACACATCCACACGAGGCCATCAAGTTGAGCTATCATCGAGCGGACGCCCTACTTTATGCATGGCCTATGTCTCCCTCAGTCGAAATCTCTCACCTTCGACCTCTAATATCTACAGTTAAACCTTGGGTTACATGGATACTAAGTTTTTTGGGTTCGATGCCAGAAGGGGGGATATATCGGTGCTGAAGTTCGTTTCATGCACAGAAACTCATAAAGTGGTCTGATTATAATGTTCAAGACCAAGAAAGACAGCTCAAACCTTGTACCTAAGTTAATATAATGAAGAGGCAATGAACTATCTCACGACTTAGATCTTCCGTTAATTGGTCCCCTCCCCATTTTTACATAAAAAAGAAATACAAATTCCAATACAGTATTTGCACAATCTAAGATCGGAACCGGTAGTTTAAAATGTTCGTGAAGTTTATCATTTTCTTCTCGGTACAAAAGAAATTATGTTTACAATACAATTACCGCCACAGTTCTTAACATCTGATTGCTTATTTGTGTAAAATCAAACTTTTTTTTTTACAATACAGTTAAGATTTTCGTGAAGTTGAGTTTACTTGTAGAGTTATCAGACGCTTACAACAACTGACGGAAACGACTGCAACGAAAATGAAAATTCATAATTTTAGGCTGAGATTTATTTTTGCCGCCTCAACCCTGCCAGGAAGCCCATCGTCAGGTGTGAATACACGACTCAATCAAAGCTTCTTCATTTTAGTCTAGGTGGTGGGCTTAGCGTAGCGATCGGCCCCCATGGCGGAGTGGTTAGCACATTGCGCTACGACGCCAGGGTTCCCGGGTTCGAATCCCCGCCTGGGCATGGACATTTGTTAAGTGTCAATTTATCATATCATCATTCAACCCCATCTTCGTAAATTATCCAAAAATGGCACAAAAGGCGAAGTACAATAAAGCAAATCACTCAATCAAAACGACGGCGTAGTGGTAACGTCATCGCCATCTATTCTTCATCCAATGTAAGAAAGAAGTTAATGTAAACAAAACCACGTGATTTCCGAGAAATAGTTCCTTTCCTACATGCTAGTCCTGGTGTTATTTTCCCCATGAATATATTGGTCATAGTTGTACAGATCATAATATTAGGTCGCACAACTTCAACATAGCAGCTACGTTGAATGCTATGGCTTTATCACATACACTATGTTCCTGCGCGGAAGATTCCTGCACATCTGCCATTCGAACAACCAATAAGAGTCTTCAAAAGTCACGTGTATCTGTTTACATAACTTCGTTCTTACACCGGACAGAGAATAGAATTAGAACATTACTAGCGGGCTATGAATTTGTAATTACTGCCTCTATTTGTGTTGACACAGTGTGCACTGCTTTAGATGCACCCATGGCCGTATTTAGAGGGGGTTTCTAGGGTTCAATCCCCCCAACCCCCGAAACTTCTGACATGTTGGATTTATGGAAGTTCAGAAACCAAAATCTACTCATTTTCAATTTTTTTTGCGAAGCGTCACAAAAAATACAAGGAGACAATGTTGAAACGATCGAGCTAGAATTCTCATCCATTTGGAATTCTGAAACTTGAGTGACACAGGATTTATTCTCGGAATTGTAGACCACCCGCGACCCCTCCATTTTCACTTTCCAGTGTTATTCCTGCGTCACAAGGAATATAGACTGAAAATTCCCTCATGATTGTCCCAAAATTCCCTTTCCAACTTTTAAATTCCCTGTCCGATAAAGTAGAAAATCCCCCTTGATAGGAGTTCAAACCTAGGATCTCCAGTTTCGCAGCGCATTACGTTCGCGATTGACGTTACAATCCATGCACCAGGCTGCTTTTAAAAAGAATAACTGGTTCCACACTTTTCAAAATTCCAAAAATTAAGTTTTAAGGTCAAAGAACAAAAACTTTATGACTAAAATTCCATCTAACTTTCAAAGCTTTTTCTTGAAGTTATCTAAAATTTAATTAAAAAAATATAGGTAATAATTATGTATTTCAGTACACACTGTATGAAACAAAAAAAAAGAAACTTGTACTGGATATTCACTCATCTGCTGGATTGAGTAAGCCCGTCAAGGATAATAATAATAATAATAATTATTATTATTATGGAATAAAATAGTTTTATTATGAAATTTTAATTATTGTATAATTATTGTTGTTATTTCTATAATTCAAATTTCTGGCGACGCCCATGGGAACAATTATGAATGAATCCCCTCCCCCGGAAAATGTTTCCTGCCTACGGCCATGGATGCACCGCACCGATCAGATATACCCTACATATACCAGTTCAACCGAACCACCATGGTTCAACGAATTCGTTTGAGGAGGTGTGCCCCTGACACCACCCTCTCGAGGCTGTTCACTATTTTATTCGTACATATCGTGGCAAAGTTCTACATTTTCAGCTGAATAATTTCGATCGCGTGATTTCCAGCACGTATCCACCGTTGCCAAGAAAAAGGAACGCCCTTCGGAGGGAAAATATTAGGCATGGCGAATGCTCGCGAGAGAGAGAATGGTTTCTCTTATCTTTCTCGCTCCGAGGCACTGGCGCTTGTTTGACAAGTCATCTTCCTGTTTCCACAATCTTGCCTACGCGCAAGGCGACGAACAGTCCAAATATAATGCACTGGAACAACTGAGTCACGGTGCGTGATTCATCGCCACGACAATCGAGGTTCGCCGAATACAGCAAACATGAGCAAAAGCACTGCCATGGCCAGTGACTTGAATTGGGCAACTTGCGTCACGAAACATGCACGAATTTATGTCGCAAAGGATGGGCCTATTCTTCATCCACTTTAGAAACGAGGTTCCTTTCTTTCTATGTTCCTATTTTGCCTATGGATTTCGTCGGAGCTGTGCAGCTGCGTTAAGTGACTGTAGAATATTACAAATCTCGCAATACGAAGCAGGGACTAATGCCTTTTCCACGCCAACGCAGGAATGGAACTTATCTTTGGGAGTTGCCCGACATTAGCATCAGATATCTTGAAGTTCATAAGGAAAATGTTACCAGTGCTCAAAATTCAGGACCTAATAACCGAATACTAATGGCAAGGCACTCTTCAGAGTTTAACGGTACGCATAAAATGTTCTGACTTGCAATTTCTAAAATGAGGAGTGTATTATTGGGAACATAGACGCCGACTTTGGGGTGGGAATACACTTTCTGCTCTCCCCCAAACACCCGCTATCGATTAACACTTACAATAGTAGTCGAAAATAAGTAGCGATCGACCAATTTATCGATTCGATTTTCAGTTATGGCGAAGAGGGACAATTACGCACCAGGCATGCATTTATTCCAATATCGTCGGAATGAACAATGCTACTAAAAAGATCTCCGCCAGAAATGAAGAGTATGAATTTCTCCCCATGTGGCAAGTGGAAGCGGTTTCCTAAGTTGATTATTAAGCCTTATACGATTTTTGAAAAATATGATGAATTAGTATTTACCGAATCCCATGCATTCCTTATGGGACATCAACTTCAACTTCAAGTTACGGCTCATCAAATGGGAGTTTCGACTTTTCCTACTACTATGACATAGTTCAACGTGTCTTTTTTCCGTCCATGTACTTTTCTACGTCATCGGATGTTTGATATTCCCGAGATAACGAATAAAATAATGGTCCCATAAGCCTAGTGCATTTCTCCTTGCCTCCTACGGCTATCCTGGCAGTGTTGCCAAACCTGATGTGCATAATAGAGCTAAATTTCACCATTAATATAGCTAAAGAGGACTTTCAAGGAGCTAGATTAACGAAGGCTGCATAAAGTGCCTACTAGGGTAATTTTAGTTGTCAGAGGGGTGGGGGTGCTGCTATTACCGTTAGCTTTAAAGTGATGGCAATTTATTCTTAGTTTTCACCGCCTAGATTTGGCGGCATCACCCATCTCAATAATCCAATGATGTTAATATAAAATCGAAAATAAAGGGTTCCCGGATAACAAAATTGTCATCTTCATCTTAGACACAGCGCTATATATAAAAATACATGGGGAGGAAAGAAGAGGTGGGTGACGCAGCCTATAGCTATACGAATATTACGTCACGTGCAAAATGTACACTCATGGCAAAAGTTGGTATTTATTGGCCGGAGCCAGTGGTGGCATCATAGTGGGGCAGAGGGCGGGTGCCACAGTTCAGTCAAACGAGTGCACGAAAGAGCCAGATCTGGCTCCAAAAGAGCGAAGTTGGCAACAGTGATCAGCAGCTGCCCCAGCGAGAAAGACCTAGGGGAAATTGTCCCTCCTCGCCTTAAGCACCAAGCATTCCCGGTTTTCTGTGTTTAGCTAATTTACTGATATTCTAAATGCATAGGATAACAGCGTACAAACTGTCATTATTAATCAGAAAGTACGACGTGGGAACCATAAAAATCTCCCTAAGGTAGCTTTCAGGCCAAAGCGACAAGTGACGCCTATCACTTGGAAACGGAACATTTAGAAATAAATGTTCGTACCGGAGCGACACACGACAAGCGCCCGTGTCTGCTTGGGTCTATTGATAGCACATACGCACTAAATACTTTTCTACAGACTGGATGGTGGTTTGTCGCGTGTCGCTACGGTCTGAAAGTTCTCTCAAACCTCAGTACTCGCTCACAGGGGAAGTTATCAATAATTTTTAATTAGTGGATAGGGAGGGACTTTAAAGGGGGAGTGAAGGTAAATTTATTGCCAAAATGGTACTAAATAAGGATTTTATAAAAATTGTAGGGTGCATCGCATAAATGGAGAGGTTAGGTAGTATTGATTGATGTCGCTGCAGGTCCCATTAATGTCAATTTAGTACCGAATTATTTGAATTCAATGGCGACCGTTATTTCTTTAATTTTATCAGACTATAGCCCCTTGCCAATAACTAGTACTATTTTAACCCAGACAAACCACTGAATGAGATTGCTGGAGAAATACTGCCTCTCCGAATTCGTGGTATTTTTTACGGTACAACTCGCATCGAAGGCAAGTAAAAAAGAGTAGTGATACTTTAAAAATATTATGAGAAACCCATGCATCACTCATTCCAAGTTCCAACGTACACCATGAAAAAATAAAAAAAAATCAACAAACTTGAATTTGTTCTGGACATTAAAAATACAAATTAAAGGGAAAAAAAACAGAAAATTAATTGAAATAACGTTAAACACTTAATTTACATAATTTGACTTAATAAAATACGGTCTGAATATAACGAGTTGAAAGCTATCAGTACAAAAACTCCACATGAGCTTTCAAACATTCAATGTGGACTTCGACTTTCCACTCCTGAAATATTAATATATTAATTAATATACTGTATTTGTTCAATTCTTGCATTTATATGTTTCTTAATAGAATCAAAGATCACCTACATTAAATCACAACTACTTACGACAATTTTAATAAAATAAATACTTAACAAGCCTTGTGGCTTAATTAAATTGGCACTTACATAGTCGTTCTGTGAGAAAGAAAGTAGCACAGTTGGTTCACCGGATATTCCACCTGAAAAAGAAAAGCATATAGCATTAGCAATCATTTCCAGAGCATGTGAAGCATACAGTAATACACTCTCACATCCAAAGAATCTATGCACATTTAGTTTTCTTTTTCAGAATTGGTTAGCATGTCCATGGTCATGTCTCTGAAAAAAGTTTCCGGATATATCTTCTCATTCACAAAATTTTGAAAAATGTATTTGTTTAAAATATCCAAGTTGATATATTCGCTGATCTGGATTATCTTTCCCAGGCTCTAGATTCGTTAATTCATCCCAACAGGGAAAAGAAAATGTCCACCCTTGAGGTGCAAAATTGAAAAATTATAACTGTACTACTATGTAGAATGTCAATTTCTTGTGGAAAGAATCCTGGTACATCTAAATTCTCATACAAAATAGTATTTTATTTTTCAATAATATTTTAAAAAAACGATCACTTAGACAGTACATTATTATTTTTGGAGCAACATAATTTGATTTTCATTCTATTAGATACGTCACGACAGTTTAAACATTATCTTAAAATGTAAGAAAATTAGTTTCCTCCCGCCCCAACTTTTTTTTTTAATTCAAGCATCTGTAATTCAAGCATCTGAGGGGACGAAAAGCTTTACAATCATGCAGCCACTAATGGCTGAATGATATCCTCATGGAAATTTTCCGGAAACCTTCTTTTTTATTCTAGAATATTGGCATGGGGAACCCTAGAAAGTTCCCAAAAGGGGTTGAAATCAAAAAGTTATGATGGGTTTATGTGTCATCGAAGAGAGAAATGTTTAAGAGACAGAAAGGATCAGATATAAAGGAACTGGTAGAGAACAAGATAAATAATAGAAATAAAAGATACCAACAGGAATAGCGAGAGAAATACAGAAGTCCACTTTATGCTCAGATAGGTCAATCGGGCCTTAGCCTATAGTTGTAAGCGAAATCCGAACCATTTTACCATGTGCCTTCACCGATATCGAACCCAGGATCCCTCTATTACAAGGTGGCAGTATTGTATTACGACTAAGTCGTTGTGGAGGTCCTCAGAGACAAGAGAGTGGAGAAACTAAGGGAGGTTCTAAAGAGTAAATAGTGTCATTAAACTGTAAACAAACATGGCAACTGATATTTTACAAACAATCATTTAAAAAATCGCCAAAATTCAGCGACATAAACTATAAAATATATTTAAGTTACAATTATATATGTACATTGCATACCGAATGTTTTCTTTTCACTGGAAGAAAAGTTCCTGAAATTATTGTAGTTTCATAAACACAAAACAAACGTTTTCATAGTAGGTTCATATATACAGTATCAGAAACAGAAATATATATTTACATATAAGTTTTTATTTGCTTCACTCAAACTGTTGAAATATTTTATAGGGTCTTTTCCTATAAAAAAGACATATCTATGTGGACGGTGCCAAAAAACATGCAATTTTATTTTTTAAAAAATTAAAAAATCCGATTGAAATCAAAAAATATTTTTTAAAATAAAAATCATGATTTTTTTTATCCATCCCGCACACAATATACAAGGGACAAAGAGGGAGGGGAGAGAAGGGGAGGAGGAGTGAAAAGAGGGAGGATATTTCAGTGGGAGTGGGGGTGAATATCGAAGTAGGTTTGAAAACACAACTGCAATGAGAAAGGCTAAGGCCCACCACAGAGTTCAAACACCATGGGCAGGATAACGGCATTTCGATTAGCTATTAATATGCTGACCACATCTGGTGCCTGCAGAACAGGAAGTTGTGACGACTTCCGGTAACGACGACCACTCATGGCGCCAAACAAGTTGATCAAAAAAACGAACCAAGTGCGTGCACATAACACTCACGATGAAAGAAAAAGAAAAATCACAAATCGAAAAGAACCTTTAAGGTACCTTGATTCGACCTTCAACTTTGAAACGTTGCACGAGGAAGCTGCATAGAAGATTCAGAATGAGTATTTATGGCTGAAGGGTCTTCTGGATGCGATGAGGGGGAACATAAATTAGCATAAGAAGTGGCATCTCATCTTGACTTATGTAATTCCCCGCACAGTGACATAGCAGCATTCCCAAGCACACGCAACTGCCATGTTCACTTTCGTTGGTTACCAGGAAAATTATTCTGAAGCTCGGAATAGAGAGAGACAGAGAGGAGGGAGGTGTGTAATGCCTCCTGCAATTATCTAATTCGTTGATGAATCATGACAGAGCTATATGTACCACAATACATTCGTTTTGTTAGCCCAAACTAGCGATAAAGAACAGGCGGACCAGGTACGTAGACAGGCGGAATTTAAATAGTGTATAGTGGTAATTAATTTTACATCATTAGCAGGATTAAACATCTTATTTTATGTTGTAATATTCTTCAGGGCTTCTTCCCTCCCACCCCACCCCACGAAATAAAATTCTGGTTACGGGACGGGCCTATCGCAAGCCCTGTGCTAAAACCCCCAACTCAAACGGTTGTTTTTGTAGTCATTACAATAACAAAAATTCCCATCCATTAAGGAGCAACGCTCTCATATTCAACATATAAAATTACCTTCAACGAAACCTATTTCTGGATATGCAAACAGAAATTAATACAAACACCACTGACACTGTAAACAAAGAAATTATTCATTAATTAAGAGGTACCATATAAGTTTGGCGAGTGCCAAACGTATATTACGTATAGAGTAAGTAAAAAATGGTGACGTTCCGTTTTTACCAACGTGTAAATTGATTTTGATCAACAAAAATTTAACACAATACATAAAATATTTTGCAAAATTATTCGCATGCGAAACTTCACATTTTTGTTTCACAGTGACGAAATTACCACGAAGCTACGTATATGTACATATTTCCTCCTCGTACTGTTCCCTTATCAACAAACCCTTGCACGTCACCCCATAACTGGTTACATGATCGCCGCCTCTGCTAAGTATGTGGGACTGAGGCATCAATGAGGTCGGCGTCGGTAGGTAGGCCCTGGCCCTCACAGGCTGTTGCGCCACGGGTGGTTTGTTATCTATATTTATACTTACACAAGACACAATATCCAATTTAGAGTGTAAGTAAAAAATGATGACGTTCCGTTTTTACCAACGTGTAAATTGTTAAATTTTAACGGTAGAAATATTAAAATTTTACGGTAACTTATTACGTCACAACTAATTATTATCTCCCACATCTAATCTTCGATACAAGTTCAAGCCTATCTCCGTGATGTAGCGGTTAACATGACACGACGTTGAATCATATTTCGTCAGTTCAGTGTCCATTCTCGTAAGGGTTAATTTCAAGTAAACTTGATTTTAACTCATTTGAAGTAACCTAAGATCATGAAAATATGCAAGATGAAATTCCTAACATCTGACATGTGTGTCGGGAAAATCCTCACGAAAAACTACCACCAAAGCCTCAATAAACCAGACTGATGCAACAGTAGGAATAGGTCGCTGCTGTTCGACCTGTTTCCTGGCCGTCACAGGGTTGGGCAAGTCATTTCTCAAGAGATTAGCCCGTCAACAATTCCTACCTTACTTACCAGGAAATAAAATAAACAGAGTGGCTACTAAACTCCTCTTTTGTAATGCCAAACAGGTGCAAATAAAAATTAGGGCTCTGACCTGCATGAGGGACCGGGGCGTGTTAATATCAAGACATCGATCAACCTTGGCATCCAGAGTTAAACGCTCTTCCCACGTTGCAGGCAGGCGTGCGACGTTGCCACATTTGTGGCGTGGGTGCGACGTCCCTCGGAGCGTCGTAAATGTCTATTTTTACACTCCCCACTTTCACCAAAATACAAACATTCGCCTTACTTAAAATGACAAGTGTTGTTTTATTACAATCAGTAATGTGACTCCGGTTACTGTCAAGACATGACACTATACCAGACAAATGTGTGCAATTGGACTAAACTAGGATTAATCTATCTAATTTTCGGTTGTTTTCTGGAAAAATGAAGTCTGCCGTCATGAACAAACGTTCTGGTTCATGAACAGATAATCGATAGCTAAATTTGAACTTTGACCCAAAACATACAAATTATTATTTTAATACTGATTACAAGTTTGGTAGTTTATTATAAATACATCACGATTTTTAGGTTGTATTACACAATACTTTAATCACATATTTACACATAATAGAATGTATTTTGTCTTTGCTTACCTTGCATAGACTAAGTACATACTATTGTGTACAAATATTTGATAAAAAATGTAAGGTATTGACAGTATTAACTGATTTTCAATTGTAGGTATAAGGCAAATATTCTATGCAGGCTGAACCTTGCTCTTCAACAAAGAATAATTGAATTGTATCGAATTAGAATTCTTACTGCAGTGTGTTAGGATATGATAACTTTTGATAAAAACAACATTACAAAACATGGATTATCTCTGATACTACTGCTAAGTGTCCACATATCCTGCACTTCACAGTCCAAAATTCGAATGTATACAATATAATTCTGAAAAATTAGAACAGCATTGCTGCAAGAATCAGCAGTGTTTCCAAACAAATCATAAATCTCAGGGAAATATATAGACGAACAGAATTTTATTGACAAATTATGCTTCATGCGTTTAAAAGGAATTGTATACCTACATAGGAAAATGAGTTTTCGTTAGATAAAGTTTATAAAGAACAAATACTTCATGTGGCAGCCCATGTAACACTCATGCGGAAGATTTAAAAAGGTTACATACACAGTTCTTGTTGGGAAACCGTAGATTTGAGCTTGTACAGAACAGGGACAGGCGGAAGAAATATGTTGATGTGGAAATGAGCCTTCGGGAGCCGACCTACGTGGCGGAGTGGTTAGCAGAGCGTGCTACCACGTTAGGGGTCCCGGGTTCGAATGAGTGTCTCTCTACATTAATTTCATGTCATCATTCATCCTCATCGTCGCGATTAGCCACCAAGTGACAAAAGCGACACTATTTAACAAAAATTAAATGAAATTAGTAATGCCAGAGAGTAATGTTTACTTGCCACGATTAGATTAATATCTGCATTTGTATTATTACTATTTTACGTTGCTTTTCTTCCACTTTTGACCAATCGCGACGACGACAATGAATAAGTGTTATATGAAATTACAACCACGTGCATAACATGATTCGAACCCGTAACAAAGTTCCGAGAGAGTTGCAAACGAGGCAACTATAACGGCATATCCAAATGTAGAAAAAAAAATACCCAAAACCCTTTCAAAAGTTACTTCCGAGTGCCTCGAATCGATTTCATAGCAATATTAATCAACGGATTCCACTTGAAAACTACAGGTTCCATTTTAGCCCAACTTTGCAATGATGATGATAGTCATCCTGTTGGCAGAAATAATTCCAAATATGGTCAGGCTGCCTTATACTTGTACGTGCTACCAATGCGAATTTTTCGCCGTTCTTATATAGGTTAGGTCATTCGGCTGGATCTTCGGCGCCTAGAAATGCAGTTATAGACAATTAATGACGCTGTATACCTTTAGGAAATCGAGGCCGAAATAAGGTCGTTCGCAAGCATTCTGGCAATAAAAGTAATGAACTTTGTGGAGTTCAAAAGAACGGGGGGGGGGGGGACTCCTTTGCTGCAATCGAAGTCAGTCTGCGTCTATTTTTGGTTGGCTGGCGAGTCCGCCTACCTCGTCCCTCCCAGAATACACCGATGAGCGGTCACGGAAGTGGTAAATGTGCTGCGAGAACAAGTTGGTGGAATTTTGTTGTCGAAAACAACACACACACACGCCTCGGGCTGCGAGAGCGCGCTGCCAGTACATGAAAGGCGGCTGGAGGTCTTCACAATCAGAGGCTTCCACCGGGTGGGTTGGGGGATACATAATCAATCACACACAACCTCACCCATTCTTTGGAGTATATTCACGTGCGAGATATTATTTTAACAAATAGCGAAAATATACAGATTGCAGGGCAAGCTAAAAACATATATTGAAATGTGGAGTTTCTTTTACGCAGCATATTTGCATGTAATGCTGTTCAACAGTAGATATAATTTACTTGGTTCTTAGTACTTAGTCAAGAGGGGCCAACTTGAGATAAATTTTAGGCGGCAAGGTAATTTTTGGGGGTTAAGGTTGGCATAAACAATATTTTATGTGTAAATATAATATATAAAATCTTTCCCTACGTGAATTTTACAAACATTGAAAATATGATATTCATTACAATGCGTATCTTGCTAGCTATAACGTGAAACGTCTTTGATTACAACCCTACAATAAAATTAATTTCTTGGTTAATAATGCCTACTAATTTCAACGATTTTAGATTCCTGATTTTAAGATTACCCTTGTACATTTTCCTTGAGAAACCACAGAAGATAAGATTAAATTGACATGCAATAGCAAGTTGTCATAAGTTTCAAAGTATGACGAAACCTCGCAATTCTTCCTGGTTTCACCAACTTTCCTCGAAACGTTTTAATCTTCAAAATCACATTCTGTAGAAACTTTTGATTTAACGGTTCTAGAAGCTTTCCTGTACATTTGGTCTACTACACGTTCACGCGAAATATCCAGCACATCATGCCATTTGTTTTTAAATACAGGGATATAACAACTTTCGATTCCTTGTTTAATAGTGCGTGCAAATACATATTCGTGTTTCCCAACGTTTGCATGATAAGTTCACATACACGTACGGAATTTCTGTGAAACCAAAGTTGTGGATTCTGTGTACAGACGAAGGGTTTTGATATAAACGTGTGTGGTCAAAATTCAATTATAAAACAGTACCGTAAGAACTCAGAAATAATATTAGATGATAGCATGCACTTTCGAAATTGCGTGTGAAGTGAAAGAAACTTATAGGAATAACGTGATATTTGTTAGTGAATCGTTGCTGAAACGACTATGCTTTAGAATTGATTTGTTGTGTGTGCGAAACTCTAAAATTTGTGCTGCTCTATCAACTTTGGTAGAGGCGGAACGTAAAGTAACATTGATACAATACAACATAAAACAATTGCAGAAACAGATACGCCAGCCTGAATGTTCCCTCCAATCTAATGATCCTTCATGGATAAATTTTCATTAGAACAAAGATGAATCTACAAACTGTAGGATTCGAACCCAGACCCAATGGAGACATCTTAAGTCAACCTCTCAACGCGCTAGCCACTTCATAGTGCTTCCTTCATGTTGAGGCTATCTTCCAGGAAGAAGGAAGTTAACTACCTACTGTGAGGATATCTAGAAGCAGATGGCGGAAGTATATCATGAGATTATAAACACGTTGCGACGAAAATAAAGCATAGAACAGCGGCAGTCAGCAGTGTGTTGCTCTTCAACTTATAAAGGTTCGCTCAGAATTTAAGGTGCCTCTACTTCCCAATTAGCTTATCTGAGCTTTAAGCCGACGGATCCCTCGAACAACAAATTAGTGTACCATTCAAGGATTATCAGTACGATACTGTGACAAAACATGTTTCCGTTATATAATTAATTCTAACATTGTATCTCTGATAATCTCGTCTCCTTACTCCTCTTCTCTACTGAAAGTTGTATCCCACAATAAACGCTACATTGAAAACATTTCTGTGCAAACATGAACGAGAGAGAGAAACAGGAAATGAGAGTATATTTCATAAATTCTGTTCTCCAGAAATGTGTACATGTAACAAAATCATTTTTTTTTTACTAAGCATGCCGAGAAGAATGTACTATCTTGCACAAACTCAATTACAGAGCATTCGTGTAAATTAAAGCATATAAGAACAGAACCATTATGCATTAAGTAAAGATTCTAATCTTAATCACAAAGCATTAAATTGCAAGTGAGATGAAGAAACAATATGCATTTTTCTAATTCCTTTGCCTCAACAGCTCCATTTAGCACTACAGCATTATTTTTACTTTTTTGAACACTTGTGCAGATCATAGAAAATATTTGACATCCACTTTGAAGAGTGATGATTGAAAGGAAAAAACATACTTCAACGGTACGAAATCAAAATAAAATCTGTTGAATTCTATCGTTTGCAAATGTGCTGCATAAGAAAATGAGGCGAGTATAAAGACGCTGTAGTTCACTAAACATCTGCACCCTATATTACCAGCAGACAATTCTAGTCTACACATATTGTAGGGCATCATTCAAGGAACACGGCAAGGCAGCCTACTAGGTACAGGTGACTCCAGATGGATGTGAAAGGATGCAGCAGGTCTGCACTCGATTTCTTTCTAAGTAGTACTAATAACATAAGAAGTAATAACAATTACAAGCAGAGTTACTATGTATAAGGGTAAAAACTTATATTAAAGAGCAAGTTTATTATGGTACATGAAAGTAATTATTCTACTTTCGGTGGCAATACAAATGTCCAAAGTATGCAATCGATTGTAAAGCATTCGCCAGCATTTTTGTATGGTTTTGGGGGTTATCACTGAAATTACTCAATTACGTGTATGATTATCCCGATTATGTTACTGTCTTTTTGATTATCCATATTTCGCTTATACACTTTTAGCATCGACTTTATACTTAATGTGGATAGGAAAACAAGTTTCTTCGTATATTTACCAATTATGCTATGTTGATCATTGTTTGCATTAGTCACCATGTATGAGGCGAAAGAAATACGATGTTCTTGTTTCTCTCGATAATATAAACTTTGCACCCCTCATAACAGGCACTATATAAGCGCTTGTACATTCGGAAACCTGTTGTGACAAAATGAAACCATTCTATTATTGATTTTCTCACAGGCCCTTGAGAGGATGAGAAGCAAAGTTGTAGTGGTGCTCCCACTCGACAGTACCCTTCGCCTGCCTACTACTGCACGATAATTAGAGGCTATGGACTTGTCTTAATTTTTAACGAGATGATTTACATTCATCACACTCTTACTCACTCTCTCTCTCTCCACAGCTTCGGTTGATTTGAAATCGACCAGTAGCCCTTAACATCTTATCGAATCGATTTCTGGGCAACAGAACACGCATTGTATCTTGACTGTTATCTCAAGCAAATATAGATAATTTCAAATAGGTGGCACTTATCCTTCAAGCAGATGGTAGGACTAATAGAAATCTGAACACTGATAGTTTCAAGCTGCCATCTTTCAACACGACACTAAAAAAGTACACACTTCTTCATTCATTGCTACACTACACCAGTACCGTACGTACAATTTCAGTTTGGGAGAGAATTAAAATAGGATTTTTAACAGCCTACTTCACATGGAATAAATTTCGTAAGATTTCCAAATGCAGATACATTTTTTACATTTGCACCACACATATACGCGTACATTTTTTAAAGTTAGTTTTGCAATTTGCATCGAAGTGGCTTTTATATAAGCTATTACATTCACTGTGCACGTAATTTCGAATTCCACCCTACATTATTGATAGGTAAGAGAGGTATGGGCCAATTTTTGTGTCACGAAAATACGTCCCTTTCAACAAACCGAGCAACAAATTACATGCTGTACTGTAAAATGAACCTACAATATAATATCAGAAATATATGCTTTTGTGTATTTTATTACAAATTTGTCTCCTTACTCGATAAAAAATCATGAACTGTTAGTTCAAACTTCCAAAATAAAAGGACGAAACGGTTGCGAGAAGCTATGTACATCTTCGAACAATACACAACAAACTGTATGAGAAACAATGAAATGACTACATAGCCATTGTACACAAACACACGCATCATATAAGTTAAAAAGATTCCTTTCGATAACAATGAAGTTACAGCTTTCATTTTAAAAATATATCTTCATTGAAGCAAAACATATTTATGATCTCTTGCTATTTATATAGTACAGGATACCTTAGGGTGGAGAAATAGAAAAATCCGGCCTCCGATGTCACATTGCTTAAAACTTTCAAACTTTCTCCCTAGCTATTTTGAAATTGAAGATAACTCTCCATTATTGGTGAAACTTCGTTTGCAAGAAAATAACTCCTGCACTTGTAGGAAACATCATCAAAACTTGAAAATCAGTCACACCGATTCATTCGAGATGGGATATTTCTACAAAAGAAAATCACAGAAATTTAGTCTTATGTCATCTTCAGATGGTTTTAACAATGTTTAATATAATTTTAACAAACCGATTTCATTGTGAATTATGAATCTGTTATGACCACTAAGGCTCCAGTCTCTTCGAAACGTGCTCGAACTCAAAATATGAATGTGGTCATCTTGCTTGTCAGTCCTTGCCGCAAAATCTAAATATGGCGTGCACCATTCTTGGGATAGGTTTCTTTCTAGTCTTCAATGGCGTCATTCATTTCAGTCACATTTTCATTTTTTTGCATGACTGGGTAAAGAAAATTGTACATGGCACACCATTAAGACGACTTTCCCTATCATGTAGCAATAGAAGTTATATCTCCTTGAGAGATGCATTCCGTGATTCCCTATATATAGGCTATCCACCTGCTCTAGTAAGAAAGAAAATCGTTATAGCAACAATTCAGTAAAATATGAAAGTTCATGTTCATAAAACCATTATTTCAGTCTTTTTTTTCTTTCAGGGAAGTTGGACCAAGACATTAATCCCATTCAGTTCCCGGAAACAAACTTTCTCTGCATTTTTGGTACTTCTTGTGCTGGGGCGATTTTACAAACCGGATTTACACATATGGACAGGGGTACATTTGGGAGAATACTACCTGAATTTGTGAAAAAAAAAGCAAAATGTTTCGAAGATATCAAAAAATTGAGTAGGAAGCATCCAGTTTCTTCCTCCCCTATTTCACTATTATTTTTCCCTAGAGATGCACTTTCGAAAAAACTGCAGGGCACATCACATTCTACAAATGGCAACCTGACAACCGGAAAGCAGATAACACGGCAAACGAGCCAAGTTCTGTAACGGGCCGTCTCATCCAGTTCGGCTGAATCCACCTGGATCTATCAACATGACTCCTTTGATATGCATTCCTTCACTCGTTTTGGACAGCCAAATTAGTTTTACGTCAGGGAACAGGCAAGCCCTTAAAATTAGCAGTTTCCACGTGCACGTACAAAGCTGAGTGTTCCGTCCGTTATAAGAACGAAGTCAAATACAAAAATAAATAAATGCACGTGGCTTCTGATTTGAGAAATCATATTGGTTAGAATGGCAGTCCTGCAGCAATCTTGCCAGGCCCGTAGCTAGAATTGATCTCCAGGGGGGGCTCACGGGTTATCAGCGGGGACTTTGTAAACCAAGTCCATTTTTTAAAAAAAAAATATTAAATGAAGGTAAATTATGTGTGTGTGGGGGGCATTCATTTTTAAATGTCATATATTACACAAACACTACATTTATCTACATCTTTTAAAACATCTCTTGAAATGTTAATTGACATACTGAAATTATCCAGTACACACTCCATACTATTTTAGATGATACAGATATGTATATCACACACAAAAAAACGCACAATATTTAATCACAGTGCCTACAGTATATTCCACCCCCGCCCGAAGCAATTAAACTCCCCTTCCTTCCCAAAACTTGGGAGCTGTTGTTGACCTTTGACTCAGATGGGGAGGGAACTTGCATGATGACATCAAAGTCACAGATTTCTGTCTAAACGGGAGGCTGCAACAGGGACAGTGAAGGTACAGATAAAGAAGCTCCCCTATGAAAGAACTTTCTGAAATCTAGAGAATATTTGTACTTGCAGCTATTTCTGCTCATAAACAAAATGAGCGAATGTAATAGATACTGTTCATATTCTGTGGATGTATCCTTCAAGTTGCGAGTTGTCTACATTTTTACTATTCACTGCAAACAAATTATGCAAAATAGTTTACCTAATGTAAAGGGGGGCTGATGGCAGTATCAGATGGGGCTGAGCCCCCCTGGCCCCTGCCTGGCTACGGGCCTGAATCTTGCGCATGGGACTATAGTGGACGTGATAAAGCCATGCCACTCAATGTAACTGCCATATTAGATATTACAGTTGTCGAACTTCATATAATGAGCCGTCATGCAGCTACAACCAATTCGTGGGGAGAAGTAACCCCAAACTAATACATAGGACAGGAACTATTCCTCAGAGGTCACGTGGTTTTGCTTATTTCATTCGGGTCTCACTTATTGCACGTAATGTCAAACACCTTCTCGTGCAAATGCCGCATTTCATCTTCTGGCAACAGGCTAAATATAGCGTTTATGCTAAGAGATTTAAACCTAATCTAACTAGGAAAGCATTCCGCGCTTGCGTCAGATGAAATACGCCGCTTGACCAGGGACGACGCTACAGAGAGGGGACTGAAGCCCCTCCAAAACAGTCCTCAGGCCCCCCTGTAGCCCCCGCGATTTTTATAGTACGTTATATGCATTTCAAGTATAAGTTTTCTTATACTTCCGTTGAGACAAGGACATTACAAAGATCCAAGTGCATTTCCTACTTTAGTAAGATATCAAGATTACTTTATTGCGGTGTGTTCTAAAATCGGAGGGGGTGGAGGGGCACCTGTAGATCTGGCTGGATCACCAATGGTTACTGATCATTTGGTACTAAGTAATTGGCCAATCATGCTTCGCCAAACTTGCTACTCAAGTGGCATGATACTCTGCTGCCAGCTTGGTAGGTGGATGTATTCAGTGGCTGAGAGATTGTTCTGCGGTTGGAGGTTCAAACTGTGCTAATGAATATATGTATATACAGCTAAATGTGTATAATTACCACCTATAAATCGAATCACAATTTTTGGGAATAGGTCTAATAGGTGTGAAAAATTATTTTTTAAATAAGTAAGAGGACGTTCAACATCTAAAGAACCGTCAAGTTTCACTTCTGTTTGTTAGTACCTCATTCTATAGTACCAGCCCGGCAATGACATAACTGTGAGCAGTGTTCTGATTTTTTTCATTATATCCTTATCGTTGCAAATATCCGAAATGGAGAAACACTACGTTAAGGAATCAAGGAGTAGACGAACCACCTATTTCTTTAATGCTAAGCATTTGGGAGATTAAAATAGGGCCTCCAACCCCGGCAGTCTGGCTCTAATGCCGCCTTGTAATCCAGTGGACCCCGGTTCGATCCATCCTTGGTGGAAGCACATTTCATTAACTGGCTGGCATTCCACTATAGGCGTTAGGTGTCGCGCCAATTAGCTTCTGTGCATGGTTTGTGTTATTGCAATGTGCATACCTCATAACAGCTGGATGTGAAGTAACATTTTCTAGTTTGCGGCAAAACAAGTATTACCTTCGTAATTGATTTGGTAACGAGAGATTGAGCCTATCTATCTATTCCATCCATTGAGAAAAAGCTTGCAATTTTTAAAAATTTAAACAAGATTGTAGATAATTTTGTATCTGCTCACATAAACATGTATGTTATTGTAGTTTCTTGCAGTGGTTCTTTTCCCATTTCAGAAAAAAAGTATTCACACTCTTTACATAGAAATAGTGTTACATGTAGCATATGTAGAGTTCAGAGTGAGTAGTTTCTACAGTGTATTTAGTATTGTTGCTATGAATAGTATGTCTGTGATATTATTGCACTAAATAATAGATTAGGAAAGAAAACAATATAATTATGGTATTTTATTTAGATAAAAAGATCCACACATAAGAGTACTTTTGAAGCGGATGGAACAGACCATACATATGATTTATTATTGCGTGAGACTAACATTTGTCATTGGTAAAAATTATACGGTAGTAAAAAGTTTTAGTAAATATAATTTAGTCGGTATTAGTTAGCATGGGAGTAATTTGACGGGAGCAAGGGGAAGCACTTGCCCCCCAAAATTTTCAGATATTAAAATTTAGAAGGGTACTTTTGTTATCCTCCTGGGACCTGACGAAGTAAATAAAGTGTGATTTTTAATTTTTCTCAAATGTAACAGCTATTTAGCAAAATAGTCTTGGACACTATTTTTATGGGATGGAAAACTTTCGTATCCCCCCCCCCCCAAGAATTTTATACAGAAATCTATAGGCCTCGCGCCGTGACTGTGCTTGACCAAGAAGGTGTTTGACTTAAGTGCGATGAGTCATACCCAGTTCATTCTTGCAGTGTTCGAACTTTGGTTTCATCAGAAGGCAAGTAGGGGAGCTTCCCATATCCACTTCAGGCACAAAAATCTATAACGATATTACTACTACATGAAATAAAACGTGATGGTCAAAAGCATATTAAACGTTACTGGCCTTCGTTCGCCTTCCTATTCTCTAAACTTTCTGGATAAACCAATTTATGTGCATAGGCAGTGGGATATTAGAAACATTTCTACGGGAAACGTTCATGCCAGGGGGCCTGGACATGTTACCCCTACCCCAAAGAGAAAAAAAGCGGCTCTCCCTCTACTGAGCCCTCTTACATTTTAGAAAAAAATGACTTATTATGTGACATCACCACATCCAAGATTCTGTATTAACTTTCGACCTTCTGACAATTTCTTACCCCCTCCTCCAAATACAATACTATGGTCTCTCACTTCTATAAAATGTCTTGTTCCCCATATGTCCCTACTGATCTCGTTTTCTATATCACCCCCTTTTTCTTCCAAGTTCTTCATCTAATTCAGAGCCACCAGCCGACGCTGATGGTTGTGTCCCAATTGCGAACACATAAAAGCGAGAAATAATTTCATGTCCTAATTGCGAACACATGAAACTGAAAAACCTGTTTTCGAAAACAGATAGGTAGTGATGCAGAGGGACAGCAGGTTTGACTAACAATAGCCAACCTGATTGATCATGGTATTTTGCTTTGTAAATCCCTCCAAGGTCATTTCACCCTTTTGGTTTGTCCAAGTAATCTGACTTTCATTGGTGTGTTAATGACTCGAAAATCCCTTGGAGCCTAAAGTGATGTGGAACTGCTTCAACAGGAAGCACCGGACAAATAATGTGGAGGGATGGAACCGCAAAATCAACAGTGAGCTAGGTACTCCACATCAGAGGGTTGAAGAAGACCTTATATAAAGCTTAAAGACTGAGGCAGAAAAGTCTAATGGCATGATTCTTAGGATGGTTTGATTGATTAAGTTGGTGTTTTTAATTCCACTTTATGCACAGCAAGCCTAATCGTGACTGGACCTACAGTTTAAAGTGGGATCCGAACCACCATGTGCCTCCATCGGGTATCGAACCCGGGACCCCCTGCTTACAAGGCGACGACGCTACCTACCAGTGCGCCATCGGGGAGGCCCGATTCTTGGTATGGGAATGAGCCTGGAAGATGAAAAACGTTAGAAAAACATGTGGTTTTGTTTCTTTGGACGGGAGGGTGACGAGGAGGAAACTTGTTTACTAACAAGTAAAAGGAGATTGGTGGTATTCCTAAATTGTAAAGAACAGTGTAGTCATTTTTTTTAAAATTTAGGTAGTTAATAATTGTATTATTAAATGACGAAGCTCTTTTCCGTTATGAAGTGTGCAGTACGTATTCCTATAAATATAGGCCACACTTATTATTAAATTATAATATACTTGGGAGACTACTTTAATCATGTCGAATTCTCTATGATCCAACAAAACACTGACCACTCTCAAGTCTGGGAATGGGTTCCTTTAAAAAAATTCGCTAAGAAAATACTAGCAGAAGTGTGAGAGAAAGTTGTAGGTGTCAAGGCAGAAAAATGTGTTCGCAATTAGGACACAGCCCTTCGAGGATATTCCTGTTCAGGCAGCAAGTGTTCGCAATTAGGATGATACCAAGAGGACCCCCCAAAATGGAAAATTTTCTAATAATTCATTGAGCAAATTGCGTGGCATCTCGCATAAAAATCTCACTTCTGGAACAACAAACATTCTCATGAAACCATTTATTTTTTGATTAATTGATAGAATATGCAAACATCACGTTCTAACCTGGTTTCTTCACTTTACACTGTTTTAAGATCATTTTCTCCTTGTTATTCCACTAAAAAAATTAAATTGTCTTACTACATCATAAATTAAGGATTTTTGCTTTTCTTGCAATCAAATGAACGTCGATTTGAAGATGCCACGCATAAATAGTGAATCACAAATGGCGCCAACGTATATGGGCCCGAGTTGACACAATAATTCGTCATATTATTATTATATTTTGTTAGCGTGATCCGTGGCGGAATTCTTATTAAAATCAGTAAATCACATTTTTTTAAAAAAAACGTAATTATGCATTCTTGGTGTGATGGCATAACCTGCATCATTAAAAGGTTCGATGGGGTGCCCAGGGAAGAGGGGAATGGGGACAAACTCTCCACTTTGGAATTGTAGGACAAAATTGGGTATAATTTAACAAACAACCATTGGCGGCGCGTGGTTAGGTTAGGCTAGGAAACACATGGACGTCCGCAGGATTTTTTCCAGGGAGGGGCAAGGAAGGTATTTTTTCCAGGGGGGGCAAACAAGGCACATTTTCCCCAAAAATAGTGTTGTTCCCTAAAAAAAAACATTGCTTAAATTTGAATTTATGGTGTTCATGCAATAATTAACACATTATTGTGGCTAAAATGAAATTATAAGTGTGAAATACATAATTTTTGGTTGACTTTCATTTTCCAGGGGGGGCCACCGCCCCCCCTTCCGGACGCCCATGGAAACATAGTTAAATTTTAGGGTCGTAGTAATATCAGGAATATATATATTTCGTTATTTAAGTATTCGAAACGGAAAATCTTGCGATAAATAATGAGCAATTGTGCATTGTCGGTTGCGATGACTGACCCTCTTATTTTGCAAGTTTGACACGTGAGCGCCAAATTTTAACTTCAGATTCGTGATTAGGAGCCCTAATTTAGTGAGTATGCCGAATTTCAAACAAAATGGAGAAATTCCCGGTATTGTAAAATTGCTCCCAAAATTGCAAACTTAGTTCTTCTCCCTTGCTGAAAATCCTGGGCACGTTTAGGAATACGTGTTCAATTAAAATTGTTTCTTCATTGTTTTTTATTATATAAATTTGAAACGGTGACTTTTTTTTTCCAGGGAATGGGGTGGTGCGTTTCGCCCTGAAACCACAAAAAAAAATATAATGAAATCTATGGCGACAGAGACGCCATACAAAACAAGCATGTGCCACACACAAAAAATATGCACTTTGAAATTAAAGCGTAATTCAGCCGCTGTATACTATTACAGTATCTTCTGTGGTGTTCGAGGGATTTTCCATAAATTTCAGAAACAACTACTGAAGCATCGGTATATAAAATAAACTATATAGCTATATGTAGTTCCTCCTCTTCCCAAGTGCCAAATTAGCAAGCAGAGGGGGGGGGAGGGGGGGAATATATTTACCCTCATCCTCCTTATCTTGAAAGTGCAGCTGGGCAAATCAGACACGTGGATTTATGGGCGACCGTATGTACTTGTGAACATTTCATAGTAGGAAGCAACCAAATTTACGCACGAGATGTTGAAGTATTAGGCAAAGAGTTGGGGGTCCAGTTTCAAGATTGCTAAAGAACAAAAAATTATGATACGCATAAGAGTAAAAAAGCATTATACATAAAAAATATAAATTATTTCAAATCAGCTTCAGCTCTCGTATAACATTTTTTGGAAGGAACACGGTCTCTTTCTAAAAATCAAATCCTTTTTCGTACGGTTTTACAACTGCTCCCTGTGCAGTAATTCCGAACTGTATAAGACCTAAACTATTTTAGCAAAACCAGTAAAATAAACAAGCAAATCAACAGTGTACTATTGGGAAAAACAATTTATCGCAAGGCAAACCTAATTAACACTGATAAAGTTGAAGAAAAACAAACTTACTGATAATGTGGCTTCCGCCGTGTGCAGATGGCCTGCACGCTGTTCAGTGCATTGACATGCCAAGGCGACGTGCTGCGGGCTGGTCACTCCATGGATGAACTATTTTCACTCCTGACCTTTACCACCTATGACGCACAGCCACACTGAGCATTGCACGGGGTGGGAATTCCAGTACAAAAAGTCAGGTGCCCGCTGCTGAGCACAATACCGGCCACGTGGCAACCATGGTGGTGGAACTGCTCCCAAACAACCCCTTCGGCGTTCTCACTTGGGCAAAAAAAAAATAGAACCTGTTACCGCCGCTTTCGGGAACTCCTGTGGGTTAAACAGCGTGGAAAATCCGATTCCCTGGCTCTTGAACCACACCACAATCCGAATCGGTTACTAATAACAGCAACAAAAAATACAATAAAAATAGGAGGCGACAAGGCTCTGTATCGCGATAGCACGGTTCTCGCCGACTAACTGCAACTAATTCTCCTCATTACCGATTGTGGCGGCAGAGTCGCCTCCCACCACGCCACTCTTACCTCTCCCCCGCAAACAGCCAATCACCGCAGCCTGGTCGGATCGGAGTGCTCATTGGGTGCGAGGCGGCCGCAACTTTTCGGTATGCATGACGGGTTGTGTGTCCCCTCTCTCTCGGCTGCTCGCGAGAATTCGAAGCTTCGTTCTTTCCCTTCTGGTTTCGAGGGTTGACAAGGCAGTTCGGAGAGAGGAGGTGGGGGTCTCTTTTTCCTAGCTGCCTGCCTCCACGGAGTGTCGCAGGCACCAGCTCCTCAAGGGGATAAAAAAACAGCAGTCTGTCTGGTAACTGGATAGAGCCACAAGCGTAACTGACACGCACCCACATGCTTGACTTTTGCTGGGTGAGCGTCTTTTCGAATACTTTCCCAAGGTGCGAATTACATCCATGAAGATAACCGTTGCGATGAGAACCCGAGGAAAATTTTCCAAGTAAGATCGGAATCGACGCCCCCTGAAATTGACTAAAGTTTGCATTTCGTCATCAAAAGGAAACGTGTCGACCTCCGTGGAGGAGTGGTTATTATAGTACAGCGGGTCCCGCGTTCGAATCCCGGCCTGGGCTTTATTTACGAGTGTCCCTTCTTCAATTCCATCATATCATCACTCATCCCTATCTTCGTAATTAGCTAAAAGTGTCAGAAAAGCGATGTAAAATAAATCAAAGTGAAGGTTTAAAAGAGGAGAAAGAAAAGGGATATGAAAGAGATATGGAGAGAGAGAGGATAAATAAAGCACAAAGCAGACGGGGAAATAAAGAATCGCGATAGAAACAAGGAAACGTAAGGAAGCACCAGAGAGAAGGGGGAGTGAAAGAAATTAAAATAAGTATAGAAGTGAGTGAGAGACAGCAAAATAATATGGGGAAATGAGACAGAAAACTGGAGAAGAAAACATAGAAAAGAAGTGATAAAGGAAGGAGGAAGTACAAGCGGACGAAGAGATATTTGAGGGGGAAAAGATCAAATACTAAAATAGGAAAACAGGCAATTTTCTTCATTCCAGTGCAGTGGAGTCTATTGACTGACTCCCCTTTGACCCTGCAGTGGCATCTTTGAGCGTGACCTTTCCCGTATCTATCACTGCTGTTATCTTCAGGCCAGACAATTAAATTTTACTAAATTCGTAGACAGTAATAACCTCGCCAACAAGATTAATGCGAGGAGGTGTGGAAAGTAATTTTGGGAGTGCGATGTTGAAAATAAAGGGAAAATGAAACATGCATCTATGCATTAGCCACTACATCAAATACCAATCAACGTTTAGTATACTTCTATGAAAATGTGCCAATAACGTGAGGCGTGTTCGTTTGCTTGATTCTCGTTTCGAAGGGTTTTGTGGCGGTTTTTACTCTTCTAGATTCTTTTAGAAATTCTAAAGCGAGACAGAGTTTGTCTAATTCAAATATAATTCCTACACTTAAACTAAATTCCATGGTACAACAGTCATTTGAGGCCCAGGGACTTCAAAGCGGCAGCGCCACGCGTCGAGTTCCATCTCGGCTATTTTCCAGCTTTCGAGACCGGAGTCCGTCCGCCCTTCCCAATTACTCCCACGATGCTGGGTAGTGTTGCCCACGAGACAAGACTTTGGCCTGTCTCGTCTCGTGGAAATGCTGTGAAATGTTGTTTCGTCTCGAAAATATTCGTTTGTCTCGGGACACATGATCAATCTCGTCTCGTCTCGAATTTTTAAAAGCCTGTCCCGTCTCGTCCCGTGGGCAACACTAATGCTGGGTCAACACCGTGGATCGAACCTGGGACCGCTCGCGCCAAATACGAGATAGCTAACCACTCGGCAAGCGGGAGCTCTAATTCAAATACAGAGGGGTTTAATTGCATGTAATTGCAACTGAAGTAAAGCTAAACCTTCGAAATTCTTATCAAGCATTGCTCAATGAAACAAGCACAGGATGGACGTGGAATTCAAAAGATGGTGATGAACGTCGCCGTTACCATTAGTGGAAGTTCTGTTGCCTTGTAATTAAGGGGTCCCGGGTTTGATCCCAAGTGAAGAAGCATTGTGGTTCTGATCAATTTTCTAAACTGTAGGTCCAGTCCCCATTAGCCTACCAGTGCATAAAATCAACAAACTTTCGAAGACGATGCAGCAACCACCTCGCTTCCTTTTCGTGCAGAAACACTGATTTCGTGAACTCCACTTTCCTTGCAATGACCCAATTCTTCAAAATGTGGCAAGATTTTTAATTTCCTGATCTCAGGAACGATTGGTTGGCCGTCTTAATTCCTACCAGACCGGGGTCAGAGGCAGCAGGCATGCGTGCAAGAGTGTTCCAACTCACGCGAGGCAAGGTCTGGTTTCGGGACTGTCCGTCGCATGCATAATAATACAATGTTTCCTGCCTTCGTCTTTTTATTTCTTTTTCTTAACGACGGTGCCCTGCTGAGAAGCAGTAAAATAATTAAGAAGGAGGAGTCAGCGATTCGAGTACTCACCATGGTAGTACAGACACGCACGAATCTATGAAAGTCCTCAGCAGACTGTCAGTTCGGTGTCGGCGTGCTGTTGAGAAAAGTCGCCCCCCGTGATATTTTGTATGTTTTTTTTTTACTTATTACTATTATATGAGTTGGGTGTCTCCTTAATAATATTATGGAATGGTGTTACAGTATTTCACAGTCATTGACCTATTATGACCCATAACCATGTGTATATACAATATAATTGATTTAACTTACCCTAATTACTACTAACCATAAACAAAACTAACTCTCTTACTCTCACTTGTTTCCACAATATAACCACTAATTAACATAATTGAGTAAAATAAGAAAAAACATAAATACCTCTTCCAGTATGTTTCATCATCAATGAAAAATGCTAAATGTCTAATTATATCAATTGTATATTTATTGTTTGTATAACTAATATCGTTGTCCTGGAACTCCGAATAACGATATACGTACATGTAAGGTTCATTTGGAAATAATAAAAATAATAAGGAGGAAAAGAAAGACGGGGGGACCGAAATTCAATGGGCTCCTGGTGTAATTTTTACGTACCACGACAACAAACGCATACCCCTGAATGTATGCGGGTGGAGGCTGGGCTACTTTCGGGGGTGCCCAAGGGAGGGTTGGTGGAAGTTATAACCCCTCCTTTTGGTCCAGTATTTTAAAACAAAGAACGTCAAAGGCACGAAAATACAAAATGAGGACTGACTACTTAAAAATGTGCACATAACCCCTCCCTTTCGAAAATCCTGGGCACGCTACTCTCTCCCCTCTTATAGTTTTATCTATGGATAATTTCTATCCTTACATTTTGAATGTGTTGTGTTTGTCCTGTGCAAGTCCCTGCACTTTTAACCTTCTAAAGGAGCTTTTCACATCTCCTTTTTCAGGTCATGATTTTAGATAAGACAGGAGGATTTTCCTCGTATACGTTGAAGGGTGAAAATGACCATATGTGCTTTCGCTCGTTCATTTATTCATTCTTTTTTACCATACTACTTTAATTTTTCAAGAACCTGATCATGAGGAATAAGGTCAAATGCTTCTGATAGATCTAAAAGAGAGAGTTACCTGCACAATTATCTGTTTAATTGTTCTCAATAATTGAATATTGATGTTTGTTGGTGAAGAGTGGTCTATAATTTTCTACAATCAATGTGCTCCTTTTCTTATCTACTAGTTTTACTTTTGCTTCTTTCAGACTCGCAGGGAAAATTCATCTGAGAAGGATATTTTTATAATGCATGATAGGGGTTGTGTAATCATATTTTTCACTTCCGTTTTACAATAGGAGCGGGTGTTTTGCCTACCCGTAGAACAAACTGTTGTTAATGCTGTGGATTATTCTATCAATATCCAATATCTGAGATTGGGTGTACATATTGGTTTATGAAAGCATTTTAATCTCTACATTTATTAGTTTGCTTTGGTATTTATTTGAATTTACATAGTTTTGTGCAACAGCCTTGCAATAGTCATAGAGGATGCCTTGCGACTTTCTCATCGTGTTGAAGCATGATGTTTTATTTATTATTGCTTTTAATCTCTAATTGTTTCCTAACAAGTTTTCACATTGACTTACATTTATTATTGAAAGTTTTTATTTGCTTCTTATTATTATCATTCTTAATAAATTGTTTGTAAATTTTCTTATATTTAGTGAAATACATTATTTTTTGGGAAATTCTTCACTATTTTTTTCTAAAACTGATGACTCTTAATTCGGTTACCCATGGTTTTGATTTTTATATTTAATTTTCAAATAGTTTTTCGGGGAATTCTAGTTCAAAATAACGTGAGAATATTTTTAAAAAATAATCATAGACTGCTGAATACATGTTCGCATGTTTCTTTACTTAGTAAATATTTGAAGTGTAAATTTTTATCTTCGGTTAACTTTCGTTTAGATGCTTTTGTTATACAGATATCTAACTAGTTTCCTTTCCCTAGTGGTGGAGAATATACTTGAACATGACGATCTGGAAAAACCGGTGAAGATTTCTACTTCAGATGTGCAAAATATCATTGTTAATTAGAATTTGTTCTGGGGCACTCTTTGTATTGATTACTCTTGTAGGTTGGTTGACCATCACCTTTAGATTATAGTTGACCTTGAGGATCTTTATATTGCAGTTTTTGTTTTTGTTAAAGTCAATATTAAAATTCCCAATTATTGCTGCAGGCTTATTTCTTGTTTGACAATGATTCTGAATAATATCCATGTTTTTAAGGAACACCTTTAAATTGCAATATGGTGTTCTGCATATTGTGACTATTTTTAGTTTTGCTAGTTCAACTATACGGATTTCAAATTGTTTCTCCGCATTTAGATTCTTTAGTTTCCATTCCCCTCCTAATAAAAACGCCTTTACCTATAACATTTCTAAAATAGTGTGAAACTAGGTCGAAATTAGAAACATTTGTGAGTAGAATCTCATTTGAGTAAGTCAAATCACTCGTATGTATAATTTGTCTGCTAGGAGAACTTCCATACTTAATTTCTTACATATATGTTCGAACTTTGGGCACTTGGGTGAACGATATTCAGGGATCTCTGCATTCTGGCACTTGCCATTTTTCTGGAGACAAATTTAAATCAGTGACAACAAATTCAAATCATCCATCTGGAGGGGTAAGTTCGTATTTTGGGGGAGGTGTAAGGGTAAGTTTAGTGAAAAATGTTAGGGAGTTTTGAGAAAATTGGGGTGTGTGGAAAAATCACTGGCCCCCACCATCCGTTCACCAAGTATTTCTGCCGGCGACGTCACTGCTGTCTGAAACTGTTATCCGACATTGCGTTTTCCTTTTATGCACGCAAAATATTACCTAGCGCAAGTAAAGGCGAAATATGTGCATTGATAACAGGCGAGCAACGCCTAACCACGTGCTGGAGAGCACGAACTCAACGCGCCAGTGAGCAGCGTTGCCATCTTCAGTCAGTACAATTTCCCTTTTCTAGGTACAAACTTTCGCAGTTTCACCCAAAATTTCCCTTACTCGCCGAAAAATTGAAATCGTAATGACAAATGTTCTCAAAAAAACACTACGATTGATTTATTTGTTCATATTTCTGTTATTTTACGTCACCTTTCTTCATAAACTGATGATTGCAGAAGCACAACAATGCCTGCAAGTGCAAACCCAGGGTTCGGTTGGTTGATTTGGTTTATTTTACTTCGATTTTCTGGCACTTTTCTGCCTCATCGCCAAGATGAGGATGAGTGATGAAATGTATGTATAAAGGGACACTCACACACAAGGAACATCCATGCCCAGGCCGGAATTCGAACCTGGAGCCACTCCTGAGCGAGTGAATGAAAAAAATAAGATTAAGTTAACATTAGGTGTGATTATTTCAATCATTTTAGGGTGATAAATTACGTAACGAAATAACACTTCAAAAAAGCTTGCATTGCATCTAATATACTTATTTCCCTGAGATGTTCATATTTTCCCTTTTGACTGAAAATTTTACGTGAGCCTACAGACTTTCCCTTCGTGTGGCAACACTGGCTGATGCGCAGCTGTTTCGCCAGAGAGTTTAGAGCTCGACAGACAGGAAGCTCTGCTCAGGGGTCGCCCACCAAACCGGTTTGGTTACGTCATGGAGTTGCAGGTCTTGAAAACTGCCTCATCGTTCTTCGCCCCCTTGCTTTTCTTTTTCCAGAGGCACCGGGGCGTATTTCTCCTTTTTAGAGATAGGGATAAATATAGCCGGCTCTGACTGCTCTGTTCTTGAACGCAAGTGGCCCGTGGCTATTCCTACATTTTTTTATTTTCTTTTTAACCTAACACGGTGGTAGAATCAATTGAAGAAACCGTAACGAAGTAGCCAGCCAGCTTCGTTTCCTGGTTGCACTTGCCAACTCATCCAATACCTTCAATAATTTTTATCTTAATTTGCCTTTTCCAGTTGTTTAAAATTAGGAATTAATCAAAATTTAGAATAGTTCGTTTTCTGGAGTACTCTAAAGCCAGACAAGCATGATAATTTTTCTTGTTTTTTTATTTTGATTTGTTTAATTTAACTTCGCCTTTTATGCAACTTTTGGCTAGTTTGCGAAGATGGGGATGAATGATGATTTGTAGAAATTGATGAATGGACACTCACAAATATCAATGTCAGGCCGGGATTCGAACCCGGAACCCCTGGCGGGGGGATTCTCGCACACTAACCAAGCGTCAGATTAATATTGAAAACTATGAACAGAAAATATTTTGTTGTTAAGGATAATCAATAATAATAACAATAGTAATAGTTTATTTAAAATGCTGAGCACAGTATGGAACCTGATAGAGCACTTAGTCATGTAAAAAAAAGTACAAAATTGAACTGCAAAATATGTAAGATGTAAGTAGATGTAGTTAGAGCAACATATTTACATTTCAAGTTATAGTTTTCAACAAGATCTTCTATTATACCTCTATTAGTAACAATTGTTAATAATAATAATAACAATAAAGGCAACAGTGGCTTGCCCAGGATTTTCGAACGGGGAAGGGATGGGTTAGATGTACGTTTTAGTAGTCAGTCCTAATTTTGCAATCTTTTTCTACCATTGATGTTCTTTTTTCAGCAATATTGTGCCAAGGAGTGGGTTATGACCGCCACCATCCCCCACCCCCGTTGGGCACGCCACTGAAAGGTTAAGTTACATTGCAACATTTGGAGATAAAGTGATCAGCACCAACTTGTGGCACCCTACCGACTGGACCAGGACGGCTTCAATAATAGAAATAATAATAATTGTATGAATAGACAAACAGATTATTTTTTTAAAAAAAATGTGATGTAAAAGCACCTAATCCCTACATAGCTCATTTCACTAAATTTATATACCTGCGCCCAATATATTCATGAGCCTAACAACAGCAGAACTAACGCAGTGGAAAGGAACTCAGAAGTCACGTGGTTTTGTTTACATCAACTTCGGTCTTGCGGTGGAACAGTACTTGAAATGAAGGTGGACGAGGGAGGATGGTATTCCTCTCAACGAATTTATGCAAATCATCCCCCAACTGTTACATTGTTACCAGTGGGGGACTTATAAAATTTGCCCCCCTAGGCTATTCTTTGTTTTGGGCACTGCCAATAGCTTTGTTACCGTGGTACTTCATTTCAACCGTCAATATCCCTCGACTTGTCATCCAATTGATGGCATTCAAAATGTTTATATTCGTTTCTTCTAGGAACAATTGTTTATATTCAAGCACTGTCACGTGACTTCGCGGGGCTTCCCTTGCAGCTGCCATAGACCTGCACTTCGGTTATAATGCAGTACTGATGTTATGATGCAAGAAGTTATTCAAACGCTAGGAACTTCTCTCTTCTAACTTCTCTCATGAAATAAGCAAGTAAAAGGACTTGATATGTTGTTTCATTTTGCTATTATCAAAATAGTAAGGAATTTTAGTAGTCTATAATGATCTTTTCCACTTCTGGCCCTTCAGCGTGTAGCCTAGGATATCCTATTGGCAAATCCCCCCCGATTGTTATCATGTTTAACCTGCTAGGATCACCAAGCTACCCTTAAGTTTCAAGCAAACATTCCCACTCCCTCACCTAGAAATTGCGAATCTAGGACAATTGCGATGAAGCCAAAATCACGGACAATTGCGATGATCTTGACGGTGAAGGTTATTTTACAAATTAATGGTAGGACGACGATCAGGACCTAACCTAACCTAACCTAACCAAAGGCGCCACAGAACTAATAATGCTGTAGAAGGTTGGAAGAACAAGGTAAATAGGTAGCATGGAAGACCGCATCCAACAATTCAGGATGGCCTGACTCAAAAGCCAAGCAGAAGACACCAACATTAAGTGCATGCGGATGGAACTTAATCTAGAAGGTCAGAAAAGGAAGAAGCGTGACATCAAAATCGACGAGAGAGTTTTGGGAAGTATATTCGCACATATGGGGAAACGGACGGGTGACTTCAAAATGTGTCTGTTGGCTCTAGCCCATGTTCGAAAACTTGATTTAATCAAATTCCCAGCCGAAAATATCAATACATATTTCACACAATTCTCTTGTAAGAGATATTGTACGGGGTGTTAAGTCACACTTAAATTTCATAGAAGATTTAAAATGTCATCGCAATTGTCCACCCGTTCTTTCACTTCTAACTGTATTCATCGCAATTGTCCGCCAATGGAGAATAGTATTTTCCACGGTGATCAAGTCACCAAGAAAGCAGGCCAAGATGAAAGACAAGAGAACAGTCTGAAATCAAACGCATCCAATATCACATCAATATTGTTCCAATGGCTTGCAGTTGCATACTATGCATTTCACTGAGCCTTCTTGCATAAAGGTTCAATAAAACTTAAGGTATCAAAACCCAAAACACATCTGGTACTACCACGCATTGTCTCTTCGAGTGCATCTGCCATGCCACTACCTCTTTCCATATATGAACCAGGTTGCTTGCATCATGACGTCACCATGACGTAATACCAGAGAAGTGTGGGAAGGATATGGAGAGTGTGAGGGCACGAAAGCGTGGGGTTACCTTCTGGCGCGAACGCAAGGGTGAAAAATCTTTATACGGGAGGAAATAAAAAAAAAGTGTTTTCTTGTTTTGTTAGTAGTAATGGTTGGTTGCCTGCTGTGAGCTCCTCAATGCATATGTTTCTTTCAGGAAGAAGACATCCGATTGACCGCTTTTCATTAATAAACCGGAGTGAATGAGTCATTCACAGGTAGTACAACGCGCCTTCAGGTTTTCTATATCTTGCGTTCCAAGTATAATTGCTGAAAGATGGAAAACAAAATGCACCCAATTTCATTTATGACCGTATGTGTAATTGTTGGTTGCTTGGGTTCGTTGTTCATCCAAAGCAGTATCCTCCCAGTTAATCCCAAGGCTCGACCAAACATCCTCCCCGCCTAACACTTTCTACTTCAGGCGATAGGATGAATCAAGCGAAACAATGGAATGCTTATTTGTACTTGAACCAATATTTAATGCATTTATGAATTTCATCCTATTGTTAGTTCATTAAGACTGGTATATTAATATCCATTCGTTTTTCTGTTAATCTTAGTACTTATACACACACACACCCACCTCAAAGAGCAAGATGAGCCGCAGTAACTCAGTCGTTAGGACGTCTGACTACCATGCGAGAGACCCGGGTTTGGCTCCGGCGGCCACCCAGCGTCGTATGAAGTGGATACCTGGAGGAAGCTCTGGGGGTCAAAGTGGTCAGGGGCATGGTGCTGATCATATCATCCCCACCTTCGGCCGTGATCAAGAAAGTGTGAGGCCCTAACTCCACACTCCCCTATACGCCTTCATGGCGTGGCGCAAAGAAAAGGAAAGCACTTTACTTTATTTTTTACTCAAAGAGCAAGTTGAAAATGACAAGCATTTAATGCATTATGCGATATATGACATTGTTTATTGAATTCCATTAAAGGAAACATTACTCTAAGCTCGAGCATGGACTAATTGTGTTTAATAATTCAAAATTACTAGTTTTGCTTAGAAGTAAGTTTTATATATTGGCAGTTATTGCAGGAACATGGTAACTTCAAACTGAAGTGAGGGAGCAACACTATTACATTACATTACTAAAGGTGAAAATATGCCTCGTTCGCTCCACTCCCCCCCAGGAAAAATACATCGTTTGGCCGTCTCTGGAAAGAATCCTGAGAACATACATGCGGACTACAGTTTAACGTGGGATCAGAAACGCTATCTGCCTCCACCGGGTATCCAACCCGTAACCCCGGTTACAAGGCGACGACGTTACAAGTAAGTCCACGACAGGGATGCTGTTACACAGGGTATTTATTCTCTGCGTTGTTGATTCTTGAACCAAAGAGAAAATTAATTGAATACTGAGGTTGTTGGGTTCAAGTAACTATGAACTTGACTACCTGAAAAAAAAAAAATCTCAGCGGGAAGAAAAACTGCGTTTCAAGACCTAGCAGTAAGTAATGCACCCCTTTACAGCATAATTCGAGATAATTGCAGAGACTAAGAATGCTAACTGCCGTGAATGGCTACAGCGAGCGCTCCGAAAGCCTCTCAGTTACGCTCAGGTGGTGCTAATGACATGACCAAACATCTCGTAATGAGAGAGCACCTGGAAGAACACCCAACGCACCAGCGACAACAGCTCGGCAAATGAGATGTCCAATCAGTTACGTAACGTGGTAATGAATAACTGCATTATCATGATCGTTGCGTTAGCAAAATGGCTGCCTTCTTAACGAACCGTTGAATGCGTGTGCTCATGTGGGAAATTGGGTTAAAAATGTCTGCAGCAAGAATGGGTGGCTTGATGTGCTCGTTGCTACTGCTCATTGCTGCAATATCGGTCGTGCTCATGTTTAGAACTTCGAGAAATCTGCAAGCTCTATATTGTCTGTCTAGCCAATGAAATTGTATTTTTGCATCTCTGTGTCAACTGTCTTCTTCCGGCCCTTAATCTTCATCATTCTCAAGCCATCAGCATTCTGTATATTCCTTGATCTTTCGTGGCACATTTTCTATTGGATATTAAGTCTATTGACATCGTTTCCAAAAACCATCCTATTCGTTGAGGTGTTATGTATATACTAGGAATGGCCACAAATTCAGAATAACAGATGTCTGGATTTCAAATTATCCCATATCCGATTCGGATGCAACGGATAATCTTGATATACGGATAATCTGGATATTAGACTAATACGGTTATTCTTGATATCCGAGTATGTCTGTGTATTCAGATCGCTACTTACTTATTCAAGTTCAGTAAGTTATTCTGGTAAGAATGGTGTCTGAAATTAAGGAAACAATTACCAAATAAAGGATCTGCTCACCAAACTGGGAATTTTATATTATAAAATGTATATCTCTTACGTTTTTTTGTTACGGTGGAAAACTTTGGGCATTTATACTAAACTTAGTAATGCCGAGATCTGTTTTCGGCATAAAAAAAATATGAGGAGAATCCGAAAATTGGATAAACAGGCAGATTGGATGAAGGATTTGTAGAGAATCAGTACAATAGATACACGAACATGGCAAATAAAAGAATATGCGGAGAGACAGTAGAACGGATATATGATTAATTCAATGTTCTTCAATTAGCATGTTCAAATCTTGTAAGAGACTTTATCTAGGTCTGGAAGCTCCGCGTCCTAAAGGTTAGCGCTCTCCCCGTTGGAGCGAGCGATCCTGGGTTCCATCCTGACTGGAAGCTCCAAAATTGCCGTGAGGACAATTGCGGAGCTACTTGGAAGCAGTCGCAGCAGATTCCGGTCTCGATAGCCAGAAAACAGCGGCGATGGGACACGATGTGCTGAGCACACATTACCCAATGAAAAGCACCTTGAAGGACTTTGCCCTCTAAGGGACTGTTCGCACCAAGAGGTTTGGTTTACTTAGTTATCTTCTGGACAATGTTTCTGATCACAAGTTCCTTATGCATAAGAGAATGCTTCTTCATAACTGCAAGTTTGTGTACTACAGGCGACTACCAGGCACGTATCCAGGAATTCCTTTCGGGGGGGGCTCAAAACCATTTTTTTAAGGGGTATAGTAAGAACCTCACAATTGTGTGTTTAAGACCAGAGGTGGCAATTGGGTTCCAAAACGGGGGGGGGGGGTGCGGAGGGCGCTGTAAGGAAAGTTTACTTTCTCTTGGTAGCCAAGGCTTAACATTAAGAGGTCATAATGTTCAGGTAAAAAAATTAAAAATGGGGAGCAACTATCCCTTAAATCGTTGCCACTGTAAGGCTATCATTTTAATCAGAACGTGAAATCGGAACATTTTTTACCACTCGACTCCTCTGTGCCGGAACCATCTCAGTATGTGGGTTTGTCCATTTCTTCTCATCAGGCATAAAATCATCTATGGCGTCTTTGAGTGTTTTTACGAAGCTGTTACACATGCACGGGATGGACAATCCACTCGACAACGCGAGATTGAAATTGTGGGCTGCGAACTGGACGCAGACAGCTCTCGAATATTTCTCTCTGATTCGAGCCTGAACACCACTAACGTGTCTTGTCCTCCCATTTTTTCAGCTCTTATAAAAGCCGAAACCCAACACATTGTTCAGATTCAGGCCTTAGCACTCACAAGTGTTCAAAAATGCCTGTCACAGCTTCCGCTGTCTTGTCATATATCGTCACGAAACAAAGGAAGTCTTCTCGAATGCAGGTGGATCACGAAACAATTAATGCACAGTGAAAACCCTTCCGTTCCCAACACATCTAATGTTTCGTCTCCCAGTATGATGAAATGCTTACTCATTTATCTCTAGTGACGTGCCCAAGAAAGGTTTGGTGAGGTAATAACCCCATTTGACCCAGTATTCTTAAAAAAAAAAAAAAAAAAAAGGAACGTCAAAGACAGGGAAAAAATGGCAAAATCAGGACTGGCCACCAACAATAGTATGCGTAACCCCTCTCCCTTCCAAAATCCTGGGCACGCCTCTCTTGATCTCGGACACATTTTTTAAAATCAACTCACCAGAAGTTTTTATCATCGTATTGGAGATTGAAGTAAGATGCGTTCTTCCTGCAGGTTTGGATATGATCCTTAAGGGTGCTGTCGTCTGTCTGCCTTCACACCTAACCTTAACAAGGCCCTAATTTTCCATCCTTGTGACTTGGATTTTCAAGACTTGGGAAGGTTTCAGACCGAAGGGACACGCCATACATGTCGATTGGAATGTGCCAATCAACAGCAACGTTTCACACCGTACCGACACAAAAGGTCGCACAAACCTAATCTTCAGCCGACACGGTGTGAAATCTCCCTTATTAGGCCACTGTCATTGTCACCTCGAAGTAGTAGCTCTTGTTGACCACAGAAAAAATTATCCTCAACCGGTGATAATGCTCCTCAGTTTTCTTCTCTCTCTCTTATATTTTCTGTGCTTGTTCACTATACAGGCAACACCTTACAATTTGATATACACAGGACATGTACTATGTAGACATTTTAACGAAAAATCGGTTGAAGTCAAGGATGGCTAGGTGGCTCAGTTGGTAGAGCCCTGATTTGGGTCCTGGCAGAGCCTGCAATTACCGCCTTAAATGTCTACATATGCAACATCATCTTGCTATCTCTTCTCAACAATCATAAAATTTTCGGCTGTCTCTTTATGGTAGTTAAGTGTTTGAATGTGTTTCGAACCCAGTAGGCTTAAACAAAAGTATTTTTTTATTCCATGAAATTCTCGGACTGCATATACGAAATTTAATTCTGGCAAAACTAAATCATCACTCAAAACTTTGCTTTTCAGTTGATCTATGCAGTTTATTTCTGTTTTAATAAACCACTCCAATATCCGGTATTGCTGAAATATTCACTTTAGAGAGAGAGACCTTTGATCTCTTCGGCCCTCGAACCGTGCTAGCGCTACACTGAGGCCCCGGAAGTTCCGCTGTCGTCAATGTCTTCATTTTCGAATCACTATATATTATAAAGCAACCAGAGTACGCTGACTGATCACTAATCGACTGTATGAATTGTCACACTTACCTCTGAAATCTCATTAACCGATTCTTTGTACAGATCAACCGAAAAATTGAATCCACGTATTTACATCCTCATTATATTCTAGAACGTTCCGCAGATAAAACGATTCGTTAATATCGCCAGTAGTTGACTCCTTCTCTCATTCAAGAACGTACCCTCTCCCGCCTTCCAGAGATTAGAAATTACAACGAATCGCCCTACGTGTGGCGCTACCTTTGTTGTGCAGCTTCCAAATGCTGACAAGTTTCTACATAGTGCTCAAGTGCGCTGCGACAACACCGAAAGCTCAAGAAAAGTGTACGTGCAATATTATCAACAACAGTTTTATAGAACATTCTCCGTCTTGCCTCGATAATTGTATATCTCCTTAAATCATCGTCACATTATTCAAAAGGCCAAAAACCTTATTTTATCTAGTGTAAAATAAAAAAAATCATTGGGGGGGGGGGGGGGCTCGAGCCACCTCAACCCCAGCTTGGATACGTGCTATTAACAATGACAGGGTTATAGAACATTCTCCATCTTGTCTCGATAATTATTTCTCCCAAATTATCATCACATTATTCAAGAAACCAAAATCCTAATTTTATCTAGTGTAAACAGAAACAATTCCTGAAGGGGGCTCGAGCCTCCTGATTCCCACCTTGGATACGTGCTATTGACAATAATAGGGTTATAGAACACTCTCCGTTTTGTCTCGATAATTATTTCTCTCAGATTTATAAATTTATTATCTTCACAATATTCAAGACGCCAAAAATCTAATTTCATCTAGTGTAAATTGAAAAATTTCCTGAGGGAGGGGGGGCTCGAGCCATTAACAATAACAGGGGTATACAACATGCTCCGTCTTGCCTCGATAATTATTTCTCTTCTTACATTATTTTCACATTATTTAAGAAGCCAAAAACCTAACTTTATCTAAAGTAAACTGAAAAATTTCCTGGGGAGAGGGTCGAGCCCCCTGTGCCCCATCTTGGATACGTGCTATTATCAATAACAGGGATACGGAACATTCTCCGTCATGCCTCGATAATTATTTCTCTCCTTAAATTATTGTCACATTATTTTATTGCACACCACAAGAAATCAAAAACCTCATTTTATCTAGTGTAAACCTAAAACTTTCGGGGGGGGCTCGAGCCCTCTAAGCCCCCCCTCTGGATACGTGCCTGGCGACTACCAATCTGTATTTTCACCTTTCTTAGCGTTGTCGACAGTTATCGATTTAGATATTCTTATATACAAGACGTATAATATACTTATTAATATTCCATTAGGAATAAACCTCCCCGATGGCGCAGCGGTAGCGTCGTCGCCTTGTAATCAAGGGGTCCCGGATTCGATACCCGGTGGAGGCACAAGTTGTTCGGATCCCACTTTAAACTGTAGGTCCAGTCCCGATTAGCCTTACTGTGCATAAAGTGGACTTAAAACACTAACTCAACAACAACAACAACAAAAATAACTAACTCCATTAGGAATGGGGCCTCCTCGATGGTGTAGTGGTAACGTCGTCGCTTTGTAACCAAGGGGTCCCAGGTTCGATACCTGGTGGAGGCACATGGCATAGTGGTTCAGATTACACTTTAAACTGTAGGTCCAGTCCCAATTACCCTTCCTGTGCATAAAGTGGACTTAAAACAACAATTACATTATGCATTTTTGTTTCAGTGCAAGCTATATTGCACACTGGCAACACTTTTTACTGGAAATGCAACTCCATACACGGCCTAGCAGTACATAGAAAATGCCAAGATTTTGGTATGCCATTCATCTCAAGCTCCAGAAACCTTTTTTTCTTTTTTCTTTTCTTTCTTTTTTTTTACAAAAAGTGCAGAACTTCGAGATAATTTTCGTCGCTCTTTTCACTTTACAGGCATTGTTAATGTGCTCATAGGGTATAATGCCTAGAGAGCTTGCAATTCTAATGCCCACACTTAAAACTTTACTGGCCACTGAAACGATAAGCAGAATGGAATTTCATAAGACGGAAATAGCCTGTGCAAGACTATTTCGAAACACGTTCACGTGTACAGAAATTCCTTACCTTGGCACCTTGTCACTGCGACCAATACACAGGGTAAATATTTATATTAAAACACCTAAGAATGCTCTTATTTTAACATTCTAGTTCCTATTTCGCAAACCAAAACGAAGAGCAAGTAAATTTGATACTTGGATTTCATCACATTGCACAAGAGATGGGTTGCTTGGAAGAAAAAGTCAAAATTATTGAGAAATGGTCTGCTTCTTCATTTGAATTCTTGATATCAGCATTTCCATGATTTTTACAGTAATATGTTAAGCAGTATATGTTGCATTAACTCCTGATAAAGAAAGATTTAGAAAATCGTTAAGTGAAAATTCAAGTTGAATGGTCTGTGATGGAATCATGAACGTCACTCAAAATTTGTTAACTAGTTCAGATCACGTCTAAACTCAAGTCAAAATAAGATAAATAAACAAAATGTTTCCGGAAAACACGAAAGATATCTAGCATGAGGATTGAATCTTTGGAAATCATGGGTTAAATAAATTCTGTGTACAGGAATGGAAATAGTTTGTCGTTAATGTGGAGAAATAGATATTAGGTTGGTCCTACTTGTACACTCACCTCACATAATACTCCGGCAGTTTGTTTCTATATACAGCATATTTGCAGAAGATACAATTGAGCATACAAATCAATATACGCTGTACAAACACACAACTTCGTTGACACTGTACACGTGCAAAGCTATTTTGTATTGCGGATAATTTTGGGTGTAGATAAGCTGAATATCAAACCTAACAAACGCTTGAAAGCAAACCGGAAGAAACGTATTCTGACCCTCGTTGGTCCAGAGATGACGTTTGATCTCTAAGAGAGAAAGATTTGTCAAATTGGGACCTGAATTTGCTAAATATATTGTCACATACCTTGGTGATCAACCTTAGTAATACACTTTTTCTGTAAGAAAGGAAGAAAAACAAATGATTACACTAGCGTACGTGTTTTTGGAGTTGTCACGTAGTTGCGTTCTAGGTAGAGGCGGTCGTAAATACTATTTTTAACCTTCATTATAAAAGCTGTTCAAAGACCAAAATGGTAATCGGGCGTCATTTCCACATTTACTTCTTTGTTCTTTTCCTTAGTTCCTTACTGCTTTCATTAAACATTTTAATTTTCTCTAAATTTCGGGAAAGGGCTGTAGCCCCATAAGCTCCCCCCTACGTACGCCCGTGAAGTGCATGTCACCCAGCTGTTAGATACAAGAAACGCAACTAAAACAATGCGTCGTGTTTGAATGTGCTCTCAGAGCAAACGAAAAATCGCTGAAGCTTGTGCGGTGTCTAAATTTGTGTTTGGACACCCCTGTTGCAAGTGTCCACGTCAAAAGTTTAAACGACCTCTCGGTTGCCCCAGACAGGGAGTGGGAGGCGGAGGGAAGAAGGTTTACGAGTGAAAGAAACCACGTACGCTTCACCACGCAGGACCAGCCTGAAGTTGAGAGACCTTTTTTTTTTACACCCCTCTCGTTTAACTCCCGACGACATAAAAAGAGGAACTTTCTTTGTCAAATGCGTTACAATGAACCAATTCAAGTGGCTCACCAGGGTATGGCGGAAGGCTAAATAGAGGAAAAACTGCCCTATTTATAGATTCCTTAGTCATGAGTGGCTTTTTATAATATGCTCACACAAACCTGATCCCATTGTCCCCGAAAGGGGAATACTGTAAAATGCGCACAAACAGGGTAAATTTCCTTGCCCTTAAACTAGTGTTAAAACATGATTTAATGCAAGATCCATGTTAATCCATGTTAGAAATTACAAATGTAATTTGGTTGATTGGGTCATAACCCGCCCCCCCGCCCCTTTTGGGTCAGTATTTCTAAAAAAAAAGTACGTCAAAGATAGGAAAAGATGAGAAAACGAGGGTTGACTACTAAAAAAATCTTGGGCCCGCCACTGCAAGGGGATGAATGATGATAAGATGAAGGAACATTCATAACACTAACTGCCAAGCCGAATTTTTCTTGTGTGAGGCCGGATCTATTTTAATGGTGTGAGTAATAATTATTATTCACACGGTCTGTCTAATGCACTTTTCAAAATTTATTCTTCCCTATGCTGTGTGTATAATAATTATACACACCCTATGGGCCTATAGTAACAAAGTCGATTCATACACACATTTGTTTTCAAAGAAACTGTGTATAAGAACAGTGGCGTGCCCAGGGGGGGGGTTGGTGGGGGTTAAAACCCCCCCATTGGTTTCGTCATTTAAAAAAATTCAAAGCAGAAATACATTTTATTTCATAAATCGCCAATATTGTAAAATGTTTACATTTGGCAATGAGAAATGTATTTGCTTCTTCAATTACTTTTGATAATATTGGAGTTGAGTTACAGCAATGCACAAGCATTCATTCATTCCTTAGTCACTGAAAAGGAAGTAGAATTTCCTTCTCAGTATGGTCAAGAAAAGAGCCGCAACCCTTGGAATGCGAACTGAAGGAATCCCTCCTCCCCTTTCTTTCACCCACGATGACCCTCTTAGGAGAATGACCCTCCCTTTCCTGTTACGACAGTGCTGCTAACTTCCCTTTTCTTTCTTTCCCCTTCTTATACCTTTTATGCCAGCAGAGCAAAGTTCTGTGAGATTTGAATCACTACAATTAGTAGGCAAAGTAAGTCAAAATCTTATTTCGCACCTGGATGCATATTTATTTCAAAATATCAATAATTATAATAATAATAATAATTGTTGCAGGCAGTAGCGAGGCATGGTTTTACGAAGGAGGCAAGCGATGTTTTGTACAATAGCATGCCGGGAGGGAGGGAGGGATGCGTTATATAGCGCAACTGGCCCAGTCAGTTTCATAAACAAAATAAAAGCAATTAATATGCCAAAATATTATACGTTTTACTCTTGTGCTCTTTACAAATTAGATATTTTTTTCTCAACCAATTTCCAGCCTTCAGTTTATTGAATTTTCTTGTAACATGTGTGAAAGATCTCACTTGAATTTGTGCGTAAATAATTTAGCAGTTGCCAACACTACTGACACTGACACTACTGGTTGCTGTCAACACTGGTGACGTAATTTGAGCTGGACCAAGTTGGATGCATGTTTCAGACATTCGACCGCCCGGTATCTTTGTCCCAAGTCCTGGTGTTCTCTGGGGTTGTAGCGAGTTGCAGTCTGCAAGGTAGCAAGTTGAAGTGGTTGTGTTGTGTGTTACGTTTCTGCGTGTGTAATAGATTTTTGACGTGGAACTAAAGATGAATAGAGAAAAGAGGAGAAATACGTATTAGATTATTTCCAAAAGAAACAAAAAATGGAAGTTGAAGCTTCACCTTCCACAAATAGAACGTCAGAAAAGGTCGATTTAAGTTCAGAGGAATTCCATCCGAATTGCGAGAGTGAAACGTGCGAACTTTCAGACTCTTGATATTCAACAAGAAGGCATAACAGAAGATATTGCAAACCTTGTTGCAACATTATGTCAAGGAACTGTCGAGGTAAGTGACGTTCATTATTTGATAGCAGATATATCCATAGACGGATTTAGAATTGTTTTTCTGGGAGGGCACAGCATGTGCTGTAAGCATACAATCGTGTGTGTGCAGGGGAGGGGGGTGCCCGCGTGTGTATGTCTGGAAGACGTGTGTAGGATGTCACCCTATATCACCAATAAACTTTCGCAGGGCGAGAGAACATGAAGATGAACAAGTTCCCTCAATGATTTCAGGGGCCTCACCGATGGTGGTGTAATCAAAGAGGTCCTGGGTTTGATCCCCTGTGAAGGTGCATTGCACAGTGGTACGTATCCCGATTTAAACTTTAAGTCCAGTCCCGATTAACGTATCTGAATATAAAATGGACTTTACAATCATTTACTTTTTGTTTTGTTCACGAACCCTCGAAAAACGATAGATCCACCAAGGCATTTGAAACCCTGGCGTCGGAGCAGTGGCACTAGTGTCGCTAGTTAAAGCCACGGGGAAGCCTGTGGTTCACGTATTTTCCGAGGTCCCAGAAAGCTTGGTGCTACTATACAGTGTATATGTATGCAACCACATTATAAAATCAGTTTTATTATTTTGTAGGAAAGGGATAAAATTTGTATTACGACACGGGATAGACTAGATAGGCATCCTATTAACTGTAAATATTCCTTACAAATCTTCTGAATATTTCTCTTATACAAACGCAACAAATACAATAAGTAATATACGTGTGCAGTAATAAATTCATTTTCTGAAAGCATCTTTTCTGGCATCAGTGGTCGAAGTAGGTGATGCTGCCTCCAGTTAAGAAAGTTTCACAAATCATACCCCCAATTAGAATAATTTTCATATTGAGCATCCTCCACCTACTGTATTGTCTCCATGTTGATCCATACAAGGATGTACCCCATCGCATTTCCAAAATCGATCAAATATCCCCTCCCTTTTCGGCTACGAATTTCTATTTCGAGCACTGTCTGGCAAGATTTTGTCGGGCTCAGTGACAGATCCTGTGGTGCGGTACTGGGCTTCGGAGGGGAAGGGGGGAGTGGCCCCTTCAACAGTTGGTTTCGCAGTTCCATAACGTTAACATTATACACAATTCCTCTCCATAGACCTAATATGAAAATGAATATGACACATTAATGACACTGTAGTAGAAAATGTTAATTACTGAAGGGGTTCGTATTTGTTTATCGACTGTCAAACAAATGTTTTGACCAATAATATAATAATACAATGCCAAAAATGTACACAATATTTAGCAAATCCATCTCCACAACAAGCACAATGTTGATTGAATTGATGTTTTAAATCCACTTTATGCACAGTAAGGCTAATAGGGACTGGGCCTAAAGTTTAAAGTGAGATCCGAACCACTATTAGCCTCCACCGGGTATTGAACCCGGAACACCTTGATTACAAGGCGACGACGCTCACACTGAAATGAAACTGTGGTATCGTCATCTTGCAGCAATGCAAAGACGTCCAGTAAATGTTCTTGAAGCAATTGATACATGCATTGAAGTAATATTTCCCTGGGTAAACACACGTTTGCGCATATTATGTACAATCCCGGTAACAACAACATCAAATGATAAATCATTCTCAACTTTGAGACGTTGAAGACCTATCTTCGAAATACCATTTGCGAAGAAAGATTAAATGGGTTAGCTGCTCTGAACATTCACTGGGATATAAAAGTTACTTGTGACGACATATTGTCAGAACTCGCACAGAAACCTCGATGCCTAAATTTGAGAATTTAAATTGTTGAACTGTGGTACCTTATTTATTACTGTCTTTAAGACATCAAGTAGTCTTAATCTCTTTAATGTTGTTACAATGTTGAGTGTACATTTTTTTGTTTAAAAATTATATTTGAGCAATTAAATATAAAATATTAATAATTTGGAAATATTCAAGCAGGTGCTTTTATATGATGCAATAAAAACATGAAGCATCCATAGCAAATACATTGATTGCGTTCATTGGGGTAAAATCCAAGTATATTAATTATCTAATTTATTACAAGAAATTTGACCTGTGAACTGGAAAATGTATTGGATTCATAACCCCCCCCTTACGAAAATCCTGGGCACGCGCCTGTATAAGAACCATACACGCTGCCTGCCATAGGCATGCACACGAGGGGCAAGGGGGGGCAATTGCTCCCCCTAATCATGGACGTCCGCAGATTTTTTCCACGGAGGGACAAGCAAGGTATTCTCCCATGGGGTATATTACCTCGATAATAATGTTACCCCCTCAAAAAACACCACTTGAATTCGAAATTTTCACATTAATGTAAATTACTATGACTGAAATCAAATTATACGTTTGAAATATATTCTTTTAGGTTGACATTCGATATCTAAGGGGGGAGGTGGGGCAATCCTTGACCCCCTTCCAGATGTCCATGTCCCTACATTAAAGTTCAAAACAACTGCATGGGAAGGGGTGCAGTGACGCACCCACAAAGGGCAATGTCCTCCCAAACCTTGGACGGAAATCAAGTTTAGGGGGGCAAGGGGCAAACATTGAGGTAAAGAAAGCAAGACTAGTAGAATCTAAGAGTAGCAGAACAAAAGGATACTCGAAATGGAATTATTTTTCACGTTTTTCTTGCATTATTTCTTCCAGACGGACAAGAGCACCTGCAGGGGCACAAAGGGGCAATTACCATCCCCGATATCAAATTTTATACAAATAAAATTACATAACGTAAAATTTTCTTGATCGCCTCGCTCGCATTATCTGCTTTTCTTGCAGTCTTGTCAAGTTCAAGGTCGGCGGGAGTTGGCCCTGGCCGCCGGACAATCCAAATGAAAAAAATTGCAAGAGAGAATGCCATGGTGCCCCGAGAAATTTTTTATACCATATTAAATCAATATTGTTTTCAGTTTGCAAAAATTTGGATCTAAAAATTTTCTTGTACCCACTCTCTTTACATAGAAATAGTGTTACGTGTAGTATTTATACGTATACGAGTTGATAATGAGTGTATTTTGTACTGTTCATATTAATAGTAAGTCTCTGCGATATTTTTCCACTCAATAATGGCTTAGGAAGAGAAAACAATGTAATTATTGCATTTTATTTTACATAAAAGATTCGTGCCTAAAAGTACTTTTAAATATGATGGAACAAAATGCAACACCTCAGTGATTTATCTTTACATCTAACTGTAAAATATGTCACTGGTAAAATTATACCATGATAAAATAATAAATAAATACATTTTAGCTGGTATAAGTTAGCCCCCCGAGAATTTGACTCAGAAATATGTAGCCCCCCACTTATCTCAGGCTGGCGCCGTCACTGTTACGCTGCCTGCAAGTTGTGTATCAATCTGATACACATTGCCTGCGACAGGAGACGCTCTGTATATCAATTTGATACACGTGGTAGTTAAAGTGATAAACATATATGGACGCTACGATTATCCTGGCTGTAGACCCATGCATGAAAGCCTCGTACGTGGAAATGAGTTGGACACTTCAGTGCCTTTTTTTCAAAGGTCAACCTTTACACCCACACGTTTTATTGTATCTTAATTAGCACATTTTATGTCTTTCTGTTTCTATTAGTACCCTCAAAATGAAACTGTTTCTGTTCATATAGTTTCATTATTAGTGCACCAATCAACGAAGCTGATAAAAGAAGTACCCTCATGCACAGGTCGTAATTTAAAGCGACACAAATTATATCGATTCGCCAGTCTGCCTATAACTGTAAAATAATCGAACGACAACAATCGATTTTTTTTTTTACTTTGCGATATCTTCGAAATTATTCAAACTACAAATATGAAGATTGACGAGTTGAAAGAACCATGAAACTTCTCAATCGATCGGTTCTTCTGTCTCTTCGAACCCAATTGATACTCACAGATTGCTCAGAAAGTACTAAAGGTACATAAATATAATTTAGTGGAATGACATATCTATCTGGTAGTATCTTACTTTCATTTAAATAATTTCAATCAAAGAACCAATCTGTGTATTGGAGGTAGACAATTCAACATGACAATCGTTATACTGTATTTTGAATTTTCTATATCTCAGAATCAATCAGAGGTATACAATTCTGTACAAAGAGAGATGTCAAATAACAACTTCAATCTGTAAGTATATTATCGATTAGACCGTTAATTATCTGTTGGGGTCAACAATTGAAGCATTCGATAACTCTTGAGTATCCAACAGTTATATAGGCCAATTTATGAAATTTCGTGGACTGGAGGAATTACCATTAATAGAGGGGTAACACTATGTATAATAATAATAATAATAATAATAATAATAATAATAATAATAATAATAAATTGGCCATCAAAAGAGTGTATTAAGTTTAAAATAGTGGTTGCTATTTTATTATTATAATTATTATTTCCAAGGGGAGGGTACTTGCCCCCCCCTGAGATTTCTGGATTCTGGAAAGAGTTAATGTAATTCGAATGGTGAAATTGTAGCGATATTATATAACAAAAAAGTATTGTTTTCTGTGACTTACAGGCAGTAAGCTACAGCAACTATATTATTAATGTTAAGTACACAGTTTTGCACATTGTAGTACATAGATATAGGCCACAGAATGGAAATTACAAGTGTATGTAATTCAAAGGAACATAAGAAGAAGTACTAGTAGTAGTAAGAAGGCGCCGACTTTGAAGGGGCAAGGCACTTTCTGTCCCCCCCCCCCATTTCACGCATAGGAACAGATTATATACTCAAATAACGATGACGACTTTACCATAAGGACCCAAGATCTGTCCTTCAAAAACAGGAAACGTCGCTTCATTTTGTATTTTCAACTGTAGAAAGGACATTAAGTTGCCTTTGGTGGAGATTAGAAGACTGACAGATTCGTTATCAAGTTCACAAAGGTCCTGGCCAACAAAGATAACTTACTTATCTTAGCTTCGGTGATGCTTTTAGCTTTGCCTGGCAATGTTGACAGGCGAACCAAAAGGAAAAGGTTTGTCTATTTTTCAAATATAGTTGGTTCTTGGCAAACTGAAACTGATAAGGCAGAACAAGGGACGTCGAATGTAAAAACGTACAATGGCGTCGTAGAGATTCTCGGTGCAGCAACAATTGTATTTCTACAAAACAAATATGGCCAATTATGCGACAATCATTTGTCTAATACGGGTAGCCTGACAATACGAATATGGTGGCTGATTCAAATTCCAATCAAGGATGGATCTGATTCATTTTAGGCGGGCTCTACTTTGGTGGTCATGGTGAGATTATCTCTCTTTCTTTTCTTCTTTATCTTTTTTTTGTTCTCTCTTTCCGTACTCCGTATCGTCCTGTTTCTTTACATTTTTCTTTTCTTTCTTTCTGCCTCTTGACAGTGTTCCTTTTTTCTCTCTCTTTTTCTTCCCTTGTTTCTCTATTTCTTTCTCTATCCTCTTTCTTCCCGCGTTTCTCTATCCCTTTTTCTTTCTGTTTCTTTACATTCTTCTTTCTTTCTCTTGTCCACTGTTGCTTTCTCGCTCCCTTTTTCTTCCCTTGTTTCTCTATTTCTCCCTATCCTATTTCTTCCCGCGTTTCTCTATCCCTTTCTTTCTTTCTTTCTTTCATTCACTGTTTCCCTCTGTTGTCCAGCGTTTCTCTATAACTTCCTATATTGTACTGGCTTTGTCTTCTTTCATGCGTTTCTCTCTCCCTATTGTTTTATATCTTTCTTTCCTTTACCTTCCGGGACTCTCCGATGTCGCAGTGGTATAGTCCAGGGGCTTCCAACTGGCGGCCCGCGATGCCTTTTTTTGCGGCCCGCGAAGCCTGTTTGCAAAATATATTAATTTCATGTAATTTTATTAAAATACGTTCTATTTTTGCTGTTAAATGAACGGAAGCTCTGTGAAGAAAGAGAATATCACAGGTAGAATTGATTTTGCAGTCAATAATGATCATCAGAAGAATCTAAAGTGACATAACGTTCTCTTCACACCATGCATTCAACCCCTTCGCTATGCGGAATGAACTTGCCCGCTTCCCACCTCTTCGCTATGCGGAATTGCAGGGATTCGTAATAAACTGATGATTTTCAACGTTACTTTGGAGAGGAATAACCTGGTCCATTTTCCAAGCTGTTGGCGGCTAGCAGAAGGTGAAGAAACATTGGACTTTTCTGAATTCAGTGCAAATATTAAAGAAATAATGGACGAGTTTGACACCAGATTTAAAGATTTTGAAGAACTTAAAAGCAGCATCCAGCTATTTAGCAATCCTCTTGGCGTTAACATCGAAGAACAAGAAGCTTTTCTCTCCTACTTGAATTGTGTGATTTGCAAGGCGATTTCCTTCAAACTAGGCAAGAATAGAGGGCTGAGTTTTTCGAATACCTTTCAAAAAAACGCTTTCCAAACCTTCGTAGTTTTGGGCAAATAATGACATCGATGTTCGGCAGTACATACACGTGTGAAAGTGTTTTTTCTTCAATGAAGTTAATCAAGAACCGCTACAGAAGCTGACTGGCAGATTCTTCACTGCTTCACCTTCTGAGACTTTCAAATACAGAAATTGAAGTGGACATCTCAATTTTCTGTTCAGTACTTACAATCTTTGTAATTTTTAATCCCCCCCCCCCTAAAATGCGGCCCGCCAATCAACTGCTGGATATAATTTTGGCCCTCGGACCTTTTGAAGTTGGAAACCACTGGTATAGTCCATGCGTTTACTTCGTTAACTTCGAAGAACTAAAGAAAGCCACCACAAACGTGGGTGGAGATAAATAGCTGGCGAGTTGTTTTCGTCCAATGACACTCAACCTTCAGTCAATGGGCGCAACTGTCATTCTGCTCGTCTACTCCACGTGGAGTCTCTGTCACATGACTGCGGATACGCTGTTGCCGTACTTTGCAACTTCAATGTGGAGACCGTGGGAAGGTGCTTGTGCGCGGAGGGACAAGATGGCGTAGAGTAGATGTGCAGAGTAGATGTGTGGCAAAACTGTGCGGTGAATTTGATTGTTGGAGCTGGTGGGCGCGCTCTGTTGAATTCAAAGCCAGCCGGTCGTTAACGTACCGACTATAGCGTCGTCGCCATGTAATCAAGGGGTCGTGGGTTCGATACCCGGTGGAGGCACGTAGTGGTTCGGATTCCACTTTAAACTGTAGGTCCAGTCACGATTGGCCTTACCGTGCATAAAGTGGACTTTCAACACCATCTCAATCAATCATTCCTTTACCTTAATTTTCGTATTCTGTTTATATTGATTTCCTTTTTACCTTTATTCCACTGTATTTCTATGTTGTCTATTTATCTTCCTTTATACCCCTATTCTTACTACCCAAATCCGACAAAACTATTTTGCAGAGGACTAAACGCCCCAGACTTCACCCATTTCAACTTTTGACTATAGATATCAAGCAGCAGATTGTATACGTAACTGTAAAAATAGTCTGAACTTTGGCCAACCTCGTGTTCCCATGGCATGCACACAGTCACATTTCCAATTAAATATTCCCTCGTTCTGACGGCTTGTTAGCTCTCGGAATCACTCCCATATGAACCTGTATATGTGGAATGCACCATATCGAACCCATTGGTTCGAGAATTCTTGTAGCAATGCAAATGAACGCTCTCCGCCGAGGCTGGGGTACGAGGTTTGTTTACCGGAGAGAAGGTTTGACGCTTTCAAAGCACGGACGGAAATAGCTCGCGGTGGACGGAAATACTCGGTGACAAAATGCGCCGCCTCCGATGCCTGCAGAGAGTGCGACAGGTCACAGTCTAAACAGACGAAATTTGTCACTTCGGAAGGCTCCCCCTTGGCATCAGGTGGAATTCTGGCCCACAGCGCATTGTTGCTTAGTTCTACTTTGAGCGAACTCGGTAAGCTCTTGTGTGAACAAATGATGGAATACGAACTTAACACCGACAAGATTTCGTGACGTGGAGCGCAAACGTTTTGTCTCCGGAGTCATATTCTGGTTCTTTTGAAAATTTATATTTGCATTCTGTGCGTAGTAAAACAGCAATACAAATTCAGGATTGCCAGTGGTGATTATTCATCTCTCCCAATACAATGTCATGTAATAATTATGAATAGAATCCGGATTTTAAAGGAAGCCCTTTTTCTATTTTGCAAGACGGATCATGGAATAAAGAACAACAGTGTTGATAATTATCTTCCACCAACAAGATTACATGGTTTTGACTTCAATTTTTTCACCTTTTCAGCCCACATTCCCTTCGTTTCCCTTTTTAAAAATATTTTTCCTTTCTGGTCCCTTTATTGACTAGTTTCTCAGCCTACATTCCTTTTCACCCCACCTTTAAAAAAAAACTTATTCCTTAGTCCCTTTATTGACAAGATATCAAATATTTTGTACGACTGTATCTCCCATGAACAAAAACATTCAACAACTGTCTATTTGTTGCAGCTTAGAGAAAAGAAAGAACAAGCACCTTCTATAACTTGACAAGTTTAAAAACAAGACTCTGCAAATAGCTGTTGCGCATCTCACACCACATTTCCTCACTCCATTTTCCGCAGCGACGTTAGTTCGCAGTGTTGCAACCTGGAGAGAGCGAAATGGTCTGATGATTTTCAACGAAATTTGTATTCACTTTTTCCTGGGCTGTTTTCTACCTGTCGGAGTACAGAAATTCAGTTCACCTTTCGCAAACGACTCTTTTCCTTCTTTTAAAACTTGGCCTGCCCGATGTCGTAGGGTCGTAGGGTCGTCGCCTTGTAATCAAGGGATCCTGGGTTCGATTTCCGGTGGAGGCACATAGTGGTTCGGATCCCACTTTAAACTGTACGTCCAGTCCCGATTAGCCTTACTGTGCATAAAGTGGACTTAAAACAACAAATCAATCCAATCCAATTCTTTTAACACTTGAGAAACTTTAGATACTCCCGTGGCGGCGCTTGTGGTCTCGACAACATTATACTTAAGTTTATGTAACTCCTGATTTCGCAAATATGTTGCAATATTGTAAACAATTTCTCTGGCCTGTCCTCTAAGGGGCTTTCCAGAGCAGATTGTGGATTTCGTTGGACCCGGCATAATTTGATTTTTGCATTCCAAAAATATGCAGCCAAGAGTAAAGAGCAAGAACATTTCAATGCTTTAAAAAAGAACACAGGCAAGCGTGTTATCAGACTGCCTTCTCGTAGCGATTGTTGTACGATAGACAAAAGAACCCCCACCCCACTCGGCTTAAAAAAATACCAGGCTACTGCTCGATGTCGCATTCAGAAAATGAAGTCATTCGCCAAATAGTTTTCTTCGTTATAAACGTTAACGTGCGTGCGTAATACTACAGTTTAAGATCCGCGCACCGCACGCATTTTCAAAGACCGGATTAAATCAAATGAACCAACCACTGATAAACTGATATAAGCCGGCACCGTCAATCCACACAGTAAAAATCGTTTGTCATATTTGTTTTAGCTTAATTTTGCTGAGTTGGTACCACTCGTACTCTCAAGGCCAGACTAGTACGTAGAAGAGTGGTGGGGAGGATGGCGTAATATGAAGTGCTCCGCAACGATCTGCGCATATCGGGACTTGACTTGTCAGGCTATACCTTACCTTCCCTCCATGAGTGTTGGGAGTAAGTTGCAGCGATTGTTGCAACAACGCGATCTGGGTTTAAGCAATAACAAACATATTGTAAGCGGCACATCTGTTAGGTTGAAAGTGTACTTATCTGCTAGATTTAGACTTTTATTGTGAAGTTTTTAAAAATAGTTTTAACTTTAAAGTATGTCAGTGACGAGACGAAAGTATTGAGTTCAGAGAAATGCCGAAGCCAGGTACGTACAAGCTGTGGAATGCGGTAAGCTGTTGCAAGGAAGATTTAATCGAAACGGATGGCAAGATTATTCGCTGTACCAGGCCCGTACCCAGGATTTTTTTGAGGAAAGGCCAGGCCCGTGTTTATATATACACATACACACACAAAGGTAGCTATTTGGGGGATCTAGGGGCAACTGCCCCCGACTCTTTTGCCACTCTTGCCACTATAGTATGGCCTCTTAATGCTTGTCTACTAGTTTTGGCACCCAATGGGCGATACTGGTCAGAAATATTCGCAAATTAAAAAAAAAATCTAATTTCCTTGATTTTCTTATACCAGAACCATTGAAGAGCCACGATAATTCTATGTTTAGAAATTAATATATTTATAAATTATATTATATGCATTAGCAATTATTACTACGATTAAGAATTCGAAATGTGAGTTAACCCATAGCCCGCTACGAAGGCTATGGTTAACCAAAAAAAAGAGAGAGATTTTCCATGGCTTCTCCCCTGGGTACGGGCCTGCGCTGTACTATACTTCTCCTGCACTCCACTAAAATATTACTAATTATAAATTAAATTTCGTAATAATGTATCCCTTTTTATATATGAATGGTATATATGTATTGTATTTTCATTTAAAATAATATTTTTAGTGGAGTGCAAGAAAAGTATAGTCCTTTTTCCCCCCTTCTTTTTTTGGCAATCATTTTCCCTGTTCTTGTCCTTTTTAGAGGGAAAATTTTCCCTTTAAAATCTGGTCTCTAATAATGAACGATAAAAGCAAGGATCAAGGATAATCTCTCCCTCCCACTTCTACACCAAGGTCGGTAAAGAATTTCAGGGTTACTGGCTTCCTAAAATATCCGGATAAGGAAGTGTATACGAGTCCGCAATAGAGAAACGTGTATCCACAACTGGAACCGAGTCCGGGCCGGGCCGGGCCAGGCACCCGGATCCGTCATTTTTAGGAACCAAGATATTTCAGGATAGTGCAAATTACACATGTGTATGTCGATTTTTTAAGGTCAGTGATGTTTTTAACTCGCACACCCTTAATCTACACATGTTTGTTTGTGTGTGTGTATATGTTAAGAACAATAACGATAACGAGTGTGAGAGAGGGAAAAACATGACAAAAGAATTCTCATGCATCTGACCAAACTAATTCATTCATTTTGAAATGATGCACTGCCTAAGCAAAACAGGTTATTTTCACAATGAAATTAATAACAGTAATCTGAGTTTATAAATAACTATCATTGCAAAAAATGTCGCAACGAATAATTTTTCGCTCCTTAGATGAACTGGCAGTGAAAAACAAGTCTTATCTCCAACATCTACATCTATCCAATCTACATACGTGCATCGTGTACACCCAGCCTAAGCCAAAAGCTATCGATTATATCGAGACGAGACATGACAAATTTTTCACAGGGCTCTATTGGTACCAACCGTACCAAAAAGTCAATTCGTTAAAAGTATGTCAAAGTTTGTTTTGAGCCCACTTTATGCTCAGATAGGGTAATAGGGACTGAACTTGTGCAATGATCCTCCACAAGTATTCGAATCTACGATCCTTTCAAAAAGTTAACTCGCTTAATATATATATATATATATATATATATATATATATATATACGTATATATATATATATATATATATATATATATATATATGTGTGTGTGTGTGTGTGTGTGTGTGTGTGTGTGTGTGTGTCGAAGTTTTATCTCTCATTAGGCTAATCGTGACGAGAATGAAAGAGACGATGAGAAAAGACTGGGAAAGACTTCATTATAGGTACCATCCCGGCAATCTCACCGGAGCGGCATAAGAGAACCCCAGAAAAAAACGTTAGCAAGGCTAATCGTTGGATTCGAACTTGCAGTCTCCTCGAACGCATCCTATATTCCCGCCACTTTAACTCATATGAGTTGTTTCTTTGCAACATCTAATCTTCACCAAATAAAGTTAGGGGAAAATTAACTGCACGTTCTTATTTCTGAGAAAACGCATATGTAAAATGATATGCTACATGACCCCTTTTCCATTTGAAAATCTGGATGTAATTCCAAGATGGAGGCTTTCAAGATGGCCGCCATGATACACACTAGCCCCATCTGGTGTGCCCCCACCCCAATTACCCATAACCGAAATTTCATCGTCCTCCGTCAAGTCGCTTTCCAATTAAAAGGGTTGTGCCGGACTTTTGCCTCACCCTGTAGAATGTTCATTACAGTCCATGTCATTGCACAGAGACTGATGAAATAACGGAACCAGCCGACCTCTGCGGCGGTGTGGTTAAGGTAGCGCTCTACCCTGGGTCCGGCCTCGGCTGGTGTTCTTTGTGAGTGTCCCTTCATCAATTTCATCATATTATCATTCATCGTCACGATTAGCCAAAGGAGGATAAAAACGACGATAAATGAATGGAATCACATAAAAGAAGAACGATCTATACGAGTTGCATGTGTGAACTTGCAACGGGGCGAGTACCTTAGAGACACCTCCTGTTATTTCCTCGCATGATGCCAGAGAAGAGACAAAATTTACTATTAAGTGGGCGTGGCAAAAGGTAACACCGGTAGCACTCGGTTCTTCTAACATCAACAAGAGGTTGTCGTGACCACGCCCCTCATGGGTGTGGCAGAGATCGATAATACAGCGGTCCTTAAAATCAAGCTACTGTACGGACCTTGGAGGTCTCAACCCACATCGTCGCTAATATCGACAATCCAAAGAACCCCGTTCCTCTGAAATACAGTTCGTTAGTTACCCGTCATCCTATCCCGTAGCAGCCCATACACGTGTATGGATATGAAGCTGTACATACATGACCTTGATCTATTAAGGAAGCAAGTTGAAATTGCCAGACTGAAGGTTTTCAAGGCCGGGTCGATTGGTTGCAAATTTAGCTTGCCGACCTAACCATGCTGTGGTTAGCACAGCACGCTACGATGTCAGGGGTTCGAATCCCGGCCTGGGCATGAATGTTCTTTGCGAGTGACCATTAATATCATCATATCAACACTCATCCTCATCTTCGCGATTAACCAAAAGTGGTAAAAACCAAAGTAAAATACATCAAATCAATCAATCAAGCAAGCAAGCAATTTTGACAAGCATTTTAAACCTCTTGGATGCAATTATTGTATTTTTTTTCTGTTGTTGTTGCTCTGCTCATTCTTAACGATGGAAACATATTTAATGAATCTCGATCTCACAATAAAATACTATTGTTAGTTGCAGGTGCACGCTTGCGTAGGCAGGATTCATTTTCGGAGGGGGTTGGAATTTTAAATGTCGATATTACATAATTGTTTTCGGGGGGAGGACAGGTTACAAATAAAATACTTCGTAATTACCAATTCTAACCTTCGTTTGATATTTGTTCATAGAATGGTAAAGGGAGTCATTTTAAGGGAAGTTTCCATTTACCACTTTGCATGGCCGTAGGCAGGAAAAAATTTCGGGGGGGGTTCATTCATAATTGTTCCCATGGGCATCGCCAGAAATATGAATAATAGAAATAATACCAATAATAATTAAAATGTCATAATAATAAAAAAAAATATTCCATAATAATAATACTAATAATAATTATTATTATATTATTGTTATCCTTGAGGGGGCTTACTTAATCCAGCAGATGAGTGAATATCCAGCACAAGTTGTTTTTTTTGTTTTTTTTTTACAGTGTGTACTGAAATGCACAATTATTATACTTCATCATTAAACTTTAGATACTTTCAAGAAAAAGGCTTTAAAAGTTAGATGGAAATTTTAGTCATAAAGCTTTTGTTGTTTGACTTTAAAATTAAATTTTTGGAATTTTGAAAAGTGTGGAACCAGTTATTCTTTTTAAAAACTTAGCCTGGTGCATGGATTGTAACCTCAATCGCGAACGTAATGCGCTACAAAACTGGATATCCTAGGTTTGAACTCCTATCAAGGGGGATTTTCGACTTTATCGGACAGGGAATTTAAAAGCTGGAAAGGGAATTTTGGGACAATCATAAGGGAATCTTCAGTCTATATTCCTTGTGACGCAGGAGCAACACTGGAAAGATGACAGCAGAAGTGATAATGGAGGGGTCGCGGGTGGGCTACGATTCTGAGAATAAATCCTGTTTCACTCAAGTTTCAGAATTCCAAATGTATGAAAATTCTAGCTCGATCGTTTCAACATTGTCTCCATGTATTTTTGTGACGCTTTGAAAAAAAAAATTGAAAATTTGTTACAGATTTTGGTTTCTGAACTTCCATTAATCCAACATGTCAGAAGTTTCGGAGGGGGTTTGAACCCTAGAAACCCCCCCTCTAAATACGGCCATGCCACTTTGGTATTTCCCATGCTCTTTATTGCTTTCATTTGAAAATTATGATTTTCTCAAAATCTTGAGGTCTGTAGCCCCATCAGCTTCCCCTGCGTACGCCATTCCAGGTGTCTTCATGAAACTACAATTTGAAACGAATGTGTTGCTTACTCCCATTTAATGATAATGTGTGGGAATTTTAAGGAAGATAAGGTCTCAGTTTCAGATAAATTTGTCCAGAACTACTATATTAACTTCTACCGAAACCTTCTATTATAGTCAATAATACACCTCTCTCCCTATAGCCCGACCCTGTGTCCGAGTGGTTAGCTACGCCAAGGGTTCCGGGTTCGAATCCCGGTCGGTCTTGGTTGTTTGTGAATGTACATTCATCAATTTCATCATTTCATCACTCATTCCCATCTTCGCAAATTAGCCAAGAGGCACAAAACGCGAAGTAAAATAAACTAAATCAATCAATCAACCTCTCTCCCTATAGCTTAAATATACCAATCAAAACTATCCTTTGTATTCCTTTGGAAGGGTACAGGCAAACGAATTGATAGTACGCAATCCTTGTGTTTATGTGCACTAAATGTTTGGACATTAAGTGGGAAATTAATGTTTATATCCTTCTTTAATAAACAGTACATCAATGTTCTTAATTGAATGAAAGTATTACATGATATATTGATCAACTCTCGCTATTAAATCATGAAGATTTTTCATAATTGTGTTATTATTACGTCTTCATGAAACTACAATTTGAAACGAATGTGTTGCTTACTCCCATTTAATGATAATGTGTGGGAATTTTACTCATTTCACCTGTGTATCAAATTATTGCTTATAAATCTTATTGTTGTTCAAATTGTATTTTCACTGGTGATTACTCATTGTCGATGGCGAAACGTTTCTCAAACATGATCACTAGAGCCCGGAAGTTCAGGCATTTATTTTCGTTAAAATAGGCAGGCAAAAAGGCATTTATTATGTGGAAAATAGGCACTAAAAATGAAAAAAAAAGTCAAAATAAAGCGAAGAAAGGCACATTTGGAAGTCACTTACTTTTATCTATAATCTCTGGCAAAATGTTAAAATCTACATTGGGAAGAGCATTTCAATTTTCTCCGCCTTGATTACACATAACTACAAGCTGTTTTTTTAAGTTCTCAACATTCATTGATAGTCGTCTGTCAGAGAGAATGTTTTTCATAATAGAAAATGATCTTTCTACTTCGACAGAAGTTATTGGAGCATACATAAAACAAGCTAATGTAGCTGGACTCATTTCGATAACAGCATTTTCACCTTTTAGAATATCACAAATTGTTTTCAATTGTTTCAAGTCCTTATTTGCACTCACTACACGTTTGCACTTTTCCGCAACTTCTCCTGGCACTTCCATCATCTGCTGCATAGATTCCTCGAAGATTTTCATGGATGCTATAAGTCTCTCACCTCTTTTTTCTAGCTTTGTAATTGTCTCTGGCAATGCACCATAATGTGCAAAAATAAACGACAGTTAATTCTTCAGTTCTGAATAGCACAGGAGTTTTTCACTTCACGAATTGAAGCCGCTTTATTTTCTGGAAGAGCATCGATCACCTCACTGATTTCTTCAAGGTTGTTAGCATAATATATAGCTGCTGATATCCAGGTTCCCCATCTTGTCAAGACTGGTTGCGGAGGTAAACTAAGCTCAGGCGCAACTTCCTGAAATTTTCGGGTTCGAGAGGGTCAATCATGCACAAGGAAATGTTAACCGAAAGGCAATATCCTAACTGAGCATGAAATACTTTTTTCTCACACTTTTCTCCTTTAGCAATGTTGAAACATGCGTGAGTTCAATATTACTTAAATAAAGCGAAAATTATTCACATAATAAACGGAAGAAAAATAAATGCCAACATATTTTTTTTAAAAAAACGGTCAAATTTCATTGAAAAAGGCAAAAATAGGCATTATAATTAAAAATAGGCAGTGGGGTCCCAAATAGGCAAAATAGGCAAAATGAAAAGGCTTCTAAAACATTCGAAACAACATAAAAAACGTATATCCGGAATTTTTTTATCAATATATGCAGTAGATAAAAAGAGGCATTTTGCCAAACTTCCGGGCTCTAATGATCACTATGAACTTATAACTTGGAAACTAATGAAGGATGTCAAGATTTTTAACGAGAATAAAACGTACAGGTGAGTCCTTCCAAAACGAAGTATTAGGGAAAAAAAAATTGTCTGTACGGCGAACGGTTACAGAGTTATGATTTTTTGGAACTTGAAGCCCTCCCCCGAAATTGTCGATCGCGACTAACTTTAACGACATGGTTTTTCGCACGTTGTAGTATACCTAGTATCAGATTCTGAAGTCAAACTGTCAACCCTAACCAGACCCGTACTACATTCCCTAACAGTTAGTTGCCGTTGTACTACTGTTCCATACGTTCACAAATGTCAAGTGTTTGAAAGCCAGTTTATTGTCTATCAAAGCTAAGTTGATGCGGTTGCTGATACATATACATTTTTTGATAACTACTGCAACTAAAAAAGTGTACATTGAACTGGCTGTTTATCACGCACGTCGGAAGTATCTTTAAATATTTATCACGAAACAAGCAGAAAAACGAACAGAAAATACTACTTCAACTTTGGGCTACAAGAATTTTTGTTCTCTGTTTGTCAACGCTAAACCTACAAAACAACAGCTGAAGAACACGGTTGAGTTTTTAACTCACGTTTCTCACATCATTTTTACAGCCTCCAATCGCAGTGTCAGCGACCGCGCATTGGTGCCTGGATGGAAGCCAACAACGCTCTGCTTGCTACATGCGAGTACTGCTAATAAACATATTATTACTCTCTGGATAAACTATCGCAGTAAGGTTATGTGACAGCCATGTCTATTAGTTGTACAGTGTGGAAAAATCTACTTGAACACACATAATAAAAAAGAAATTAACCGAAGTGTAGGTTGAATGACAAACAAAAAGATAAATGTAAAGCCTAAACTAAACGTGAATTGAATCACAACGGCAAATTATCCATCGGCTTTCCTTGTAAATACATTGAAGAGATTTTTTTTCACAGTAATTGATTCAAGACTGATGATACTGAAAGGTCATTTCTGCTAGAGCCAGTATTCTCAGCCAGAATACATACGTTGTTACGATTAATTTGAAGTAGTACTAAAGTGCAATGCAAATTTTAATATACAAAGTAATGAGGGAATTCAATAATAACATTTGAAATTTTATGGATGCAATTATTTTTATGTACCCAACGTCCAAAGACGTGATCGAATTTTAAACTTGCACGTACATTGACAACGAAGCCTTACCTAACCTATTCATTTATAGAATATACCCATAGACACATTTAAAAAATTAAATCTCGAAATGCGATAATATTAGTATTAACTGCAATAAATATATACAAAGAGTGACCTAGTGTAAATGAAGCAAGTACAAGCGTACTCTATTTGTCGATTAATTCCAAGTTCCAATTATACTCACAAAAGATTTTTATGCTCAATGAGAGCATTTTGTTACCAATATATTTTGAGTTGTTTGGACAAAACCGCGAATAACTCACTCTTTTTTAATAAAACTTTTGCAATGATTCAATAATACAAATACCCACAAGAATGATTCCAATTTATCATTTGCTTTATATTAACAACAGACACTGAATGAAATATTATAGAGAAAAATCATGTTCCATATTTGGTACACGGACTTGTATAACAATGTCTCAGGATGAATAAAACGTTGATGGAACCAGAAAGTTTTGAGATCCATGCTTTCTTCTGCACTGTAGACAAGCCTGGTATGTCACAATCTGGCAACACTGATGGGGGGTGTCCTCTCCCGTCTGGGCCGGCTGCAGTTTGACCCGACTCCTCCTGACTACATAATCCCCAACCCGGATCCATTATCACTCCGGCAAGGAAGGGGAGAAAAGAAGTTCCTCTCTTTGCCAATTACCATAAATCAGAGCGGAAAGGGAGAAGCAACAGGTCCTACAAAGCCACTCTTCAAAACGATACAATGGGAAATAGAGGAACATGTGTTGAGTGACACGTTTCCAATGGTCGGAAGTATTCAAAAGCAAAGTGGACACAGGCAACTTGTTGGATCATACAGTTGTGGAATGATTGGTTTAAGTGAATACCTATGAATGTCTAGAAAGAGGGAAGACAATGATTTCAACCACAGACATCCAGAATCAGATGGGAAAATATGGGGTTAAAAACTGAAAGCAGCATACTGTAAAACTGATAACGTTGTCGTTCAAACAGCGCGGCATTCAACATGAGCATAACAAAATTGGTTGTGTCAATCGTAAGCATTCAAGTTTCTGTTTGCATCGTGATATAACGATAAGCAGGTTACTGGTGTGCAATGATTTTCCAGTTGTCACGACTACACTGCATGCCACGTCACAGCTCAGTAGTATCGGCACTTTTAAATTGTGCCTCTGTACATTTCAATATATTCAGTGAATTTGTGGATCGGTTGACAAAATTCGTATTAAGTCCAACTTATGGGACTGAACCTACAGTTTAAAGTGGGATTCGAAGAACTATCTGCCTCCACCGGGTATCGAACCATGGACCTCCTGATTACAAGGGGTCAGTGTATCACTACATATTCGGGGAGGAGGCCTTTAATTAGTTAAAAGAGGACGAATTAACAGGTTCACTTTCAGCAAGGTGGGCATCTAATGCCACACATCTAATCTCGGAGACGGAGCTTGCCATTGAAGATTTGCTATTGAGGTCCACCCTTCGCCGTAGAGTTAGGCAACACCCATAACGCTATGCGGAGAAGAAAAATGAGTATTTCAGGATCTAATTGTTCCAACCTTCCAGAATCCATTTTTGAAGGCAGAGTTCGCCACCGTGTGTTTGTATAACATTGGAAAATGAATCGTAGCTGACTTTCGGAATTCATGTTCATCTCTTTGCCTCCCGCAAGACACGGATTCAATTCCCGGAGTGGACGATATCAGGTGGGAATTTTTCTGACAATCTCAGTTGATGCAGTGGCTCTAGGGCACACCCGGTCCATAATCAGTGGCCCTGGTTGGTTGGTTGATTTGGTGTTTTAAGTCCACTTTATGCACAGTAAGGCTAATCGGGACTGGACCCGAACCACTATGTGCCTCCACCAGGTATTGAACCCGGGACCCCAGGGGGCAATTCTGGGAGGTAAAGGCTCCTCCATACACTCTAAGTGTGTTTATGGAAGAGCACAATGCACACGAAGTAGCGTTAACGCTTTACCTAATACACAATTGAAGATATCGATCAGTGATTTGTCGACACAGGTATGTTTCTCTTATGGCCACTTTAGCGCCAAATTTACCCCCCCCCAAACGAAAAATTCGAACACCTGGTGCTATAACCAAAGTTCAAATGTGCTTCTTCCTTCAAGAAGACCCACATCATTCACACATGCAGAAATGTTTTAAATCGTAATGTATGTTCACCACGAAAAACGACTACCTCGAAGCCATAAATAGGGTTTATAGCCGTCCAAATGGTCCTCGTGCACTCTGGTGGAACTAATACTTCCGAACGGTAGCGTACAGATCCAAGAACAAGATAATCTACGACTGAATCAATTAGCATTCAAATATCGTCACTTCCAAAGATGGTTTCGTTCGGTGGATAACAGTAACGAAACGGGTCGAAGCTCGGTAATGAGGTCCTTTGCCAAGAATAGCGACGTTTAACTGTTTCGAAATGCTAATTTCTCCCTAAAACATAATAATATCCATATTTGCTTTCTTAACCCCGAAAGCGTAAAGACCTTGATGAACTTCGAATGAGAACGTTACTATTTATCGCCTTATGCTTTACATATGAGGCCACTGACCTTTAGGGAAAGCTACAGACATGCTGTAAACACAAGTTCCATTATACCATAGATATGAAATAGACTGCATCAAATTTACAGCTCCTAGAATTCGCGGTGGAGACCTCACGAGAAATATACACAATATTATCGAAATTATAAGTATGAAATTCGCAGTCGAAGAGATTCCAATTGCTTTGTCAATTATTACACAGCAAAAACAATCGATATAATATGTGTGTGTGTGTGTGTGTGTGTGTGTCAGGGGCGTGCCACGAGAAAGGGGGGGAGTTTTCCACCCGAAATTAGTAAATTTAGCTTTCTCTTCCACTTCTTTCATATTCTATTCACAATATTTAAATTGCATTTTATTGCCTACAGATGATGTATAAACTTATAACTGATTGAATTATGTTGCAATGAAAACTGTTTGTAAACTACAAACACATGAAAATTTATAAAATATATCCAAAACAGCACTACGACAAAGAACGCATTTAGAGGGGGGAGGGGACAAGGAGTCTGGACAATCCGAAAGACTTAGCAAAGTATTAAAATTAATTAACAAAAATATACTTGTTTAGCATTTTATGTATAATCGCGGGTCATTTATTTCCACCGAAAGCAAGCATTAGATTGAATTGGCAGTAGTGTTGCCCACGAGACGAGACTTTGGCCTGTCTCGTCTCGTGGAGTCTCGTGGAAATGCTGTCTCGTCTCGAAAATATTCGTTTGTCTCATGACACATGGTCAATCTCGTCTCGTCTCGAATTTTTAAAAGCCTGTCCCGTCTCGTCCCGTGGACAACACTAATTGGCAGTACCTAATAAAGATTTATGCACGTTACTGCTTATAAAAATATGTACAAAATGTTAATCAGGAACTTTACTTTTCATCAACTGGATCTAACATCTTTTTTGTTATTCAATAAATATTCTGTTTTAAAATTTTTTGACATTAATTTCCCAAGGACAGTTGTTTTTATACAAATGTTAGCGATCTTAACTACACGTAAGCTAAAGAATGTGTACGTGCTGTTATATCTCTGTTTCTTATAGTCTTTTTTAACCAATTTAAGAATAACAATATTAATTAATTTACATATTTTAATAATTATTGTTATTAATAGGGGTTGGGGATGGAAAGGTGAAAGAAAATGGGGGAACCCGGCACGGAAGTAGCCTTCGTTAGAAGTTCCATCCAAGGATTTGCCTGTGTGGCTGAGAAAAAACGCGAAACATGCATCGACAGCTGGAAACACTGAGAGTACCCATAGGCGTGCGCCCGGGGGGGGCAAGGGAGGCAATTGCCCCGCCTAATCATGGACGCCCGCAGATTTTATCCACGGAGGGATATTCTTCCACGGGGCATATTACCCCGATAAAAGTGTTGCCCCCTCAAAAAACATCATTTGAATTTGAAATTATCGCATTCCTGCATAATTAATGTAAATTTGAAATCAAATTGTACGTGTGAATTATATACATTTAGGTTGATATTCGTCTTCTAAGGGAGATTGATTGATTAAGTTGGTGTTTAAAGTTCACTTTATGCACAGTAAGGCTAATCGGGACTGGATTTTGTAAAAATAACCGTTCTGCGCTGTGATTGCACACCGGATAGTACGGCGACTCCACTGTAAGTACGTACGTCTTACTGTTGCTGCTAATCTGGTTTGTTTTAAATGCATGAGCAATTGTTTGGAGGTAGAGCACGCACATTTGAGAGACAATTTATATCATTTTTGTTGTTGTTTTGTTATGGGCCGGATGAATTGATTATGTAATGTATTTAAATAATATGTTTATATATATATATTATATCAATGCAATAAAACTAGAACAGTAAGATAAAATGAAGTTTTTCTTTCCCAACTGAACTTTCATTAAGGCTTCCCCCTTAATTAGAGGGTCTGCACACGCCTATGAGTACATCACCAGCCCCATCCCCCTCTCTCATAGTTAATTATGTCCGAAGTGGAGGTTCCAGGAGGTTCTTATAAATCGTGGCTGGCAGACCCGCGAAAGCCAGGCGGTTCAACCTCAATCCAATCAACACAGGAAAAGAAGCGTGACGTTTTGCGCCAATTGTCAAAGAAAGCTACAGACATGGGGCAAGATATGTCAGGCAAGAGGATTTGGTGCCAAGGATTGCATTTACAACGTTTGCTGTTGTCTTTTGCTATGCCGACTTCCAAATAAATGACATGGCATTCAATTTATGTCTTATTGCAGCTCGTGATATTTAACGAGTCGTTGGGCAGCTTATGGCACATGAATTTTAGAAGAGAATGGGCAAAAATGGATGCATTCGTGGTGTGTATAAGCAGCTAGGCCTATCTTGATATTAATGGCCACTACAACACATACGGGAATATCTTTCTTATTCTGTGCACAATTGATGGTACGTGTCTTGGGGCGCATATTATGTTGTGTGGAGCTTATGGGATGAAAAATCACCGTTATTTATATACATATTTGTATAATTACGAGTATTTATCCTTATAAACAGCTACTCAGCCTGTTGCTGTTGTTATCATTATTATTTCTTGATTGCAGTAGGGTTGTTCTTTGCATTATTATTATTATTTATTATCTCTATACGGAGCAATTTTGCAGTGGCGTGCCCAAGGGGTGGTTGATGGGGGTCAAATCCCTCCCTTTTGGCCTAATATTCCTTAAAATAAAATGTCAAAGGCAGGAAAAGATGGCAAAATGAAAGCTAACTACTGAAAAAAAGTATACGTCCCTTCAAAAATTCTGGGCACGACACTAATGAAATAGGTGGCAATAAATCTACTTTATAATTTGCATTAACAACTAACTGTAGAACAGCAATCACATTACACATCAGATTCCTCCTCACTGATTTATTGATTGATTTGGTTTATTTTTGTTCGCTTTTCTGCCACTTTTGGCTAATCGCGAATATGGGGATGAGTGATGATATGATGAAATTGATGAAATGACACTCACAAAGAACACTTATGCTCAAGTCAGGATTCGAATCCGGGACCCCTTGCGTTGTACCGTGATGTGTTGACTACTCGTCCAAGGAAGCCGACGTCACTGATTTAAATTTATTGTTTTTCTCAATAATAAAACAATAGTTATATTAGACAGATGTTAACGGAGACTGGATTATAATTTGGACCACCTTATTGCGGGATATCACACATCTGCAAGAGTAAACTTGCTTCCATAATATTATTTTTTATTCTTGTTGTTATAACTATTAAGATGAAAACTTGGAGTTAGGAAGGGGATGCTGACCTGAATACAAGGGGTGCGCCACCCTCGCAGTTGAGGTTTTTCAATGTTTGTTTGAAGTCCGCTTTGCCGAACCAGGGTGCGAATTACTGCAGATTGGTAATTATAAAATGATTAAATTATAAAATATACAATATATTATATGGACTGTCCTTCATTCAAAAGTCGATTGCAAATTGAAGATTTTAATATACTAACAATGCTATGAAAAGTAATTTGAGTGACTAGGGGGAGAGGCAAAAATTAAGAGAAACTGTAAAACACTGTAAATGGGCATTTGCCTGTAAATAAATAAACAAGTAAATAAATTAAGAAGATAATAGTTTCCGATATAAAGTTCACATCTAAATTCTATTACGTGTTATATTTATATACTTTGCGCTAGCTGACGAAAGGCGATGAGAAATGGAGAAGAAACTATAGTAGAACCACAAGCAAAAAACCTGCGCAGATCCGCGACTCCTGTGTACCGTACTCCCGCGTGGAGGGGAGGGGGAGAGTGAAACATGCTTTCTTAACGAATGGAGGGGAAGGTGTGCGGAGATTTCTCGTCGAAGGTTCTTCTCCTTGTGGTCGCTCTATACAAGTGGTACTAATTTCTGTGTTCTGTGGAAGGAATGCTGGGTTCAGTGACCTTAGAGATGAGGTTCTTTTTTGTTCATTATTTGTGTGTGTTTTTGATATTGTGCCAGTAAAGTATATTCGACTTCAAAATTGTTTATCTTTGTTGTTAAAACTAATACTCTCCCCCACCCTGTAAAAGTTTGGTGGGAGGGAAATTTTAGGACAAGATCGTTGGTGGAGGGGGGATTCCCCCTGCCCTGCCCCACCTCCGGGATTTCACACCCTGTAGCCGGACCTACAGTTTAAAGTGGGATCCCTACCACTGTGCCTCGGGACTCTTTGATTACGACTGTGTCACCACTGCGCCATCAGGGATGCACGTGGAAAAAAATAGGAAATTACAAAATAAAAAACGTGCATTTGATGCGATAAGTAGATGATGTAAATAGGTCTGTAATTAGAACTAATTTCCATTACGTTAATTGCCGGTTTATTATTAGTTTTATTGGGGAATCGCCAGGGTGGGAAATAATGGGAGGGTGACAGCAAGGATTCTCCCCTTCCAAAGACTGAAGTCATGTCATGACAATTTCCATCCCTGTCAGCACTATATATTTCGGGGGGTCCGAACCAAGTGTCCCAGAAATAATAATAGTAATAATAACAATGATTATATACTTATATTAATTTAATTATAATATTATATTATTAATTATAATTAAATTAAATATTAATTAAAATATGTAAATTTATTAATATTGCATTTTTATAACACGAATACTTAAAAAGATGGTGTAAGAATATAAATATACCAACATATTAATTATCTAGTTCGCCAAATTTGTAAAAACAAGGAAATTAATGTTAAATAGATAAAGAATTTAATATTTATTGTATGTGGACCTCCTGGACCCCCCCCCCCACACCTTAAATAATTCCTTGCCTGTCAGGGAGGTGATTGCCAACTACCTTTCCCTTCTAATCCGTCCGTGACGCGAGAACTAAAGAAAAAACAATGTCATGTGTAAGTTTCGATTTTTTTGTCAAGGCAGATGAGCAATATCAAATGCACTTGAATGACAGCCAAAAAGCAAGCTGCAGTCGTGCCTATTAGAAACCCCAATGTGGCAACATCGCCTCGTGCACGTCAGCTCAGAAGAGAAGCATTCGACAAGCATGACCTCATTCTTGAATGTGCGAGGCAGATGGTGGTGGATGATGACCAGTGATGAGTGCTGAAGATGAATTTCCTCCCCACCCTTCCGCCCGGATCCCACGACACGGAGATTACTGAATCAGCGCTCTATCTTATCGTCAGGCGACTTGGCGATAAAAGCAAGATTTGGGCAAGGAGAATGGGTAGGGTACGTTCACTGAGCTGAGAATCTATTCCAAGAAATATTTGAATTGTTTTTATATAAAATAATATGCAGTACAAAGAGATCCTGGGCGTTCAAGGGTCGCTCATCTGCTAACACATTTATAGTGGAGGAAGGTTCAGTCAATCACATCTACAAAGAATGATAGAAAGAGAGAGAAAGATGAGACAAAATAAATTGATAGAGAAACAAAAACAGTAAAGAGGAGTAAACAGAGAAACGAAGAGAGAATGAATGATAGAAAGGAAGAAGGAGTAACATAAATAGGGAACGTGAGAGAGTAAGGAATATAGAAGCAAACAGAGAAAGGAAGAATGAAATAATGAGAGACAGAAATAAGATAAAGTGGAGAAACAATAACAGTGACAGTAAGGCATAGAGAAGCAAACAGAGAGAAACACGACAAGAGAGATATTGAAACAGAGGAAGATGGGGAGAAAGAGAGAAAAATAGGAGGAAAATGAAGATATAGAGAAACGGGAATAAAGAAAAGGAAACAAGGCTATTAAACATAGAAATAATATTAGTAGCTATGACGATCTCGAAGCAGATCTCACCTCAAAATATTATTATTTTTATATCTTTATTTCATCGGTCTTGTCTAACTGTGCCTAACAGTGCCTGGAGAGAAACATACAAGTTTTCATTAGACAACCGCTGACTGGAGAAGATTGCGTAATAATGCACGCATAATCTATATTGATCCCCTGATATTAACAGAATAATTAAATCAAGAAGACTTAGGCAAAACATGTACCACGCATGGGAGACAATAGAAAAGCTTACTGGATTCTTGTTGTGAAACCAGATGTTAATAACCTGTATGAAGTCCAAGACGAGTTTTTTTCTTTTCTTTTCAGTTTCTAAGTTGACTTGGTGCACATATGGGCTAATCGGGACTGAACCTAACATTTAAAGTGGGATCCGAACCACATATATGTGCCTCCACCGGGTGTGAACTCGAGGCCCCTTGATTACAAGGCGACGATAACATCGGAGAGGTATGTAGGGCAAGACGAAAACGGATGTCCAAAAGTGGCAGAAAAGCAATGCTAAATTACAAAAATCGAAATAAATCAAATAATCTTGCACAGAAGAGAGAGAGGGAAAGCTACTGCGGAAAGGAACCTTTGGGTTTAAGAATACCAGAGAGTTGTTTGGTTACAGTGTGTTTGTTTGTTTGACTGTCAAAACCTCTCCTGATTTTTTTAAGGGCACGCCCCTGCTCTAACCACAGCTCCAACCTACGACTTCGCTTCACGAACTGACTTTGTTTTTTCAGCCTCTTCCTCATTCTATTCACGGTTAGCTTATATACCTTGAGAAATAGTGTTTTCGGTCGTAAACTCGAGGGCGTCACTTGCTGGAGATAGCATCCCCCTCTCCTCCGGCCCCAAACGTAACACTAGATCCACCATGGAGGTTCATAGAGTCGAGCTGAATTGTGGGTGTTCGCTTCTAATCGGTTGGTTACGTCTGGTGACGGAATTGGGCTCAGTGCCAAAGCTGTCGGGGTAGCCTATCCAATCGTGCCAACACAAACGAACTTTGCAGCAAGCGTCCAACAACGTTTAGCGACACCAGAGTACCTCACATTAACGCGATAACGTCACATCAAGTTCCTGCTTAGCAAATTAGCATACGTAAATTAATAGAAGGTTTTATTCATTATTTAATGCCTCATATAATCCCTGGTTTAATTCCCTTGTATACTTTAAATGTAAATACATTTACAATGTCAAGCTCATCTAAGTTTAACGACTGTTTTGTTCCATTTTATTGTTAATGAGTTCTTTGGCTCGACTACTTGCTTCTTGCTTGGAAAGGCAACTTGTCACTTATCCAGTTAAGTTTCGTATCGTCTTCCACTAGACTTTATCACTTCGTCTAATTTGAAGACATACAGGACATAACAAGCAGCAAAAACGTAGACAAATGCTTTGAAGTCTGTCACTGGTACATATGTTCGATTTCTATTCGATAATCTCGCACAAGGGTCGGACAGCCAAGCAATAAGGGAGAGGAAGACAGAGAAGAAACAAAAAGCGATACAAAGAGAAAGAAGTGAAGGCGGAAATAACATAGGAAAACAAGAGAGAGAGAGAGACAGAAAGAGAGAGAGAGAGCAACATACAAAAAGATGAGAGAGAGGAGGGACAGAAAGAGAAACATAAGAGACAGAGAGAGAGAATGAAACAAAATGAAAGTAGAAATCAAAGAGGAGAGAGAAAGACAAGGGGAGAAGAAAAGCATGAATAACAGATGAGAGGAAGCACGGACGTCGTGGGGATTGAATTCTCAGCATTGTTCATCTCAAGTTGCAAAAAAGCAGAAAGCTTGTTATTTTAATTGTTAATAACAGAAATATGTTAATTTAGTATTCGAACAGAATAACATAAGTAAAAAAGTCTCACATCGAAAATTGAGTGCAAAATACAAATATCAGGTTATGTTTTTTAAAAAAATTCTACCATGGAATAAATGTTTCCTCAGTTATAAAAATTCAAATAAATAAGTAATTAATTTATGAGTTAAATTTCCCTTTAACTTTTAAATCATTTTTATCCTGAACGAGGTGTGCAAAAGTTAATAACAAAATAGAACATCTATGAATTTCAGTACACTAACTATATGAAATGTAAAATTAAAATGGAAAAATGTTGCGTTGGATCGCGTAGAAGATTTTTCCAAGGATATAATAATAATAATATTAAACTTGGAATAAAATTTGGTTTATTTTTATTAGTGTGTGATAGATATTATTATTGTATAATAATCACAGACATGATTTATTATTTCTAGTTTTCTACTATTCAAGTTCCATCAAGCCGACCTTCGTAGTGGCGTGGTTAGCACAGGGGCCTCGAGTTCGAATCCCGACCACGGCTTGGGTGTTCTTTGTGAGTGTTTCTTCATCATAATATCATCACTCATTCTCATCTTCGCGACTATCCGAAGTGGCAGAAGAGCAAAATTAAATAAACCCAATGAATCAATCAATCATGCTCGTTAAATAGCCTGAATCCTCCTTACAAAAATTTCTGGAGGCGCCCAGAGAGTAAAGGAGATAGAGAATTCAGAGGAAAAGCGCTTGAAAAAGACAACGAGAGAGGGTGAAGAGGAGTAATAATGAAAAAGAGAAACAAGAGGGCATGAGAAACGAAGAAACAAGTAGTAAGAAAAGGACGACAGGAAAACAAATGATCTAGAAACAGATGAAGGAAAGAAAGAAGAGATTTTCCAGAACTGAAGCAAAAAGCAGAGGAATGAGCATGGGCGTCCGAAAGGGGGGGGCAACGGGGGGCCGCGGCCCTCCCCTGCAAAATGAATGTCCACCTAAAAAGTATATATTTCACACATAATTTCATTTCAGTGACAGTAATATATGTAAATTATTTTAAAGGTGTTGAAAGACTATGATAAATTCAGTCTGAAGCAGTGTTTCTTGAGGGGTTATCACTATTTTGGGGGGAAATATGCCTCCTTTGCCCCCCTGAAAAAAATCCTGAAGACGTCCATGGGAATGAGCAGACAGACCACGTGAACGTGGAGGGAGGGCAAGGTGAACCACTTCAAAACTCAAAGGGTGGAAATTCCTCTTTTCTTTCCTTCTTTCATCTGTTTCTAGCTCATTTGTTTTCCTGTCTTCCTTTTCTTACTACTTGTTTCTTCGTTTGCCGAACCGAAAGACTTACTCGACGTTGACTTCAGGCCAGTGGAAGATAACCCTGTAGCCTTCGAAATAACACCATGTGATGCTCTGCATCTATTTTCAAGCTTCAAGAAGCGCCATGCCCGTGTGTGTGTGTGTGTGTGTGCCACTTTGAGTTAATAACTGAATTAACTAACCTTCGACAGGGGACGCCTTTTGTGTGTAAATTGCGATATTGTTAACCATTTCGTTATTACTCAGGCAGGTCACATTTCCGGTCGATGTCACGCGCGCGCGCTCACATGCACGCACAAACGCGCGACGTAGTCACAAAAACCAGTCGCCAGAAGAAAGCAGACTCACAGAAACAGACTCGTCAGTGATGCCAACTACGGTGGTATTTATCCAAAATTTCTTATTTTGTGAAATAAGTAATTTGCTGACCCTGACCCCAACCCCCCACCTTTTATTGCCTCTTTTCTTTAATTGCGGCGAACAGAATGGATGATTAGCATGTGAAATGGGCACAAACGAAAGAAATGTCCACATCTTATCCTGGAGTGGTTAGCCTTGGCACAGAGCGCTACCATGCCAGGGGTCTCGGGTTCGAATCTCTGGCTAGGCATGAGCTTTCTTCCTGAGTGTCCTTTCATAAATTTCATCACTCATCCTCGTCTTCGCGATTAGCCAAAAGTGGCAGAAAAGCAAAGTCAAATAAACCAAATCCCACTTGCTAACTGGCCTCCCCGATGGCGCAGTGGTAGCGTCGTCGCCTTGTAATGAAGGGGTCCCGGGTTCGATACCCGGTGGAGGCACAAGTGGTTCGGATTACACTTTAAACTGTAGGCCCAGTCCCGATTAGCCTTACTGTGCATAAAGTGGTCTCACAACACCAAATCAATCAATTAATCAATCAAACCTACTTACTAACTATTGAAGATGAACACAACAACAACACTGCATAACATGTAATCGTTACTATTAATAATATATCTAAAATTCATGTTATTTACATAACAGCTTCAATCATTGTGTTGATTTTGACAGAATCGTGCTTGCTATATTGAGAGAGAGAGAGAGAGAGAGAGAGAGAGAGAGAGAGAGAGAGAGAGAGAGAGAGAGAGAGAGAGAGACCTATCTTCTTCTTAGTTTCAGAGAAGGAATCCCTGATTCGAACCCGGGACCCCTGGGTGGGACTACCCCGGTTCCAACCAGGGGTTCCGGATTCGAATATTTCTCTCTCTATCTCTTTCTTTCTTTCATTTCTTACCTCCTCTCTCTCTCTCTCCTTTTCTTCTTTCTCTCGACCCTGTTTCTTTCTGTCTTTCTTTTTCTCTGCCTCGGAAAGAAGGGAGGGTGTGGGGTGGATGTTTTTTCCCACTCCTTCTTCACTCTCTCTCTCTCTCTCTCTCTCTCTCTCTGTGCTAAGAGGACAAAAGAGAGGAGAAGAGAGAAAGCGAAAGGGAAAGAGGAAAAATAAAGGAGGGAAGAAAATAGTCTCTCTCTCTCTCTCTCTCATTTGAAGAAGGAAGGAGGGAGAAGAAAGAAGATGAAGAGCGGTGCAAACTACTGGGTAACTTCATTTTTTCTACAGAATTGACTCCAAGACAGAATTTACTCTTGCCTCTAAGGTTGCCCATCCCTAATATGTTAATATCTCCATTGAAATTATTTTGAGTTGGACAGAAACATGAATTTGCGTGCGTTCCATAATCATTTCATTAATCATCCAATCATTCCCATATTCGTAATCAACCCATAGGTATAAAAGTGACGTTGAATCATTCCTGTATTAGCCCTTGTTCATTCTTCTACTTTGGTTACTGATGGTGTTTATTTATTAATTCGATTTAATGAAATAATCATATTTACTGTATTTGGTAAAATATTATTATTATTATTATCATCTGGCATAACAATATTTATAGCTGTGGTTGGAGCTAACTTCAAGTATGATTTAAGGAAATTATATCCCCCTACTAAAAAAATTTAAAAAATAATAATAATAAAATCTAAACCAAACTTACTTCATAAGAAATAGTCCTCAATTTTGTAGCTAAATCGTATTTTGTATTTTGGCCCCCCCACGAAATTCCTATGACTCGCCGCGCTTCATGATACCCTCTGCCCCAGGGCACCCTTGAGAGGTAATCAACTTCTCTCTCTCTCTCTCTCTCTCTCTCTCTCTCTCTCTCTCTCTCTCTCTGTCTTACAAAAAACACAGTCTTTGCTTTCTATCCCAAGGGCCAAGGGAAATATAATACGAAAATAACCTTTTGTTTGAAAAGGTATAGGAACAAGTAGGAAGGGACAGGATTATTTTGGGTGGTATGTACCCCAGAAAAAAGGTTACTAATAGTAAATAAAGTAGTAACCTGTTATCCTCTGTGATGTTGTTCCTAATCATCTTGGTAGAGCCGTCTAGTTGAGCCTGGGCTTACAGACTACAATCCCGTGTATTGTATACGACTTATACAACTTTAATACATACTTCCGTATGCAGAGTTACCTAAAAGTATCTCTAAAGCCTCCCCGTTGGTGCTGGCGTAACGCTGTCACCTTGTAATCAAGGGGTCTCGGGTACTATCTCGGTGGAAGCACACAGTAGACTATAGGTCCACTCCCGATTAGCCTATTTGTACATAAAGTGGACAAATACATTTTCGTAGAAATAATCTAATCCTAGTGAGTTTTCTCATCGCACAGTTGGCAACTCTGTGTCTAATTTGAATAACTTGTCCTGTCGCAGTTTCCTAAGAAGTGGACAGGTGCGTCCAAAGGTCATCCACTTTCACCTCCGAATACACAGCCGTGCAATGAGTTGACAATAAGCTTTAAAAGAATGTAAGAGTCACATCACTAGCAACCTGTATGGGTAAATAACTACGTGGGACTTGTTTTGTGAAACCCCATCCTGCTGACTTCGCAATGATTCCTATTCAAATCAACTTTCCAAGTCCCTGTTTGGTTTCACGACATCAGAACACACGTAAGTACTGCGACTACATGTAATGCTAACCTCAAGAATACCGAAATTGTTCCAGATAAGTTACAATAGTGATGTAAAATAGAAAAAGCTGTTCTCCTTGGTGAAACCAAATGTGCGTACATTTGAAATATGTACGTACATATTGGTCATTTATATTCAAACCCAGGATTTATCCTACCAAAAGAGAAAAACGACGGAACACACCAGATAATGGCGAGATAATCATACAACTTGTATATTTTATATTGTAAATTGGAAATGAGATTAAACATTTTCGAATTCTTGGTTGATGTACGTACTACATACTGCACAGAGGAAAAAATCACAGACATGTAATTTTGCTTTTCAGTATGCTATACGTGAGTGATGAAGAAGGTTTGTACAATCACTTCTTTCTATGATTCCATGAAACTAACATACAGAATCAGATCAGAAAAAAACACATTTCATCGCCGCTGGTCAACTTGAAGAGTAACACAATTCTCCTCTAGTTTCCTTCTAGTACATCATCTTCTAATTATGCACGACAATGAGTTTATAAATACCGGTCTACCTCTAGATGCATAGTAGGCCTACTTGTATTTCAATAAAATATTGAAAACAATCAGCTTTACTAATAACTTAATCTTAATGACCGATTAAATGTTATAGTATTGTTGGAATTTGTTTCTTTAGGAGTTTAGTTAAATGGAGACATTAGTCATTTTAATTTTAATATGTAACGAATGATGGCCTCCACGTTAGTTTGACTGTTGTTCCTAATTTCGTCCCCTCATACTTTTCGTTTTTGGTTACGACGGGGCCCTGGATCTTAAAGAAATAATGATAAGGTTATTTATTTTTCTCAAGTTAACCTAATATTCCTTCTGAATTTTGCTAAATTTAGGTTTCTAATTTTCTATAAGTATTATTTAATTAATTCACTACATCCCACTAATTATGTTCATATTTGGAATGAATATTAAAGCCGACAAAGAAATTGAAAAATCGTAATTACTTCATTCTTTCGGATTTTTTTTGGAAGACAAAATTAGGGCAAAATTTTGGTTTTACCGGCAACAGATACGTTTGAATTTAATTTCTTGTGCTACTAATAATTGTTTATGCAATCGATTTGGCTTGTTTTTCCAGTAAAGATACAGTTAACGAAGGTCATGGCAAATTTTGGAGCTTGTACACGTCACCAGGTACGAAAATGTGTTAAGGGGACGAAATTTGACCCCCTTCCCTTACCTTAAAAATGGTCGTGGTCATTTTTTAACGGTATGGCAGCGGAAATTGACGGTCATGGACCGTTATTTCTCCACACAGCTTTTTACAGTGTGCCATATTACACCTCCACGCCCTGTATGCGCCCTCATGGCACAGTGCAATGTACGTACAGGGGCAATTTTACTTTATTTTGACAGCATTAAAAGAAACATTTCAACGGTTTGCGTCACATTTCTTAGAATATCCGCTGTTGCTCGAAATTACTGCCGATATAGGTTATTACAGAGTTTCGCGTGAGAAGTCCAGAGCACGGCTTCTTCGCATGAGAAGAGCTGGGCACGCCAGGGTTCAGTCACCTGGAAGCCAGGAATCAGATTGGGCGGCATGAATAAGTGAAGGATATGTTCTAAGAATAGGCCGTGTGAGGTCCCTTTCTTTCATGTTTATTTTGTGTCCGTCATTAGCACGTCAAAATACTGCCAATAGATCCAAACATCTTACTTTTTTATTCGCCAAAGTTTTTACAAGGGGGATCTTGTTCGCATTTTTAACCTCTCTTGTATTGCGTAATAATTCAAGTATTTCGCCCAGGCAGCTGGTACGGAAGCGGAAAACGTGAATTCATTCGTTGAAGTCATTTGAAGATATTTTCGTAATACCGGCAGGGAAGGTATTATGTAACATCATATTCATCTTTTGGTACTCGCCTGTCATTTGTCCACCCCCCTCCCAACACCCCTAAACTTCCAATAACATCCACTATTTTCTCCCCAATGGCCTACTTTATGATCATATTGGCTCCAAGTTTATCCTTACACTTCTCAGAGGGAAAATTAAGGATAAACCCATTTGCTCCGAGATAGTGTCCTGGCTAGCGCTGTCGCTTTGTCACTAAGGGGCTTCGAGTTCGAATCTCGAACGAAGCTTGACGTAAGTATTTTCTTTTGGTTAATTAGCGCCGCTTTTCTGCCAATTTTGGCTAATCGCGACGATAAGGTGATTTGATAATATGGATGCTCACTAAGAATACATTTTAGAAACAGAAAGACTTTAATATATATGTAATATATACACATGCGCACGCAAGTGTATATATAATTATGCTATACATTTATAATGCTTTTTAATATAAAATAAATAACTAAATAACGCGTCTGACTACCATGCTAAAGGTCCCGGGTTCGATCCCCGAACTCAAATCCGGGAACTTTTCTAACGTTGAAAGCGGCCCCGGTGCCCACCCACCGTCGAATAACATGGGTACCTGGGGGAAACCCTGGGGGGTAAAGGCGGTCAGGGGCGTGGTGCTGATCACATAACCTCCACTCACGACCGGATCAAGAAAGTCTGAGGCGTTACCCCCACACCCCCTATACGACTTCATGGCGTGGTGCTAAGCACAGGGGAGCAGTTTACCTTTTTTAAATATTAAAAATACATCATTATTAAATACATATAAAGGAATTAATTTGCTCCTTTTGCATATATATTCCGTTAGTAACCTTTACTAACTGGTTAATGTAAATCAATTACATTTCATATTTATATTTGTCTTGCATTCTTATTTTACTATCATTGTGCACATATTGCTATTGGTGTAGATCTGTTAATGATCTATTGAAAGAGAGAATGTGTGTTTTCGATATTATCCTTTGTAAAGCATATTTGAAGTCAAAACTAATTGCTTCTCTTTTGTTGTAACAAAAATTAACTTTTTCCCTCGGAAATTTTTGAGGCCAAGATTCTTGGTGGGGGGAAATCCCTCTGTCCCCCCAGGATTACGCACCCAGGCGTACATGTATTTTTTAACTTGACTGTACCAGAGTATCACTAATTCTGTTAACTACCATCCCAACATCTGCGTGAGGAAAAAGCAAGGATGGCTCCAATCAAGTTCAAGAGTGTAGTGAAGGGTGTAACGAAATCCTACACCTTATTCCCTCAGATCGAAGCTTTTTCCACGTCAAACGGGAAAGGGAGGTGTAGCTAATCACTGCCGCTCGCGACAGACCGAAGACAGACACGTCTGGGAAAAGCGCCAGAGTTGAGTAAGAATTTCCTCCACGATTGCAGCCAGTGAAGAGAACACTCGTTGTTGCCACCGTTTCTACGCTTTCGAAGAGGATGAGATAAGAAATCGGAAAAGTTTCACGATTTGACGCTTCTCGACGGGCTTCTGATCCAAGGCGTTCTTTTCTGGTATTCTACCGTGGTGAAAGGAGAAGGAAAAAAAAGTGAATTTGGAAAGGAATCAAACACAATTCAAGCCTAGAAGTTTATTTTTAACAGAGAACGGGGGGTATGCATGGATTAAAACAAAAGAAAGACGAAATCCGTAGTCACGTCGCTTCGGTTTTGAGAGGCAAACTTAGCAGAAGGGAAAAATGTACAGTCACCGGCAATACAAATTGGACACCAAGATCCTGAATTACTTACTTCCCTGTAACGTGTGTTGCCTAACCCTACGGCGCTGGTAGAAGTTGCCATTGAAAATTTCCAATTAAAATCCATTTATTGTCTTATTGTTAGGCAACGCTAACTATGCCTTGCAGGGAAACGAGTATTGCAGAGGATCTAGGTGTCCCATTTTTATTGCGGGTGACTGTACACTGTTTCATACGTATTACATATCCAGGCACGTAAATAGAATTTACTTCGAGAGGGTCCTTGCACGATAACCAAGTCCTTCCATATAATACCCGGGTTCGATACTCGGTGGAGGCACAAAGTGGTCCGGATCTCACTTTAAACTGTAGGTCCAGTCCTAATTAGCCTTACTGCATAAAGTGGACTTAATACACCAACTCAATCAATTCAATATAATAATAATAATAATAATACATTTTATAAATAACAATGACCATATTATTCGAAATATTTTTTGTGTAATATTGTTAAGCCAAGCGTCAGGTTAACCTTGCAGCAGGTTTTATGTATCAATCCGCGCGAGAACTGAGCTCAGAATCTTCCGTGCCAGTCTTTCCTCAACCGCCGAGCTGCTTACATCGGAGACACTGAGAAAATCTACAGTATTGCCAACCGCACAACACATCAAAACCCGCATGCATGTCAAGTGGATTGTATTTTTGCTTCTCTTTGTCTCCTGAAACATAACATTTTAAAAGTACTTTCTGCGCATATATTATTTAATAAATGTGTCATTAATATAAGAGCGAAACAACTTCTAAACATGAGAGCATGTGTGTATATTTCGAGCACGCAAAAATAAAAATAAACAAAGATAAAAGTAAACAACGATAGGCTCCTCTTGAATTTAATGACAAATTATTGTTTTTGGTTTAGAAAGAAATAGGTTTATGAAAAACTTGGTTGCTTCGTTCGCAATACATCCGTTACTGTAAGACACACGCACTTCAAGTTGTACCACCAAAAAAGCATGATTTGTTATTGGTGATATATACAATCAGGTGCATTGTCTGTCGCTATTACTCTGGTTTCAATTTATGAATCACTTCACTAAACCAGGATTCAAATCTTGGTCTGTCCATTTCTTGCTGATAATCACCCTTCCCTTTCTTTGCGCGGAACAGTAAATATGCGCCTTCAACAAAGCTTTCATTGCCGCCAGTGGGTGAAACAATAAGCCTCCCCCTTCCCCTCATCGTCGGTTTCTTCAGCCCTGGCGGTGGTTTTGCATGATGGTATCCTTCCATGTTTTATTACCCCTTCCCCCACCCACCGAGTTGAAGGACGTCTCGTCCAAATAATAAACATGTTTCTTCTCACTGCGATATATTTTAATACCGCGGAGATTCTTTTGTCGTCAAACAACAAACAATCGTTTCCTCTTGCTAAACTCAAACCGCAAATCATTCAACACCCGTGATTCAATTCGTGTGCACATTGACAGCAAATCACCTCACGCCCTGTTTTACTTTGATCTTGTTGCCGCAAGGAGGATTATGCATTTAAAACAACTTGCTTGACTTTGAAGAACATTTCCTTTCGGATGAAGCCCAAAATAACATTCGGGTAAAACCGCGCGCTGAACAGGAGATTCAGCCATTCTCGCCGCTCTACAATAAACATAGGGTTAAAATAGTGGGAGGTGCAACACTGGTATCAGCGATTTCACGCGCTCTGCAACGCATTCAGTCTCGCTCGACTCGCTCTAAAGTTTCAATGTCTCTTCAACGCATTACAGATTCGAGTTGGCGAATCTGCGGTTCTAAGTTCGTCTGCACAGTGATTGCAACCAATTAAGTCCATACCTGCTAATCAATGTATTATTTTGTCTGTATATTACAAATTAAATAACTGTTTTCTTGCAAGTATGCAGTTGTGTCGGAATAGAACCCGTCTCAGTGGAACTATATTCTTGCGCGCACGTTTGGATCTACATATGCTAAAACCTGCTGCAAGGTTGACCTGACGCAGGGCTTACATGAGAAAGTAAAAAGATGGCGTAACAATTGATAACGGCCATACGTTCAAAACATAGTTTCTTTCTAGTTAAGACCACAAAATTAAATCTGACGAAGTGTACTATTCCTTCAGAAAGAGCTCAGGAAAATTAGTGTTTATTCGTATCACAATATCGATGGTTCACAGAATAGAACATGTCGAAGCTCCACAGGCCATGAATGGGTGAGGATTTCAACTCCAGTGGCGGCTCAAGATCAAATTTTCACCTTGGCCCCCTATTTTTTACCTTGCTACCTCCCAAACTTTCTACCCAACCTTCCTCCAATAAAAACATGACCTGGCCATGTTATGTATTTCCGGTTTTAATAACGAAAAATAATAGGCTTAAGTTTTAAATACTTTAAATGTTACTGTTAACGAAAACGTTTACTGTAGGCATGTTTATTTAATACCAGTGGCGAAGCGTAGAGTTCCTAGCAGGGTAGGCACAGAAGTGTGATAATTTCCATTAGTTGCTTAAATCTGTAAAAAGAAAGGGAGGGGGGGGCTATGTCATGGAGAGTGGTTCAATGTCTCTCCAGACCGCTTCTTTACTTGGCAGTGGCATGACGTTTTCAAAAGTGTTGTTACCGGCCATCAGCACGATAATTGTGTCTTAGACGTTCTCCCCCACCCACCAGATGTCATCGATCTAGATTTTTGTTCACTTCTGTTTTTTTTATTTGTTTGTATTTTTTCAACCCCTGATTTATGCACACACCTCCAGAAAGAACTACCAATCATGAGACATCGCGAAAATCCAACGAATAGTGCTCGAGCCCTGTTGTCAATTCTTCATCACTTTTTTCTAAATGTATTTATTTATTTTGCAATTGAGGTGAAAAGGGCTAGAAGAACCCCATAATTTTCGGGTTAGTCTGACGTTTGTGCCGTGAGCAGACGACAGAATTCCGCACTTTTAGCGACTGTCAGTTTGGTATGTTCTATTGCTGCCAACTTAGTTTTTGTAGCAAGACTTCCTCGCACCGAGGAAAACACCATTGTTATCTGTTGTCTAACTAAAGGAATGGTTGTAGTTAATTCCAGTCTTGGCTTTCTAGATAAATGAATTTCTGACACCTGTATGTGCAAGTAAACATAATTTAAATTTTGAATATTTTCGTCTCATTTGTTCTGATCTATGCTAATCGTGACGATGAGAATGTATGGAGAATGAATTAAAGATGACCAGGAAACATTGACATGACCACAATTAGGTCACCTGGCTTCGTAACGTGTTAGGATGACGACTACGGGGCTTTCAAGAAAAAAACATAAGTAAAGGTGACCTCTCTCATTCAGTGTGTATACTTCACATCCTAGTTTGTTCTACCCCTTGTGTTAGTAGACACCCTTACGTGATAACAGAACATAGGATCCTTGTTTGGGACCCGGCAACACGACAGGTTACTATGTAACATATAAACAGGTTATAATAAATGTAGTTGCTTGAGAGAATAGAATCCCAATTTTAGGCGCAATTTAGTTCTTTTCTGCCAATCCAATGTGACAACACTGTCATGTTCCGCCAGACCTAAAACAGACATGGCCCGCGCAATAACCCCATAACCCTCTTTGTCCTAAACCCAAAAAAAGTCTTCCCTTGCATTGTACTTTATTTGGCCGCCCTCTTCTCTTGTTATCCCTTCAGGGTAAACGAAACTGCCTACCTCTTCGCTTGTGTCGGCTGCATAAAAAAAATATCTGCTTGTAATATTTATTCAACGACAGTGTTAACGCATTAAATAACGTTTCAACAACTTTGAATTTTTAAAAATATTTTGCTGTCACTTGCCACTGCTACTTGCAAAGGAAAATATACTTGAAAACATTTTAGAAATGATTGTTATAAGAAGGAAACATGAAAGACCAAAAGTGGCTCCTACCTTACCGATGATTACTTCTTCACTCAAATTAAGAACTCGATTGTTCTTGTTCTTGCATTTCAGTCCAGCACTTCTTGCATAAATCTGATCGCTGCACACGACACCAATCAAAAACAAAGCTCTACCGCCACGAACCTCGCGCTCCGAGCCAAGCGCCAAGCTCCCTTCTAGCGTCGTGAGCAGGAGGCAAGTTTTCCCAGAGGGTGAACGAGAGGGGAATCCCCGTTTACGATAAAAATAAATTATTCTATTCCCAGTGAAAGTAAAACTACTTTGTAAATATAAAGCGTAACTATCATTTTAATTTACGTACTTTGGTATGAAGACTTACTTTTCAAATATAAGTTCTTTGGACTTTCTGTTTACGCTACGGTGTTGGGTGAATCGACAAGACCATCAGCACTCTGACTAGAAAACGAAGTCAGAACTACAGTACTCCGTAATTTTCAATTTCACTTACACTTGTCGATGAAAGGAAGGAAAACCTAAGTTTTGTACAAAATATGGAGAATGTACAATGAAATAGAAGTCTCTCTGCACGAACACAGGCTAATGTTTATAAAAAATGCCGGTACACCACAAATTTCCAACCCTGGCGGAAATGCAGTGTTGCTGATATGCTGTTCGTTCTAGTGGGTAACACCGGGAGGCCGGCCTCAGGAGCGCGTTATAAGCATACGTACAGTACTCGTAAGATTAGGCTTCCCGCATATACCACCGTAGGACGGAATGTGAAGAGTAGAGGCCCCAGCAAATGTGCCTCACTCCGTGGAAAGTTCGTATACTGACTGGACAGGGTTAGAATCTTTTTGTAATTATCATAAATGAAAATTCCAAACTTTTCCATTGCATTGTATGTGTTTTGACGAAATAAGTAAATACACATTTAAAAGAGTAATGGCGTGGGTAGGCCCGGCCTCCTGGCCTCATAGGACGCTTCGCCACTGTTTAATACCTACATAACATGGGCGTCGCCAGAAATTTTTGTAGCAGGGGGGGGGGTCCAGGCCATTGATAAAACTTGAATAGCAGAAATTATAATAATATTTATTATGTTTATCATCAAGCTTGTTATTATAATAAAATAATATCAATTATAAATTAATAATAGTGATAATAAATTTTGAATGAAATTCAAAGAAGCACATGCTACTTCATACTTATAATGTAATTATTGCAAATATTTTGTATGCAATTTTTATTAGTGTTATCAATTCGGCATATAAATTTCCTGTATCTTGTAAAAAAAATGAATATTATAAAAGTAAAGCGAAATAAGCTTTCATCGTTAAAGAAAAGCTTCTCTAGGCTTTTGCAAGACAAATGAAGCTTGTCAACGTAATAATGGAAACATTATATTAAACTGATAACATTCAAAAAAATATTTAATTTACCAAAACACATTTAGTCACAGTTACCGGAATAGTAAAAAGAATTCTAGAATAACCATTTTGATCGAATTTATTCATTAATATTTTCCTATTTTTGTAGGTTTACTCGTTCTTCACTTTTGAAGTGAAACTGAGTTATGTTAGTCAATTGATACGGTCGCTTTGTGTGCTCTATACTATAATTATTTACCACTTTGTTACCTTATAATATATATATCACGTATTCATTCTATTTGGGTGGGCAGACGGGTGGGGCTGAGACTAGAGCCCATCCTCGCCCACCCAGTGGCGACGCTCCTGCTTCCCGGAGACGTGAACACGTAAAATCAACATTCAATTGGCAATTATCGTAAGAGCAAAATCAAAAAGGGCGTATTTATGGGGGGACAACCCCCCCCCCCCAAAGATATATCAAGTACTAAAATTAAATAATGAAAAATATATTCGTTTAGCCTTTGTTGTATAATTTTCTCTGAACCTTTTAGAAGGCAAGGATTATATTGGGATCATACGGCTTTGAATGACATTACAAAGAAGATTTATGTACACTACTATTCAATATGCATAAAATATTAATCAGAAACATACTTTTCTCCAACTACATGTTCCACGTAGTGCACCCAATAGTCAACCTCACTTCCACGTAGTGCACCCTGGACTGCCGACTAACGAGGCTCTGGCGACTGGCCCCATGGCCAGTATAATTTTGTTTGTATTGTCCTGTGTTTTGTCCTTATTTGTGCTGAGTGCTCCTTTACAGCCTCAGCTTTTAACGAAAGTCAGAAGATTTTACTATTTTATTAGTTAAGCAACGGTAGAGTTGTTATGTGTAACGATAAGAGGCTGGACCCCGTATAATGTGACCGGCGCAAAATAGCCTTAGTGCTGACGCACCCAAAATTTTAAATTCAAATTCAAAAATTCAAATCCAACTACATGTAACATAATTTTTGTTATTTGATAAATATTCAATTATTCATCTATTTGCCATTCATTTCATTGCTAGGGCACTTGTTTTTATGTAAATTATTCCGATCTTAACTACAAGTTAGCTGTTATCTCTTTACCTATTCGTGTAATAATAATATAATATTAATTTATGTATTGTAATTAGTATTAATTTGATTTAATATAATTATTTTAATTTAAACATTATTAATATTATTTCATTATTATTATTATTCCTGAGACTCTTGGTTCGGACCCCCCCCCCTCCTCGAAACATATTTCTAGATACGTGCCTGCTTCCAGATGACAAAACTGATGAGAATTCTCCAATGAGCATGAATATAGGGGTCAAGCTACAAAAAAAAAAAAAAATCATCACCCCATGCTTGAGAGAGGCCCACTGCCTCAAGCAAATAACTTCAGAATGGTTACACCTGCAGGCTGCAGTGGACTGGAAAAAGGGCACATGCAATATAGATTGCATTCCTAAAATTAGAAGTTCATGGTTAAAATTAGCAATAAGAAATTACCTTCTTCAGAAGTAGTACGGCTTACATTCTCACCCTCCTGGTACAGCTCCATTCCACCGGAACACGATGGGAAATTATCGCTTAACACGCCCACTTGAAAAAGTCCAAAAAAAAATTGTCTTGCGTAAAACTGGCACTCACATCAACAAAACTGACAGGAATTTTGAAGCTGACCGGTTCAACACGAGGGCAATGTTGCCGCTTCATTTGCGCGCCAAGGGGAAGTCACTGGCCGCCAAAAACTTTTGAACCAAAATCCTCGTGATACCGCGGAAGTGAATGTCGTACGTCTGGCAACGCTGGAGCATGCGCAGTAGCAGGTGGGCGCGGTTCCTTCTGTTGCGTGATGATCATAGATTCGGTTCGGGCTGGGGAGAGAAAGTGGCGGGCGGGAAATGATGTGTGTGTGTCTTTCTCCTCTGCTCTTCGCGTCTGGTGTGTGTTCAGACCATCTCTCGACCTACGTGCGTGTTTCTTCGCTCTGTGAATATTTAATCTTCCCAATAAGCCGACTCGAATTAAGTAAGTTATTACATAAGATGATATCGAACAAAATAATCCCCTCGCCCTTTAGTCTATTTGTACGTAAATAAAAATAGGTTTAAAAAAAGCATTACTATTTGAAAACATTCCTGCAAATATCGCATAAAATAGTTTCCAGAACATTTCTGCATTTGAAGTGCTTCGCAAGATTTTTCGTTCCAGAGTATAAACGTTTCTCTGCTTACTCGAACGACATTATCATCATTTTTTAACAAATGTGTTCCTGTGTCTCTTTTCCATCTGTGTACAGGCTACAGTGATAGCGCCAGAGGGTAGACAGTGCCCTCGGTCGATCATCCATCCTCTAGCAAGCAACAAACCTACATAAATAAATGTTCTTTCTTGCCAAATATGCATTTTTGTATGGCATATGTATGCATACTAAATATGACTGCCCCTCACCATTAAATATTCTCCCCCTTGCCTCCCCACTCTTTCTTTTCTGGCGTCACTTATCTCTGTCTTCGTATTCATATCTCTCTTCTCTTGTTTGGTCTATTCTTCTCTATCTCCTCTCTGTTACCGGCCATTTTCTTCAGCTTCTCGCTCTATTCTATTTTCACCTCTCTCTCTCTCTCTCTCTCTTTCTTTAGTCTCTCTCTCTCTCTCTCTCTCTCTGTCTGCGTTTGCCTTGGGTTTTCACCTCCCTCTTTCGTTTTATGTCGCTGTTTCTCTTTTTCAGTAAATATTTATTTTCCCTTTTGACGCTGTAATCTTCCCCTTGTTTCTCTCTCTCTCTCTCTCTGCTCTGCTTTTGCCTTTGTCTTTCTCTTTCCTCTTTCCCTTTATTTCGCTGTCTCTCTTTTCTAGTCTAATTTTTGTCGCTGTCTCTCTTTCCGTTGGTTCTCCTTTTCTCTCTCTTTGCTCTGCCTTCGCAGCTACCTCTCTCCCTTTCTCTTCCCCAGTCCATTTCTGTTTCTTTCGTTGTCTCTCTCTCCCTTAGATTCTCCTTTCCTTCGGTATCCATCGGCTCTTTCCCTCTCCTTCTCTTGTCTTTCTCTATCTCCGTGTTTATATCTTCATTTTCCTTTCCCCTTCTATTTCCACCTGCATTTGTCTGTCTTTCATTTACCCTGTCTCTATTTCCCTTCACTCTGTCGCAGTGCTTTCCCCATCTTGTTTCTCTCCTAACAATTCAAAAATTATTATCATGACATTGTTTAATGAAAGAGGGAGCCGTAAAAACCTGGCGATGTTTATATTTGTTAAAATATCATGCATTAACCTGACTCGAGCGAGCATTAACCATGGCTAGTGGGCACCCACGTAATAAATGCCAAGTGCCTTGGGTGACTCACCAAGTTCTGACTTGAAGCACAGATAGAAAGACTCTGATTGATATGCATATGCCATATAAGATGAAAAAATTTGCTTGCATAACTAACACGCATAGACCAACATAGTTTACAATAAATCCTTCATTGCGAAGGGTCTCGGGGATGTGGAATGAACCTCTAACGTCATTGATATCCATCAAGTCAAAAAGCAGGTTTCAATTAGAACTTCAAGGACTTAAATGAGACCTCAGTTCAACATCTGAGTATAATACGCTTATCTGTGATTATATTGTGCAGGATATAACTGGTGAATAAAATGAGCTATACTGGAGCTCATAAAAAATGGAAAGAATATGGTTGAGTGTTTGAAACTGCTTGCTAAAGGATGCAAGGAATGATTAACTGGGGGAAAAGTCCGGAGATGAAGAAACTGTTAATAAATTACATCAAATTAAATGCATTATATCCTGTTACGAAGTGCAAGGCCCAAAAATGAATAAAAATGAAAATTTCATTAAAATAAAAAGCTTAATTTAGCTGTGGTTTCCACAATTGTTTTAAATGGTGAAATGTAAAGGATTTTTTTGCAAATTGCAACATCTCATGGTGTGAAATATATGGGATGTCTTCCAGATGCTACCATCATTCCATAAATTAGGTGTAATCTCAATTATCTTAGAAGGCTTGGGTGAAACGTCACGTAAACTAGTCAACCAGGGAAGAGGAGATTTACGCTGTCCGCCGTCAAATAACTTGAATACATGTGACATGTTCAAATGGGCGGCGTGGATACGGTTCCATGGGTTCGGATCTGTTTGGTCAACCCTTGTCTCGATCGTGGCCAACATAAGGAAGAATCCTGCATATAAAATAAGCACTCAAGGGTCTAAACAGTAACATTGTTAGTTAAATAGCGGATATCTATCTATTCGAGAAAAGAGAACAAGAAACAAGAGTCTTTGAAGCAAGAAAAGGCAGAAACTCATTCGCCCCTCAGAGGCCAGCCCACTTCACGCTCCTTGGTTTTATATGCTATGCCCTGGAGACCCCTCGCGGTGGCAATAATTTGTGCTCTCTGGGATTTCCTTTGGAGGGGGAAGAGACGCAACAAAAGGAAAACACCAATCAAGATTAAGACGGCTTTTATTGGCCGAATCCTTGCAGAAAGTAAATTGCAGAGACATTCCAAATAAGTATGTAGTACAACGAGCATGCTCATTATTTCATTTCCTTTCTATCCTCACTCTTGAGTATTCTCACTCATGACCAGCGTTAAGTTTCGTTTTAAGACCACTTTGTGCACAAGACTAAACGAGACTAGGCCAACAGTTTAAAGCGCAATCCGAACCTTTACCACCAGGTATCAAACCCTGTCCCTCCTCCAGGCACGTATCTAGAAATATATTTCCGGGGGGGGGGGGTCCGAAGCAAGTGTCTCAAAATACAATAATAATAATAATGTTAAAAAAATAATTATTATATTAAAATAGTATTAATTAAAATATTCAAATTATAGCATTTTTATTACGTGAACAGATAAAAGGACGGTATAAGAATAATGATATAACAGCACGCATTCATAATCTAGCTTACGTGTAGTTAAAGTCGACGAAAATTGTACAAAAAAACTGTCCTGGCAAGGAAATTAATTTCAAATAGATAGAGAATTGAATATATATTCCAGTTGACGAAAAGAAAAACTCCTGGCGATATTTTATGAATGTTACGTTGCAAATAGAAATAAATGTTGTATAAATTTACTTTGCCACTGCCATTCAAAGTAGTATGATTACAATATAATCCTTTCCTTACAGTAAGTTTGGCGGAGATAAATAACCCTCGATTAAAGAATAATTATATTTTAATTATTTAATTTTAGTAATTTTATTATTTTATTATTTTAATTATTTAATTTTAGTAATTTTATTATTTCATTATTTTAATTATTTAATTTTTGTAATTAGTAAGTCTTTTAAGCTCGCATGCACTTTCCACAATTTGCACTAATCGTGGACTTCCCTTATGTTGCATACTGTAAGTTAACTTTGGGATTTTAATGCGAGACTATGAATTGTTATGCAAAATGCCTAAGTTAACTGCTCTAAAAATAGGAGCGATGTTATTTATTTGTATTAAAGGTGTTTTTAGAAGTAAATGAAATGATCTACTACTGGGTTTATAATTAATCAAATATATTTTGGTCAAAGAATAAAATAATTCTATGTTTGTTTTATAAAGTGAATTTTTAAAATCGGGATGATGCTGAATAAATGTACGGAGCCAATTAGGAGTTAAAATATGATAAGATAATTTTTCTGAAGCTATTTCCATAATTATAAAATTTAAACGCTCAATTATTTCAGAGGCGTGCAATAAAGCAACTATATGTTTTTTTTATTATAATTATAACAAAATTTAGCAAGTAATTCTTCCTTCAAATGCAAAACTGATTGCTTTAACACTATCAGAATTCCATTAACAATGTTAACCATCTTCACTTGACTTTGTTTTATATTTTGTACTTCCTGAATTATATGATGTTGATTTGCTGCTAAAGTCTTGACTGATTGAGATAAATGATGAACTGATATGGTATTGAAAACATTTCAATTGAAAACTTTCGGAGGGGTCCTGCCCCCCTGCCCCCCATAAATACGTACTTGACCTCTACCCTTGCAGCCAAGGTTCTCGTGTTGCTTCCAAGAATTAATACTTTCAATTTAAACTTGCGGTAGAACGGATCTGTACATTTATATCACTTTAAAAACGGAACAAATTCTATTAGTTAGTTATTCATATCCTTATCTGCTGTCTGTTACTTTTGTCTAATCTCGAAGATGAAGATCAAAGACAAGTTGATGAAGATTGATGGGGAACACCCACAAAGGAACAACCAGCTCCAGGCCAGGATTCGAACTGGAAACCTTCATGGGCAAGTCAATAATCCAACGTTCTTTGTCACCCAGGCGGCATATTGAAGTCAGAGATTTCAATATAGAATATGTATTATCGTCAATGAACTTTTATCCCACAAACGAGATACATTGCTGAGCTACTGTAGATTTTTTATTAATTAATGTTTTACTGATGAACAACGTAGAGAGAATATCTGCTTTGAAACAATAGTGTTTTTTGTATAATCCAATAAAACGGAAAAGCATTATAAACAAGATACATTGGGTACTCTAGCCGAACGTTATAAAGATAGAAAAAGACAACAACGGAAAACATCTCTACCGTAGTGCCACCACCGGATAGGTGGTGAAACTGTTTCTTTCCATAAGAAGAGTGAATGAATGGTATGTCAAAAATAACCGGGCCGGAACATCAACTCCTAATGAGAATGAAAACCAAACAATGTGTTGTCGAAGTTAATTGCAATAAATCCTAATTATTCCTGATAATGTAATGTTTCTGTGTGTTTTTATAAATAATGGTATATAATAAATTAAACCGTTTGAACGCTTAAACCACAAATAGAGGATATTCATGAAATAATGATAATGATAAGTTACCGTAAATATTTCGAAGGAGGAATTCAAGCAGTGGCGGCGCTAAAAGGGGTCGAGTGGGACGCAGGCTCAGAAAACAAGCTTGCCCGTTTTTAGAGAAAAAAATATATTGTCTATTAATATATGACACACGCGCGCACCCCCCTCCCCCCACACACACACCTAGTTATTATCATACATATCTTCTATATTAACTTTTGATGTTCGAAGGTTCTACGTGTACAGTGGTGGAAAAAAGTTCTTCCACATAAGACTTTAATGGCAGTAAATAATGCCGGAAATGTAACAAACATCCAATCAAATCGAACATCTTCACCGATTTAATTCTATACCGTACCAAATTCTCACTTTATTACTGCATCTTGCTTCATTTTACAGCATCTCAATTGTTTTCCGATTCGAAAAACAATTGGAATGTTGTTTTGTGCAGTTGATTGCATTGTTTCGTTGTTTGGATTGTTTAATTAACGTCACATTAATTAGTTTTAGACCAATCGTGACAGAGGGAATCGAGAGCACAAAGGGCGGGAAAAAGACAAATTAGAGACCACGGTTCTCTTTAAAGGTAGCATTCCGTGAATATGACTGAAGTCACTGCAGAATATTATGGATAAAAATTGTTTCCCTTTTTCATTTTATTTCTGTTTCAGTTATTTTACTTCGCCTTTCTTCTACCACTCGTGTTAATCGTGTTGGTGAGGAAGAATTATAAACTCGTGAAATGGACGATGGAACAAAAAATCAATGCCTCTCCCACGGTTCGAAACTGTGACCACATAATATTGTCCTATTTTTAAAATTTACGCCAAATATGGATTCACTCGTCTCTTTCTCAAGGCGTTCCATTGCCTCTCGGATGGTAACGTCTTCCACATTTAATCAAAGGCTTCCGAATTCAATACCTGATAGAGGGACATTTGGACATTCTTAGATTCTCCTAGTCTTGTTTTTTTACTTCAATGTTTGCTTCCCTTAGAATGGACTGCCGTCCAATGTCAGAGGGGACAATGCCCCCTGCCCCCTGTGGTTGCGGCACTGTTTATGATTGTCTCTTCGTCAATTTCACGTCATCACTCATTGTTGCGATTAGCTAGAAGTGGCAGAAAAGCAACGATAAGTAACAAAAATCAAATATCCACTCCCTCTCTCTACCACATGAATCACTATTACCAAAATGTAGACTTGGGAAACAAAAATTTAAGCAGTTCCAAGTTCATAGCAACGCATCCAAGGACAACATTCGACACCTTTAGGCACCTTTAATACAAGACTACTCGAAATGTCACAACTGTTCTAGATACTGAAAATTGAGAAATCATTTTCCGAAATCTGAATCTGGAAGGTAATTCCCCTCCCCCCCATCATGAAACGACATTATACGGAATCCCATACACACTAATAAATCACAAAATCAATAAGTGTCATTGTTATGTTGCTAGAGTAACATATGATATAATTGTAAAGATTATTGAGAATTTCAGGTAGGAATGTGTTCTGTATTTTTCACAGGGGGGGGAAGCAAAGGAGGCTCTCAGGGGGGCAGTTGCCCCCCTGCCCCCCTTTAGCTACGGGCCTGTTATATTCACCTACGACGTTCGTCCTCAAGTGGCTCGTCCATCTTTTTAGCTTGTCTGGGAGCAAATTGACAATACCGGAAGTATCATCAATTGCTTTCAAATTCGGCATACTCACTAATTTTGTCCTCGTAATCACGAATCTGCAGTTAAAATTTGGCGGTCACGTCTGGAAATTGCAAAATAAGTCGAAAAAAGTGGGTCCGTGAACGGAGTAAACACCCTTGATTTATGAAGCAAATAACTATTTTTTGCAATGATTTGCATTTCAAAAGTATGTTTACGATCACCCTTAATTTTAACTATGCTTGCCTAACCTAACCTAACCTTACCGTGAATTGTTCGCGGGGCAAACATGTTTTCCACCTTTACGCAAGACGCCATTTTCACACATGCAAATCAACGCTCCATGCAACGGGTCTCACTTATTGCACAACACTTGAGCAACGTAGTGTTATGACGTCTTTATATCAGAAAACATAGTTTCCATGTTAGTGTATGGAGAATCATAGCAGTAATTGACAAGCTTATTTTGCAATTTGTAGACGTGACCGACAATTTTTAACTGCAGATTCGTGATTACGAGGCCAAAATTAGTGAGTATACCGAATTTGAAAGCAATTGGAGATACTTCCGGTATTGTAGTACATTCATACCCAAAAGTATACCGACAGGGTACGGTAACATGTATGGTGTGAGGCGAAAACTAGCAGGTGAACAAGTAACATGCAACTAGTCCAAGTCCAACTGGAAAATGCATCAGGATATTTAGCCTCGTGTGATTCATGCATAAGCCATTTTATATTTTTTTGTTTCGTTAGTCAGTTAGCAATCATTCCCTAATAATCTCCAAGAATGTAAGATTATTCTTGTATTATCCGGGATTATAAGTACGTGCAAGTAAAGTTGATCCATATGGGTGCAATCCACATGGATTGGAACGTAGGCTACCTGAAGCCATGCTAAATAGTTTGAAGGTAAGAGCATAAATACAAATTAACTTTCAAAACCTTCTATAAAGGGTAAATACACATCTCTGGGAAACTACTGAAGTGTATCATGTCATATTTAAACTATAAAAAAGATAAGATTTGGGGTTTACAATTTTTTGCTGTTTGTCTGTCACACACACGTTCCACAGTTCAAAAGTGATAATTATTTAAAACTTGTACTGTTAATAATTTTGAATAGATTTCCTTCGAAGGCCTCTCAAACAATGGGATTCTAACATCGTCAATGCCTTTCATGTCCAGTCAGTGAAGGAGAAGGAAGACGAGTAACTGACAAAAACAGTGCAGACAGGAAAAACCTCTTTCTCACCGATTCGAAGTGTTGATCAAGTTATTTATACACGATGTGAAAGAAGAGTGACCGTTTCTGCCTCCTAGCGGCGGTGATAGGTATCAACGAGCCAATGTACAGAAGATAGTAAGCGTTGAAGAGTTCATTCCTCTTTACCAACAGAACCAATAAAGATGGCGGTCCAACTAGACGTTTCAAACAGGTTTTGCTAGCAGAAACAGGAATTCAAATGGAAGAAAAAGAGGTGGGGAAAGCAATTGTCACTACCCTGTGGTCAGCTTACAAAATCGATAGGTAGAAGGTGAATCACAATATTTAACACTGATCACTTTATCTGGTCAATTTATTAGGCATGCAGCCGCCAAGCAAGAAACAAGTGGTTGAAGGGTCTTGGCTATCGCAACGTGATGCTGGGTACAAATTTCTTCATTGAATACCAAACGTGACTCTGAAAGAAGCTGAAAAGGAAACAAATGTGCACAATCTACAACTCGTTGTTTCCAACTACTCCCCTGTACTAAATCGTTGCTGGGGTCACCGATAGGTGTCTCTGGTTTCCTTCATACATGCGAAACCTTTTATACTACATACATTTTGATATTGAAACAAAAAGATAACAAATGCATAACAACAAGCAGGTGTCCAGCGAATAATTCTTTGATATGCTCAAATCTTATTGGAAGCCTCTAGTCTTTAGAGAAAGCTCGAATTTTCTCTTCTTTTGTTGTTTGTGCTTGTAATCCACGCACCAATTAACAATTTATCAATTTACGATATATTCATACATGCATATTATATTTATACACACATTCCTTTCATAATAAATAACTAAACCATTTCATTACACATTTATAACATAATTTTCGACTTGCTGAAATGTTTTGTAAGAATATTGATTACCGAGGATGAAGGAGAAGTTAGTAAACAAGTCAATGGTCCTTATATCCACTCTTGTACAAGTCCTGTACAAAGTGTTCTCTGTAAGTTTCATGAAGTTTGCCCTGAAATATAATATGGTTCGGAGTTGCAATTCATTCACTGCACAAATAAATTGATGAAGGCACTAAGTTCGTCTTGTAAAGGTGAGCTGGAGCGATTGTAGTTGTGGGTCGGAGTAGTCAAGCCAGCACAGCTGATCAACAATACCAATAAACTAGTAACCATCACCACCCAATATATCTACGTCACATTAATTATTATTATCATTACCATCAACAACAATGGTCTCATTATAGAAGCAAAACTTTTTTTTTTATAAAAAAAACAGTAAATTTCAACACGCATAGCCCTATCATTTCTAAAACAAACAGAACATCAAAAACAATAGCGTGTGAGATCTCCAAGAAAAAGTGGACTCCAAATCACCAAGATTCGTTGGACTACAGTAAAATTATTATTTTTTTTTTAATATTGAAAATAGGAAATAAAGTCAATTGGCATGATTTCATTGCTATGTTCTCTTGTAACTGTATTGTACCTGAAGTTTTAAAGTTAAGCTGAGTGGGAATACTGGGTTTGTGGTTTTATTTTTCTATTGTAATTTTAATTTATGTTCTTATTTGAGATTTTCAACACAAACTTACGTGATGGGTAAGCTGAGGGACTGTTAAAGTGAGAATTCTTAATTTGGAGATATTTAACGAAAAGTATCAACACCCTGCATCTGTTACTGAAATATGACAATATTCATGCAAGGTAAATATACACAAAGATTATCATATTCCAGCAAGAGATACAAAATGCCGATAGTTTTCGTTGACTACCTCCAAACCATGTTTTCTGAGTTAAGCCCTTCTTCCAGCTAACCTTTCAACTGCAAAATATTGCAGATCAAGATTTTTTGCAACACGAACGACATCTATCAGTTATAATACTAATCTTCATTAGGTTCACATCTGTTGAATTTTCTACTTCGTGTAAACAATGCACCCACACGGTTGCTGAAACTGATTTATTCAATGGACTTGCATGCATACACATTTCTACCTCATGAACCGGTGTACGACCGAATCAATTGTCTGTCTGAATATATGGCATGTTAGAACCGATCGAAGGGCAGTGTTTTCTGATCGTGAATCTTTTAACAGGTCTCACCAAATCACGCACTTTCCGAATCGTTTCCATGTCTGTACTAGTCGTCAGTCACAGAATACTCTCTACATCAGAACACCGAGTGGAATAATTTCACTTAACTATTATGTCAACGAACGCCATCAGGCAATTTCTGTGGGGTTAAAATCGAAGTTGGATCAAAGGTCATTATTTATCCTCGGTTTCACATACAGCGTGTTCCGCTTAGAGCAGTGGTTCTCAACCTTTTTCAGTCCGGGGCCCACCTTGAAAAAGTAAATATGTGATTTAAAAAACTAATTTATTCTAGTCTATTATCTAACTAAACACACGTGTTAAAATTGAGAGGTGCCGGTAAAGAGCAATGGTAGAGGGCGAATAACAGAAATGTAGAGTTTAGACTAGGATACTGTACAACACGAGTTGAATTTAAATTGTTATCTTAGTAAATTAAATGTAATAGGTATTTAAAACACAATAAATAAATTATCGAGCCCGACCTCGCGACCCACTTAACACCCCGTCGGGACCCAGCAATGGGTCGCGCACCACAGGTTGAGAAACGATGACTTAGCGGGATCGATAAATAATTGATAATTTGAAGTGTAAATAATGACACCATTAAGCCTTGATTCCATGATATGCAAAACTAAATATGCTGACCAAGGCAGAAATTTATTTTATTATAAAACATAAACTAAACGTAACGTTTCAACCTTCTAGCAAGGTCTTCTTCAGACTCTGCATCAAGTACAAATGTAACAAGGTACAAAACAGGACGATATATATACACTATTAGAAAGTTGTTCTGGAACATTCTAGCAGGTGACTTTCCCTTGTCAACTGTACTTTCACCTAAAAGGCTAAACATATTTTCTTCCGTCTAGAGTCCAACACGTTTTCACTATTGGTATCTAAACTCGGTATAGCCTATTTGTAAAATGAAAATCATAACACAATCTCTGTTTTTAACCCCATATATAGGCTAACGGTGAGCATTTATTTCTCGATCCCTGTCAGCGGAACACGATGTACAGGGTTAGCCTAAAAGAAGACGGTTTAAAAGCTTTATAATTTGAAATTTGTTTGTTACTATCGTGCACCGTCGTTTTAGAACACGGTATGGTAAACAATCACCCACAAGGCAGTCAATCTACGATTGGAGCAAGAAATTTAAGGAAACTGGTTGTCTGTGCAAGGGGAAAAGTCCTGGGAGATGAGAACTGGATTATCGCATTGATATCTGTCGTGTTACGAAAGGGTCACGAACTTGTAACTTACCAACGTAAACTTCAGGACGTACTCTTCAACCATGTAAGTATTTCAGCCCTATTAAAACTCTTCTTTCAGTAATACTTTGAAAATGTATATTTCTTTTAGGGTAACCCTGTATAATGCAGTGCACATTTAAAACACTTACATTTAAACAATTAGACAGCTCAAATGATTGCAATAGTTTGTAGAGCTAGTAACACAACTTAAACCCATAGTCTTTCCCGGCTCTCCCATTATCACTTTTTCCAGTCTTAAATGAGTTGTAGTCACTGGCGTACGCAGAAGGAGCTGATGGAGCTACAGACCGTCTCCGAAGTTTTGAGAAAACCAACATTTTTCAAATGAAAGCAATAAAGAATTTGAGGAAAACCTAGTGGTAAATGCACTCCCCCCCCCCTTTGAAAATGACCCCTCATTACCATTTCTGACTTTGAACAATTTTCAAAACGACGGTTAAAAATGCTAATTAAGAAATATATTATTGTGTGTCCCACTCATCCTAGAACGGAGTCCCATCCGGAAAGAAAATTCTGCATACACAAGTGGTTGTTGTATTGAAAATTACTTTGTATTCTCGGAGGAGAGGAAGTTTTCTTTCCTCAGTTGGGAACGAACTTGGGTGAGTAAATCCTCGAAGTAAGCCTGCTAATTTAGTTCTGGGTTAGAAACACTGCTGCAGCTTTTCTGATAGGAACACAACAAAATATGGCGTCAAATTAATTCAACAAAAGGATGCTTGTTTTTCACAGCTGTTTAAATAGGTTCGTTACCTGCCATGCAACATTGTTGTGTTTTGTCTTTGTGGGTGCCACGTGACGAATGGCAAGTCGATGATGTGGCTATTAGGATTTTATGATACCACTTCTTCCTGCAGCTGAACTCCTCTCGATCCCAAATGGGAACCTGTTCGCTTCCTGTTCCGTTTGCGCCATTTCCAATAGACTGAATGATTCAATCTAAACATGTGGTCCAGACAAGGATCCTTCAAAAAAGCATTAGATCAACAGATGGTCCTTAATTATTGCATGCTTCCCTTCGATCCTTCAACCTTCTCTTCGTTGCTTCATTTAGTCTATCCTCTAATTCCTCTTTATCTGTCTCCTTCATTTGCAAGCGTAGATATAACTTTTTGCAACGAACAATTTCTGTCTGCACTGCAATGTTTTCTTTCCCCTTGGGCTTCAGTTTTAAAATAAATGCATGCGTTTTTTTAAGTCCACTTTATGCACAGCAAGGCTAATCGGAACTGGACCTATAGTTTAAAGTCGGATCCGAACCACCATGAGCCTCCACCGGAACCCGGGATCCCTTGATTACAAGGCGACGATGTTATTATAGGGATCGCCACAATAACAGATTGGATGAATGATTTGTACAAAATCCGTACAGTGAAATATGAAAATGATGAATAAAGGAATATGCGCATAGCCCGGAAAACGGACAAAGGATACAACTGTCCGAATAAAGCACATACATTCGGATATCAGAAGAAATTGGATAATTCGGATATCCGGGTAATTCATATATCCAGATATAAAATATCCTATATCCGGATATTTTAAAACCGGCTAAAACTTATCCGATATCCGCATAAAATTTTACCCGTATTTGGACATCCCTTGATGTTAACACTACGTCATAGGAAGATCTTTCAATGATGTATCTTTGGGAACGCAGAGAGGAGTTGGGGGGGGGGGTATTTAACAGCCCTCTTATTCACAGTAAACGTTTTTTGCTTTCCCCTTTTCTTTCTTGATCATTTTTTGTTTTCTATCCCGCTTTTGCTCTCATCATCTTCTTTACTCTTCTTTCTCCATCGATTCTTTTGTTTATTTACTTCATCTCTTTTACTCTGTCCTTTATTCTCCCTGTTTAGGTCCTTTTCCCCCCTATTTGCCTTCCCCTTCTGTATTTCTCCTTCTTGCTGGCTCCTCTCTCCCGTTCTCTCATTTTGCCTAGCTTCTTCCTCGCTCTCTCCTTCCTTCCTCTCTCTCTTTCAAAGTGGTTAAAGAGGTACACAGGCCAACCAGAAAAGCAACTTGCCTTCCGTGGACACCGCAGTTTTAGAAAAATTTCACAAAGAACACGCAAATTTTGTGTTATTGTATGTAAATTGCACCTTGATTGTAATGTATATCTCTTGTTTAATATTTATTGTATTTTGAGAGAGTGCACTGTGTGAATTTGTACTTCTAATCTTGTGTAGATGTCAGTTTTGTTGGTAGCATCTTTTTGTAAATAGCGTGTGATTCATCTGTACTTGATCTGTGATCTTGAAATAGTATAAGAGCGAGGATATCGCGTAAGAAATATCACACCAAGGTACCTTGATATCACACATTCGCCGCAGATCGTCGATACAATTTATACTCAAAAGAACTGTTCGGTGTTCGTATGGTAGTTGGGGCACAAGCTAGGCCTATGCGACCGCCAATAGCCACGCATTGAGGTTATGTGTTATAGTTGAGTCAAAACACCGTTGAAGCGAAATCCTCACCTTTGTACTAAGTATACTTGCGTTATAATTGCAATAAACAAAGAATAAATCCTTTCATTTTATCTACTGCAATAATGTGGTTTTATTCCTCTGTCCTGTCTTTGCCTAACACTATCCCTGCACCTGAGAGGAGTCTGTGTACTTCACCGAGTCTCATCGTTCACCGCTGAGTATTACTGAGTTATTATTAATAGTTAATACAACGACTTAATGCCAAATATTATATAATAATAAAACACCTCATTTCCCTTAAATGGCCACGGGTTATCCTGTGAAAAGCCTATTGGAAGGCCCAGGGCCTCAAAAAACTGTTGCGTCATGGTTGTTATTTCTACAAAAGAATATTTGTGTCGTGGGCAGGAATTTTATAAAGATGTGGCAGGGATTTATCCAAAAAATTTCCAACTTGTGATGTAACTTAGCATTTAGAAGGGAATGTAAGGGTAAATTTAGAGCCCAAATCGTCATAAATTTGGCATTTGTGAAAAGATTTATGGGGTGATGATGAGGAGTGCAGTTGCCTGCCCAATATTTTCGAAAGGGGATTATATATACCTTTTTTTTTTGTCCTCATTTTGCCATCTTTTCCTGTCTTTGACGTTGTTTTCTAGAAATGTCGCGCGGGGAGGGCTATGACCCCAACTAACAGCCACTTGGGCACGCCACTCGTGTAAGGTGTGTGGATAAATAAATGGGATGGGGGTTTGATGGAAAAGAGAGTAGATTATGATCTCATTCGCAGAAGTTTTATAAAATATGGAAGTTTGGCCAAACTCCACCATTCAATGCATCCCATTGGTGAATATGTTTCTTCGGCTTGATTAGCTCTCTTATTATTCCATTATCTGGCGAAAGAGTTAACAGCAGAAAAAAGATCTATTGCCTCTCGACTTCTGGATACAGAAGAAGAAATACACACTGCAGCGGGTACCCAAAGAACAACTCCTTTCTTGTTAACTCCTTTTTCATCCGGCTTAACGACTGTGAAGTTAATGGTTCAGTGTCAATCAAATTTTCGCCTGGGGCAGCGACCCTTTGTCGGTGTGGTGGGGACAGTCCTCTCCCCTCGCCCCTCCTTCAGTCTCCTGAATAGCCCACGTGCTCAGCTCCTTACCTTTTAGCTAACCATGAAAACATCAATTTTCATGCCTTTTTTGTCTTCTTTTTGCGTCAAAGCTTACAAAAAAAAGAAAAGGAAAGAATGCCCTTCAATTATTTCGAGAGCATGTCGTGATTTCTCACTTGAACGGTCGAAACTAAAAAAAAGAAAGCATAGTGGATGTTATTAGAAGAACTTGAAAAAGTTCCTTAAAACAGAACGAGTTCTCCTAATAAATAGGTAACTAGCTCATCTTCATAATAATAAAAAAGTATGGTGGTGTAAGTTATTTAACTTCCTGAGTTGCTTATTTTCTTGGGGAAATTGGGGGTAAGGGCAGTGAGAGACTTTGTCGTGTGGGGTGCGATTTTTTTTTTTTTTCCTTTCATCGACTAGGACTAGGTTCATTAAAAGTTGATTGATATCTTCAGATGTCGCCTCCTCGTGAGGGGTGAACCCCGTCTATTCTATAATTGACAATTTATTGTAAGTTCTAGACATCGGCTCTGGGGGTGATCACTTAATTTTTGTCGTCAGAGGGAATCACCGCTTTTCTATGTTAATTTGCAACTTATTGTTTGTTTTAGATATCGCCTCTGGGTTCAATCACTTATTTTTTAGTCGTCAGAGGCACTGGCGCACGCAGAGTGGGGCTGATGGGGCTACAACCCCCTCCGAAATTTTGAGAAAATCAGCATTTTCAATTAAAAGCAGTGAAGAACTCCGGGTTCGATACCGGTAGAGGCACAGTGGTTCGGATCCCATTTTAAACTGTAGGCCCAGTCCCAATTAGCCTCACTGTGCATAAAGTGGACTTAAAACACCAATCCAATCCAACAATAAGGCGGGCACTGCCTCCCTTAAATTTTAGCAATCTTGTTTTGTATTTACTTTACGTCGCTTGTCTGCCACTTTTTGGCAATCGTGACGATGAGAATGAACGATGATTAGATTAAATTGTCGAAGGATCATCACAGAAGAACTTCAGTTGACAGTTCGCAGATAAATAAATAAGTTTTTGCTTGAATGACGCAAATAACGTTTAACCCTGAAGTGCTATCATTAGTTGTTTTTTGTGAAGTCTTCAGTTTTGCAGAATCAGCTCTGACCCCATTGGTTTATAATGCGTTCCAGTTATCAAGAAACATTAATTTCGCAACACAATTAGAACTGAAAAACAGAACTTGAACTTAGTGGCGGATCCAGAAGTTGCAGTTGCGAGGGGCGAATTTCAGTCGAGTGCCTCACCCCACCGAGAATCATTACTAATCTTAACTTGCACTGTTTTATGTAAACAAGATATAGTTGTACAAGAACCAAGCTGGCTACTATGCTCTAGAGATTATTGTTTTGCGAATAGGGGTCCAAGGATGGAATAGATTGTAATTATTATTATTATTGTATGTCGCTATCATAATTCCTCCTATTGCTACGGTAAACTGAACGATCAGGTGTGAGGAGTAAAAATAATAAACAAAGAAAACAGAAAACTTTTATATCGTCGTCGCCTTGTAATCAAGGGGTCCCGGATTCGATACCTGGTGGAGGCACATTGCAGAATGGTTCATATCCCACTTTAAACTGTAGGCCCAGTTCCGATTATCCTATCTGAGTATAACGTGGACTTAAATGAAACCTTAAAATTAATTCCCGAACATGTTAAACCTTGTGATAAAAGACCTAACATTTGAGACTTTAAAAATATTACGCACAAGAATATATCCAAAAACCTGGCATTTGGGAGGGGCGCTCACCCTCCACGTGGAACCGCGTCTGGTTGAACCTTCAACTAAGATGCGACACTACATCTGTGTTTACGCTTTCAAATTCCAAGTTACAAGTTTCGAACTGAAAAACCTCTAGTACTAAAATTATTTGGCTACAACCATTTTTCTATGGTATTTTAACACCACAGTTAACGATTGAGCAAAATGTGTGTAGACTTCCCGGAACCACAGCTTGTAACGCTTTAACTAATTTTTCCTTTCCTTTTTTTTTTCAGTGCACCTGCAACATTAAATAATCCCAGAAAATTGAACTTGACTCTCACTAAAACCAACAAAGTGGAAATTTCAAAATCTGGCTATATGACTTCAACATATCATAATTTGCTGACCTGGCCACACTGACATCCGCCTTCCCAGTATATGAACGGTATTGAATTTCTCGGTGGAAATGCTGCTACTTCTTTTGCGTCTGAGTTAGTCAGACACACTATATTTCCCAGTCTGTTGCAGCTGTTAGCTACAACGACAAGAATGTGGTTGCTATATATTCATATATTTTTTTCTTTTTTATTTGAACACAGAGACAAGATGGCTTTTCGGGCAATGGCAAGTGGAGGCACTTCATTTGTTTTAACGACATTATTTTCGTTAATCCTGTAGCCGTCACCCAGTGGCATGAGGGGTGAACTTCTTGTCCCGAACGTCTAGTTTTGTCCTCGAGTTCTTTACTGCCTTCATTTGAAAATGTCAATTTTCTCAAATTTTCTGGAGGGGCTGTAACTCCATCCGCTCCCCCTGAGTACGCCAGTGATTGGCATAAACCTTCTCGACATTACGTTCCCGATTACGTGAAGGCCTCCCCGATGGCGCTGTGGTAGCGTTATCGCCTTACAAGCAAGGGGTCCCGGGTTCGATTCCCGGTGGAGGCACATAGTGGTTCGGATCCCACTTTAAACTGTAGATCCAGTCCCGATTAGCCTTACTGTGCACAAAGTGGACTTAAAACACCAAACCGATTACGTGAAATCGGAAATTGGTTCAATGATTTGGTTTATTTTATTTTTGCATTTATTCCACTTTTGGGACTAATCGCCAGGATGAGGATGAGTGATGATATGATGAAATTGTTGAAGGGACATTTAAAAAAACATCCATGCCCAGGTCGGGATTCGAACCCGGACCCCTGGCGTCGTATCGCGCCATGCTAAACCACTCCGATGAAATCAGGAGTATTTGACAGTAATAAACTCACTGGAGGAATGGATGAATTACAGAAATAAGAATAAACAAGACGGAAATAGAGGAAGGTATACGCACAGTGGCGGCGAGTGGGTTCCAAAACGGGGGAGGGGCAAAGGTGCCAAAACTGGGAGGGGGGTAAATAAAGTATATATCCCTTTGTATAGGGTGACCAGATATTTGTTGACCAAAAAGAGTATAGTCTATAGGTTGAAGGTACACATGTACAAAACATAAAAAGAAAACGAAAATAAAGGTGGCTATTTGTTATTGCTTCTATTATAGCCCCTATAAAATAGGCCTACACTCCACAGATTCAAATTACTTATGGGTCTAATGTAATTAGCTAATTACAAATACTTACTCACCAATGGCACCATCGTTCATACTTCTGGGATGATTTTCCTTTCTTGAGTATGTATAAATCGTACTTTATTGCCAGTCCAAACTCTTCACAGGTCATGTCCACATTGAATTTCACTTTCATTACTTGTTCGAGTGTTGACACCAGGAGTGTACTTTTTTCCTCTCACCAATAAGTTTTAATAACACTGAAGAGTCTTTCACAACCAACATTTGTACCAGGCAGAGTAAACAAAAATTTTATAATAGGCACAATCACCTTTAAATTTGTCCCAGCCTGTACTAAATCTTTGCACACTGAACTCCACTAACCCATTATTGATTATTTTCTTTCACCCCCCCCCAAATCTTCAAGATGTTTTTCAACGGCTTTTGAAATTGCACAGTAAGTTTCAAAAATAACATTATTAGGGCTGGGCCGATACCGATGCCGATGTATCGATATCGGCCGATACCAGTGGTATCGGTATCGGAAAGTATCGGTTGGAATTCAGCTACCGATATCAGCCGATACTTTCCGGCATTTTGGTCATTCACGGGGGCCGCAAAAATCCCGCGCGACTTCTTGACAGTCTAATTATCCTGGAAATTATGCAATATTAAAACTGCCTTTTTATTTTACACTAATTTTGCACGAGAAACTATATTTTGTGACTACATAATATATATTTTGTGACTACATAATATCTATTTTAATATTCTGATGCAACTCTTGAATATTCTAAAGCAAATTTCTTGGTATGTTGATGCATATAATTGGAGGAGAATATTTATACACCAATATTGATCAATATTTTGAACAAATTTTAATTATTGCAATTTTCAAGTATCGGTGTCGGTGGGAATCGGTAAGAGTATCGCATCGGCATCGGTTCAAAGTGGTATCGGCTCAGCCCTAATCATTATCATTAAATTCCAATGAATTTGAAATATGTTTTGCTTGTTGATGGAATATGAAAATAACTCTTGAAATTGTTCATAGGAAATTCTTGAGTCAAGGAGTAAATACTTCAGTTTGTTGACATCTTGAAATTTTCCGTTGTGTGGTTTTTAAGGCATTTTTACGCGGAAAATAATGAATGAAATTAAATCGCAATTAAAAGAATATATTTGGGGATTTTTGCAAATTGAAATGAGTATAGAGTATATGAACCTCTAAAAGAGTACAATACTCTTAAAAAGAGTATGTCTGGTCACCCTACCTTTGTAGGTAAGATTTAGCATAGTGCAGGGGCAAGAGTGACGAAAGTAAGGGGGAAGCAACTGCTTGCTCCCCCTCGCCCACCTTAATCGCCGCCACTGTATACGCATTGTAGCATAAGGTATTATCTGTAGTATTAGTAAGGTTAACTAGAGGGTAATTACTACATATGAATAGTTTTACTAACTAACTCTCTAGCCTTGAACCCAAAGGTTCATGGCTGCAGCAACACAGGCCTTCCATCTGTCCCTATCCTGAGCAAGATCTATACTCTTTTCCATCCCTACCAATTTCCTTTAGGTCCATCTCAACATTATCCCTCCATCATCGTCTTGGTCTTCCTACTGGTCTCTTGCCATCAGGTTTCGCAACATGAATCCTGTAAACTCTTCTTTCCTCTCCCACATGGCCTGCCCACCTAAGTCTTCTTGATTTAATCATTCTAATAATATCTGGACATGAATACAAATTATGTACTTCTAAATTATGTAACATTTAAGAATAGTTTACAACAGTTATTTTTCCTAGAAATTTTCTCTCATTATAAGGCATCTAACAAACGCGACATACTTGGCTGCTGCTATCGCACTTCCCTGACACTTGCCAATGAGCAATGACCCTGAAAGTGAGATAAAAATTCTGTCTAGTAAGCTCGACCCCAGTTCGTTTGAGATAACGCGTGTAACGGCCGAGAGTAAACTTCCACGGTTTCAACTGTCTGTAAACAGGCGAGAGAACACAGACTTTCCTCAAGGACAAGGAATATTTGTCCGAAAAAAAAATTGAAACTCACAGGATTCATGGACGATTAGACAAATGAATCTGAATCCGTTGCTTATGACAGACGATCGTAGGTCACGTGACGTGAGAGCATGTCTCGTGTCTGTTCGCACGTAATGTGCGCTTACGTGATCTTACGAGTTCTGTAGGACTAGTACCGAGTAGGACCGGAGAAATATTGTTATGGTATAATATTGTTAACGGTAAATGCAACAATGTAATAATAATGTAACAACAATGTAGATGTAACACTATGCGGTAATATGTAATCAGTGGCGTACCAACATATCGTGTCAGCAGATTATCATATTTAAATAATATATTATTGATGAAAATGATATTTAATAATATGCGACGCAGGAATTTACAGTTGGAGGAGATATATTCTCGTAACACATTGCTCGATTTTCTGTTTTACAAAGTAGTAGTAATAGTATGTTTTTAAAGATGTGAAGAGAAAGAAGAAAAAATCAGAGAGAGTGCTTTTCATTCAAAAAAATAATAAATGGATAAAAATATCCAACCAAGTTATCATCAATTTTTGTGTAAATGTTTCACATGAGAAATACGACACTAATTTTTACTACTTTTCGGGCCTCCGCTTGTACATACAATACACCTCTGATTTGACGTATTCATTCAAATTACAACGTTAAAATAGAATTTAAAGCTAGATAAACATAGAATGTTTTAATTTTATTGTCCACAAAAGTTAGCATTTTACATCTATTTTTCTCTCTTCTATTTATTAAACTTTTCGTATCAACCCAATATGACGCAAGGCCCCTTTAAGCGCGAGACCCCGGGCGGTTGCCCACTTTGCCCACCCCTTGCTACGCCACTGTATGTAATATTATACAGTATACTTAAATTGTAACTAACTTTTTTTTTCTCAAAAGCTTAAACAATAATTAAGATGCGCCTTACGCCCACCCAGCGTCGAATAACATGGGTACCTGGGGGAAACCCTGGGGGGTAAAGGCGGTCAGGGGCGTGATGCTGATCACATCACCCCCACTCACGACCGGATCAAGAAAGTGTGGGGCGTTACCTCCACACCCCCTATACGCCTTCATGGCATGGTGCTAAGCACAGGGGAGCACTTTACCTTTTTTTTACCTTACGTTCATTGGCGTCTTGGGTTCAAATAAATACTGTAATACATTTGAAATGAAATGTGTATAGTCTATAAATTTAGAAAAGCTAGTTACTATTATTATTATTATTTAAAGTTTTATCAATGGCCTGATCCCCAAAGATTTCTTGCTACGACCATGAAGAGGGTGGTTTCAATTTTCATCAACAAGGCGCCTCTATGAACAATGCAAGACAAAAATATCACAGCAAAGTGATTACAATTTTTGGCTCAAGTGTGTGCACTAGCGCAAAACTCTGTCGTGTCTTGTGAGAAAAGGTTCCAATTGACATTATTTACTTCTATTATTTAACTTCTATGCTCTATTGGTAATTTACAATACGTTACTACGTCGTGTATTGAGTAAAATTATTAATAATTACAACATGCACAAAAACGTCAACGTAAAATAAACATTTTTCAAATACATAAAATATTTTAAGATAACAACATTGTAATAATGATACACTTGTTTTGAATAGGCCTGCCTGTAAGAGAACGACACAATGAAGATAAACACTTTCAGTTATTTATCAAATTGTACATAGCATATTACGTCATCATTAACAAATCAAAAATGATAAGTGTCTTTAAGTAATAAGTATATACTTGTAAACTTAATGTGACTTACTTAAATGATTGTATTGGGTGGGAGCGAATCGAGGAAGAAAATTGGCACTGAATCTACTTCTTCCAAGCTGGGCGCCAATATTTTCATGAGTTCCGCGACATTTGCTATTTATTTTGTCACTCATTGAAGCGACATCTCTTTTCCGTTTCGTTCCGAGCCATACGGTTCCGCATGGAACAGAAAAGAATACCGCTATATCTACCGATTATGATCAGTATATTATTACATTTATATTCGCAATTGCAGGTATATGTAAAATTCTTTATTTGTCTTTAGTTTAATCATTCTTTCTATCTGTATTCACATATTATTATATTACGAGGGTCACTATTTATATTTTGAGCCTAACAATGAAAAAACAGGAATTTGGCATTGAAAACTGCTTTATTGTTTTTCGAAGTATTCTCCTTTATGGTCAATACACTTTTGCATTCGTTCGAACCATTTGTCAAAGCAATTTTTCCAATCTTCTTGAGACACATCCATAATATGGTTTTGAACGCATCAACGGCGTCTTCCGCCGACGAAAATCGTTGTCCACGCAATTTATTCTTGACATTCGGGAACAAGAAGAAGTCATTGGGTGCCAAATCAGGACTGTACGGCGGATGACCCATCAATTCGATTTTTTGACTGTTCATAAAGTCGGTTGTTAGACGAGATGTGTGACAGCTGGCATTGTCTTGATGAAGAATGATCCGACGGCGTTTGTTTGTTTTCCCTATTTGACCGAAGACCTCTGGCAAACAAATTGTTGTGTACCATTCAGAGTTGACCGTTCTACGTTCCTCTAAAGGCACAGTTGCCACATGACCAGTTTTCCCGAAAAAACAGGCGACCATTTGTTTCGATGTGCTTCGAACGCGAACAACTTTTGTTGGATTGGGTTCATCTTGAAACACCCATACAGTCGACTGCTGTTTACGTTCCACCTCATATGCATATATCCATGATTCGTCACTTGTTACAATCTTATATACGTCTTTTGAAGCACCACGATTGTATTTATTGAGCATTTGTTTGCACCAATTGACGCGAGCGTCTTTTTGAGATTTTGTCAAATTGTGTGGGATCCAACGAGAACATACCTTTCTCACAGCTAAATGATCATGTAATATTTTATATATGCTGGTGGAACTAATGCCTATGGTTGCCTCAGTCTCACAGTATGTCACATGACGATCTTGCAGTATTAGGTTTTGCACAGCATCAATGTTTTCTTGAACAACAACTGATTTATGGACGACCTTCGCGAATCTCGTCGGTGAGCGAATGGCGGCCACGATTAAATTCGTTATACCAGCGTTTCACAGTGGCAAAGGATGGGGCTTCATCGCCAAATGTGGAAGTAAGTTCATCGATGCACTCTTGTCTTGATAATCCACGTCGAAAATCGTAAAAAATCATCGCACGAAAATGTTCACGAGTTAATTCCATTTTATTGTTGTCGCGCAATCTCCAAGGCAACATAAACAACACAAATGAAGCTATTGACAAAACATTTGAAGTACGTTATGGTCAATAATGCCAGACGATTCCGTGCAAACGTCAAATCGCGCCTAACTTCAATCAGTGTTGCCAAGGCTCAAAATATAAATAGTGGCCCTCGTATATATATATATATATATATATATATATATATATATATATATATATATATATATATATATATATCAGGGCTGGCCAACGAGTCGACAGCGGTCTACCAGTGGTAGACAGCGAGAGGTAGCCAGCGGTGTTCTGTGATATCATACGGATTTTATTATGCATAGTCACAAGACATTTTATTGCTTAACTCGCTGTATTTTTAACTGTTGTATCTATGTGAGTCAGCGTTCTCTACAACGAATGCAATAAAATCAAAGGAGAGGAATCGATTAACTGATGATCACTTGATTTCCTGCTTGAGAGTAGCAGTAACGTCGTATGACTTGCAACATGCTAAACTCATGAAGTGTCAAGTGTCTGGAAACAAGTGAACTGACTGCTGAAAAGTAAAAAATAGTTGTATAATTTTTTCACTGATACCCAGCAACAAGTGAATTACTTTTCTTAAAATGAGTGTTTATGAAAGAATAAAATTGTAGTAATTATGTTTATGTAAAAGAAAATATTTTTTTTACCTTCTCATTAAAAGGATGAAAAGATGCTAATGATCAACTGTGGAGACAGTACTGAAGACAAAACTTATATAATAAATAAATAAGTAAATAAATACATAAAATAAAATAAAATAATCAATGTCAATTTTATGGTATTGGCTTCCTTTTTTAGGCTCTCGTTGTTAGGTCTAATAAGAGAAGTAGACCGCCAGTGATTCTTGAAATGTTAATTAGCCCTCAAACCAAAAAAGGTTGGCCACCGCTGATATATACTTATATTTTCTAGTGTAGCTCGTAACAAGGGATCGGTGGTAGACCAACCTACGGTTGAACCTTCCCCGCTAAAGAAAGAAATTATTATTATGAACAAAATATGCCTCGTTTCCCCCACCCCTGAAAAAAGAAACCCTTGCTTGCTCCTCCCTGGAAAAAATCCTTTTGACGTCCATGTTTCTCTTGCAAACTCTTTGGATAGAAGAAGGACTATTTCCGAGAGGCGTAGAGTCCATCCTTGCTCACATGCTGTCGATACCTAAGAATATACGTAGCCTCTCCTAGTTGTGTTCCTGATATGACCTAACCAAATATTTACACATAGGGCAGGTCACAACAAAACGAATATATGGTGACAGCAAGCCAACAAGAAGCTGTATTCATATTTACTTACGCATAAAAGAAGTGCTGTTTTATGTAGCCTATATTGCCTCTGGTTTAATAAATATTGCCTTTCAACATGAGTTCACCTTTCTTTTTCTACTGATCCCCTGCTTAGAGAGAGATATTTCAAATATACATATATACAGGATGTCCGGCTTAGACCTTTAACATTACAAAATAGTATAACTTTAGTTGCATTCAATTTCAAATGAAACTTATTCTTTGTATGGATCTGGCAACTGTGGCCATTTTCGAGAATCACCAGTACTTCGACTTGATGCATAAATTCCAAGATGGCGGAGTGGACGGTTCAGCAGAAAGTGTTCTGCGTTCTTTCACTGGCAGAAAACAAATCTGCAAAGCTTGTTCAACGTGATTTTCGGCGTGAATCAATCTTCAACGTCACGACAATGCTCCTTCCTGTTTGAGTATTGCTAAGTGGGATAAACAACTATGAGAAACTGGAAGTGTTGTGTCGGTGTGCGGGAAGTACGCGAATCGGAAGGTATCAGAGGCAAACATTGATTGATTGATTGATTTAGTTTATTGTACTTCGCGTTTTGTGCCTCTTGGCTAATTTGCGAAGATGGGAATGAGTGATGAAATGATGAATTTGATGAATGGACATTCACAAACAACCAAGCCCGACCGGGATTCTGACCCTTGGCGTCGCAGCGCGATGTGCTAACCACTCGGCCACAGGGTCGGGCAGGAAAACATTGAAGTGATTCGCACTGAATTCACAAGAAGTCCAAGAAAATCAATAAGACGTGCAAGTTTACAGCTCAACATTCCTCGGTCTACTATCCATGACGTTGTGCACAAAAGGTTACGTCTTCGGGCGTACAAGATCCAGTTACATCAACGAATTTATCCTGATGATAAACCTAAAAGACAGACGTTTTCGTGCAAAATGTTAACCGAAATTGACAACAACAATGCTTTTCTGGACAAGGTGTGCTTTTCTGATGAAGCTGCATTCCACACGTGTGGCAAAGTTAACAAGCAAAATTGCCGTATTTTGGAGAAGTAACAATCCTCATGAGTTTCGTGAAATTATGAGAGACTCGCCAAAAGTTAATGTGTGGTGTGGGTTAATGAAATAGAAGATAATAGGCCCGCTCTTCTTTGCTGAAGAAACAGAAACTAATTATTTAGATATGCTTCAGCATTACGCTGTGGCTCAAATGCCTCCAGAAACCATTTTCCAATAAGACGGAGCCCCGCACATTTTGCTATCATTGTACGAGAATTTCTCGATGAGCATTTTCCTAGAAGATGGATAGGAAGAGGATCTAAACCACTTGCTTGGCCTCCGTGCTCGCCGGATCTTTCCCCCCTAGACTTTTTCTTTTGGGGGTTCATCAAGGACCAAGTATTGGACATTTCCACACAATTTTTATTACAACAATTTTAAAAACTACACCCTGGAAAAATAACCCCTGCAAGTTCTCGCGTTTCTCTGCGTCCAGTTTAAGGCAGAAACGAGACTTCCAAAGTTGCGAGGCTAGCGTTGCGCTGAAAACACGCCGCCGCCATGTTACTACGTCACTCCTTAGGGAGAGTTCGTTTGTCGTCTGCTTCGAGCCTCCAGTTCCGGATAGGTAGCCCACGGTGAACGAACACGTGCATCAGTTTTACAAATCTGTACCGATTTAAATAATGGAAGAAGGAGCGATAGGAGAAAGGAAAGCTATGCTTTGTAATGATCATTCTTCTATGAAATATCCGTGCTGCTCACGTGCAAGATAAATGAAAGGGTTCAGCTGCGTGTGTTCTCAGGCCATGCGAAAAATATTGCTTATAAAATTGGTTGCTGACCAGACACTCAAAAATATTTTTTAAACTTATATTTATCGATATTTACCGTAACCTATGTAGTGCAAAATAGGAATTTTCACATTCTTCACTTTATTTAGAAAGCCTATTTAACTCTCTTTTCCATAAAGCAATTTCAGTTTGTGTTCCATTTCTGTTGCGCAAATTATGATCAAATATTTTTGTGCAGATAAGAGAAAATACACTGAGAAGATTACATTAGTTGCACAGTACATATCTATACTTATTTTATGTATAATTATTACAAGGAAATAATGTGTATAACCATGGGCGTATTTAAGTGGGATTCAACGGGTCCAACCCCCTCTTTTTTTGGTTCACTAAAATTACCAGTTTCCTTGTTCTATCCGCTTGTTCATAAAAAAATTATTCGGACTTATTTCATTATCTTAAATTAGAGACGTATGGGACGGTATACGGATGGGAAGGAAATTTCGGTAATTCCACACACCAGATGGGACTGCAGACCAATATCTGCAATTTCCTGATAGTTTCGGAATTTCTGCGATAAGAAACTGCATTGAGACTATCAAATCAGTTATTTTTCCCCCTCGAATCATATTAAAGAAATTTGGTTCTTAAGAACATAGTGACACAAGCAGTAGCGTACGCAGGATTTCGTCAAGGGGGGGGGGTTATTTCTAAAACTTTCTCCAAATTCACATTACCTTTGATTTATTATACTTTAATTAAATAATAATAATCACAATTAATTAATAATACTTATAATTAATTAATTACCTGAATTACTACTAATAATACCACTACTACTATTATGTAGTAGAGATCTACATAAATATACCATTTATGGAAACAATAGAAATAAATTACTTTCTAATCATTCAATTTTTATCAAATCCTGGGAGCATTTTTTTGTTTTTGTTTTTGTTTTTGTTTTTTGTCTGGTCAACGAGGTGAGACATTTTAAGGGTGAAGAAAATCCATAAAACAAGAAAATATATTAAAATAAATTGAAATAATTAAAGTATGGAACTCATCCAAGAAGCTGCGGTGGTCTGGTCGGTAGAGCATCTGAGAATCACGCGGGAGATCCGGATTCGATTCCCGAAATTGGTTGGAATTTTTCCGGCTTCTTCCCCGCATAAATGTCCCCGATAATTCACATCTGGATTGTCTCACTGTTCTTACCAACAAAACATTTTCCAATAGTTAAGCTTATTGTCGTTTGAATAATTGTCTAGTCAACAAGGTGAGACATTTTAAAGAGAGACAGTCAAACGTGCTGCGGTAAATAATACAATGGGAAGGCAGACTGGTGACTGTATTCTTGTCCGCCTAGCCTTTGTCTATACATTAGCCTCTAACAACGAACCAAGAACTTTCTTTAGTTAATTCTCATTGTTCACACAAAAAAATACATGTTCGTTGAACACTGGCGTACGTAGAGGCATGGCCGATGGTTAGAGGCACATACTTTTGGTAAATAAAAAAGCAAAATTTCAGTATAAAAACAGAGTCAATTTCGGGTTCAAAAGCTGTAAATAAAATGAAATTTCGCTGTTATTGCGGTGAAAAAGCGGTATATAAAATTACATTTTGGTTTTAAAAATGTGAATATAATCCCAAATCCCAGATAGCATGTAAGTTAACTGCAAGTTAAACCGACATTCGAGGTGCTATCTGGAATTTGATTTAAAAACTGCACTATTACACAAAATAAACATATCCCTTCTAATAGCACATTAAATCATTACCAGAATATAAAGTTTATTCCTGTATAAAGGATTCCATTTTTGCTTTTGAAATATTTACAGCAAAATTAATCAATTTTCCGTGAATTGCATAACACACAGGATACTTCAGACTTCAGAAAGTGTCGCGTCGGTATATAAACGGTAAATTTCGTGTTTTAGAGTCTATTTCGCATTTTGCCGGTCATTTCGCATCATTTCGTGACAAAACAGGGTAGGAAAATGCACCTCACACCTTTCAGAAAGCTTAAAAATTAACATTGCAATGTGTTATTTCAAATTTCGTTTTCTTTTTGTCAAAAACGAAATATGCATGCCTCTACCGATGATGCTACAACCCCTACCAAAATTTTGAGAAAATCAGAATTTTCAAATAAAAATCCGTTAAGAACATTAAAAAATCAAAATGTGTAAATACGAAACCTCTTTTAAAGTGAGTCCCGATTACCATTTTTGTCTTTGAATACAATTTTAATAGACTGAAAAGCTCCAAAAATACGAAATATTTTATTATGCATCCTGCCCTCCAAAACGAAGCCATGTATTATCCACATTTACTATTCCGGCCTCTCCCCCCAAAAAAAACTGCGTACGCCAGAGTATTGAACATTGTTGCAACTGAAATACAAAACATCTTATTTCTCTTTTAAATCATAGTTACCCTCATATTTCACTTTCAAGAACTTGTGCTAATTTTCAAGGCATCACTCTGAAAGACGCGTGTGCTTGCAATGCTGTGCTTTTCTCCATGCTACATGGAAATAATAATTCAAATTATTATTATTATTATTAGTGGTAGTAGTAGTAGTAGTAGTAGATGTAGTAATAGTATTGTCCCAGATCTTTGACTGTGGTAAATTGGCCATTTAAAATTTTTTTCACAGCATTTTTCATAATATTTCACAAGCTCAAGGGGGGGGTTTAAACCCCGTAACCCCCCCCTGCGTACGCCACTGGACACAAGATGAAAAGAAAAGTATCAATACTTCGTGACTACAAACACACAACTTTGTCGGGTCCAACATGCTCCCCAACAAGCTTCCGGCCAGCAGTGTCCTGGATTTTCACTTACGAAATAAAGCAACCCTAATCATACCAAAAGTTGATCCATCCCTCCCCACCGTGAACTATATATACGCCCATGTGTGTAACAATATCCCATACTGAAATGGTACGATATAATTATTTTGAATTTTGTACTGCGAAAAAAGGAGCCTCATCTCGTTACGCCGAACTCATTAATTGGTTGGTTCACAACTTCACCACTAAGGATCCTATCGAGACGAGACATGGCAGCCTTGGTCTCGTTCTCGTTGAGAGTTGTAAATGTCTGTTTCGTGTTTATTTGTAAATGTCTCACTGACAGTCTCGTCTCAATTTATAAACATCCGTCTCGGTTTCGGAGGGCAATTCTCGTTCTCGTCTCAAGTCTAGAAAAATATAGAATTAACAACGTATGCAGAGGCTTATCATTATAAATACAAAAAAAAACCTTTCTTAATATTTATTATTATTATTATTATTATTTGACTCCTCGTTTCGACGGTACAGCCCTCGAAAACTAAATATTATCCTGCTTATATATGCAAACCAAACTGCAGATTCAGAATTACTAGGAATGAACTGGCGTTGTAATTATTATACACAAAATTCATGATTTATCTGAGGAAGTCGCATGTACCACGCTTTACACTCGACCTGGGCATGACTGTTTCCTTGTGAGTGACATTTCATTGAACTGGAAATTGTTACATGGGAGGATGTTTGCTCGAGACTTTGGGGACAGCTAGGGAATTCTTCTATTGTTAATGTTAGTGTTGCTCACGAGACGAGGCATGTTCCGTCTCGTCTCATAAAAGGAGATGGGACAAGTGAATGTTTTCGAAATGAGATGGGACAGAAGAAAAATTTCGTCTCTTATCATGGCAGGTTGGGTGATACTTAGATTGTGCAGTTGGTGGTAGTGTGTGTGTGTGGGGGGGGGGTTTGTACTCCTGCACCCCGACTTCGAATACAGCTTGTAGTGATTCATCTTCATTGTAGCGATTAGCCAAAAGTGGGAAGAAATGTGATGTTAGAGATGATACATAATAAATTAACCATGCGTTCTCATCGTTGCGGTTAAACAAAGTGAACGGAAAAGCGACCTAAAAGTAGGCTAAATACAAGAATTTGCAATATATATATTAACTGAAGAAAACTGTCAGTTACTGCAGGAAATTTAAAAACTCACCGTACCTTTTTATACCGTATCACCTCTTATATTGCAGAAATTGGCGTGTAAACCAGTGTGTTCTAAAAGTATTATCTTAAAATTTGTGAAGAAAATATTATGACGAAAATAACTGTAATTCCAGAAAAGGCATTCGTATAACATTAAGTTCTTGCCAGTCAGAACTAACCTATGTATTCGCAATGAACAAGGCTGTTCACGTGTTCAGCCATTGACTGTTACAAGGTTTGCTTTGTCACCCTAATGGGAAAACCCTCTATATACCGAGTGGCTGAATTATAGTAAATACTACTATACTGCTAGGGTGTAATTCATCTCCAAGAAATGGAGCACAGATTTTTGCACTGGAAGTTGTAAGATAGCCTACTTGTTTTACACAGTAACAAGTGAATGTTCTGTCGCTTCCGCGGCTCATGCTAAGTTGACGGGGCGAGCAGAAGCCTCGCCTGCACGCATTTCTAAGTGATGACGTCAGAGGACCTCCTGTCTGTGGAGAGGACGTTTTCAAATCCGTGACGTAGGCAGTGAATTTCAGTGGTGTTTGAAGGCGTGTTTCTCGAGAACCGAAACAAATATCGCCGAGATATTTTGCACATCTCATGTTTGTGTCATTCTCTGTAAAATAAATGGATTTAAAACGTTTTTCATGTCAAAGTGGAAATGTGGAATATCGGTTCAACATCTGCCGTGCCACAGGGGAGGCTCATATCGAGGTTGTGTGAAGTGCTGGTACTGGGACAAAAAATGCATGAGTTTTTCTATCAAAATGAAAATTTTGGTAATAAAATTGGGTTTCTCTGCAAGATTATGCACTTTTTTAATGTTAAAGGTCTAAGCCAGACATCCTGTATAATGAAATGTACTAGCTTCCGGCCCGTAGCTAGGTAGGGGCCAGGGCGGTGGGAGCTGAGCCCCCCCCTGGAACTGCCGTCAGCCTCCCCTGGCATTGCTATCAGCCCCCCCTTGACATTAGGTGAAACTATTTTGTATAATTTGTTTGCAGTGAAGAGTGAAAATGTAGACAGCTCACAACTTTAAAGATATATCCACAGAACATGAACAGCAGCTATTACTATTACATTCGCTCATCTTGTTTATGAGCAGAAGTTTAAGTAGCTGCAAGTATTTAGAAGATTATCTAGACTTTGTAAGTTCTTTCATAGGGGAGTATATTTATCTGTACCTTCACTGCCCCTGTTGCGGCCTCCATTTAAACAGAAATCCGTGACTTTGATGTCATCATGCAAATTTCCTTCGCACCTGCATCGAAGGTTAACAGCTCCCAAGTTTTGGGAACGAAGGGGAAATCTATTGCTTTGGCCGGGGATGGAATGTACTGTAGGTAGGCAGTGTGATTAAATATTGTGCATTTTTTGTGTGATATAAATATCTGTATCATCTAAAGCAGTATGGAGTGTGTAAGGGTTGATTTCAGTACCAGTCAATTAACACTTCAAGAGATATTTTAAAAGGTGTAGAAATATGTAGTATTTTAGCATTTGTATGATATTTATAAATATTATGTAACGTAATGACCCCTTCCCCTCAAACATAATTTACCATCATTTAATGCTGTTATTTTTTTAAAAAATGGAATTGTTTTACAAAGCCCCCTGATAACCCGTGAGCTCCCCCTGGAGATCAATTCTAGCTACGGGACTGACTAGCTTAAAAGTCGCAACCTCTCAAATGTGCTATCCTATGCAGCACCCTAGTTTACATAGACCTAGACCTAATACGCCCATGCCAACACTTAGAATAAACCGTAAAAAGAAGTAAGAAAAAAATGTAATTTGCGTAAAATGATTAAATGAAGTGATTTTAGTTAGTCGTCAAGCTCATAAAAAGTTACTCTTCTTTACTTTATGAAGTTCATGTTAAACTTCAGGTGGTGCACCAAAATAATTACATTACATATATTGGTAACCTACAAGGTATAAATGCTGTGAGGTTGTGTCACGCTACTGAACACATCATACTTTATTGGCATCGTATCGTATCAACCATGGATTTTGCTCTGTAGTTACACTAGCACCATCTATGCGAGATCACAGGAACTACTAGCACAACTAACACGCAACCATAGACAAACTGGCACTGTGAACATGAGCTTCCGGAGGAGGGGAGGTGAGAAGGGGGCATTGTCTCCCTCGAAAATAAATGGCAAAAAAAAATTATATATTAAAACATATAATTCCATTTCTGTTACACTAATTTACGTTAATTATTATAGAAAAATGATAATTAGAAGTAAGACGTACAGATTTATTTATTTATTTATTGCGTCTTGTTTATCATGGCGAACTTAATGTTTTGTAGCCTTTTCTACTACTTAACCATGTTTACAGCGAATTTTTAACATATGAAAATTAGAAAACATTAATACATAATACATACATAAAAAGTTAAATATTGATAACAAAGAAAACAGATCGTTGCAGGAACATGATAGCTTCAAACTGAAGCAGCTTTCTCTTTTCTATTTTTGGAAGGGAAAGGCCTTGCTTGCCCTCACCCCACCTCCACTCTGTGACTAAGCTGTCGAAGCAGGATAAGATTCGAAACTTGTGGATATATTAATTTTTTTAATAAAGGAGAAATACTAAAATCACCAGCAAACAACAGTAATCTACATAGAAATGACATTCCGACATCCGGCCCCGAATTTAGGGAACCTAATTCAAAGAAATGAGATTTTGAAATGTGGTAAAAACATAGAAATTAGATAACTAACCAACCGACATAACATGACATAAAAGTTGCCGGCCCCCATGGCGGAGTGGTTAGTACATCGCGCTACAACACCAGGTGTACCAGGTTCGAATCCCGGATTGGGCATGGATGTTTGTGAGTGTCCATTCATCAATTTTATCATGTCATCACTCATTCCCATGATAGCCAAAAGTGGCATAAGAAGCGAAGTAAAATAAAGCAAATTAATTAATGACATAAAAGTTGAAATTGCACATAGCGGGCTTCAAGATGTTGATAGATCCTGGCCCCACATATTTAAATCCGGACCTGACTATCTCTAAATAACGTCGATTCAGTTTGGAATTCTGTCGTTACTGCGACGACCTTGTAACAGTCATATTTGCAATTACTAGACAGAGGATTTATCCTAAAATACTTTCTTTGTTACTTGGCCATAAAATGAAAGCTTTTGCGTTTGAAAACCGTTTCAGATAATTTTGGATAGGAATGCATGAGTTTTATAGTTCTTAGTTTGTCTATTTTAGTCACAAGTGCCTACTTCGAGAATAACTACCTACTCGAGTGCCTATAATGAGAAAATGATTTTGAGTTTTTAGTGCCTATCGATTCTCAGACTAGCGATTACCAATCCCTAATTAACGCAAATTACTGCGACTGAAATGAAATTACGTGTGTGTAAGATTGACATCCAGGCAGTGGAGAAACCACAGGGGTGCATTGCCCCCCCCCCAACCTTGGTCGGAACTGAGTTCTAGGGGGCAAGGGGGCAACCATTGACCGTCAAGTGTACCTGCAGGGGGCAATTACCTCCCAGAACTTCAAATTTTATGCAAATAAAAATACTTTTCGTAAAATTCTCTTGCTCCCTTCGCTCGAAATGCCTGCTTTTCTTAGTCTTATCAAGTTCAGAACCGTAGCTAGGGGTCGGCACAGAAAGGCTAATTGAGACTGGGCCTATAGCTTAAAGTGGGTTCCGAACCACTATGTTCCTCCCACGGGTATCGAACCCGGGACCCCTTGATCACTTGATGTTACCACTAATCCATCGGGAAGGCACAAAAGTTGTAAATGATATAATGTCATGGCGTTCAGTGAAATTATTTGCGCCCTATTAAATTAAAATTGATTCCAGCCTGCAAAATACCGTGCGTCCATTTCGATCTGCAGCCGAGAGATCGGGAGAAGCGTGGCGGGCGGCGCTGACGGAGATGCCGACATTTGCGGCCTGAAATGCCCGCTTATTTTTATGGACATATGCAGACATTTATATAAATATTGCAAAACCAGCACTAACCTGTGTTATAAGAGTATGGTTTTAATTTTAGTAGCTTAGTGACTGTATGTGCCGATGATTTTGACACGCCCACCTCTTGTGAAACACGGCGTAGAGGTTTGTTTGGAGAACGTTCTAACGCTGCACCAATCATCGAGTTTTGCTTCGGTTAGAATCCGTCGTTTTTGCTTAGGTGTTTTAAAATTTAACGATACAGTTTCTCGTAATTTAAGGACAAGATGTCTAACCGTATCTCTGTGTGGAGTTGAAACGCATGGGAATTTCTGTACAAATTACCTACACACGTCTCGACACGAGTTTGTTTTCACGTAGGTACGTGTCATACATAAAAAATCTTTGTTCTAACGTGAATCTTGCGGCTGGCATTCCAATCGTCTCACTGACACGTCACACATACACACTACAATAACACAAACAAGTAACTGCAAGTAACCAAGAATAACACTCTTGCGCACAGTACGAAATTAACACGCTCTTGGTTTACATTGCTCGCCACTATATTTACAACTCTGTCTTCATCTAGTCGCGAAGGAACAAAAAACTCGAGCTCGGATATTTCGGATTGCAAGGAAGCTCACGAAAACCATTCACTTTTATCGGTTTCGTCTGCAGTGTAATCCTGATACAGTGTTGCACATTCGAAACCTCCAAACGATTCCCATGGCCACAAAACTCTTTCAAGGATATAAACTTAAACAGGACGTTACTGGTCAAAACTATGATTAAAATGCTTTATTATCGGTGCCTCTTAACATCGTTTCTATAGCGTATTTATTTGTGTATATAAGAGCAGAACTTGGATGAATTACAGAAGAACTTTTGCGTGTTATAACACAGGTTAGTGCTCGTTTTGCAATATTTATATAAATGTCTGCATATGTCTATAAAAATAAGCGGGCATTACAGGCCGCAAATGTCGGCATCTCCGTCAGCGCCGCCCGCCACGCTTCTCCCGATCTCTCGGCTGCAGATCGAAATGGACGCACGGTAATTGGATCCAAAAATTTTCTTGCTCGCTTCGCTCACAATTTATATTTGTTCACTGTAATGCATTGTAAATCACCAGACAGAGAAATAAGACTTGTCTTAATTGATTATGTTTTAAATGCATGAACAGTTGTTTTGAGGAGAAGGGAGCGTGCATTCAGAGACAATTTATGTAATTTTTGCTGTTGGTTTATTGTGAGATTGATGAATTGGTTGTGAGTAGTTGGTATCTGCGCCAAGGACAGTTTTCTCCATGGGTGGTCCTTTATTTGCACGTATTTAGAATGTATTTGCACGTATTTAGAATTTATTTGCATGTACTTAGAACTAATTTGCACGTACTTAGAATACTTTACATTTATGTATTTGCTTAATTATAACTTTTATGAATATATAATTATTTATTTTATGAAAAATATGTATAGAGAAGGTAATTAGAGGTACTAAACGCTATGCATATGATTTTATATTCATTACTGCAAAGTATGTAATGTATAAATCGATAATATTAATGTTTATAGTATTGAAAATAAGAGTTTATGGTTTATGAACCGCTTTGAATGGTGGTAATGGGTGTAGGTACAGGTCCAATTACGATTTAGGACGGTCCCGGTACTCGAACCCACGATATGTAACGGTAATAAATATAGTGCACTATGTAATAATGTTATATGGCATGTAATATATTGAGCGGAGACGAACTATGTATAATGTGTGAGCTGAGTCTGATGCCAGACAGACAAGGGTGAACTCCGCGCAGGTAGAGGAGAAAGGAATTTGGGGGAAGTGCGGTCAAGGTAAAATGACGTCACAACGTCAGAACAAAGAAAGAACCCGATTGACCAATCAGAACCGGTTTTTCCAAGGTTAACCAGTACGCAATAACAGGGGAAAGGTATGCAATACTGTAGGGCAGGGGAGGGATTCAACCAGACAACAAAGGATGTCAGGTAATGCGCAGCAAGGGTCAAATTTTTTAAACTGTGCGTCGCTTGCATGCTAGAACATGCTTCTGTCTAAGTAGGCCAGGGTTACTGAGAACACAAGAAAAAAGGATTTTTGGATACCCAATTAGATTGGAGCGAGAACTTTAATTTGAACAAGGAGAACGAAGCGTAGGGGTTTATTATATGTACTATGAAGAAAGAAGAGTTTTCAGGGACTGGGCCTACAGTTTTCACTATTTGCTTTTATCACGGGGTATCGAACCTAGGACCCTTTGATTTTTGATCTAGGTAGTAAATGTATGTTACTGTGTGCTATTTAACATATTATTGAGTTTATTTTTTTACCAAAATTTGACATTATGTCAAACATTTTCCCAGGTTATTCTTATTTATTCTCAAATAACACAATTTCATCTATTCAGGCAACATTTTTTATTAAATTTTTGACTCACAAAGACATTTTTCAATTTTTAACTTATTATTTTACAACTTTATGTTAATTTTTTACCAAAGTAACACTATTTATTCTATTCAGGCTACATTTTTTATTAAATTTTGGACTCACAAAGACATTTTTCAATTTTTAACTTATTATTTTACAACTTTGTGTTAATTTTTTACCAAAATAACACTATTTATACTATTCAGGCAACATTTTTTATTAAACTTTGGACTCACAAAGATATTTTTCCAACTTCTATCTGTTTATTTCACAAGTTTAGGCTTATTAATACCAAAATAATACAATTCAATCTGTTCAGGAAAGACTTTTAGTTACATTATCGACACACAAAGTGTGTTTTCTCAACTTCTATCTGTTTATTTCACAAGTTTAGGCTTATTATTACCAAAATAATACAATTCAATCTGTTCAGGAAAGATTTTTAGTTATATTTTCGACACACAAAGTGTGTGTTCTCAACTTCTATCTGTTTATTTCACAAGTTTAGGCTTATTATTACCAAAATAACACAATTCAATCTGTTCAGGAAAGATTTTTAGTTATATTTTCGACACACAAAGTGTGTGTTCTCAACTTTTATTTGTTTATTTCACAAGTTTAGGCTTATTATTACCAAAATAATACAATTCAATCTGTTCAGGAAAGACTTTTAGTTACATTTTCGACACACAAAGTGTGTGTTCTCAACTTCTATCTGTTTATTTCACAAGTTTAGGCTTATTATTACCAAAATAACACAATTCAATCTGTTCAGGAAAGATTTTTAGTTATATTTTCGACACACAAAGTGTGTGTTCTCAACTTTTATTTGTTTATTTCACAAGTTTAGCCTAATATTTACTCAAATAACACGATTTGAACGTGTTTTTTATTACATTTTGGACACACACGCACTCACACACACACATCCACACACACACACACACACAGACACAGATATATTTTCCAAGTTTACAGGATTATTCTCTAGTTTACTCAAATAACACAATTTAGATGTGTTTTGAATTAAATTTTGTACACATGAAGTGTGTTTCGTCAAGTTTTACCCTTTTATTTTACAAGTTTAGGCTTAATATTACTCAAATAACACAATTTAATCCAGTCAGGAAGGATTTGTTATTATATTTTGGATGCACAAAGAGATGTTTTCAACTTTTTTACTGATTTTTTGCAGGGTATGTATTAATTTGTATTTATTTTGTTTTGTATCATATATACATTTACAAATTTTTAACTTAGAGTTTAGTATTTATTAAAATCTTTTCAAAAACACTAAAGAAAAAGTACTTTTAGCTAAAATGTAAGCCACAGAATATATTATTATTATTATTATTAGGGTTTACTGATTTCCACTATGCTATTTTTGGTTCTGTATTTCTATATGTATTTATTTAGGTCAGGTTACGCCTGCTACGTAGGAAAGTTTGTTTATTTTAGAGTTTGCTGAGTATTTTGTTACTTTTATACTAGGTAATGTTTCCTAAATATATCAGGTAGGGCTCCATCCATATACTTTTGTTTTTGATGTTTGGAGATGATGTGATCAGCATCACTCTCCATCTGCTTTTTATTTTATGTACCCAATATTATTTTGAGGCTTAGTGAATTCTAGAGCCTATTTATGCAGGAGAGAGGGCTTGAAAATTCTGATCTCAGATAACCCACAACTATTTGTCAGAGTATTTTAAAGGATATTTTATATTTATTATGTGCCACTAGAATATCAAAGCTTGCTTAATTTTTATGTCTGTAACGCTGTTATTGTATTTCTAGCTAAGGCCTACTGGATAAGGTACACGAAATGTATATCATTTCGACTATTTATTTTTATACGAGGCCAAATTTTTAGTGTAACGAAAATTATTGTGTGTCTATAAAGACTGAAATCCCTTTACCGATGGGTCCATAACTGGACGCTTACCAACATTGTTCCTTTTTTTTAAAAAAAAATATATAACCATTTATCAATATATTGACAATTCACAGGACAGGACGAAGTTCACAGACGACTGACTATATGAACCATAGGTCCACTTGCTAAATTTTTTTCTATGCTAGAAGAATAATTTAGCCTTATAGCCTTTTTCAAGGTATTTTTGAAGTATTACTGGTTTTTGGGTGCACCAACACTTGGGTTATTTCCATTTGGTTTATTATACGAGGCTACAATCACTATCTGAACACTGAAATCCTCTGATTGAAACTAAAAGCTTAGGCTGTAACTAGAGACTTAGTATGTATATCGACAATTTATAGGACAACACGAACTTTACAAAGGATTATAGGTGACGTAGGCCCTCACGCCAGAGCTTTGTTACTCTGCAAGAAGCATTTACAGCTAATATTACGAGGAAATGAGGTTGATTTTTTACTGTTTCACAAGAATGCTATCTTTTATACACCCAATATTTGCTTTTTCAAGTAACTACATGTACCAGAAGTACTTACAGGCCAACTCTAACTAGACTTCGATTTATATAAATGTAGCAAGAACTATATTTCTGAGGAAGTACGCAAAAGCAGATTACCCGATTAAAGTATCTGAAAAGCAGATTTTTATATGTAAGTATATTTTTTATTGACTGGATTATTTAACAGATCAAACAGGAAGACTGCAAAATTCATTAAATGTAGTTCTATCGTATAGGTGGTTTCAGAGATATGAAAAGAACAAATATAAGATTTCGCTTTTTTGCTTCTGAGGCTAATCGTGACGCTAAGGGCAAATGGCCAGGAAATGTAACGGAGGAGAAACAATCCCAAAAGTTATGGGCTGCATGTAAGTTAATACCACAGAGATATTACAGTAGGTGTAGGTTCTACCACCAGAACATTTCTATCATAATAATACTGGTTATGCTGTACTGTTAGCTAAAGATGCTGATATTTGAGAAACTTAAAAGCTTATTTGCAAAGTTTTAAGATAAATAATAATCTGTTAGACTGTAAACATATTTTATATCCATTCTGCACAAGATCCGATGACAAAATTAAAAAATTGTAATCGCCCAGACAGGAACTCGAACCCTGGACAGACAGGTTAAAAGCCTAACGCTACACCAACTAAGCTATCTGGGCACAAGGTATTCTTTTTTGAAAAGTTAGTTATGTTAAGAAATATATTGAAACATTTGAGAACACTCTTGGTCTGGTTCGACAGAGAAGGAGAAAACATTTCTAAATTTTTACAGACTGGGTGTATTTTTCCACTATAGAGGCCTTCACTATATGTTATTCGAAACGCTAAAGTTCAGCTAGCTTCCAAAATTGAAGTAAAGATTGTGTTTGGCGAGATCAACAAGTTACAATTATATCCAGTTACGGACAAATAAAGCTAAAACTCTTAGATTTACTGTACTAGCCAAGTTTTAGTAACATTTTCTTCACTATAGTACAAATACCAAAGAAATAGGTATATTTTATTTATAATTTGACAAAATGTACTAGTATTTAATTCACAAAGTTAGGTAAAAAGCAGTATTTTTTTAAAAAAAATATTGTTACTGCCTTTAAATTTTATGTTATTTAGCCACTAACATCTGGTTTACACTGTTTGGCATCCTTTAAATAGGAAAAGAAGGAATTATTTGTTTAGTATTTTTACTACTTTATATTTATTTAAGAAAACAATTCTACAGTTTAACTTAATTTTAAGAAAGCGGCCCCGGCGACCACCCAGCGTCGAATAACATGGGTACCTGGGGGAAACCCTGGGGGGTAAAGGCGGTCAGGGGCGTGATGCTGATCACATCACCCCCACTCACGACCGGATCAAGAAAGTGTGGGGCGTTACCCCCACACCCCCTATACGCCTTCATGGCGTGGTGCTATGCACAGGGGAACACTTTTTTTAACTTAATTTTAACAAATTGTTACTAATTTATATATCAAAGTTATGTTATTTAGAGTGTATGACGGCGTATAAAGTTAATATTTGTACTTATCAGTTCAACTAACAATTATATTTTACACACAAAAGATAATGTTTACAGTTAAATTACTTGAATCAGAGAATAATATTTTACAGTAATTGATTCATTCAGCACTATAGTCAGTACTTTTATGCATCAGAAAGTTTTCTTAATTTTCTATTACGCATGCTATTTTGGGCTATTCTTAAAATGTATTTCTAGGGCAAACTGGATTAATTTTCTGCTTATAATGCACAATGCATTGTACATTTGTTATATTCTCTACTTACAATCCAAATATTATGCTTATTTAATGTATAACTAACTAACTCTCTAGAATTCTTAAACCCGAATGTTCATGGCTGCAGCAACACATGCCTTTCATCTGTCCCTGTCCTGAGCAAGATCTATATACTCCTTTCCTTCCCTACCAATTTCCTTTAGGTCCATCTCTACATTATCCCTCCATCTTTGTTTTGGTCTTCCTATTGGTCTTTTACCGTCAGGTTTCCCAACAAGAATCCTGTATACTCTTCTTTCCTCTCCCATTTGTACCACATGATCTACACACCTAAGTCTTCTTGATTTAATCATTCTAATAATATCTGGGTATGAATACAAATTATGTACTACCAAATTATGTAACCTTCTCCACTCATCTGTCTCCTCATCTGTTTTAGGCCCAAATATTTTCCTAAGGATCTTATTTTCAAATACTCTCAATTTATGTTCCTTTTTCAATGTAAGGGACCAAGTTCATTTACTGTATTTAACTTTTATTTTTTGTAATTAACAAAAACTAAAAGCTTATACTGTAGTTATTATATCTTTTTCTATCAGCTTATTTTGAAATTAATATTATTAGGTATAGTCTTTGATTTATAACTATATTGCTTTTTTATCAATTTATCTAAGAGTACACGCAGACAAACACATGTGTACACACTTTTATGTAAATAGATATGCCTTTTTTCAATATTTTAGTATGAAGATTGCACTTTAGCTATTTAAGCAAGGGTAGGAAAGGTAGGATTTCTGAGAATTTGTTGCAGGATTTTTTTGTCCAAGTATAGATGAGAACTGAGCTGGGAGACGGTTTTGAACCTTTTCATGAGAGTTTGCATGTGAACTGTATGCAAATTGAGCACTATTGACTGTGCATGCTTCTAAGTTTTGCTGTTAGTTTACATCAAGTCTGTGAGACTGTAGTCAGTTTTCCCATTTCAAGTAGTTTTATTGATTGTATTTGTATATGTTGTGGGGACTTAGCAGTTTTATGTTATGAGGCAGTTTGTTGAGTGTCTGCTGTTTTACTTGTAATTATTTTCCTTCTTGTGTTGTGTATTTGACTATATTTTGTCCAAGTTCGTAGTATTTAGAATAATTGTTATTGACTTGTAGATGTAGGGAGTAATAATCCTTTGCAAGATGCCCTATACTTTAGTCTGAAAATTATTCTTAGTGTTCACTTTTGAAGCCTTAGTATTCTGGTAGTATTATTAATGTAGAGGTAAATTAGGCTGAAATGTAGGCATTTTTCTGATAAATTATACTCACTTAGTTGTTTCAGCAGGTAGAAGTTGCATGATGGTTTACTGCTGATGATGTTAATTTGCTCTTCTTATGTACTACGTATGATGTAGCTTACTTGAGTAATTGGAATTTTCTACTGAAAAAAGGATTGCTTGTCTATTTTATTCCTATTTTGTTGAGTTTGTCCATAAGCAAGCCATGTTTTTACTCTATCCTATGCCTTGGAAGAATCTAGATATATTGTGTGTGCAGTTTTATGTTTCTCTAAGGTTTCAGCTATGTAATTTTAAACTGTGCTATGGGTGTGACATTTTCTCATTATAGGCACTCGAGTAGGTAGTTATTCTCGAAGTAGGCACTTGTGACTAAAATAGACAAACTAAGAACTATAAAACTCATGCATTCCTATCCAAAATTATCTGAAACGGTTTTCAAACGCAAAAGCTTTCATTTTATGGCCAAGTAACAAAGAAAGTATTTTAGGATAAATCCTCTGTCTAGTAATTGCAAATATGACTGTTACAAGGTCGTCGCAGTAACGACAGAATTCCAAACTGAATCGACGTTATTTAGAGATAGTCAGGTCCGGATTTAAATATGTGGGGCCAGGATCTATCAACATCTTGAAGCCCGCTATGTGCAATTTCAACTTTTATGTCATTAATTAATTTGCTTTATTTTACTTCGCTTCTTATGCCACTTTTGGCTATCATGGGAATGAGTGATGACATGATAAAATTGATGAATGGACACTCACAAACATCCATGCCCAATCCGGGATTCGAACCTGGTACACCTGGTGTTGTAGCGCGATGTACTAACCACTCCGCCATGGGGGCCGGCAACTTTTATGTCATGTTATGTCGGTTGGTTAGTTATCTAATTTCTATGTTTTTACCACATTTCAAAATCTCATTTCTTTGAATTAGGTTCCCTAAATTCGGGGCCGGATGTCGGAATGTCATTTCTATGTAGATTACTGTTGTTTGCTGGTGATTTTAGTATTTCTCCTTTATTAAAAAAATTAATATATCCACAAGTTTCGAATCTTATCCTGCTTCGACAGCTTAGTCACAGAGTGGAGGTGGGGTGAGGGCAAGCAAGGCCTTTCCCTTCCAAAAATAGAAAAGAGAAAGCTGCTTCAGTTTGAAGCTATCATGTTCCTGCAACGATCTGTTTTCTTTGTTATCAATATTTAACTTTTTATGTATGTATTATGTATTAATGTTTTCTAATTTTCATATGTTAAAAATTCGCTGTAAACATGGTTAAGTAGTAGAAAAGGCTACAAAACATTAAGTTCGCCATGATAAACAAGACGCAATAAATAAATAAATAAATCTGTACGTCTTACTTCTAATTATCATTTTTCTATAATAATTAACGTAAATTAGTGTAACAGAAATGGAATTATATGTTTTAATATATAATTTTTTTTTGCCATTTATTTTCGAGGGAGACAATGCCCCCTTCTCACCTCCCCTCCTCCGGAAGCTCATGTTCACAGTGCCTGATTGTGCTAGATTTAAAACATAATGTAACATCATTGATAAAAGCAACGAACAGAATTGGGCCAAGTGGCGACCCTTGAGGTAGGCCTACTCCACAAAGTATTTCTTGTTTAGAAGTTGATTCACCAATCTTAACAGAGAAATTGGATTGGATTGAGTTGGTATTTTAAGTCCACTTTATGCACAGTAAGGCTAATTGGGACTGGACATCCAGTTTAAAGTGGGGTCCGAATCACTATGTGCCTCCACCGGGTATCGCTTAACAGAGGAAGTTCTATTTACTAGAAAGTTGGAAAACCATTTCAGAAATCTTGGTGATAATCCCATTTGGTCGAGTTTGTAAATTAATAGCTGATAATAATAATGTTATAGTAACATTATTATTAGCATTATTTTTATTAACATTATTATTATTAAAGTTATTATTATTATTAAAGTTATTATTATTATTATTGGTACGTTTATCCTGGTACTTGCCCTCCCCCCAGACATAAATTCGTGGTTGCGCCTCTGCATCCAGGGGAAGGTCTAATGATGTTAATCTCTCTTCAATTACCCACTCCCCATTTTCCAATTGCACCAGGAACATAACCAGAACACACAGATTGGAACACAAATTCCTGGACAACACAATATGTTTGCGTTTAATCCATGGCGGGGAAAATATTCACCCAGAAGCGTAAGGCAGAACGAAACACCTGGACATTACTCACGCTGTCGTGCGCGACACACGTAGCGATCCTCTGAACTAATGCAATTAACACATATTTATGTCACGTATTGGGTATCTCTGACGTTATATCAATTCAAATAAAAACTTACGGAATGTGTTTTTACTCTTATCGCTCGTTATTTTTTTTTTCAAGAGCAGATGAATGAGTGTTTAATGACAATGCATCTTAGCTACAAAACCTTGGCCACGCCTACAGTCTCACATACTCGGCACTTTCGAGGTGGAGCCAATTGACATTTATATGCTGCCAATGCTAGGCGTTCATGTAATATTCATGGTGCATACTGTGGTACCCCATTGCCCGCATTGCTGGTTTAGCGCTTGCTTCAGACCAGAGGCACATCCTGGCCTCTCTCTTGAGCTTCATGAGACAAAAATACTTCCAAAATGATATTTCATAAACTTCTTGTTGTTCCGGTTTTAAAATTCATCTGATGTGAATCTAACTTTGTCTTACACTAAACTATCATCAGAATTTAAAAATGTCATGAAACAAAGAAAGGGTTAAGTAAAAAAGTCAGTTCCAGTTTTTTTTTTATTCATTCAAGGCCATGTACCTCTTTTTGGAGGATACTAAACACTACTCCTTTAAATATTGAAGGGGAGGGGGTCAGCCCAAAAGCCTCCCCTGCCCCTCTTGACGACATCAATGAGTGGGGAAGTGCAAGTTTGATTTGATTTTTGTTATTCACATAGCATCGCTTTTCTGCGACTTTTGGCTAACCGCGACGACATGAATGAGTGATGATGTATTGAAATTGATGAAAGGACACTCACAAAGAACACCCATGCTGGTATTAGAAGAACCCGGGACCCACGACATCGTAGCGCTCTGTGCTAACCGCTCCATCATGGAGATGTCGGGGAGGGGGTGTAAGTCCATATTATACACAACATGGGATGTATGTTGCATGCAGTACCGGCGAAAGGCAGGGGTGCCAAAACTGGGGTGGCAAGGAATTTGCTTTCTCTTAGTAGACAAGGCTTAGAATTAAGAGGCCATAGTTCGGGGGCAAAAAGTGGGAGGGGCAACTGCCCACCCATGCTCCCCCTAAATAGCCCCACTGGTTGCATACATGATGAGTTTGCATTTACTATTTTCCCTAGAAGTTCTTTACTGCTTTCACACGAGAATTTTTATTTTATCAAAATTTCAGGAGCGAGTCCCATTAGCTTCTTTCCTGCGTACGCCTGTATCTTCATATGTTGTCTGCAATTAAGCTATACAAGGATTGCATTGTATACGTGGACAATATGAACTCCATATACATGATATGTTTTTCATAATGAGTTTGTGTTTTTGTTTAAGCCCACTTTTATGCACAGATAGGCTAATAGGTTTAAAGTGATATCCGAACCATCATGTGCCTCCACCGCGTATCGAACCCGGTTTTGCATAATGAGCTGTAAATAATCCTGATTACAACCAAAAAAGATTGTGCATTTTCTTTCAAGAACCAACGCACTCCGCCATGTTGTCTACATATACCTAGAGTAGGATGTTCTACGTGTACAGCATAGCCTACATTTGTCTACGCATAGATGTGACAGTACACTATCGTTGCTCACCCTTGTTTACATTGGTCGAGTAGACGGGAGAGTAGCTGGAGCGAGAAGGGTAAAGCGAGCTACTCTCCTCGTGTAAACAACTGGGGAGAGTACTGGAGCCAGAACTCGCTCCAGTAGTCAGGACAGTCGAGTGGCTGTCCACGGAGGACAGCTACTCGACCGAGTAAACGCTTTCTGTGGTGTTGTGTCTGAGTGTCCATGGAATTTGTGTCGATTATAGGAACAAACAATATAAACTACGGGTGTATGAAGTTGAAGAGTCCCTTGATGTAATTATTTGGCGTAGGAGAAATAAAATTAAAAATAAGGAATTTACGTTCAACCAAGAATGATCGAAAATAGAAAAATCAAAGAAATTAGTTTTATTTCCAGACATGTCCTTGTGGATTATTGTATTCATTTCTCGTGAAAAAAGTGTGTAGACCGTTTCAGAACTTTTTTTTAAAATCGACAAGGACGTCGATGGGTTCATTCTGTGAAAAGAGCACCACAGCTGCAGCTACTATCCCACTTTGCTGGAGCCGAGTAGAAAGTGTGTAAACAGCTACTCGCCACATAATGGTCGAGTCGAGCAGACAGGCCAGTAACTCGTCCCAGTAACTCTCCCGCTCACTCGACCAATGTAAACCAGCTTTTATTACGAGTATCTTCTCTCAGGAGCTTGAATAGACAGGATATGCAGTGCACAAATATTTCCTAAGGTCAATACAATACTCAATAACATATAGGCCTACTGTATTTCTAGAAACCTTTAGAGATACAGTGTAAAAAATGAGATGGTAAATATATTCTGGAATATTTTTTGCAGAAATCAAAAGTAAAAGTAGACCAACAACTTTATTTATAGCGTCACTTGTTTCCGCTCGTTACTTGTTTCCTACAACTCATGAACTCACAACTCGCATGTGGCAATTATATTTGAAAATAAATATCCACATTGTATTCAAAATAGTTATGTCCACACCAAAGTGTATTTCTTTAATGCTACAAGTTACTTAATTTTATCAAGAACAGAGTGTTTCCAGAAATTAAGAAACTAGCCTTGGATGATACGTAATAGCGTTGAACATTTTAGGTTTATCATCGTATCAGATTTTCATTTTCTGATAATCTTATATTATTAGCTTAAGTAAACAAGCCCGCCCGGATAGCTCAGTCGGTCCAGTTCGCTGCCAGCACTGGCACGCGGTGCATCGTCTCTACGTGCGGTCCGTGTTGAGCATTTACGTGCAAGCGAGTGAAATTCCGATAAGTCTACCTTCCGTGTTGTGAACCATGTCTGTACGGCGCGTGAATACTGTGAAATTGGACTTCACGAATGTGCGACAAAAACCGACATCGATACAACTGCATCGGTGGATTCAGCAGAATTTGTCACTAACAGAAGATCAAGTGCTTAGTATTGAAATCGATCAATATCGTAAGTGTGTGTTTATAAAGTTAATATCGCGAGTGTTAGGCGAGCAGATATTATTAAGATCGGGAGGCACATTAGTATACACTGATGACAATGGAGAGCATGAGGTAAAACTGGAATGGGCGGATCAAAATAGTGTAATTGTGAACGTACACGTAGTTCCTATGGAACTTCCAATGGACGTTCTACAACAGACACTGACAACATATGGTGATGTGAAATATGTTGACGATGAAAAATACACGGATGAACATATATACCCTACGCGTACCGGTACAAAGCGAATTCGCATGACGCTTAAAAAACCAATTCCATCGTACATCACTATCAAAGGTGATCGATATTGGGTAACGTACTATGGTCAAAAGATTACGTGCAGGATATGTGAATCTACATAACATCTCTCAAATTGTTGTGATAACCGTAGAAAACCAGGAAGAAGGACAGCCTTAACATATGCGGAAGCCATCCACCGATCACCAATCAATATTGATGCAGCAGAACAACCACTGCCATACCAGCCTACAAGTTTTCAATTACCCAAGACAACCCTGGACATAGAAATGAAAGAATTCCCAAAGGAACTGTATGTAAAGGAACCCGAAGGTGCCGCACAGACGCCACTGGATCCTCCGACAAACAAAGTTTCATCAGAGAGGGCAGCAAAGGAAAATTCCCATTTGTTAGCAACAGAAGTTCACACTTCGACATGGGCCGCAGAAGTTGAACGCGAGGAACTTTCGAGTAACTACCAGGTCACGCCTGAAGCTCCGATTAGTGATAAGATGGCCCCTCCCCTACCCGCGAACAGCTGTGTATCGGAAGGTGAAAAGAGCCAGGCAGGTCATGAGCTTTTCCTGCCAGGCGCTTCCTCGTCCACAACGACCTTGAAACTAGCACAAGGAAACGTGAGTGAACAACATGACCAACCTACAATTGTTCCCCCCCTTCCCTCATCACAATCGCAAGAAATGGTATCAGGAGATGACTCACAAACCGAAGAGGAATCCACAGATGATAAGCAAGTTATGGTCAAAGGTCAACGAAATAGAAAAAAACGCACCAGTTCACGACTGAAAGTGGTAACAGAAGGCAAGAAAAAGAAATGTACAAGGATGTCTCTAAGCCAGCAGTCCGTCATACCCAGCAAGAAGACCCAACAAAAGCGAAATGTTAATTAGATGTGGTTCCGATCGCCTTTCCCTCCCCCTTCATTAGGTAGTTTGTGTAAGGAGAAATGTTTGTTTATGTTTTGAGGTGAGAATGATTTACGGGTGTAGTGCGGGACAGAAATTTGTTTACTTTCCTAATGTATACAGTGTAATGTTACATATTACATGATAGTGAGTTACAAGATGAATATCGATATCAGGGAGTCGTAACGTAACGAAATGGAACGGTATTTTAGTAGTGGTATTTGTGGTGGGATAAACCCGAGAAAGTACGAGCCCCCCTCAAGCAGATTTGCTACACTTAAAACTTGCTCAACATGCCCATATGAGCTTTTTGCTCAAGTGTGGAATCTTGTCTAATTCAAGATTTTTGTAAAAAATGCCCTCGGGAATTTTTCAGAAAGTACGAGCTCTTCAGATTAATTTGTGCATACTTACAAAAGTTGCATCAGCCAGATTTTTGTTCATAAACTTGTCAATTTTTGGCCATACCAGAAATTAAGCTTATAGTATGTTTTTCTGTCAAAATCCCAGGAATTTTGAATTGATATCTATTGGGTTCTGAGACCGAGTGGAGTGTGGTGCATGGTTTTTATTGCCTTGTAATCAAAAGGTTCGGGTTTGAGTCCTCATAAAATCTGATGGCAAAATGTTAATATTGTAGTTTTGTAAACAAGGGGCTCTGGGTTCGAGTCCTGATAGATGTGGCATTCTATATGTGAGATTTTGAGAATAAATACTGCTAGTTGATAGCTCCCGGATCTTAAATTTGGTAAAAAATGTTATATAACAGAGCAAAATTATTCTCTATTAAGAATCACCAGAGTTTTGTTATCTGGGTAAAATATTAGCTCAACAATACGGGCAAAACTGCCTGATCAATACAATAGAATGGAGGTCAAGTAAACATTCCATGTTCTTTCCAATCTTTTGATCAGTCCCATGTTTCTGCCAACAATTAATCATGCTAGCCTGGGAGTTGTATGCCAACAGATAAAATCTTTATTGTGTTCTTTCAGAGAGTTATTCATCATCAAAGAGACATTAGTAAATGCCTGAGTGATTATATCTGTTGATATTACCTACACTGTGCCTTTTCCGAGGGAAATTACATGTCATTTGTCATGGAACTCAAAGAGAAATTCTTATCTACACTATGCACCCTTTCAGGGACAATTCATCATATTGAGGAAATTTCTTCTCGGATATTGTCATGCAAAGGTTTCGTCTTGTTGCAAGTTTTTAACTTACAGAATAATCATTGTAATATTTCTGTATTTCAACTTTTGGCAAATGTATTGTATTTTGGGTAGGTATCTGCTACGAGCAGAGGTGGTATAAAATGGGTAGGTAACTGACGGTAAAGTATTGTTTTATATCCAAAGGGCTTCTGTGTTTGAATTGTGCTTCTAGAACTGCTCCGTGACTCTCTCATTTCTTACATCATAAACATATGATTTTTCTCCTATGAGAATAACGCTACAAATGGTGTCATCTGGTAATGCCTCGTGGAATTCACAGATAATTTTAATGTTTGTCCTGTCATTAACCACAACCTGTTTTCTTTTTGAGGTGTTAATTACAAACATGGGTCTCTGTGTTTTGAATTCATCTGGTGTGTAATACATATCAGTATTGCCAGTAGTGACTCTTTTGAAAGCCGAAAAAGCTTCATATAATTTGAGAAAATCATCCTTGGACATGTCTAAATTGTAATTTTCTCTAGGAAAGACCTCATTTCTGCCATTTTTAGGATATATATTTTTGATGTTGCAGTTATCAAATCTACTTGAATTTTTTTCCTGATTATTGTGTCTCCCAGTCTGAAACAGTACCACTACAAAATCGGGCATGTCAAATTGAATACTGGAGAATGAGTTTGTAGCATCAAACTCATAATATGTGCCAGATGCGGGCTTCTGTACGCATTGATATGTGTAAAATTGCAGAGGAATCTGTGGATTTTTTACTATATCTGCTTTGTGTTTAAGAGCGTAACTGGCCTCATATTCAACAACAGGGATTCTTAGCTCCATAGTCTGAATAAGGCACTTGCCTGCATCTGGTAAGGTATTAGGCAGAGCTTCTCCTGTAGAGTTTAATGTGCTGTACCTCATCAAAGCATTATTATCATTTGCAGCTCTTCTAAATGTAATTCTTAACCCGCCCTTCCACATAATATCTTTGTAATCCGAGAAGAATCCTGGCAACAGGCGCATGGGGAACAGTACAGTGTGGCTCTTGGTTAATATCTTATCACCAGCTTCAAATCCCCCTATTTTGTAGTAAGAAGCCTCGGTCTTGGATAATTTTAGTGTGGCCAAAGCTGTGGAGGTAATGCCGGGATAATCCACTCTGTTTATAACAACGCCATGTTTTCTGATCTCAATTTCAGAGAACAGATGCGGCACAAAATTATCTACCAATCTTATATTTGAATTTGCCGGATAATCTGTTCCATCGAGCTTTACAACATCAAATTTGATGTATAGATCTGCTCTGTGGGGGTGTATAAATCCATCCCCTACATCAAGATCAACCTCAATCTCTGTGTTGGGTTGATTTAAATTTGCAAATGTCCTCCTGTTTGGGGGGAATGATTGTAGCTCATAACTCTCAATATTTTCCATTGTATGTATTTTTATTTAAATGTTAATCTCTATGATAGCAGTTGTTGTGGCTCCAGCAAAATCAACTAATTCTTCTTTTTCATTAGTGACCATCAATTCAATATAATCTATTCTATTATGGCATACAGGAAAATATAATGTTGGGGATGGATTGTAGATGATGGGCTCCATAAATTCGGAATTAGGTTTGAATGTTGCAATGATGCCAGTTTGTTTGTGAGTGCCTATGCCATTTGATTTGGTGATCATACCCTCCGCCACATTACAGTGAATATTCAGAGTCTCTATGGCTAAGAATTTGGGTATATTCATAGCAGTGTGTTTGATGGCCGCTTCGAGTTTTGTGTTGTTCTCAAATCCTAGCAGCTCTCCTATAGTACCCAGATCCACTGTTTCTGTAGCAGATACAATCTCTACTCTGTGAGTGACAGAATTTTGACTTAACACTACACCTCTGGGTAATTGAGCATTTAGAGTGGACAGATTATATTGCCCTGGAGTGATGACAATTTTTTGATCCCCAACTGCAATTGTGTTGTTGTGGTGTGTAATATTAGGGATCAAGTACATGCCATAAAATGCTCTGAGAGCTATTGTTTTGGGATACACTATATCATCATGCAATTTGAGTTTCAATATTGAATTTTGGCTGGTGAGATGGAATACCCCCATGATGTTTCAGATACCACAAGGCTTTTTGATTGATGGTTTATTTATTTGAGACATATATCTGAGAACAGATAAACACAAATGTCCACAATTAACATCTTTGAAGTTTTGAACACGGGCATTATTGTAATAAAGATTAGGTGATTTTAGATATTTTATTAAATTTTCAGGTGGAACACCTCCAAATGAATCAAACACAAATGCCTCATTGTTTAAATATTTAAGATAACAGATCCAGTGAGTGCCCTGATTTTTGTACTCATCCAAATTAACAATGCCACACTCTTTGTTGAGTGGTTGTTCCGGTAAAGAATCAGACATGTACACACCTCTAAAATGTTTGATGCCCAGTGGCTTGATCAAAGCTTCAATATCTTTGTTTGTAAGCGGCTCTTGTTTTTTTTAAACTTACTCATGGCTCTCTTAACACCTTTGCCTTTTTTCTCCATGGCCAGGTTATGGCGCTTCTGCTCATCTAATTCTGCCCTATTTTTCTTGGCATCTATTACTGTTTTTGCTATGGCAGCTGATCCCCCAGCCAAGCTCCCAACAGCCCCAAGTGCTGCTAAGATGGCAGGGATAGTAAATATGAATCCCCCCACATGTGATTTTTTTCTTGATTGCTGTAATTTTTTTAATTGGGGGGTACTAAGCAACAATTTCATACCATGTCCCTTTGCAAGACAAGAGCTTTTTTTCTTCCGCTGCTTTTTGGTCAAGAGACTGTCAATAGTTTTAAGAGATTTGAGACCTGCATAAGGTATTTGATACATAACACCCTTGGCCTTCATTGTAGGTTTATTATATATATATTCACAGCCCCCACCCCAGTTTTTGTTTGGTGCTCATAGCTATGGTGGTCCCCAATGCTGATATTCTCTCACTTAAAGAAGCATCTTTGCTTACAAATCTACCAAATGCAGCCTCTTCTAATTTCTTGTCTGCAACATGTCTCTTGTCAAGATCAGTATGTGTGTTGTATGCTATGTCATGGTCTCTACAAGCAGCATCTAGGGGATTTACACCAGGATCCCCTCTGTTTAATCTATGATCCAATTTTGTACCGGGACCACAATACTGATAGCCTGGACTGTGTAGTTCAAATGGCAACTTGTTTATAATGTCATTAACCAACCCCCGACCCTCAGAGACATTCCAAAATTTAGGGGGTAGAGTATTAATAATTTTTATGAGATATCCAATCCCCTTAGGGTCATTCACTATAAAATTAGACAATTTTGTGCTTATCATGTCCATAATTCCAACCTTTTCATTGTAAAAATTGTGGTTCCCAGCATTTTCCTCCCCAGCTATCACCAATAACCTATCCACAAGTTTCCTGACATCATCAACCCACACAAATTCTTTGGGCAGGGTGTTGTATTGTTTGATTCCACTGCCAGTCTTGATCTGTGACCATATGGGCTTGATTAAATTATTGTATTTTGCCCCACTGCTAGACTTCACTCTTTTTTGTGTGGGATCATTGTTCTGGTATAGAGCATCTGATTTTATTAATATTTCTTTGTAATGTTCATAATCTTGATCTGTATAGCTGCCAGGCCTTTTCCTAGTCATCAGTTCCCACAATCCAGGTGTTCCGGGGTACTTAACAAAACCACCTTTTTCTCCGAGACGAGATTCTGAATATACAATTATATCATCTCCCATAAATGTTACTCTGAAATTGCCAATTCTATGTATGATGCTACCATCACGCTCTGTGTCAGCATATAGGCCAAAAACGTCATCTTTGTTGTCTTTAGGTGTGCTTAAATATTTTTGAGCAAGAAGACCCAATTCAATAGGATCCTGAGTAGCTTCAATTCTTCGAGGAGCAACAGGACTAGGTGTATGAATACTGGAAAGTGGGGTGATTGGATAATCTAATATGTTCCTTGCAGCTACAGGTACAAGCTCTGTCATCAAATCTTGATTTTGCTCTGTAACAGTTTTGATATTCTTACCTAAATTATTAATAGCATCAATTACAGGCTGTTCTGTTTGTTTGTGTTTTTCATAAATTCCCCGGTTCTCTGATTTCCATCCCTTGAATCTTTTTACAAGATAATCTCTTAACTTAAGATCATCAATGATTGGCCTTTTCATGGTTATTTATATACGTCTCTACGTCTAGAAAATCGTTGATTTTATTTCTGTATTTGCCACTATTGGGTGTTCTTGTCATATCAATTGTGACAAACCCATAACTGTCCTGGTTCCAGCACTTGCTGCAAAATTTAGAAAAATCATTGTAGCTCAAGTCCCCACCTACATATTCATCATGTATGTGTTTGAGGTTGGTATGATCTTGATGAAACACACATATAAAATTGCTGTTGTCTCGGATCAGCTGCTTCGGTATTTTAGAAAAAGTCTGTGCCAGGTAGAAGCAATCAATGTTTTTGTGCCGCCCCTGTGTAAAGAAATTTCTAACCTTGTTTTGATTATCCAGTATAACGTCATCAAACACAACAACAGAATTATCGAGACATTCTTGAAGTGGCTTAACATCTGATTCAAAAGTGGCTATATCCAATCCATCATATAGCTTCATCAGCTGCTGATATTTTAATTGTTCCAAGCTCTTAGAGAAGACATACAAGTGCCTGTTTTTCCAGTCTAACCAGTTGGGTGCCAATAAAAAATTATCAATCATTAGTGTAGTTTTACCACAAGCCGATGGGCCAACAATAAGACATCTAATATTTTCAGGCAGCAAGTTGCCATTTCTCTTATTCTGTTGTTCAGGTTCTGGCAGCCTTTTTATAACATCCCAGGTGCTCATATTATCACTTTGTTTGCATCGATCCAGCTGTTTTCCGGATGACCCAGCCATTTGACAAGTAACTTGTTGCCTTTTCTGTGGATGATTTTTTCTATGAGATATGTGTCAGGCTGCTTAGTTTTGCTGAGCTCTTGTTCATAGAACCTGCCTTTGAGAATTTCCCCTCGATGATCTTTTATTATATATGTTTAATTTGAACTACTGTAAATAATTCAGTACTCCAGTTTCTTGTAAAGCCTCTTTTGAATAAGTGCTTATATTTGCTGATTCTTACTTGATCACCCACCCTGTATTTGGCCCTTCTTGTTGTTGGCTGGTATCTAGGATAATAAACAGTCTTGATCAATTTTTGCTCATCAGATGAAGTTACTTCAGAGGGTTTCATGTTGATTGTGGAATGAACAGAGTTGTTATATTTATGTAGAAGTTCTGGAAGAATATTAATCCATTTATAATTACCTTGGAGGGTAAATTGTTTATACATAAGATTTTTTAAGGTTCTGTTGAATCTCTCTACAATTGAGGCTTTGAGGTCACTGTAACTCGAGTAATGTTTTATTGCCTGGCTTTTAATAAATTGTTGAAACACTTAATTATAAAATTCTAAGCCATTATCTGTTTGCAAATAGCGTGGTGATCTTCCTGAATGATTGATGATTGTTCTGATGGCTTCTGTAACACATTTTCCAGTCTTGGATTTGAGTGGCACAGCCCAGGCAAATTTTGAAAATGTGTCTATTACAGTGAGTAGATACTTGTAGCCCTTGTTGATTTTGTCTAAGTTTTTCAACTGCCCACTTGACATTTCAATCAAGTCGCTCTGCCATAAATCATCTATGCCCTTTGTGACTACTGGGAGTCTCTTAAAATTATGCCTGGCTTGTCTGTGTAGTTCATCAACAACTAGACATAATATGTAAACAGGAATATTGCAACTATAGGGTGTTCAGCAGCTGAGACTGCAGGATTTTCTAAATATAATTTGTCTCCTATTTGTATATTAAATTCCAGAGTGCCATCATCTTCAGTATAGGCTGTTTCTAATGTATTGGGATCTGTAAAATCCTCTAATTCTACACTGGTGATTTTCACTTTGTTCTCAGCATTTGTTATTGATAAGGTAGGGTAGTGGTGTGCCTGTGGCTGATGCCAATATTTGATCTTGATTGGTCTCAATGTGCCCCCAACAAAAAACTGGTAATAAAATTGTGCAGGGGACAGCATATATATTTTGCCACCTGGTGTAAATGGAGAATCATATTCTTTGTTGGGGATGCTGTACAATTCAGGAATTACTGTATGTTTTGGATTCTCGATTATGCCTGTTATTTCTTTTTCTGCTGTAAGCAATCTGCTTGTTACAGATTCAAGGTGCTCATTGATGGTCCTAACAACATCATCGTGGCCTGGCTTGATCTTTATGTCCACAACAAGTTTCTTGTATTGTTGCACAATCTCTTGAAGCTGGGTGGCAAAAACAGACAGAGCATTTGCTTGATTGGATTCCATGGTCCCTAGCTGTTGCTTGATATTAGCTACAATTTGTTGCAAATTTTCAACAACTGCCAATTTTGAATTTTGAGCAGTAAGATCATGGACCTGTCTTCTGATATCCTCAAACAGGGCATGCAATTCATTAATATGTTGATTGGTTGGAAGAGTGGCCACTGTCTGAGTGAGATGTTTGATCTCTGTCTGGATATTCTTGATATCTTCTGATTTCAATATCCTATTCACAGCTCTCTTAATATTTTTAAGTTCCTGTGATGTAGGAAGATTTGATACTGTATTTTGCAAAGATTCAAGTGCCAATTTCACATTATTTAATTCAGATGCATCAGCCACATTTTGCATAGCATTTTGGAGCAGGGCTATATCTGCCTGAGTGGGTGTTGATTGTTGTAAAATTTCAAGTTTTGTTTGGATATCATCGATCAAGTGATGAAAATGAGATAGCTCAGATTCAGTGTTGAGGTTTTCAAGCTTTGTGATCTGTTGCTGGACACTGACAAGTGTGTCTACAATCCCAGGCAGGCGAGTTTCTTGTACATTTGCCAAATCACTTTGCACTGCTGCTATTGTACCTTCAAGATGGGTTATGGTACTTTGAATTTTTCCAAAATCTTCATATGTTTCAAGTTGCAGCTTAATATTGGCAACACTCCGAGTTATTGCATTCAAAGCATCAGAAGATGGCAAATTGTTCATAAAATTTTCAAGCGTCTCAATTTTTTCTTTAACCTCGGCTATGGCATTGTTCAGAGGATCCAGATTAGGTATCTGGAGTGATTGAATCTGTTCTTTTAGAGTGGAAATGACTAGATCAAAATCTTCTTGTGATTTTATGCTTTTGACAATTGTTTGGAGCTGTGTCTGGACATTATTTATCTGCTCTTCCAATTGTTGTTTCAATTGCTCGGAGTTGGTGGCCTGGGTCTTAAATTTGGCTTGAAGAGCTGCTACAGCTTCTTCTAAACTTTGAAAATTATCTAATGTTGCAAGATCAGTATATTTCTGAAGCAACAATTTGAGTTCAGAATCAATTTTAAGAAGAGGGTCCATGCATTGTGATTGTAAATTTGTAATTTCTAATTGAAGACTGGCATTGAGTGTGGTTTGTAAAGCTTGTAAATCACTTCTTAATTTCTTGACTCTGACATCAAGCATAAGAATCTCATCACTGTGATCTTCATGTCTTGTATGGCCAAATATATCATTAGGCATTTTCTTTTAGTGGTTATTTATTATAGAGTATCTGATTCTTAATTCTATAAAAAAGGGTATAAGCTTGTCATATGATCCAGGGACCTCAATATATAAGCAGTCACCAGCAGAAACAGTATATACAGTGCCAGAAATCATGTTTGAGTGCTTAATTCTATAAATATTTCTCCCTACTGAAATCTTGACATCACCCTCAGGGGTTGTAATAAATTGCAATTGCCCACCTACAGGTAATTGGTAATGATTTAAATTATTGTTAAATATGTACAATGTTTTACCTGTTTCTTCATCAACATCTGTAAGTATGCTGTTCAGATGAATAATTAACAAGCCACTCAGTTTAGACAGCATATCAGAAGAGGGTTGTGGTGTTGGCAGGTCCATAATTTTGAACCCAAATAAGTTCATGGGCATGTTTATTTATTTCAAATCATGCTCTGTCATTGGGCATTGTTTGCCACTTCTCAAGTCACAATGACCCCATGGTAAAGTATGTATGCCACATGATAAAATGCATCTCTTATCATCATGTGGGTCCAGGGCCACTTTTCTTACAATATTTGAAGTCAATAAGTGATCCACACTCTGAATTCTGGATTCTGATGTTCTGATTGAACTCTGTGATTTGATGCAATTTTCATAATCTTCAAATTGAAGATCTTTTTCAACAGTTACTTTGCCAATACCCTTGGCCTTTTTGGCAACAGTGCCACTACATGTTTCAAAAGTGTACATCTTGGCACTTAACCCAGCAAATTTCACAATAACATCACCACATGTCTCATCTTTTAACTTGCCAGGCACCTTTTTGTTGTGGGGTTGAATCTTTGTATGTTCACTGGTATCAAAGTATTGAAACAATTCAGGCTGTGACATATCTTGATAAACATCTTCTGTTTGAATATCAAGAATAAAACTATCCGTGTCCATGTACAATAATTTTACACGATCACCATAAAAAGGTTTCAACACATCATAATACAATGTTAACATATGTAATTTGGACAATTCCAATATCACAGCCCCTACATAAATAGGTTTATCAAATTTGATCTTTGTTTTCTTCATGTTGAAAAGTGCCATGTGCTCATCATAAATTCTTCTGTAATTGAAATTAGGCTTTGCAACCAATTTTTTGCTCCGGCTGGGGTCAGTAATTATTTTAACATCGGTATGTTTCCTCACATTTTCAATTGTTTTGCCATAGACAGAATTCACCATCAATTTAAACAAGGCCTTATCAAATTGGCTCTTTGCAGATGTTCGAAGCTCTGTGTTTGTATCAATGTATGGTTTCAACCATTCTGAGTGCCTGAACCTTAAGACTTTGCCAACTTTGGTCACTTGGACACCATGTTTCATCAGGAACTGGAGGTTTTTGTAATATGTAACATAACCTTCTTTTGGCTCTAGAGTCATCATGAGCTTCTTCTGTTTAGAGCCAGGTGAGCACTGAACCTCGGGAATTGGGGGCAGATCAGAAAATATGTTGTGCAAATCATCAGGAATGGCCAGATCAACCTCTAAGAAGAGGCCATAGTCACTGTCATCAAAATCCTGAAGATCTTCAATATTGTAATTTTCAACCCATTCAAGCCCTGCATATGGTAGTTTTTGCATCATGGCATGACCATAGAGGCTGTTTGCATCTACATACAGTATAAAATTTGATGGCCGTGCTGGATCATAATCAGGCATATGCTTGTTATTTGCTCTGGCATATCTCTGGGAACATTGCACCATCCCTCCTCTTATACCTTTCTCCATAAACAGATACATATCTTGATCTTGGATCAGATCCAATTGCATTTTAGTGTTGAAAAACATTGCGGCCCATGCTAGGCCCGGGGCACTGAAAAAATACACTGGGTCCAGTTTATAATTTTGCATGGAAGATTTTCTGAATGCCTGCAATATATCAGCTAAGAGAGTGACATCAAGTTTTAAATATGCCATGTGATAATCACCAAATGTCTTGCATTTTAAATTATTCCACATCAACTGAGCATGGTAATAATCATCATCAGTGATTCCAGATCCTCTGATTTTGCTGTAAAACTCTTCTTGTGGTGGCAGGGAACACTCATCAAATTTAGAAAAATCTGTAACATAGTCATATGGATATACACCCTTCCGCCTAATTAATTTCAGGTCCTGATTTGGAAACGAAGCACATGTGATTTTGAATTGATCATTAGATAATTGAGTGGCCAGTGTAGCCAGGCTAGCAGATAAAAATCTGTAAGAATCAAGAAATCTTATGTGAATAGGAACACCATCAACTTTAATTATCTTGCTAATAGATATATATTTCTCATCATTTTCAGCTAAAATATTTAAATTCTGCTTGTCAAACCCCTCGTACCTGATCAGATGATGGAAATCATAATTGGATGCTCCATGGCAAAATATGGGGACAAATCTTGGTCTCTTGATCTGAATATTACAGCTATTACACAGGGCCATTAAGAATTTACCATCTGTATGAGAATGGTGATGTACCTTGATATTTGTATCTGAAAATTCACAATCACATACCGGGCATTTTTCTGTATTGTTGAAATCCTCAATCTGTTTCTCTGTTAAAGGCAACATAGGCTTTGATATTAATAAGATGTTAGATGCTATGTCACGGCACACATTTTCTATTCTATGTGCAAATATTTTGATGGCATTTGGTCCCTTGTATGAATATTCTTTAATAACAACACCATCCCGTATAACCATAAAACAAAAGCTGGAAGGTTCATGTTGCTGGTATGGTGTAATTGAAGATTCTTCGGGATCTGGATTGCAGAATGCAAGAGATTTGAGGTTTGATTCAGAATCCCAGACAATATATACTGGGTGTTCCAACGAGGCTTCATACTTTTTGAATTTGCATTTTCACTTGGCATTGGCATCACCATATGAACAGGTTTATGGTTCCCACAGTATTTCAGATGCTCAATTAACTTGTTTTTTGCAATTTCTGCACTCTCTTCCCGAACCCCCTTAACCATTTTCCTGCCATCAAATTCAGTTAAGCATCTTCTGCACAACTTAAATATTTTTTTATATTTGTCTAGTTGTGTTCTCACTAAAGCTTCAAGATTATGTATCAGAGTATAATGATATGTGCTATCCCCTTCAATTAAGAGCAGATCAATCGGAACAGCAGAATCATCATCAAGTGTACTGATTCTGAGAGGTGCTATCGGGCAATTGCCAGTGGAACAAATAAATACATTAATAGATAATTGTTTGCCATTGATGTGCCTGGCCTTTTTTTCAAATTTATCAATATTCTGAACTGACATTGGATATTCTAAACCCTCCATTGCATCGTCAAAATCGTGCTCATGCTGTTTGTAATAAGTTATTCTCTCAGGATGCCTTGAAACTGGATACAGAGCAGCTAAAATACACCACAAAAAGCATTTCTGGTCGGTATTTTCAATATTGACCACGGCTCTTTTGTTTTTGATATTGGCAGGTAATGGCAGATATGTAGAACCTTGTAATGGGTTGAATTCAGAAATATTAACATATAACTTGTGTGATGAACCGCATAGGCTCCATCCGGACTCTTTTGCCGCAAATTCAGAGTGTCTCATGTTCAATTGATCTATCAACCTGCTTATTATTTTGTCCGAATTTGTATTTGAATATACAGGTACAGTTTCTGTTATGTGGGGCTGTATAAATTTTGTGCCATTTGGTTTCTTATATTGAGTATACAATTTGAGGGACAGCTTATAAGAGCCATTTTGTGCATTTAGAATTGCCTGTATATCAGGATTTACACTGTTCAAAAAATTATTAATTCCACATCTTGGCTCTGATACAAACCGGTGATCCCTTAATTGGCCTTTAAAACTGCTATGGATAGGTTCATAGCGTGGCTGCTTTGCTGCTCTGGCATTAAGAGGTGCTTCGTGCCTTCTTTTCAGACCAGATGTTGATGATTGAGCAGAGCAAGTATCTTTATGTTTATATATGAAATATTCCATGTTATATTCTCTATGGCATTTGTGGCAAGTTATTGTGGGAGTTCTGTATTTATCTGGGTTACAAATCTTTTGATGCTTGGCCCAATTGGAGCTGGATATATTTTTATTGCACTGATTGCAATATTTTTGATTCGGCATTTTTGTTGTTGTTTATTATATACAATTTCTTGGGATTCAATTCAAAACTTTATGCTGGATAAAAATATCAGTTGGGTTCAGCTGTGTGCTTTGTATGTGTGTGTATGTGTGTAGGTGTGTATACACTTAATATTTTTGGTTTTGGTATTTATATAAAATTTCCTGGGATTCAAATCTAATCTCTATGGATTAATATTAATAATATTAATCTTATGACAGGTTGTAAAGCCAATAGCCCACAAGTGGAAAATCATTCACACTGACCCAGCGCAAATGCCTGCACGAACATGCATATCTTGAATGGCAATAACCTTGTTATGTATAACAGGCTGGGACAAATATAAGCTTGACTCTAAATATGAGTGGATTACAACAAATATCAGATTTTATATTGTTCAATATGAATTTAAACCAGTAAGTATGAGAAGCACTGTATCAACACATCTGTTCTCCTCAGTCAGTCTCACAATACTAAATGATGCAATACTCGGGAATTTCTGTAAATACTGGCGCTGAGGGCAAGGCAAAAATCAATACTACCGTCTCGGGAATTCCACACACTGACACAGAGGAGAAACATGCAAACACGAAGCAATTCTAGAGGTAGGCTCTGCATATTGCATTGTTTTAATATTGGATAAGCAAATTGAATAGTATCCAATTAAACTTAAACCTGAAGTAAATATGTATAGGTGGGTATAGATACAAGTTTATAGACAAACTGATGCAATTTTTGTAAATCTGCTTGAGGGGGGGTTTGATATTTTCCGAATTATAAAATTCTTGGGTTAGGCAGGTACTACACTTGAACAAAAAACTTATATGGACATGTTGAGCAAGTTTTAAGTATAGCAAATCTGCTGGAGGGGGGTTCGTACTTTCTGAAAAATTCCCGAGGGCATTTTTTACAAAAATCTTGAATTAGACAAGATTCCACACTTGAGCAAAAAGCTCATATGGGCATGTTGAGCAAGTTTTAAGTGTAGCAAATCTGCTTGAGGGGGGCTCGTACTTTCTCGGGTTTATCCCACCACAAATACCACTACTTATTTTCAATTACGGTTTCCGTTACGTTACAACCAGAAACTGAATAACTTTTTTCGTGAACAGAAACGTTACCTCAGGTATATGAACATTACGTTACAGGTGTGCATAACGGTACCGAACCATAACTGATCTGTAAATCAGTAGGTCGTTAGGTGACGCTTTAACGTTACATCCATTGCCGGCAACCAGTAACGTTACAGGGTAAGAAACAAGTTCGTCACGATTGACTAGTAACTTTAGTGTGTGTGGAAAGTGATAGTAACGTTACAATTAACCAGTAACTTAATTGAGGTCACGATTGTAAAAACGTTACACTCTTTGCTTCAAAGCAACAACGTTATTTATAGCTGGTATCATACAGACGTTCCGATGTGCAATAACGTGTCCGATGCCGTGTTCCGGAGAGAATAACATAGGCCTCTCGTATAATTGTGCTCGTTACTTTTGTAACGTTACAGTTCTTTCCCTTCACAAAAGTCTGTTTCAAAAAAGTGATACACATATCCGTTACGAATAGTAAATACCGTTATCGAAGGCGTTTTCGAAGAAGCCTCACAATTATGATCGGCAGCATACTAACATTACAGCATTTGACATTTTGAAAGTCATTAAATTATAATACGTATTTTCGTTTTGGATGTCAGTGAAAAAATGAAATTGTAAAACAAAACGTTTGAAAACATCCGTAAACAAGATTCAGCGTGACAGAAGTTCTGGTTATTGGAATTTACTGATTAACTATGTATTTATCACAAATATATTTATTTTCTGCATACTAAATCACTTTACGTGGATTTGTTCTAATTTGATTATGTATGCAAGATGAATTTTAACATGTGCGTTCACTTTATACGATAGAAAACAAACGTTTGTTGTAAGAAAACGTTTATGTATATCTTTCTCTCTCTCTCTCTCTCTCTCTCTCTCTCTCTCTCTCTCTCTCTCTCTCTTTTTCAGTTTACATGTGTTACATCAATTAAAAAATACAGTATGTTTGGCGATGAGAATGATTCATGCTTAGATTAAATTGCTGAAGGACGAAACATAAAGGACCAACCAAGGAATCATCTGTGCTACGCGTTCATCCACGTAAGCGAGAGGCAAGCTTTTTCCTATCGGAAGACGAAAAATAATTATTTGCTGCACGACCTTGATAAGGCGAACTGAACCACAAGGAAAGAAACCTGTGCAGACCCGCAACTCCTGTGCACTGTACTACTACCACGTGGAGGGGAGGGGGAGAGTTGACCGTTCTTCCTTATGGGCCGAGCTGAAGAGTAGAAGAGCTGTGCGGGGACTTTTCGTCCAAGGTTTTTTCCCTTGTGTTCGCTCGTAGCAGCAGCAGCACCACGCAAAATCGGAAAATGTGAATCCTCAAACTTTGTACACGTGACCTTCGGTCACGAAGCAGCCGAGTAGACAACGCCCTGGGGCGATATGAAAGGCACTTTTAGCAAGTAGAAACTACGTAGAAACGAAACGTTAGATGGAATTGTTGTACGAAACAAACGAAACCGCGTTTGTGCAACTGGTTTGTGGCTAGACAGGGCCATTGGACTCTCAAGAAGGCAAGAATTGTATGGGAAGTGATTCTCAAAACTAAGCGAATAAAAGGACAGTATATTTTATCATTTACAAGGGCCCTCATCCGCTTACAATTTTGAAAATTACTTTCAGTAATTCTTGTCTTCTTGGACAGGAGGTTCATTAAACTTTTTGGTGTAGAAACAGACAGAGCGCCCACCTACCACGTTTGAAAGAAGAGCATAGGCAGACATGAAAGTAATTTTCAAGTACGTAAGGACGACAGTCGACGTGAACATTGAGCAACGTGTGACTGAGAAATAAAATCGTAACAAAGGACAGGATTCTTCAAGAAACAGTAATGTTATAAAACTTCCTATCATTAACTCAGTTCATCCTTTTATCCTCTTTTGTTTGTTATACATTATTCTTGTTTTATATCTCTTTTCTGCCACTTGTAGATAATCGCAACGATGAAGATGAATGATGATCATATTAAATCTATGAAGGGATGCTTACAAAAAAAAACCCAGCCATGCCCAGGTGTCTACTCGAACTTGAAATGTTTGGTACCGAGTGTATGAGTGGACCACTCAACGACTTCGGTCTTCGAGGCTACGGTTTCAGTTGCAACATGCAGTATAATTACGTTTCTACTACTACTACTTATAAAGCCCCCTTGACACATGAGATACTACAAATAATTTCAGGCATACCCTCGAATTTTGATTGCCTGGCACTTTTTTAAAGTAAGTAATGAAGTCACGTTTATATTCATATTAGGCCTACGACTAGCTCGAACTAAAAACGCTTGTGAAATACTGTGTATATGTTATCCTTCTGAAGTGAGAAACTTCATATTCTGCTAAGAAAATATGCATGAAAAATTATATTTGTAGCTACTACTTGAAGAATTCAAATTATTATGATGGAATTTCAACTTACGTATACTCTGCATATAATGTGTTATCGGAGAGGAGTTTTTGTCTCGCAGTCAATTTATTTTTAGTTGAGGAACTCGAGAGTAAGTTGGAAATATTTAATGACCCACGTTGTGGTGTGCTGTTCGATTAATCAGAATTGGAGTGAGAGAAATCTGTAGTTAAGGTCATTCAACACGTCAATTTGTAACTGTGAATGCAAGTTTTCTTTGATTTAGCGGGAAATCAGTTTGCTATTGTTGTAAGTAATAAATTGAAACATATATATTTTCTGCTCGAGTAGGAATCCACAGCCCTTATCCAATCAATCACTTTCTGTGTTTGAAACTTCTGTCTAGGAAAGCTACACACAATTTGCTTTTAATAACAGAAGCTTCAAAATAACCTATCCATTCTTGTCTTGCAAGTAATGTTTGATTTGATTTGTTATATTTAACTTTGGTTTTCTGCCACTTTTGGCTAATCGCGAAGACGAGGATGGGTGATGCAATGACAAAATTGATGAAAGGACATCACGAAGAAAATAATGAAAACAATACACAGGCTGGGATCTGAACTCGGGACCTGTGGTGTCGCATTGTTCATGAAATAAAAACATAACATGTATAGTGGCTCAAATTAGTAATCGAATATGTAGCATTTTGCTGCATTTCTTCCCAATATTTCGAAATTAACAACATGTACATAAATATAAACGATAGTGAAATATTTATAGGCATTTATTAAAGCTATATTCCCTGTTACATTTTTTTCTTTTTTAATTTTGGGTGCGTCAGCACTTAGGCTATTTTGCAACCGCCACGTTATACGGGGTCCAGCCCCTTACCATAACAAATAACGTAACTGTAATATCGAATAACTGAAATATTAAAATATTCTGACTTAGGTTAAAAGCTGAGGCTCTAAAGGGGCACTCAGCACACATGACAAAAAACAGAACACACAGAATTATACTGGCCATAGGGTCAGTCGCCAGAGCCTCGTTAGTCTGCAAAGAGCAGTCCAGGGTGTACTACGTGGAATGAAGTTGACGATTGGGTGTACTACGTGGAAGGTCACCCCTTACACCCCTGTTACGGTTTCAAATCTGAGAATAGTTATTTATGTTTTGGTGTGAAAGAAGAGATCACTTTAATATTCAGACAAATCGTGAAAGCCTTCTGTTTCTGTTAAGCTACGTTTCCATTCAGACAAGTTCCAGACTCATGACGTGCAACATGTGCCGGCGCATGTTGCGCGTCATTTAGTGTACTCGTACTGCTTCCAATTCAAAACTACTTCTTCAAAATACGTCCGCAACAACACTGGAGTGCAGGATCGCAGTGTAGCGTTGTGCAGTGCTTTAGAGTAGTCAGTGTTCCTTCTCTTGTATTGTAATAATTTGGTGGTGATTTAACTTGGGTAAAGATGAACAATAAAGCTATGGCGGGTTTGTTGGTTATGGCAGGCGCGTATCATGAATTTCTAAAAAAAGAGGCGAAAACAACCTAGATGGTGGATTAGAAGTTTTCTAGCAAAAAATTAACTCGTTGATGAGAGACTTACGTCTTCAAAGTGGATACGAAAACTTTGTAAGAATGACTGCAAGTGATTTTGCATTGTTATTAAATCTTGTTGGACCACAGATTGTAGTCGCGTCGTCTGTTTCTACTCTAGTTCGTATGCCCCAGGAACTTGCTGCAGGCTGTTTCCATTGTCCGCCGCGCACGTTGTGCGTCTTAATCGTTTGGGGCAATTTTGTCCCCGGCACTTGCGCCGCGGCATGTTGCAGACAGTTTCCATTTCAACAAATGCTTGGCACATGCAGCGTCGCATGCCGCGTGTCATGTTGCGCGGTAAAATTTGTGGTAATAGAAACGAGACTTTACATAGTTCTTTTATCGGTCAACTACAGTGCGGGGAAGAAACAATTCATGCTATTTCCTAACTACGTCTGTTACCAGTAGCTCCATTGCCCTTGACTGAAGTACGAGAAAAATGGGTAACAAAAACAAAAATACAACATTTGACGAACTGCAGCTATTTATTTTTACCTAACCAAAGGGTGCAGGTACAGGGAAATTAAAAATGTTAAGTACATGTAAGAGTACCGTGGGTGACGCAATAAAACAAAATGAAAAGGAAAATGAGGTAGATTCCGTATCTCAGAAAATTCAACCAAGAGAAATAGGAGAACGAAATGAACGAGCTTCAGTATGAAAAATAAAGACCCTTTCCTCACCCCCATCCCCTTCCCAAACCAAGGGCTCCGAAAGCAGCAGTGCAACTTGGAGCAGGCACTGGGACTGCTGTACGTTCAGTAGCGTTTGGTCCGAAAGCGAAATTCCTAGAAAAATGCCACAGTTCGTCCGCGACGGTTTAATGAGTTGCATTTCGCCCGAGCCTGGCTGATGATGAGTCATACCTTGACTAACTGGTGGCAGCGGTGGAATTAGTGACTAGGATACCTCAGTTAACAACTTTTAAAACTACATTGCATAGACAGCGGAGTGTAGCGCAGGAGTGCAGACTCAGTCAAATCGTCGAGAGAGGGGTCCCGGGTTCGATACCCGGTGGAGGCACAAGTGGTTCGGATCCCACTTTAAATTGTAGGTCCAGTCCCGATTAGCCTTACTGTGCATAAAGGGGACTTAAAACAACAAATAAAATCGTTGAGAGGAAGTGAACTTGGATCCAGAAATTTTAGTCATGGCAGTCAACACTACTACTTCTAAGCAGCTCCCATAAGTGACTGAGGTTAGAATGAAAGTTTGTCTTGTTTTAAGTTCACTTGTATGCACAGATAGGCTAATTGGGAGTGGGCCTACAGTTCAAAGTGGAATTCGAATCACAGGAATCGAACCCGGCTAGAATGCAAGTGTTTTCTCATACTCACATGGGAAGTTGTTTATGTTATTGTTTCACATAATTTGTAGGTAGTCACACGTGGTCTGAGAAACAGAAAAGTCACACATAGCCTACGCATAATTCTCTCGAGGCAGTTTGTTGCAAGAACTTTGCTTGCAGGCCACGGACAATAACTTTCATGGGTAAAAAAGTGTCCCATCATAAGGTAGAGAGCATCCTGCTTAGAGCAATGTATGCGCTCCAAACGTTGGACGCTGACGCCGATATAACCTGGCTCGCAAGCCGAGAACACTGTTCGAATCTCCACAGGCATATAACAAAAATGCATCATACCCAAATGACACATCTGGCGTAATACCTAACGTGCCAAATTTTGGAAAATAGGGGCTGATAGCGTGTGTGAGAACCAGAGCGACTTAACTCTAATTTATCAAATTAATAGGAGAGGAAATAATGTATTCTTAGGAATATGACTCTTAAACGTGACTCCGCCTTACAGATAAGAATTAGAAGTGGAAAATGTCGATTTTCTCCAAATACTCTTCAGAGGATTTTTTTTTAACGAAACTGAAAACAGAATTTTTGTAGTTACGTTCCTCTGATTCCCGTAGGACGATAGGTGAAATACATTTCATGAGCGATGTTTCAAAGAAGTTGTGTTAAGATGTCAAACATGTAGCCGACAGCCATGTTGTATGAAGAAAGCATATAGGATAAGCTCCAATCACACTTAATCTAGGCTCACAACAAAGATAGCGGCTGAGTGACCTAGCGTAATGAAAGGCAAAGAAAACAGTCAATCATTGGAAAAAACAATTAGTTTCATGTTTAAGATCATTCTATCAATTAATGCAGTTGCTTATAAAAATAAAAAATGGTCCAAAATGCTTCAAAGTAATTGAAAATATGAGGCATTGCGGATACGAAGGGCGAACTCAACAAAGTGCATTGTGATGGAAATGCGTTTCAAGTTGCCAGGCACAGTGCAAACTCCATAAAATCTTTGAAAATCACGCATGAAACATTCCGATCTACAGTTACCAAGTTTTTGTGGAGCTCGAATTGTGCCTGACAACTTGAAACGCATTTCCCTCACAATGCACTTTGTTGAGTTCGCCCTTCGTATCCGCAGTGCTTCATATCGTCTCTGGAAAAACCCAGAAAATTAATACGCCCATTCAAATTTAAAACCTTTATTTGCATACTAAATAGAAAGAATTTTCACCAGATACTTGAAATTAGTTTGAGAAAATCTAAAATAAGAGGAATTCCTATCCCTGTTCTCGTGTTGATATTTCCTGGCAAATACTCTGTAAGAGGCTGTCGCGGTATATTGCCGCTCTATACATTGAAGAATCAATGCTTTATAGTCCGAAGTCGATACTAAAGGTTCATGGACGTCTGCAGGATTTTTTCCAAAGAGGGGCAAGCAAGGTAGTTTTTCCGGGGGGAGGGAGGCAAACAAGGTGCATAACAGTGTTGTCTCCTCAAAAAACATTGCTTTAATTTGAAGTTATCATATTCATCTTATTTGAAAATAAGATCCTTAGGAAAATATTTGGACCTAAAAGGGATGAGGAGATAATTAGAATAAATAAATCAAGAAGACTTAGGTGGGCAGGCCATGTGGCACGGATGGGAGAGGAAAGAGGAGTTTATAGGATTCTTGTTGGGAAACCTGATGGTAAGAGACCTTTAGGAAGGTTAAGACGAAGATGGAGGGACAACGTTGAGATAGACCTAAAGGAAATCGGTAGGGATGGAAAAGAGTATATAGATCTTGCTCAGGATAGGGACAGATGGAAGGCCTGTGTTCTGCAGCCATGAACCTTCGGGTTTAAGAAGGCTACAGAGTTAGTTAGTTAGCTAGTTATGTTCATGCAATAATTAACATATATTATTGCAGCTGAAATGGAATTGTGTGAGATATATATATAATTTTTGGTTGACTTTCATTTTCCAGGTGGGTCGTGCACCCCCCCCCCCCCTTGCCTCTCTTTCGGACTTCCATGCAAAGGTTCTATTTTTATTTCGCGTCTACCACTTTCGGTTAATCGCGATGATAAAGGATGTGATAGGTGATGGAAGTGGTATAAAGACAATGACCCAACCCATCCATATTTTCTAGTCCAGGCTCTAATCCGACATCTCCCGGGTTCGAATCCCGGTCGGGCTTGGTTGTTTGTGAATGTCCATTCATCAATTTCATCATTTCATCACTCATCCCCATCTTCGCAAATTAGCCTAGAGGCACAAAACGCGAAGTAAAATAAACTAAATCAATCAATCTAATCCGACATTAGACTTCGCAGTTTATTACGCTAACCAATTTGCCACGGGATCGGCTTCTTCGTGTTTGTCTGCTTATGAAATGATTAATTAGTTATTCAAACTATATAGGTAGGAAAGCTATATAAAATAACGAAACAGAAAAATAAATCCACTTGACGTCTTGTAGTACTATCATTAACCTACAATTTCATGCTCACAAATCCACACAGAAAACTTCTTGTGGCATTAGTTTTACAGAATGGCCTTGGGGAATAAACATCGCCCATTTCCTGCTTCAGCTCGAAACAATTCAGGTGCCTTATCGAAGCTGCTCTTGAGCACGCAGGGTTTCTAACCTACTTCGCCGTAATTCAGTTGTTGTATCTTGATTAATATGCTGTATTGTAGAGTCAACCGCAGATTAAATAGGAGAAAAAAGATTTTCCCGACGGAAAATAAGTTAGTAATGCTGCAAACACCGAGGCATTCTTGATAAGACGCTTGAGGAGCGTCGAGCAAACTTTCCTGAAAAAGCACAACCCCAGTATCGAAGGTCATGCTACACGTGGATTGGCAACTTTCGGGAGCATGCTGTCTGTCTACACAATTCTACCCAAATACCTGTTTGAAAATGAATCTCCTGTCCGCATTTTATTTTTCAAATGTACTTCTGACATTGTAATCATTTTGCAATTATTTTTATTTGTTCTTATTTTGCTTCGCTTTTATGTGACTTTTATAATTAATCGAAACTATGAAGATGGATGATAATTAGATTAAATTAATGAAGAGACACCTAAAAAAGATATTTACAGACCCGGAACCTAAAGCGGATAGGTTGTGGGGAAAACCGTCAATAACTCCCGCCACGAACTTACTTATAATTTTTGTAATTTCTCACGAGTATATTTTGTTCTGTTCATGCATAATACCTGCTTTCGGAAACTTAATTTATAAGTGACACACTTATAGGGACAAGCCACGTATTGTTTGAATGGAGGGACACATCTCGTTCATATACTACTAGATACAATCATGGACTATACTTGAAATGGCCTCCCCGATGGCGCAGTGGTAGCGTCATCGCCTTGTAATGAAGGGGTCCCGGGTTAGATACCCGGTGGAGGCACAAGTGATTGGGATTTCACTTTAAACTGTAGGTCCAGTCCTGATTAGCCTAACTGTGCATAAAGTGGACTCAAATCAATCAATCATATATGATGGAAGTTAAGAAAAAGATAAAAATTTTAGAAGAGATACTGTGAACAAGTCGAATTGGAGAGAGATTGTATTTTGTCTTTTGTCTTTGTTAAATGTATTTCATGTAGTTTATATAACATGAAGTTATAAGTTAAATAAATGTTGTTTTGTTCGTTAACGTTTGGCCTAATTGAAGATTATTACAATATACTTGAAATGTGACGTGCTAAACACTACTTTCGGAGATCAGTTGGACATGGCAATTTTGATATACAAGTTGGATTTTTCTCTACTTAGATTCATTATATCCAAATTTTATCCTAATAGATAATCTCCCAACAACGCAAAATGTTTTAATTGACTCGAATTCACAATGACTCATATACAGTGTGTTTATAAATGAACGGTGGGGTTTCAAAAATTAATAATACATCTATATATTACCTTACACGGGCAAAACGTACACCGTAAGCAGCAGCAACTGTCCAAGTTTATATAACTTTATTTATATTTGTATAAAGATAGAAATCAAGAGGGGGCAATTGCTCCTCTGTGCCTCCTTGCAGGTGCTCTTGAGCGTCTGGAAGAAATAGTGCACGACAGACGTGAAAACTAAATCCATCTTCAGTACCCTTTTGTCTTGCTACTCTTAGATTCTGTAACCTTTCTTTCTATAGTTCAATGTTTGCCCCCTAACCCCCTAGAATTGATTTCCGTACAAGTTTGAGAGCTAATCTCCCCTGCACCCTGTGGTTGCGCCACTGCACCTTCTTCCGCCGTTGTTGCTTTGTGAACTTTCATCTGCTTGAAAATACTTAATTTTCTTCAAGAGCATAATATCGTTTAATAACCGGTGATAAGATTCCTCAACCCTAAATTTCTGGATTAAAGTATAATAATATAGGAGCATGGAAATCTGAAAGGGGGCGAGGATGGCCACATCTCCCCTTTAGAAAACGAATGTCAGCTAAAAGTATATATTTCACGCGTATAATTTGATCCCAGTCATAGTAATGTACATTAATTATTATAATGGGAATGCAGGAATGCGATAATTTCGAATTCAAGTGGTGTTTCTTGAGGGGGCAACACTATTATCTGGTTAATATGCCCCATGGAAAAATACCTTGCTTGTCCCTGCGTCGAAAATATCGGCAGACGTCAATGATTAGGGGGTGGGGCATGTGCCCCCCCCTTTGCACCCCGTGCGCACGTCTATGACTACTCATTTCTACACTAGTTGGAAGCTGTATTCAATTTCGAGCCAAAAATGTAATTTTCAAATCAGGATTGTTAAACGTCCACGAACCCATAAATTCTAATGGGTTCTATTGGGTTCCGCAACAACACCGGAACCTTCTTTATCGCACAGTTTTAATTCGGTCCAAGTTGCGTATTCTTTCATTTCAATATGGAACTTAGACAGTCTTTAAATTGATCCGGAAAGAAGGTCCCTGTGCCGTATTTCAATTGATCCGGAGAAAAGGTTCCTGGAACGAATTGAAATATTTTAAACATAAAAAGGCTCTTTACGGTCCAGATCCATTTATGCTTGCTAATATTCCCTGCTGAACCGGAATTGAATTGATTTAAAATTCCTGACCCTTTATCAACCCTGGTTGAAATTCATTTTTTTACAAACAACCATATTTTTAACGGCTATTACACATTAATCCCATACGATATACTGAAAGGTAAGAGACTTGGGCTATTCCTTTTTCTTCCTTGATGTTAAATAGATTATATTCGTCACGCGCCTATAACGTTACTACCTAACATTTGTGAATTGTTCTTTGCTTGTAACGTTAACATCTAACATACTGAATTTATTTACGTTCCTTATGCAGATGGTATGTACCCAACTGCATTTTGTTCCGTTCCGCTACAGTGGTTTACATTCTGTTACATTCCTATGTAACGTTAATTGACCATATTGCCTTTCACTTCATTCCGTTACGGAGGATTGCATTCATTACGTTCCTATGTACCGTTATTTACTACCATGTTGCATTTCGTTACTACGGTCCTTGTAACGCTAGTATATACCATATTGCATTTCGTTACTACGGTCCTTGTAACGGTAGTATATACCATATTGCATATTACGTTATGTTCCAATGTGCTCATTTCGTTCCGTTCCTTTATAACGTTAATATCTACCATAATACATTTTGTTACGTTCCTTGTAACGTCACTCTATAAGATATTGCATTTCGTTACGTTACATGGGTACCAGCAGTTGAACCATACTCTTCCTCCTACAAAATGGAACGTACCGTGTAACGCAAATTGGGTACGTTACGACTCCCTGATCGATATAATAACAGGTAGAAAAAATAGTGTAAATTGTGTCATGCACATGAACGATTATTATCATTCTGAAACCACTTAGGAATAATACTTACTTTAGTGTAATTGAGCACCAAAAATGCACATTTACGTGGTATTCTTATATTCAGTTTATTATAACTTCATATTGTGCATGAATTACAGCACTCGTCTATGTACCCTTAATATCAATGGGATCTTGACTCCAGTGAAATGCAAATTGCTTGCGGACTTTGTCCGAATCCACTCGATTGACATTTTATACTTGCAGGAAGTTTGTATTGTAGATTTTAACTTCTTGTATGGGTACGAGGCTATTGTAAACTTGGGGACACGAGGGAGAGGGATGGCAATTTTAATCAAAAGTGGTATAGAAATACAAAATGTAAAGAAATTAGTCGATGGGAGGGGAATTAGTTTTCAAAGTCAACACTATACTTTTGTTAATATCTACGCCCCCTCCGGACAGTAAAACAGATGGAAAAGGGAACAATTTTACCAGACTGAGATAGTATACTTACTTCCAAATAATGATTCGTGTATAATCCTAGGTGGTGATTTTAATCAAGTGCTGCGATCATGTGATTGTGTAGGCAAGTTTCAAAATAGTTTAGCATTAACGACCTTAATCAGCGATTTACAGCTGAAGGATATCTGGACCGAAAAACGAAAGGACATAGTGTTTACCTATTTCAATAACAAAGCAGGTTCTAGATTGGACAGATTCTATACACTTGGTCATACTATAAAATATGTGACGACAATAGATGCTTTGCCGGTACCTTTTTCAGATCATATAGCAATCAGAATGAGTATTAATCTACAAGAATCTAAATTAGTTTGGGGTCCGTCCTATTGGAAAATGAACTCTGCCCTACTCCAACAGCCTAATGTTAATGATATGTTTGAAGAAAAATGGAAGTATTGGTGCCGGCAACAAAAACACTATACTGATTACAATACGTGGTGGGTAAAATACGTAAAACCTCGAATTAAATCCTATTTTCAATGGCTAGGGAAAGAAAGTGCACGTGACCGGAACTTAATGTTGAACTTCTATTACAAATGTTTACATGAGTTATGTATGCGATCTGACGTCACCGAACATTATCCACAGATACAAAAATACAAAGCACAAATCCTTACGTTGCAACGGCATCACTTGGAGGGTATAAAGATAAGAGCTACTCATGCGTCATCTTTGCAAGATGAACGAACCTCTTTATTTCACTATGTACAAACACAAAAACAAAAGAGAGCTCTTTTGATAAACAATATTGTCGATTCTGGCGGAGATACACATAAAACTCAACAAGGTATATCACAGGCGTTTTACACGTATTATAATAATTTGTATACTGGTAAAGAAGTAGATCAATTGGCTGTACAACAATTGCTCACCTCGGTAAATAATTTTTTGACGGACGAAGACAGAACTTTGTTAGATAGTGACGTCACCGTCGATGAGGTGTATGAAGCACTGCGTACTTGTAACGTTAAGCGCACTCCTGGGAACGATGGCATAGGCTACCAATTTTATATACGTTTTTTTGATATTATGAAACATGAATTGGTCAAGATAATACAAGATGCTTTTCGAAACAAAAGCGTGCTTCAAAATGAAGGTATAATTGTACTGATTGCCAAAAAATGCGTCCGAGTGCAGTTACTGACTTTAGGCCCATTACTTTACTAAACTGTGACTATAAGATTATGGCCAAAGTCTTGGCTAATAGACTGAAACCTATATTATCTTCCTTACTCAGTTCACAGCAAACATGTGTCAGTAAAACTCAAAATATATTTTCAACGGTGGCGGGTATACGTGATGTCATATCTTATTATGAAATGCAACAAACATCAGCTTGTGTACTATCCTTTGATTTTACAAAAACTTTTGACCTTGTAATTCACCAATATTTGTTTGAAGTACTTCGAGCCTATCGCTTCAGTGAAGCTTTTATATCTGTTTTGCAAAGTTTCTATAGAAAGGCAACCTCCCGTCTTCTTATCAATGGATTCGTGACTCCTGCAATACACGTGACGAGATCCATTCGCCAGGGGTGCCCCTTGAGTATGCTTCTCTTTGCTTTGACCTTGGACCCACTACTCCGATATATTCAGTGCCGAGCCCCACCCGCAGCGGTGAAACGCAAGTGTTTACATTCGCAGACGATTTATCAGCTTGTGTAACAACAACGAACCAGCTTCAAAATATACTAAATGCAATGTGTTTGTATTGTTCTGCCAGCGGAGCGGAAGTAAACATGACAAAATCAAAAGCTTTACCTGTTGGCAACTGGAAGCAAGATAATCCGGACATAGGGATACAATATGTAAACGAACTCAAAATACTGGGCATTACTTTTCATACTACCGAATCCAGAATGCTGGATCTAAACTGGACGAAAATTGTAAGCGAAATCAGGTTACAGTGCTATCAAATGAGAGGAAGACAACTCAATTTAATTCAGCGTGTTTGGTTCCTACACACTTTTATTTTTACTAAATTAAATTATGTCGCTCAAGTGTTGCCAATCACACAGCAATATCTCCGACAAATAAAGTCTGCTGTGGGATGGTTCATGTGGTACGGACATTTTTTTCGGGTACCTTTCCCGATCATGTGCCAAACACAAATGACAGGTGGTCTAGAACTATGGAATATTGAAAATAAATGTAAGTCGCTATTTTTAGCTAGAAATTATAAATTGTACTTAATCGAACAGTCGATTACATCAATGTGGTTGCGTATATTTACCGATACGTTTCCACCGCAAAATCCACCCAACTTGTCTCGACTAACAAAGAACCCTCTGTATGTACGAATTTTTGTACAAGAATGGAGTTATGTGGAGTTTCCCATGGATTTGAAGGAGAATACTTTGTCCAAATATTTGTATGAACATTTTCAACGACAACTTATCTTGCAGCAGAGTCGAATAGAGAAAAAATTTCCTAATGTTATTTGGTCAAATGTATGGCAAAATCTCCACAAGCCTTTCCTTGACACGGACATACGAAGTTTGTGGTATACCCTGGTGCATGATCTAGTTCCAACAAATGTTCGACTAAATGAAATAAAAAGATTACCAACAAATGAGTGTAGACAATGTGGAGAGGTGGATACAAATGAACATCGCCTCACTACATGTAAAGGAATTCCAGAAATTTGGGCCTTTCTCATTATGTGCCTTGCCAAAATATGTCGTATATCGCCAAAATGCTTTCAAGCAAAAATATGTATATTACCAGACTTCAAACATTTCCCTGTGAAGAAACAAAATGCTATTGTGTGGCTAATAGCACATACAATATACTATATATATAGCAAAAAGTTTGAACCAAATATCACCCTATATACAATGTATCTTAAAAGATCTAGATGGAAACAATAAAAAAAAACAAAATGTCAGATTGTCACAATATTTTGGTAAATATCTGGATGTAATGTAATTGTATGTATACATGTAGGAAAAAAATCCATTGATGTAAAAAGAATAGTGAAATAAATTTTTTTTAAAAAAAAAGTCTGTAGAGCGTTAGGCTTTTAACCTAACGGTCCAGGGTTCGAGTCCCTGTTCGGGCGAATTTTTTCCCCACTGCTTTATTAAAGAAATACTATTGCGACGGAATGTTCTTTTTACTTTTTCCCCATTAATTTAAAACACGCTGTTGCAACGGTCGTCCCGGGAGAGAAGCGGTGGTCACAACGGTACATCTCGTCGGGCTGGCCAACGCTCGTCTTCCTCAACCACTGAGATGCCTAGTTGCATACCACGCTGGATAAGAACTATGTGAAGTGACATTACCCAGCATCGATACGACGGGGTATCACTTTAATCTCCCAGCGTCCAAGAGACTGAGTTTTAAAAAGAGCTTATCTAAATTTATCTCGCCGATTAGGCGGAGTGGGTCCTCTTACCCTAAAGTGGAGTATATTCTCTCTCACCCGAAGCCGTGGGCAGAGTCCAACTTCTCTGGCCCTCAGGCGGAGTGCAACTGAGCTGCTATAAGATAATAAACCTTTTCGAGCAAGGCCTCATCTCCAGGAAGCTATCAACTCGCGGCAAGCCACGACACCTAGCAACAACCTGTTGAGTGAGATGAGTCAAGGCAAAATGGATAATAAACCTTTTCCTGCTCCCACAAAAATAGGCAATAATTAGGCTGGAGAGTTCCATGAACTAACCGATCACTTACTTAATGCAACTGAACTGAGCTGCTATAGCCAAGCTCTCGCCTTTATAAAGGGTCGGCGACGCTAGCGTAAGCGAGTGGAGGAAATAAGAACTACCAAAAGTGTATTGAAGCCTGAATATTAACAATATATGCAAAAAATAAATTTTCAATACCTTACATTCTAAGAAAGCTCATTCATATAGAGGTGGATCCCGTACAATTTGTAACGAGATGGGTTCGTTACACTGTACGTTCATGGCAATACCATAAGTATTGTATCAAACTGCAGGATTTCCAACTTTAATACAAGTTACTTTTACCACAAGCGCGCTGTGCTAATCACTCCGCCATGGAGGTCGGCTGCAGTAGGGGAGGGAAGTCCATATTATACACTATATATGATTGATTGATTTAGTTTATTTTACTTCGAGTTTTGTGCCTCTTGGCTAATTTGCGAAGATGGGGGATGAGTGATGAAATGATTAAATTGATGAATGGACATTCAAAAACAACCAAGTCCGAGCGGGATTCGAACCCGGGATCCTTGCCGTCGCAGCGCGATGTTCTAACCACTCGGTATACACCACATAGAATTGTATGTTGTGGCAAAAGCTACAGTATTTCTCTTACCAAGTTTTGTCTCACGGGAGGACTGATTGAAAGGAAAGTCTTCAGCAAAAGTTTATTTTAAGACCACTTTGTGCACAGATACGCTAATCGGAATTTAGGTAGAAATTGAACCACAACGTGCCTCACGGCCGGGGAATGGAACCAGGGACCACTTGATTACAAATGGCTAGGCGCTAATGGTATGTCGCAATCCAAGTTCGAATCATTAATGTACACATACGTACAGTCACGGACACTTCTGGGTTGTAATGATTTAATAAAAGTCAATGGTGTTGTTACAACCCAGAAGTGTCCGTGACTGTACGTAGCTACAAGTAAACGGCAAAGAATGTTGGCAAAGCGTTTCAGCTACACAACGTGATGTGAATATGTTTGCACTTCCAGAAATTCTTACACTGGTGTGAATCAATCGTCATTCATTATGTATGACTGCTGGAAAACAATCTACCGATTTTTTTAAAAAAACAAACAGTAAAAAGACTGATTGTGACGGTAGGCACCAAAGAAAAAAGTTGATCCAAGGAAAAGAATTGGAGATGCCCATACACTTTCCCTCACATTGAAGACTAGTTTCCCAATCATTAAAACAAGCCTTGGTTCTAATCCACCTAATGATTTCTTTGAAAGAAAACAATATACAGCAAATGCTACTTACCTCCTTCACAAGAGACCTTCCATTCATCTCAAGCTATGGTGGAAATTACTCACAATAAACTTGGAAATAATACAGTTTCATATGTTACTTTATGGTAGTACCATGAACATACAGAGTGTTTCAAATAATTGAAAAAGTAAGCAAAAATGAATAATCCATTGCAATAGCATTTCTTTAATAAAGCAGAAGGAAAAAGTTTCCGCCCGAACAGGGACTCGAACCCTGGACCGTTAGGTTAAAAGCCTAACGCTCTACCGACTTTTTTTTTTTTTTTTTTTTTTTTTTTAAAGGAAAGCCCCTATGCGGAAGCTTCCCCCATCACACTTCATTCACTCATATCATTTCATTCATATTTCAATTTCAAGACTTTTCAGGACAGACAATCACAAACATCCATGGCCGAGCCGGGAATCGAACCCGGGACCCCTGGCGTCGTAGCGCGATGTGCTAACCACTCCGCCACAGGGGCCGCCCCCGACTGAGCTATCCGGGCTTGTTTATTTAAGCTAATAATATAAGATTATCGGAAAGATGAAAATCTGATACGTTGATAAACGTAAGAACTTCAACTCTATTGTCTTCAAGGCTAATTTCTTAATTTCGGCTCTTTAACAATTTTTCTCGATAAAATTAAGAAAATTGCACGGTAACAGTTCGTTATATCGGAGACACTTTTCTTCAAATTTACAGGAGAAACTACTTACGGAAATCAGTTTCTGTAGCATTGTCGAAGTTCTTCGAGGTATTTTGTTTCATCTTTCAATCTATTTCAGCCGGAAATCAATTCCCGTTGCTTCAATTTAAGCGAAATCGTAACCACGCCGTTTTTTTAACGATGTTTGCCTAACTTAACTAAACCTAACCTAACCTTCTGTGAATGGTCCGTGGGGCTATCCGGGAATGGTATTTGGAGCTATTCGTGGATGGTTATACGATCCTAAATGGTTTTGGGGGCTATGCGTGAATGGTTCGTGGGGCTCCCACCATGACGTGCGTTCCGTAACACTTCGAGAAATGTCTTATTTTAGTGTAAAAAATGTCTCTAATCGTGTGAAAACCTTAATGGCACCTTCAAATATGTTCCGCAATACACAATTGGTAAGTACGAACCATACGAAACACAAAATATCCGATTTTAAAGTGTCTCCGATATAACGAACTGATACCAATTTCACTTTTGTCATGCATGCTATTTTGAGTAAAACGTGGACATTTATTCTCAGATAAAATTGCAGCAAATGTTGCAAGAAACACAGAAACAAGCAGAAACAAGTGATTATAAATAAAATTACTGGCCTACGCCAGCCCTTCATTTATGCAACAATATCTTAGAATATATTTACCATCTTATTTATTACACTGTATCTCTAAGCAAGTATTTATGCACTATATATACTGAAGTTACAATTACCTATTCCATTTCCTGAGACAAGACAATAGACAACGATAACTTCAAGGTTATTAGAAGTATAACCTACTCTACTTTCTACGCGTAGACAATCCAGGTAGGTTATGCTACATTTGTAGACCATGTAATCTATGTAGCCAACATATCAGAGGGCGTTGGTGCTTGAAATAAAATGCACAATCTTTTTTGGTTCTAAATAGGATAGTTCTAGCTCATTTGGAACCTTCTTAGTTGAAAAAAATATCATGCATTAAGTTTTTTTATTTTCTACGTATACAATATAGTCCATGCGTAGCTTACAAGTAGCGTGTAGACAACATGTAGAAACTGGCGTACGCTGGGGTGGAGCTGTGGAGCTCATGGGTCTACAGGCCCTCCCAAAATTTTGAGAAAATCATAACTGTCACATGAAAGCAGGAAAGAACTTGAAGAAAAAAGTGGTAAATGTAAACTCACCTTGAAATTATCATTACAATCTTTGAACAACTTTTAAAAAACGAGGATTAAAGTGGTCGTTAATAATAAATAGCCCGTGGCTCGACAGCCCTTTGAAGGGCCTAGGCCGATCTTCCGACTGCCAGTCTCCCCTCCCCCCAATCCTACCTAGAGGTGTGGAAATCTGCAACCGGTAATGGGGTCAGCACGTCGAAGCATATAACATACATTTATATATCTAGCTTGTTTTTTTTCCGACCACTGAAAATGATTTCTTCTCTTAAATATTAAACTTGAGAGTACACAGCCGAATTGCACTGTCTCTTTGCGGTCCTAATATTTAACGTTTTTTTTGCGTCGTCCTTCTCCCATTTTTGAGTAATTGATACGATGATGAAAGGACACTCATGAATAAACACCAAATGCTCAGGCAGGAAGTTGAACCCGAAACCTTCAATAGCCTATTTTCTGGGCAGATATGCTGGAACCTAACAAAATACAATCCCTATCATCTTTATGGAAGTGTTATAATTTTCTTTAGATATTTAAGGTCATAATGTTAGGTGGTAGAGCCCTAGATTGAACCTTGCTCAGCAGAAAATAAAAAGACTATTTTTTTCTTGGGGGGAGGGAGGGGTTCAGATTCTTTAAAGTAGCTGTCAATACGTTCTTGTTATTTGAGTATTTAGGATCGATCCCCTTTTGGTAAATTCTGATGGAATTTATGTCAGAAATTTCGATGGGAAAAAGAAGATCGCCCGAACAGGGACTCGAACCCTGGACCGTTAGGTTAAAAGCCTAACGCTCTACCGACTGAGCTATCCGGGCTTGTTTACTTAAGCTAATAATATCAGGCTATCACAAGAGATGTCAATCTGATAAGCAATGAGGTGCATTTTAGTCTTTATCAAATAATATTGATGATATGCTCATCTAATACTGATAAATAGGGTTCGAATTGTTATGACCTAAAAACTTCTGTAATATGCATGCATTTATGCCCTTAAAATTAGCAAAATATGACCTTAAAAACTGAAAATATGACGAATAGGATATATGTAAAATTTAAAATGTCTGACATTTAAAAAATATATGAAACACAATTTTCAAAAATAAACTATATTACATACATTTTCATTCATACACGCACGAATAATATTTGGGGTAATTATTGAGAATTATTGCTTTTCTAAAATAAATAATTACAAGAAAATGAAACTTACAACGACATCTTCTGGCTCTCATAAAAAGGTTTGAAAAGTAGTACAGTGCAGAAAATGCATAAAAAAAGTTACATCACAACATGTCCATGACTACGGTTGCACTGAATTACATGCATTTTCAAATTATCAAATTTGAATGATCTTCTGTTGTCCGCAAGCACAGTCTTATACCTGGAGAAACTTCTTTCCACGTCACATGACGTAACAGGAGCATATCTGAAAAATGTTGGATCATTTTGGGAAAGTTCTAAATCTTCGCCCACTTGCACATCTTTTTCGCAAAGAACGTCAGAAATTTTGCAAAGGGTTGAATATCCAGGGTTTCGTTGAAGCACACTTTTCAATTTTGCATTTACTTTGTCAGCTGCTTAACTCTGTGCTCGCGATAATTTCACACTCTCTGGGCACTTCACTTTCGGCATCTTGAAATTATAACAACGTACGCATTACCTGCAAAATTCGTTCCCCTACTTTCTGGAGCAAAGATGGTCTCTGGATGCACTGCAAACTGGAAGCTTCAAACTCTAAACGACAGGATTCCTTTCTCGCCTTCCTTGGCACTGATACGCTCCCTCACTGAAAATAACGTACACTTCCAATGCTGTCTGCCAATGCCGTGTATAGAAGGGGAGGGGAGGGACAGAACAGCTAACGACATGGAATGAACAATAGCCTAACAATCTTTAAGCCGATTGCGGACAACGAAAAGAACGATTGGAAAACAATTTTACTGTTTATTTTTTTAAGCACGTCCAGGAAAAATACACCGTTGGTTGTTTTCCAACCAAGGTATAAAACAAAAAATCCACCGTTTAGATAAGTTTGCGATAACAAGCCAGGAATGTATTTTTAAACACTGGAAGTACTGTGTGTTGAACATGAAAATATGCTTCTATTCCACACTTCTGGGCCATAATATTCCCTATTCTACACTTTTGGGCCATAATATGCCCTAAACCGAAAATATAGTAGAATATGCATTTATATGACCAATAAAAACGATGTTATTGATTTCAAAGCACCAAGAAACGTGCTTAAACTAACTTAAACAGAAAACCAGCCCTTGGGAAAATATGATATGTCATAAAAATCCGAGCCCTACAGTGATAAACATTGAAACTACGCGTCCTCCTGTTCACCTTTTCCTCTAGCACTCTTATTTACTTGCCTCTATCTTTTTCTTAACTTTTATGGAATCCCTGTATACTTTCCCGCATTATTTATCTTTCTGAGTGAACACTTATTCAGTACTAATTAGCCATTGAAGCCACATGATCCTTGCCAGTGTTTGTCTGTTTTCTATTCCAGATCTAAATGCGAACAAAAACGTACCGAAAACTACCAATTATATCCAAAAGCACATCATGTGAATGAAAGGATAAGAAATAGGGAAAGCAAACGATCTCTAGCAGCAGACTTCAAGATAAATTAAGCCACTCTCAGAAAACGACTGAAAGCTGTTAAGTATGTATTTAACAAAGGAATCTGATTTTCGGCTGTGTAGGGAAAGCAAATGCCAAGCTATTCAGGGCAGCCTATTCACGAGTTGCCGCAGTGCCACCCTGAAAAAGGCAGAAAAAGAGTTTCCCTGGACGGGAATTGAGGCGTTGCTGATACGAAAGCCGAACTCGACAAACTTGCATTGTGAAGGAAATGCGTTTCAAGTTGTCAAGAACAGTGCGAACTCCACAAGGAACTTTGGAAATCACACATGAAACATTCCGATCTACTGTTACCAAGTTTTTGTGAAGTTCGCACTGTGCCTGACAACTTGAAACGCATTTCCCTCACAATGTACGTTTGTTGAGTTCGCCCTTCGTATCGACAACGCCTCAATTTATCCTTTCAACCCAGACATTTCCCATCTGAGGTCGCTTCAAGGGGAGAGGAACGTCAGCGTATAGATGAATCCGATGGTGCTGCACCCAAGAACAACGAAGTTCACTGTTCTACCGCGGATGACGTGGACAAGTACGAGAACAGTGACTTATGCACCAACAACAGTCAACGAGGGGAAAAAAACAAACCTGTCTCGTTGATCAACATCAACCTGCGATGTCAAGGAGAGAAAAAGAAGTGACGAGAAACAGGTGAGCTCAAAGTCCGAAATAATGTCTGGAACTGTGGAAACATCATTCATTAGAATTAGTTCGAATTTTGGACTATTCTTCCACAGCTACAGCTAGAGTGACCAGTCTTGAGATCCCAACTTCTGAGTACGTGCTGTTCAGGACGTGAAGAATCATTAGCTGAAGACTGGGTCCAGGACGGAGGTTGTGCTGAGTGTTGGCATGAAGCCTGTTCCGGTTATGTAAGAACTAGCCCCTTTACTTGTGATAATTGTTAGGTGCGTACTCTTAAACTGCCTCAGTAGTACTCTTGCTTGCCATGGAGTCCAAGAGTATGCAAGTGTCCTTTCTACATATATTTTTTTTAACATTTTGTGACGCATCATGTTATTTTATTAAAAGTTTTTAGTTATATTCATTTAATGGACATTATAACAAACATATTTTTACAGTGTATTGCATATTTTAACTGTGGCATTAGCAAATAAAAATGAAGTGCCTGTTCTTGCCCTCCTTTCCCCTACATACGAATGGTTCAAAAGAAGTAGGTTGCGCTCTTTATATCCTGTCCCACGAAATAATTCGCCAATATAAACTACCTTCCGGCACATCCTTATTTTCAACGAAATGCTGCGCTATAGAGCCTTACTTTACGCCCTAGCCTCGGGAATCCCCCACTTCGCCGACGCCTTGAGCGTATTTCAAACGTTATCACGAACAGGCGTAGCAGCTTAGACTCACGATATTTCCGTATCATACTAGCAGTGTATCATTGCGACTATAAAAAAAAAGAGGAGGGGGCAGGAAGTGACCTTCACATACATTAAGGCACACAACAATGAAAACAAATCCCAAGACTTCTAGTTATTTATGCAAAACAAGCCAGAACACGCGATTACATAACCCCATTACGACTACCTTGTCCTTCTCCGTGGCCGTGTGGTCTAAGGTGCTTTGCTTTGGGCTCCGACTGCAGGACGGCATAGGTTCCAGTCCTCCTGGGTTCAGTCTCTGGGTTCTCGGCCTGTGGCAACCCACCATCGTGAGGAAATTGGGGAGCTACGAGTGAGTAGCGTAACCTGGTCTCGTAAATCTCCTACAACGGCTGGGGGTTCGGCGTGCTAACCCCACGTCACCCCATTACCGGTTGAAGATCTCCACACCTCTAGGTAGGATTGTGGGAGGAAAACTGGCAGCCGGGAAATAGGCCCAGGCCCTTTCGAGGGCTGTCGAGCCATGGGTTATTATTTATTACGACTACCTTGCATTCAGGTAAAATTTTAAAATAGAGCAACAATGGGACAACTGGTGTGCACACGAAGCCCATAAAACAAACACCTACAAGTGGTACGCGCAAATCGGCACCAAACAACCTTGGTATCAGTCAATGAAAGTGCGTTGGGCTGTAGAGATAAGTACTCACTTTGCGACTGGGCACGGGTTATGTACTCGTGAATCAGCATTTGGCACGGGAAACGATACATTGATACCTGTACGTACCAGCAAAGAAGTGGACTCGCCTGGTTCCTGCAGGGGAGTTGAGGCAACATAAACTCAAGGGGTCGGACTGTCGTGCCATCTGCACGTTATGCGGCGAAGAAGAGACGAGGGCTCACATCCTACATGTGTGCTTGGTCGGCGCCCCTCAGACAACGCAAATGGGGGGGGGGGGGGATAGTGCAAGTGTCAGAATTGAGCAGACAATCCAGGCTGTATCTATGGAGGAGAGGAGTGATATAACAGATGAGAACTTCAAAGGTCTTGGCTTCTATTTACATGCAGTTTGGAGGGAGCGCAAAAAAATGCTGCAAGGGGTCAGCGAAAGTGAAGGGTACGGAACAGTGGTTCAGGCATAGGCCGAGCGTGTAGTGCAGTGAGTGTTGTGAAGGTAGTGATAATGAACAATCCCAAATAAGAGGGACATATTACCATTTATGCATTGTACATATATATATTTTTCCAAATGTTTCTAAATGTATGATCAATGGGGTGTATGTTTAAGGCGGGGTGTTTATATAACAATATTGTAGAATACGTACAGCCCAAAGGCTTGTATCTAAAATATCAATAAATATCATATCATATATACAATATATAAATTCCTGAACATCCATCATGTGGATATTGTACAGATTCGCTCAGAAACGCAACCTTTCCATGCAAGCAACAAACAAAGGCACAGAGGACAGTATACCCACAGGTTACAACTCTCACAGTGAAGAAACAACGGGCTTGGAGACAAGAACATACGAAGAACTAGGATCAAAGAATATGAGTAAAGTTGGCTAAAAACTGCAAAAGATAGACGATGAGAGCCAAAAGTGAACCTGTGTGCCCTGTACTGACTGCCACATTCACTACACATGGATGTATCGAGAGTTTTGTATGAAAGTGGTAAGAACATGTGCTTTATTTATCCGTATATTTAAAGAGGTGAGCAGCCTGAACCTGACTCGCTCGCACTGTCATCTGAACGATGTTTTCATTGCTAACGCCTCAGGTTCAGTCGCATAGAAATTAGCAACAGTTCTTCTATCAAAGACCTGTGTTTATCAGGTGTCAAAATGCTTGTCACCCCTCTTCGTCTCGTTTCTGATCTTGATATTTTGCACGCTTTGTACAGTGTCTCTCAAAAGTTTTAGGACAACGACATTTTAAACTAGGCAACCCAATTTACACAAGCCGTTGGTGGGTTGCGTGCAGATTTAGGCTCAATTTCAGGGTTGCCACATGCACAATAGATATTTATAAAACACGCGAAAGAAATATAAACAAGTATTATTGTATAAAATTATTAAAAATATCACTATTATATCGCAAATGACAAAATTCTTTCTGAAAGAAAAAAATAGGTTTTCTAGTATTTCATCGCTGATGAGTCTACAGTAAGGAAAAGAGGTGAAAGGAAACGAAAGGCCACAAAGGAGAGGAGAAAGAGAAAGCGAAAGGAGAAGAGGAAAAGTAGAGGAGAGAAGAAAGATAGGATAGACGAGGAGAGGAGATGTAGTGAGGAGAATGGAAAAAGATTCGAGGAGAGATGAGGAAAAAAGAACAAAGAAGAGAAAAGAGGAGGAAAACGAGAGGAGAGGATAGGAGGAGACGAGAAGAGGGAAGTGGAGAGTAGAGTAAAGGAAAGAAAAAGAGAAGAACGAAAAAAGAGAGAATAGTGCAGTGGAGTCGGAAACCTAAGACAGGAAAGGAGATAAGAGGAGTGGAGAAGAGTGGGATGGAGTTAAGATGCGAGAAAAGTAGGGAAGGCGATATGAGATAAAAGCAGAACGGAAAGAGGGGAGAGAAGAAGGAGAAGGAACTGGAGAGAAGAGGTAGTTGCAGAAAATATCGTCTGAGCGTCAAGAATGGACGCATTGGTCAAATTATCGACATGAAACATTCAATAACATTTTTAAATGTATTGCAGAATATATTAGATCGGTGCGAAATGCCTTTTGGCTGAGTTCAGAGCAAATTAAAATCTTCCATGCAAGATCTTTGATTTTACCAGCGATTACACCACTAAAAAAATGAACGTAATTTTTAATATTTATAAGAATTATTCAATTTTTCTCCACTTCTCGGTTCGTTGAAATGGAGATTTTGTAATTCAATATTTCCCCTCCCCCCCATGGTTAATTCCAAACTGAATCATTCCGTTTCACACGGCGTGGACAATGAACACAATGGCATATGTCTAAAACTTACGAAAATTTTCTGCCAGTGGAAGGGTTTGAACCTACGATAATCAGATTGACAATCGTGAACGGTAACCACTACCCTACAACCTTTAGCTCCTTACACCAGGTAGAAGAACCACTACACTACGCCTTTACCTTCGAATGAAACAATACTTTTTTTTAAGTATTCTGTCCCTCCAATATTGTAAATGTCGTTTGGTATACGTGTAGTTGAACTTTTACTTTAATTTTGATTTGCGTTCTTGTAGTATAACCGATATCTTCGAGAAATAATTTTCGAAGTAATTAAAAACGAGAATATTGGTAGTTGTGAAAATGCGAGTTATTTCTTCTAACTTATTATTGTGATTAGACATTACTAATGGAAAATATCTAGAGGCTTGAATATTACAGGACGATGTTCTTTTCCTGTGATACTGTAACAGACAAAATGCTTGTTTACTGATGCAAGTCTTGTGTCCAGAACAGTCTTATGAAATGTATTTGCTGTTGCGTAAGATAACACGAAATAATTACACCGTTTGCGAACTACCAAATCTGTGCAACGTTATAAGTAAACAGGCGGAAATTTATATTCATAAAATCACTTCACATTTGACAGTGTTAGTCAAGAGAGACTGGTGGGACACTGTGTTAAGGTGCTGGACTAAATCCTTCTAATTTTTCTTCCTCGAAGAACAACAATTTCTAAGGAAGAGCAACAGTGATGATCTTTCTTATTTCTTTTAAATGCTTACACTTTCCTTTAATTGGGTTAAAAATAAATCAGAATATTGCTTGCATTTCTGTCATTGACGTAGACCAGAGAGAGAGACAGACAGACAGACAGATATTACAAAATAGTTCAAATAGTGCGAACGCCATTAAAAAGTCATGATAATTCTATGTTGCGTACTTAGAATTATTCATACAATAAAGAACATGTCTAATTGTGAGTTAACAAAAAAAAAAACAATAATAAAAAGACATTTTCGCATCACGATTGCAGTTCGAAGAAGTCGGGACAGGGATTGAAAGTAACGCACTGTCCTGACTAAATCGGTGAATCGCACGTCTGGTAGCCTTGCATCAATGATTATAAAACTAAAACCACCCAATATTGCAGCTTGAAGACTTTTGCGCAAGAAACAGATTCATTTATACAAGAGCAAAATTGAAATTTTTACACATTTCAAAAATCGACGATGTTATTTTCGTATTTATTTATTTATAGGTTCACAGTTAAATATTTTAGGGTTCGAGGGGGAAGCATGGCCCACATGGCCCCTCCCCTGGGTACTGACCTTGCGTAGACAGTGGAAGTGAAATTTTGGAGAACCTTTCTATTAAATTTAGTATTTACATTCACCTTATGCTCAGATAGGTTAAACCGTTTATTGACAATCGTGAACTTTTCGTTTAATAGATAATATTTGGCTTTAAACGACGGGAGAACATTAGTCGAATTTCCTTTCTTGCTCTTTTGAGAGAATATATACTTCTACAATAGCAATCGCGTTCGGAAACCGTGAAAAAAAATGACTTGGTTTTCAAAGGCAGACAAGCTTGGTAGTCTAGCTTGCTCGCGATCAAAGTGACTCACTCACGCTATTCAAGGCCGCTTCTTATCGCAGAACACTCTGCTTCGTGCACAGTGTCTGCACCCAGCACGTTACAAGTGACCAGAGTCGAATTTTAAAGAGAATCTGAAGAATGGTAGATTTCATCAGAGGCGGCTAGGTAGGCACCAGCTCAACATTCAATAGTTTAAGTGATAATTCCTGACAAACAAAAAACCGTATTGAATAATTATTGGGATAGTAATACGTGTATCCGCTCCATTTTAACAATATAAGCTCGAAGACAATCTATATTAATAAATGGAATATAGATTGTCTTCGAGCTTACATTGTTAAAATGGAGCGGATACACGTATTACTATCCCAATAATTATTCAATACGGTTTTTTGTTTGTCAGGAATTATCACTTAAACTATTGAATGTTGAGCTGGTGCCTACCTAGCCGCCTCTGATGAAATCTACCATTCTTCAGATTCTCTTTAAAATTCGACTCTGGTCACTTGTAACGTGCTGGGTGCAGACACTGTGCACGAAGCAGAGTGTTCTGCGATAAGAAGCGGCCTTGAATAGCGTGAGTGAGTCACTTTGATCGCGAGCAAGCTAGACTACCAAGCTTGTCTGCCTTTGAAAACCAAGTCATTTTTTTTTCACGGCTTCCGAACGCGATTGCTATTGTAGAAGTATATATTCTCTCAAAAGAGCAAGAAAGGAAATTCGACTAATGTTCTCCCGTCGTTTAAAGCCAAATATTATCTATTAAACGAAAAGTTCACGATTGTCAATAAACGGTTTAACCTATCTGAGCATAAGGTGAATGTAAATACTAAATTTAATAGAAAGGTTCTCCAAAATTTCTCTTCCACTGTCTACGTAAGGTCAGTACCCAGGGGAGGGGCCATGTGGGCCATGCTTCCCCCTCGAACCCTAAAATATTTAACTGTGAACCTATAAATAAATAAATACGAAAATAACATCGTCGATTTTTGAAATGTGTAAAAATTTCAATTTTGCTAGTAGTATAGTGTCCGGGTTCACAATCCTCTTTTGGGGCTCGAATCATCATTTGGGGCTCGTCGTAGCCTTAATGGATTTCTCTCGTAAGGCATGATCTCCACTTGAGGGCAGAGTTGGCAACACTGTGGGGGCACTGTAGCCTTTTATGAGGGGGGGGGGGTTATTGCCCTCTGTTTACATCTGGTAACACTGCCGTAGTTTGACAGTGTTGTTAACCTACTGGGTTTGTTTCACTGAGGCTCGAATCATCATTTGAGGCTCGTCGTAGCCTTTTATGATGTATATTTTGAGGGGCCTAGTGTTGGCGACACTGTGGGTTTACTGTAGCTTTTTATGAGGGGGGGGGGTTTATTGCCCTCTGTTTACATCTGGCAACACTACCGTAGTTTGACAGTGTTGTTAACCTACTGGGTTTTTTTCACTGAGGCTCGAATCATCATTTGAGGCTCGTCGTAGCCTTTTATGATGTATATTTTGAGGGGCCTAGTGTTGGCAACACTGTGGGGGCACTGTAGCCTTTTATGAGGGGGGTTTATTGTCTTCTGTTTACATCTGGCAACACTACCGTAGTTTGACAGTGTTGTTAACCTACTGGGTTTTTTTTCACTGTAAATTTTTATTAAAGGGCCTGAGGGGTCCATGTATTTTTTATGTCTGGCAATACTGTTGGGGGGCCTAGTGTTGGCGACACTGCGGGTTTACTGTAGCCTTTTATGAGGGGGTCTATTGCCCTCTGTTTACATCTGGCAACACTATTGGATGTTCCTTTTTTGAGGCTCGAAATTATTATTTGAGGCTTGAATTATTATTTGATGCTCGTCGGTGTTGCGTACCCACTCTACAAAAATTCTACTATATGATCTTTCACTAGCTAAGCTAACCTACAAATAGGAGTTGGCAGCACTGACTTATAAACCCACTGGGTTCTCTTGACATGTTTTTTCATGATGTGTTGCTAGACTATTGAGCATCTTGGCGTATACAATGTATATATTTTGAGAGGGGGGTTATAGCTTTTTATGCTGTACGAATACTGGAAGCTTGACAGTGACAACCAACAGAGTAGGTAAACCTACATCCAGGAACTGGCAACACTAGTTTCTGACAGTGAATTTGAAATAAAATATTAAACAAAATACATGAGTAAGCACTGTGATTACAAATAGTACCAGTGTTGTGCCCCTAACTCCAACTGGACAACTGGGGAAAATAATTGTACAACAATTTGTACCTAATTGTACAATACTTGTACCTAATTGTACAACATATACACAGACATAAAAGAGAGAGCCTTCCCGTAACTTACTTCATGTAAAATTTATATGATTTTACAACTGTGAAAAGAAAGCATATGTGTTCTGTATGCACATATTTATTCTTATTTTTCGAAGTTGAATGAAAACACGTGTTTTTACGCTCTCGTAATACCGACCTTGCTCCACTGATTTTAAATTGCTTCCATCCGCTTTTTTTTCTGTGTTATTTCCGCATGCACGCAACATTCGCTTTCAATAGACAGAAGGAGTGTTAGTTTAGCAGGTTTTGAGTTTACAATTTATTAAATTAAACAATAATTTATTAAATTAAACAATAATTTATGTAAGAATATACTTGTACTTACCGAACACAAAATAATAAAAAGCACATGTGAATGTTTGCGTGTGTTTATGTTATATGACGACTGAGTAAAAAAATAATGTTGACTCCCCGAAAGATAAAAGTTCCCGGTTCGACATCAGATGCATGCAAATTTTATGTTTTGCTCTCGAAAATCTTGATTTTTATGTTTGTGCTATTTGTCATACAGCAGAGGAGAAGAGGGGAGAGGGGAGGGGAGGGGGTACTATTAGCGCCATCTATTAGCAAACAATAGAAATAAAAAAGTAGGGTCAAACTTTTTCAACACCCAAACATTTTAAACGTCCTCGTTTAGTAATACGATTAGCAGAAGATGTTTGAAAGAGTACTCCTAGTCGAGAAAGCTAATTGCTAGGGCCCATATATTGCTAAAATGTTTCTTGATTTGCATATTTCTCATACCGCCATATGTTGTTCTATTTGACTTCTTCCAAAAAAATGCTAATTAGCGAGAGTTAATTAAGCAAGGCAAGTAAAAGAAGCAAAATAGAACAATGTGTAGCGGCGTGGAAATATGTAAAAATTCGATTCAGAGGTGGATCGAATTAAAGTTGGGGGATATTTTGCATTTTTTCCCTATAATGTACAAAACATTTACCGTACATAATCTTTTCCATTTACAACAGTATAAAATAAGAGGAATGTGTGACAATATCCATATTAATTAGGAAAGTATGTTGTATGCCAGGTTAGCTAATTGTGTCTTCTACAGCTTCACTGTATAGAGGGAAGATGGAAAAAGAGAGCTCTACGGAAACTGACGCTCTTAACAATATTGTACGCCCGTGAAAATTATATATAAATAAGGCATAAGCGTATTATCTGCTTTCATGTTAGATTTTCCCAACCTGTGAGCTGTAGTGTTTAGGTGACAAGCGACCTGCTCAAATATGATACTGTTGACAATATTGTACGCCCGTGAAAATTATATATAAATAAGGCATAAGCGTATTATCTGCTTTCATGTTAGATTTTCCCAACCTGTGAGCTGTAGTGTTTAGGTGACAAGCGACCTGCTCAAATATGATACTGTTGACAATATTGTACGCCCGTGAAAATTATATATAAATAAGGCATAAGCGTATTATCTGCTTTCATGTCAGATTTTACCAACCTGTGAGCTGTAGTGTTTAGGTGACAAGCGACCTGCTCAAATATGATACTGTTGACAATATTGTACGCCCGTGAAAATTATATATAAATAAGGCATAAGCGTATTATCTGCTTTCATGTCAGATTTTCCCAACCTGTGAGCTGTAGTGTTTAGGTGACAAGCGACCTGCTCAAATATGATACTGTTGACAATATTGTACGCCCGTGAAAATTATATATAAATAAGGCATAAGCGTATTATCTGCTTTCATGTCAGATTTTCCCAACCTGTGAGCTGTAGTGTTTAGGTGACAAGCAACCTGCTCAAATATGATACTGTTGACAATATTGTACGCCCGTGAAAATTATATATAAATAAGGCATAAGCGTATTATCTGCTTTCATGTCAGATTTTCCCAACCTGTGAGCTGTAGTGTTTAGGTGACAAGCGACCTGCTCAAATATGATACTGTTGACAATATTGTACGCCCCGTGAAAATTATATATAAATAAGGCATAAGCGTATTATCTGCTTTCATGTCAGATTTTACCAACCTGTGAGCTGTAGTGTTTAGGTGACAAGCGACCTGCTCAAATATGATACTGTTGACAATATTGTACGCCCGTGAAAATTACATATAAATAAGGCATAAGCGTATTATCTGCTTTCATGTCAGATTTTCCCAACCTGTGAGCTGTAGTGTTTAGGTGACAAGCGACCTGCTCAAATATGATACTGTTGACAATATTGTACGCCCGTGAAAATTATATATAAATAAGGCATAAGCGTATTATCTGCTTTCATGTCAGATTTTCCCAACCTGTGAGCTGTAGTGTTTAGGTGACAAGCGACCTGCTCAAATATGATACTGTTGACAATATTGTACGCCCGTGAAAATTACATATAAATAAGGCATAAGCGTATTATCTGCTTTCATGTCAGATTTTACCAACCTGTGAGCTGTAGTGTTTAGGTGACAAGCGACCTGCTCAAATATGATACTGTTGACAATATTGTTCGTATATTGTATTGTATAGGAGACTAGAAGCATATAATTTGGCGAAAAAAAAAAAAACCAAGTAAGGTCATAGAGAATAGTTAAAAAAAAAAAGTGAACAATTATATTTTGCATTGCACAGCATTAGGTATTAAATAACATACCCCCAAAAAATCTCTGCATTATGCGTTCTGAAAAAAATTGCCCTACGTGCCAAATTGCTGTGTCAAGTAAACATTTTCAAAGGCACTGTCGTACTTGTGTGCCGGGAAAGCGAATATGTGCGACCAAACTGTGCTCTAAGTGTGGAAAAAATATTTCTATTGCCAACTTCAAGCGACACCAGCTTATTTGCAAGAGCACTGGAACATCTCTACCGCAACCTTCCAAGCGAAAGGTAGAAGTAACCTCCCTCGATGCATCGCCACCTGCCAAACGCGTCAAGCTGGCGAAGAAAGCAGACCGATTTGCGTTTGAGCATTTATTGGAAGACTTTAACATAACATCAGACAGCTTCTGCGATGTGCGTAGTTTTCTGGAGAGCGAGCGAGCTAAGATAATATCCATCCTTAACGATGCATTGGCTACATACTCCACTAAATTCTATGCTGTGCTATGCTGCAAGTATAAGAAACCGTCTGATGAAATATATAATTTCTTCCATGCCACAAAAGCAAAAACACTGCATCAGGCAGATGTCACTGACCTCGACAGCATCTACGACAAGTTTGTCGAGGAGTTTGTGGCAAAGCACGAGGAGCATCAGGCTAAAGGCTCGGGCGGTTCGCTGTGTGGCGACCCCCACGAACTTCGTCTGAAACTTAGCAAGTCCCTGCCACTGGCAGGGTCTAGCTATATTGCCCTGCCACCCGAGGTTGAAGCAAGGAAAGCTGTTCTCAATATTCAGAACAAAGACACCAAATGCTTCCTCTGGTCGGTGCTGGCAGCATTGCACCCTATACCTTGGGAAAACAGTCCACGTCGTGTTAACCACTACAAGCAGTATGAGTCGGAACTGGAGGATGCAATGGCCGGGATTGCCTACCCTGTAGAAGTCTCGCATATTCGCAAGTTTGAGGTTCGTGCTCGTGACTTGTTGGGCCTACAATTAGCCATCAATGTTTACGGTCTCACCGAGAACGAAAATGAGGTCCACCCCATCCGGGTGAGCAACGTGAGCAACAACAACGAGGTACGAGAAATCAACCTCCTGCTCATCAAGGACGAGACCCATCACCATTACACCCTTATCCGTTCCCTCTCTCGGCTTGTTTCGAGCCAACGGAGCAAAGACAAAACCCACGTCGAGGTGTGTCGCAGGTGCTTGGCTATATTTTATAATCGAGAACAGCAGGATTACCGGTACATCAGAGGACCCAACATTGCTGCTGAGAAGCTAGCTCGCCACATGCTCTATTGTGGTACCAACAAGCCTGCACGAATTATCCTGCCCGAACCTGGTGCAGTAGAGTGCTTTCGCATGCACAGTGCTATGGTGAAGCATCCTGCCTATATTGTAGCAGACTTCGAGGCCTTTCTTCAACCTCTGTCTAACTGCGAGCCCAACCCCGAAACATCCTCTACCATTCCTTTCCAAATCCACGAGGCCTCGAGTTACTCCTATATTGTGGTGTGGCGAGACCAACATATTGCCTCCGAGCCCTATGTGTATCGCGGTCCCGACCCGGTCAAACACTTCCTGGAGAGAATGCAACAGGAAGCCATCAAGATAGGGAAGGTGTTGTTGGCCCCCAAGCCCATGCTGCCTCTGTCTCCCAAAAACAAGCATCAGCACGAAATGGCTCTAAATTGTCCTGTTTGCAAGTCGGTCTTCACTGACGATAACAAAAAGGTCCACCACCATGACCATTATGGGACCGGAAGCTACATTGGCCCGTGGTGCAACAGATGTAACTTGAGAGCCAGGGACCCGCGCTTCATACCGGTCTTTTTTCACAATGGCTCGGGATATGATTTCCATCACTTGGTCACACATCTAGGGTACGACAATGCGAGAATCAATGTCCTGGCACAGAACGAGGAGCGTTATATTAGCATCAGCAAGTGGGTGCCGATCCCCGACTCAAGCAGCAGCATCGAGCTTCGGTTCCTCGACTCTCTGAGGTTCCTCCAGGCAAGCCTCGATGCTCTTGCTGGGAAGCTCAGAGACGACCAACTAGCCATTACTACATCAAGTTTCCCGAACTTAGATGTCACACTCATCAGACGTAAAGGGGTCTACCCCTACGAATACGTCACAGACCCTTCCAAGTTCGAAGAAGAGTTGCTGCCTCCCCAGGATAAGTTCTACAGCCAGCTGAGAGGTTCAGGTATTACCGACGAGGAGTACAAGCATGCTCAGTCTATGTGGGTCGAGTTGGGTTGCCGAACTTTCGGTGATTACCACGATGCATACCTGAAGCTTGATGTGACGCTTCTTGCCGATGTGTTCCAGGCGTTTCGGGCGACTGCGATAAATATTTACAACCTGGACCCTGTATATTTTTACAGCCTTCCTGGACTGGCATGGTCGGCCATGCTCCTGCTGACTAAAGTTAAACTTTCACTTATCTCCGATAATGATATCATGCTTTTCATCGAGAGAGCTATCCGGGGCGGCATGGTCCAAGTGTCGCAACGCTTCGCACACGCCAACAATCACCACATGGCCACTGGTTACGACCCCTCCCAACCATCAAGCTACATCATGTACACTGACGTGAATAATCTTTACGGGCACTCCATGATGCAGCCACTCCCAACAGGACAGTTTAAGTGGGTTGATCCTTTATACCACGACATCGAAAAAGAGTGCGATGAGTTTGGGTTTTTTGCCGAGGTGGACCTTGACTTCCCCGAGAAGCTGCAGGATACATTCTGTGACCTTTCGCCTGCTCCGGAATTGAAGTGTCCACCTGGCTCGGATCAACCGAAGCTCGTCATGGACTTGGAGCCCAAAAAGCGTTATGTGCTACACTACCGGAACCTCCAGTGGTTAATGCAGCAAGAGGTCTCGGTCAAAGCAGTTTACCGCGTGCTCTTGTTCAGGCAGTCTCCATGGTTGAAGCCGTACATCGAACTGAACACCAAACATCGCACTACTGCCACTTCGGAACTTGATCGCGATTTTTTCAAATTAATGAACAATGCGGTATTTGGGAAGACCATGGAGAATGTGCGAAATCGCGTTGATGTGAGGTTGGTGACGAAGAAAACACAGTGTCGTCGACTTGTTGCAAGCCCGCTGTTCAGGTCTCGAACAATTTACAACGAACAGATGTCTCTGATTCACATGAACCGGGGCGAGGTGCTACTCAACAAGCCCATCTATGTGGGAGCTGCAGTTTTGGATCTGAGCAAGTTGTGCATGTTCGAGACATATTACGGCATACTACGTGCACACTACAACCACAATATCTCGCTCCTCTACACAGACACAGACAGCTTGGTGTACCATGTTCGCACGGCCGATGCGTATGGTGATATAGCCAAAGTTCCAGCTCTTGTCAAGCTCTTCGACACATCGGGCTATCCCCAGCTAAACCGGTATGGAATTCTGCCCCGGAACAAAAAATACCCGGCAAACTCAAGGACGAGAAAGACGGGGATGTGATTGTGGAGTTTGCTGGACTTCGTGCCAAAGCCTATGCGATCCGGGCTGAGGGTTCTGTAACAAAAAAGGCAAAGGGTGTAAGCAGGCAAGTGGTTCGGGAGCACCTCAAGTTTGAGGATTACCTCGAGTGCCTCAGAACAAAATCGCCCATTCTACAAAAAGAGCATCGTATCCAAAGCGTCGATCATGTGCTTACAACTAATATTGTCAGGAAAGTTGCTCTGGATGCACACGACGACAAGAGGTGTATTCTTGAATGTGGGGTCCATACACTTCCGTGGGGCCACTATCGCCTCCAAACTAGTAAGGCCTGCCCAGAGTGCAACAAAAAGTAATAGGCAATGCGAAAAAAAAACAATTTTAATTTACTTCCACTTCCTCGATTACATGCATGCATGGCACAGCAAAATTAAACTTCTGGAAACTGCTAATTGCAATTTGTACTTATATATATAAAATTCCACATTTCTTATTGTGTGCTATTTTTTTTTTATTTATTTAAAACTGTTCAGTCACTCTTTCATTCTTGACGTCATACACAAATGTTTTCTCTGCAATAAGAATGACACTGCACAGAGTATCTGCAGGCAAGGCATCGTGGAACTCGCATACAATCTTGATGTTGGTACGATCGTTGACCACCACTTGCTTTCTTTTCGTGGTGTTGATGACGAACATCGGCCTGCGGATTTTGAACTCGCTGGGCGTGTAGTACATGTCCACGCTTCCCTCGGTCACGCGTTTGTAAGCCGTGTAAGCTTCGTAAAGTTTGAGGTAATCGTCTTTGGTCACGTCGAGGTTGTAATTCTCGCGCGGGAACACTTCGTTGCGTCCATTCTTGAGATAAACGTTCTTGATCTTGCAGTCGTCGAATTTGCTGGAATCCTTTTCCTGATTGTTGTCCCTCCCGGTCTGAAAGAGCACTACGACGAAATCTGGCATGTCGAACTGTATGTTGTTGAACTGAGTCGTCACGTCGAATTCCATGTGACTTCCCGACGCCATCTTCTGCACGCACTGGTAACCGTGAAAGTGAATGGGCACCTGCGGACTTTTCAAGATCTCCGCTTTGTACTTGAGGGCGTAGTTCGTTTCGTATTCCACGATCGGCATTCTCAATTCCATGCTCCGGATGACGCACTTGGCTGCTTCGGGTAGAGTGTTGGCTATCGGCGTGGTGCCGTCCGGACCCAAAGTAGCGTATCGCATCAGTGCGTCGTTGTCGTTGGCCGCTCTTCGAAACGTGACCCTCAGTCCTCCCTTCCACATGATCTCCTTGTAGTCCGAGAAGAAACCCGGCAGCAGACGCATGGGAAAGAGCACCGTGTGACTTTTCGTCGATATTTTGGTCCCGGCTTCGAATCCCCCGGCCTGGTAGTACGCTGCGTCCGTTTTGGATAATTTCAACGTTCCCACCGCCGTCGACGTGATGCCTGGATAATCTATTCTGTCGATGACGGTGTTGTGTTTCCTCACCTCCACCTGCGAGAACAGGTGAGGCACGAAGTTGTCCACGAGTATCAAGTTTGCTGCTGCGGGAAACGCGTCTCCGCTTTCCTTCTTCACCACGTCGAATTGAAGGTAGAGGTCCGCTCTGTGAGGATGAACGAACCCATCCCCTACGTCCACGTCGTATTCGATTTCCCTGTTCGCTTCGTTGAGATTGGCGAACGTGCGACGGTTGGGAGGGAAAGATTGCAATTCGTAACTTTCGATTTGCTCCATTTTACATGCATGGTTATTTATTATACGTTGATCTCCACGATGGCCGTCGTAGTGGCACCTGCGAAATCCACCACCTCTCCTTTCTCGTTCGTCACCACCAACTCTATGTCGTCTATGCGGTTGCGACATACTGGAAAATAGATCGGCGAAGAGGGCGTGTAGATGATCGGTTCCATGAACTCGGAACTTGGTTTGAAAGTGGCTATGATTCCCGTCTGCTTGTGACTTCCTAATAATCCGTCCGAAGATTTCGTGATCATGCCTTCCGCCACTTTGCAGTGTACGTTCAGAGTCTCTATGGCCAAGAATTTAGGAATGTTGGTTGCTACGTGCTTGATGCCAGCTTCGAGTTTGGTGTCGTTCTCGAAACCTAAAAGTTCTCCCATGGTGCCCAGGTCCACGGTCTCCGTCGCGGATAGGATTTCCACTCTGTGCGTGACCGAATTTTGAGAAAGGTATGTGCCTTTGGGTAATTGAGCTTGCAAAGTGGAAAGATTGTATTGTCCTGGCGTGACGACGATGTGTTCGCTTCCGACGCTAATTTTGTTGTTGTGATGCGTAACATTAGGTATGAGGTACATGCTGTAGAATGCACGCAGAGCCACGGATTTAGGATAGACGATGTCGTCGTGCAGCGTGAGTTTCAAGATCGATGATTCGCTCGTGAGATGGAACACGCCCATCCTAGTGATGCTGTTTGAGGTTCCACAGTACTTTCTGGAAATCTTCGACCGTAGGGTTATTTATTTTAGAGAGAAACGCGAGCACGGAGAGGCAGAGATGACCGCAGTTCACGTCTCCGAAATCTTGAATGCGTTCGTCGTTGTAGTATATAGAGGTTTTGTTCGTTTTCAGATAATGAATTAAATTTGTAGGTGGAACACCTCCGAAAGAATCGAAAACGAATGCTTTATCATTGTCGTTTTTGTGGTAACATATCCAATGCGTGCCTGGATTTTCTTGACCGTCCAAGTTGACTACTCCGCATTCTCTTCTTTTAACGCTTGAAGGTAACGAGTCGGATATGAAAACTCCTCTGAAGTGTTTGATTTGTAACGGTCCGATCAGAGATTCAATGTCTCGGTTGGTGAGTGCTTCTGTTTCTTTTTTTTAAACTTCTTCATCACGCCCTTTCCTCCTTTCTTCTCCATGGCCAGGTTGTGACGTTTCTGTTCTTCCAATTCCGCCTTGTTCTTCTTCGAGTCGATGACGGTTTTCGCGATGGCGGCACTTCCGCCGGCCAAACTTCCAACGGCCCCCAATGCTGCCAGGATGGCCGGGATGCTGAATATGAAACCTCCGATCGTTTGCTGTTTCCGCGAACGCTGCAATCTTTTCAATTGAGGTGTGCTGAGCAGCAATTTCATTCCATGTCCTTTCGACAAGCAAGAACGTTTCTTCTCGCGTTGTTTCTTGGTGAGTAACCCATCGAGGGCACCTAGATTTTTCAGATTGGAGTATGGTATCTGGTACACGACACCCTTGGGCTTCATGTTGATGCTCTATGTGTTATTTTCACGGTATGTTATTTATATATATATTCTGAGATTTTTTTCTTGTGTAGTTTTTTTTACGGTATGTTATTTATATACCCCACCCCAATTTTTGTTTTGTGTTCATGGCGATGGTGGTACCCAGTGCGGCGACCCGTTCACCCAGCGATGCGTCTCTGCTCACGAACCTTTCGAAAGCTGCGTGTTCCAATTTTTTGTCTGCTTCGTGACGTGCGTCCAGATCCGTCTGCGTGGTGTTGTAGGCGATGTCGTGATCTTTGCATGCCGCGTCCAACGGATTCACACCCTTGTCTCCTCTCTCCAATCTTTTCTCGAGTTTGGTACCCGGTCCGCAGTACTGGTAGCCAGGTAGATGCATCTCGAAAGGTAACTTGTTGATGATGTCGTTCACGAGTCCCTTTCCTTCGGCCACGTTCCAAAATTTTGGAGGCAGCGTGTTGATGATTTTGATCAGGTAACCTATGCCCTTGTCGTCGTTCACGATGAAGTTGGAAAGTTTCGTGCTGATCATGTCCACGATGCCAACCTTCTCGTTGTAGAAATTACGGTTGCCTGCATTCTCTTCGCCGGCTATCACCAACAATCGGTCCACGAGTTTCCTAACGTCGTCCACCCAAACGAATTCTTTGGGTAACGTGTTGTAGCGTTTGACGCCGCTGCCTGTTTTGACCTGGTTCCAAATCGGTTTGATGAGATTCCTGTACTTCTCGCCGCTGCTCGATTTCACCCTATTCTGCGAGGCGTCGTTGTTCTGGTACAAGGCATCCGTCATGATCAGAATTTCCTTGTAACTTTGGTAATCTTCGTCGGTGTAATCTTTCGGCTGCTTTTTGGCGACGAGTTCCCACAGTCCCACCGTACCCGGATACCTGTTCCAACTATCCTTGTCGCCTAAATTAACTTTAATGTCGTTGCCTTCGAAGGTCACCTTCGATTTCCCAATCTTCCACACCACACCGCCGCCTTCGCTGGTTTCCATGCTGGGATACAATCCGAACACTTCATCCTTGTCGAATTTCCCCGTGCTCAGGTAGTCTCGTGCCAAAGGTCCCAACTCGATTTTATCCGAAGACGTGCTGCCTATGGCTCGACGTCGTGCCGGTGCATCCTTCAGTTCGAACGGCGTCGAAGGAATGCTCGAAATGGGCGTGGGTACGGCGTAACTTTTAGCTGCGAGCGGTACGAGTTCGTTGATCAAATTTTTATTTTGTTCCGTGACACTTTTAATTTCTTTACCTAGACTGCTGATGGCATCGATCACGGGTTGATCCTGACGTTTCTTCTCTTCGTAGAATCCGCGATTCTCGGATTTCCAACCTTTGAAGCGTTTCGCGAGGTAATCGCGAAGCTTGAGATTTTCGTCTTCGATTTTTCGTTTCGTCATGACGTTATTTATACACGTCGTTTCTCACAACGTTGCAACGTTTAGAAAGTCGTTGATTTTGTTTCTGTATTTTCCGTCGTTGGGTTTCCTCGTCATGTCGATCGTCGCGAATCCGAAATCGTCACCGTTCCAGCAAGTAGAGCAGCAGCCTTCCGAAAATTGATTGTAGTTCATGTCTCCGCCTACGTAGTCATCGTACGCATGCTTGAGGTTGGTGTGATCTTGACGAAACAAACATATGAAATTAGCGTTGTCGCGCACTAACTGTTTTGGAATTTTGGAAAACGTTTGAGCTAGGTAAAAACAATCCATTCCTTTGTGACGACCTTGCGTGAAAAAGTTGCGAATTTCATTTTGATTTTCCAGGATGGCGTCGTCGAACACAACGACTGAATTTTCACGACAATCGTCGAGTGGTTTTATTTCCGAGGCGAACGTTGCAATGTCCAGACCATCGTACAGTTTCATCAGTTGCTGGTATTTGGATTGCTCCAAACTTTTCGAGAACACGTACAGGTGCCTGTTCTTCCAATTTAACCAATTCGGTGCGAGGAGAAAATTGTCCACGAGCAGTGTCGTTTTCCCACACCCCGAAGGACCTACGATCAGACAGCGGATGCTGTCGGGAAGCAACACGCCGTTCTTTTTTTTTTCTCGTTTGACTTTCCGGATCCGGTAGACGCTTCACCACGTTCCACGTACTCACAAGATCACTTCGTTCGCGTCGATCCAACTCTTTTCCGGAAGTCCCAGCCATTTGACAAACAGTTTGTCACCTTTCCTACGCAATACTTTCTCGATGAGGTACGTGTCGGGGTGTTTCGTTTTAGAGAGTTCCTCTTCGTAAAATCTTCCTTTCAAAATCTCGCCGCTACTATCTTTTATTATATACGTGTGTCGGTTTCCAGGTAAAACTCGAACCACCGTAAAAAGTTCCGTGCTCCAATTTTTTGTGAATCCCTTCTCGAAGGTGCGTTTGAATTTGCTGATCCTCACCTGGTCTCCAATTTTGTATTTAGCTTTTTTTGTCGTGGGTGTGTACTTTGGACAGTAAACTGTAGAAATTAAACGCTGCTCGTCGGACTTGGTAACGTCGGCTGGCTTCATGCCTATCGTTCTGTGTACCGTATCATTATAGGTGTCGACGAGTTCCGGCAGGATGTCGACCCATTTGTAATTTCCCCGAAGCGTGAATCGTTTCCACATGTGTGTTTTCAAGGTTCGATTGAATCTTTCCACGATGCTGGCTTTGATGTGACTGAAGCTCGAATAATGTCGAATCTTGTGTTTTTGAATAAATTTTTGGAATACGGCGTTGTAAAATTCTTTACCGTTGTCCGTTTGCAGAAACCGTGGTCGTCTGCCACCGCTTTCGCGAAAAATTGTCTTGAATGCTTCCGTGACGCACGTTCCCGTTTTCGCCTTCAAAGGTAGAGCCCATGCGAATTTCGAAAATGTGTCTATGACGGTGAGGAGGTACTTGTTGCCCTTGTTCAATTTATGTACGTTTTTCAAATTGCCGCTACTCATCTCCACGAGGTCGCTTTGCCAGAGGTCGTCGATGCCCTTGGTTACCACAGCCAAACGTTCGTAGTTACGGCGTGCAGGTTTATGCAATTCTTCGACGATGGCTTGCCTAGACATTTTTTTAGAGATTACGTTTCAAGAGAAGCACAAGCGTGATGGGATTCAAAGAGGGTGGCACTTCGCTCGTGTTTTGAATGATCAGCTTATCGCCGGCACTCACGTCGAAAACGGTAAGATCTTCGTCTTCGTGTATTTCATATATGTTGCGCGTTTCGTTCCAACGCGCCAGAGGAATGTTTCCTGCTTTCTGGACACCACGATTCGATATCAAAGTCATGGTGGGAACGCTAGCTTTTCTACCGTGAGACCAGTACGAAAATTCGTTTATCTGAATCGTGCCATCGAGGAGAAACTTGTAGTACGGATGATAAGGATGCAACATGTACAGTTTGTTACCTTCGACGAACGTGGAGATTCTCTGTTGATTGGGTACGCTGTTGATTTCGATGGCTTGCAGAGAATGCAGTTTAGCGAATTTAGTGTCGACGCCGAGCAGATTACTGTGAACTTGTCCGAGTTTATTTTCGATGGGCAGCAAATGCTCGATTATGGTATCCGTTACGGCAGAAAACGACGGTTTGATTTTCACTTCCACGTTCAACTGCTTGTAGTTTTCGTTGAGTTCTTGCAACTTGGCACCGAAAGAGGCCAGCGTCGATTCCTGCGTGGATTCCAGCACTCCAACTTGATCTCTGATGTTGACGACAATGTTCTGAAGGTTCTCGACTTGATTCAATTTCGAGCTCTTCTCGGTAAGATCGTTCACGATCCTTCGCATCTCTGTAAACTGCGTGTGAAGGTCGGCGACGCTCTGCGAAGTGGGCAGCGTCGACACCAGCGAACTAATTTCGTCTCGAATCTGTTCCACGTTCGCCGTTTCCGTTTCTAGTCGTTTCAGCATTCGAGATATGTTCCTTTTCAAAGCGTGCAATTCTTTGGAGGTGGGGAGATTGACCACTTTACTCTCGAGATCGCTCAATGAACTTTTGATGTCGTTCGAATCGGATAGTGCCGTCACCGCCGTTTTCAATTTTTCCAAATCTTCGCTCGAAGGCACGCTCGTCCGTAACGATTCCAAGTCACCCTGTATGTTGTCGAGTACGTGATGAAAATGAGCGAGATTCGTTTCGACGTTCAAATTTTCTAAATATTCGATCTTCTGCTGAACCGTGCTTAACGTGTCTTGAATGCTCGTCAACGCTCTCGCTTCAGCGTGAATATTTTTAATTTCTTCGTTGATCAATTCCAAGGACGCCTGAAGCGTAGCGATGGTGGTTTGAATGTGTTCGAAATCTTGATAGGCCTCCAATTGAATTTTTATGTTCGCGACGCTTTTACCGATGACCTGCAGTTCGTCCGACGATGGTAGGTTCGTCATTGTATCTTCCAAAGTCTGCAACTTGGATTTAATTTCTTCCAACGTGCTGGTGAATTCTTCTTGTAATTTGGAAACGACGACATGTAAGCGTTCTGCATCTATATCGTTCACGACGGTTTGAAGTTCAGAGAAATTCTTTTCTATTGCGGAAGTTCGTTCTTCGATTTCGAGTTTCAGTTTTTCCAAATCTTCATTTTTCGATTGAAATTGCTGTAATTTGGCCAAATCATTTTGAAGCGAATCCACGCTCAACTGTATATTTTGAACGCTGTCGTAAGAAGGTACGTCGACATAATTTTTTATCAGCGTCTTCAGTTCGGAATCGATTTTCAGAATGGGGTCGAGACATTGCGTTTGGAGCGTAGCGATTTCCGACTCTAAACTTTTGTTTAAGGTCTCCTGCAAAGCAATCAAATCGGTCCTCAACTTCTTAACTCGAATGTCCAACATGAGAATCTCTTCTGCGTGGTCTACACGCTTGGTGTTGCCGAAAATGTCGTTAGGCATTTTTGGTTAACGGTTATTTATAATAGGATAGACGATTCGTAATTCTACAAAAAGAGGAATAAGTTTGTCGTAATCTCCGAGAAGTTCCATGTAAAGATAATCTCCTGCAGAAACATCGTACGTAATGTTAGAAAGCATCTTGTCGTGCTTGATTCGAAAAATATTCTTGCCGGTAGAAATTTTGATTTCGCCTGCGTTTTCCGGATTCACGGTGATTTGAAGTTTCCCGTCGATCGGAATTTCGTAGAAATGTAAATTGTTATTAAAAACATAAAACATCTTGCCCACATCGTCATTCAGTTTCGTCCAAATGCTGTTGAGATGAACAATCAGTAAACCATTGAGTTTAGATAATACGGAAGGTAAGAGGTTATTGGAATTTGGTGGTGCAGTCTCCATGTTGATCTGTTTGCGGAAGCCAAAAAGATTCATTGTCCTTGTTAGTTATTTAAGAATACGGTCAAAGTTTTTTTTTGTAATGACAGGCAAAGTTTTTTTTGTTTGCTTGCGTCACAATACAGGCACGCGCGCGCGCGTGTGTGTGTGTGCGACACATTGTTCCCGAAAGAGGTTTACAAAAGTCACAATATATAAACATTTGGTCCCACAGTTGGAAAATTACGATAAGTTGCATTCAAAAGTTTCAAAATATCATATAGTAGAATTTTTGTAGAGTGGGTAGGCAACACCGACGAGCCTCAAATAATAATTCAAGACTCGTCAGTGTTGCCAATTCCTATTTGTAGGTTAGCTTAGCCAGTGAAAGATCATATAGTGGAATTTTCTTCGGATGGGTTGGCAAAACCCAAGCCTCAAACAAAACATCCAATAGTGTTGCCAGATGTAAACAGAGGGCAATAGACCCCCTCATAAAAGGCTACAGTAAACCCGCAGTGTCGCCAACACTAGGCCCCCCAACAGTATTGCCAGACATAAAAAATACATGGACCCCTCAGGCCCTTTGATGAAAATTTACAGTGAAAAAAAAACCAGAAGGTTAACAACACTGTCAAACTACGGTAGTGTTGCCAGATGTAAACAGAAGACAATAAACCCCCCTCATAAAAGGCTACAGTGCCCCCACAGTGTTGCCAACACTAGGCCCCTCAAAATATACATCATAAAAGGCTACGACGAGCCTCAAATGATGATTCGAGCCTCAGTGAAAAAAACCCAGTAGGTTAACAACACTGTCAAACTACGGTAGTGTTGCCAGATGTAAACAGAGGGCAATAAACCCCCCCCCCTCATAAAAAGCTACAGTAAACCCACAGTGTCGCCAACACTAGGCCCCTCAAAATATACATCATAAAAGGCTACGACGAGCCTCAAATGATGATTCGAGCCTCAGTGAAAAAAACCCAGTAGGTTAACAACACTGTCAAACTACGGCAGTGTTACCAGATGTAAACAGAGGGCAATAAACCCCCCCCTCATAAAAGGCTACAGTGCCCCCACAGTGTTGCCAACTCTGCCCTCAAGTGGAGATCATGCCTTACGAGAGAAATCCATTAAGGCTACGACGAGCCCCAAATGATGATTCGAGCCCCAAAAGAGGATTGTGAACCCGGACACTATACTACTTTTGCTCTTGTATAAATGAATCTGTTTCTTGCGCAAAAGTCTTCAAGCTGCAATATTGGGTGGTTTTAGTTTTATAATCATTGATGCAAGGCTACCAGACGTGCGATTCACCGATTTAGTCAGGACAGTGCGTTACTTTCAATCCCTGTCCCGACTTTTTCGAACTGCAATCGTGATGCGAAAATGTCTTTTTATTATTGTTTTTTTTTTTGTTAACTCACAATTAGACATGTTCTTTATTGTATGAATAATTCTAAGTACGCAACATAGAATTATCATGACTTTTTAATGGCGTTCGCACTATTTGAACTATTTTGTAATATCTGTCTGTCTGTCTGTCTCTCTCTCTGGTCTACGTCAATGACAGAAATGCAAGCAATATTCTGATTTATTTTTAACCCAATTAAAGGAAAGTGTAAGCATTTAAAAGAAATAAGAAAGATCATCACTGTTGCTCTTCCTTAGAAATTGTTGTTCTTCGAGGAAGAAAAATTAGAAGGATTTAGTCCAGCACCTTAACACAGTGTCCCACCAGTCTCTCTTGACTAACACTGTCAAATGTGAAGTGATTTTATGAATATAAATTTCCGCCTGTTTACTTATAACGTTGCACAGATTTGGTAGTTCGCAAACGGTGTAATTATTTCGTGTTATCTTACGCAACAGCAAATACATTTCATAAGACTGTTCTGGACACAAGACTTGCATCAGTAAACAAGCATTTTGTCTGTTACAGTATCACAGGAAAAGAACATCGTCCTGTAATATTCAAGCCTCTAGATATTTTCCATTAGTAATGTCTAATCACAATAATAAGTTAGAAGAAATAACTCGCATTTTCACAACTACCAATATTCTCGTTTTTAATTACTTCGAAAATTATTTCTCGAAGATATCGGTTATACTACAAGAACGCAAATCAAAATTAAAGTAAAAGTTCAACTACACGTATACCAAACGACATTTACAATATTGGAGGGACAGAATACTTAAAAAAAAGTATTGTTTCATTCGAAGGTAAAGGCGTAGTGTAGTGGTTCTTCTACCTGGTGTAAGGAGCTAAAGGTTGTAGGGTAGTGGTTACCGTTCACGATTGTCAATCTGATTATCGTAGGTTCAAACCCTTCCACTGGCAGAAAATTTTCGTAAGTTTTAGACATATGCCATTGTGTTCATTGTCCACGCCGTGTGAAACGGAATGATTCAGTTTGGAATTAACCATGGGGGGGAGGGGAAATATTGAATTACAAAATCTCCATTTCAACGAACCGAGAAGTGGAGAAAAATTGAATAATTCTTATAAATATTAAAAATTACGTTCATTTTTTTAGTGGTGTAATCGCTGGTAAAATCAAAGATCTTGCATGGAAGATTTTAATTTGCTCTGAACTCAGCCAAAAGGCATTTCGCACCGATCTAATATATTCTGCAATACATTTAAAAATGTTATTGAATGTTTCATGTCGATAATTTGACCAATGCGTCCATTCTTGACGCTCAGACGATATTTTCTGCAACTACCTCTTCTCTCCAGTTCCTTCTCCTTCTTCTCTCCCCTCTTTCCGTTCTGCTTTTATCTCATATCGCCTTCCCTACTTTTCTCGCATCTTAACTCCATCCCACTCTTCTCCACTCCTCTTATCTCCTTTCCTGTCTTAGGTTTCCGACTCCACTGCACTATTCTCTCTTTTTTCGTTCTTCTCTTTTTCTTTCCTTTACTCTACTCTCCACTTCCCTCTTCTCGTCTCCTCCTATCCTCTCCTCTCGTTTTCCTCCTCTTTTCTCTTCTTTGTTCTTTTTTCCTCATCTCTCCTCGAATCTTTTTCCATTCTCCTCACTACATCTCCTCTCCTCGTCTATCCTATCTTTCTTCTCTCCTCTACTTTTCCTCTTCTCCTTTCGCTTTCTCTTTCTCCTCTCCTTTGTGGCCTTTCGTTTCCTTTCACCTCTTTTCCTTACTGTAGACTCATCAGCGATGAAATACTAGAAAACCTATTTTTTTCTTTCAGAAAGAATTTTGTCATTTGCGATATAATAGTGATATTTTTAATAATTTTATACAATAATACTTGTTTATATTTCTTTCGCGTGTTTTATAAATATCTATTGTGCATGTGGCAACCCTGAAATTGAGCCTAAATCTGCACGCAACCCACCAACGGCTTGTGTAAATTGGGTTGCCTAGTTTAAAATGTCGTTGTCCTAAAACTTTTGAGAGACACTGTACCTGGTTTTATTTTATATTTATAACTTCCCTCCTTTACTTCATTGTCATAAAATTCAACAATATTACGTCACTACTTTCGCTTGTGTTGAAGAAGTCTGTACATTATGGCAACGCAGGGGCAGGTAACAAGGTCACGTAGTGTAAAGATGGTAAACTATGGCACTGACTTCAAAAGGTATAAACCATTATAGGTACAGCTCAATATTGTCACTTCCTTTCGTTTTCTTTTCGAGGTAGAGTTGCATTAGAGCAAGAATTACACACACAGGAACATAAGGATAGAAAGAGAAAAATAGTAGAGATATGAGAAAAAAACAAAGAGAAACAAAGACAAACAAAGAAAAATCTTAGCAGCAATGTACAGTCACAGTTAATAAATATGTGACATCTAGATCCTGAAATACTATGGCTTGCCTGCAATGCGTTATGAATGTTGTCTAACTCCACGGCAATGAGCGAACTTCAATACCAACTTTTCAATAGCAAATTCTGCTACAGCCACATACAGTGGCGGATCCAGAAATTACTGTTGGGAGGGGTGGATTTCTGAGTCGGCTACCTCACCGAACCTAAAATTGCACAATAGCTATATGGTTCTTTCAGCAGGAGACGACTATGCTCTACGGATTAGCTCTTTGAGGGGGCCCAGGGCGGAATGGATGGTTATTATTGTACGTTGTTATCCATTGGCTGGGCGAGATCAGAATGCAGATCCGTTCTTTAAAATTTACATCTCAAAATGCATAGATACAAAATCTTCAGGTATACGTGAGCAAAGGCATTATGAAATTTATATACCGTATTTCTTCGAATTCCAGGCGAACCTTTTTCTCAGGTCTTTGGTCTTGAAAATTTAGTGGACCTTGGATTCGATGGCGTATTGATCAGAGTATATGCATAAACAGAGGTAGAAAAATCCAGGACGCCTGAAAAATTTCAACTGCTGCCTGAATTTTCAAATTTAGTGCTAAAAAATGTTCCTTTTTTAATATTTCTAGTTCGCTTATGGAAATTTCCATTACTTTTTTTAAAACAAAATAACGAGAACAGTGTGTGTTCTTTAATGTTTGTGTTTTTTCAGTATCACGTGTAACATTACATCATAATAAGCATGCCATTATATTTTTTTCACTGTTCCTAGCCAAATTTTAAAATCTGTTGCGATATGGTAGAGTCGGCCATGTATTAAAATGATTACATAGGTTTTCATGTTGTTACAAGTTGAGCCTTCTTAGGAATGCCACTCTCGCGCAAGAAATATTTACCTTTAATCCAATCCAATTAATAAATTAAATGTTTCATATTTCAAAATGTGTGGCTTTATCTTAGTTGAATTCATGGTTTTTCTTAGACCATATTTGCAAATGAAAAAAGAAGCTGGCTCCTGAGCACTGGCGTACGCAGAGGGAGGGGCTGAAGGGGCTACAGCCCCCTCCGAAATTTTGAGAAAATCAACATTTTTAAATAAAAGCAGTGAAGTACTCGGGGAAAAACCAGAGTGGCAAATGAAAAGCCTCCTTAAAATACCCCCGTTGCCATTTTGAAAGAGGTTACGTAATCCATGTCATCGTTGCATTTCTCGTAATTTCACACCTAGATATTTAGCTTCCTTTACTCTTCTAAGATTTTTCTCTGAGTTTCATCTGTGGGTGTTTATTAGCATTCAGCTTACGCTGTAGGATTATAAAGTGGGTCTTCTGGATGGCAATCGTCAATTTCGCCGTATCACCCAAGTCCTCGACAGAGTTTATCGCAATATTCCGACTCTTTTCTTGAATAACCTTCCATAACAATTATTACGCGATCTGCAAAGTCTATTGTGCTTATGATCTCCGAAATATTTCCTTATTTTTTGAGAGATGGCTTCAAGTTTATGTTCCACAATTCCGGACCTAGAATGGATCCTTGCGTTGTTGATTTTGAGGCTGTGAAGTTAGACATCTGATGTGCTTTCCATCTGATATGGTTCGTGGGCAATCTATGTCTCTCAAGATACTGAAAAGATGGGACCAACTAGCGTCGGTACAGGTAGATGTCAGTTCAAAGCCTCACAACTGCGTCAAAGTCTCTACCATCTGTGAGGGCCTCTTTTTTTCAGTTGGAAGAGGGACGCAAGGTCATTTGTACCTTACAGCCTTGCGCCGGAGAACCAACTGCAATCGACTTGATATATTGATTGCAAATAACACTCGATATAAATGTCGATTCCATCTGTGTATAACAAGATCTCGCTTTCATGTCCACAGCGATCTCTTATAATACACCATTCTTCCTTTTGAATTTGCAAATACTGACATGTTTAAATCTAAGGTAATAAAAATTGCACAAAACACTTGAAACCTATCACTCAACCTAACCTACAAGCTTAAGAAATTACTTCGTAGACCCAAAAGGAAGAAGCGTTAGAGGTCTTACATTACATACCTACTATATGCACACCTAAGAATACACACTGACTACCAAGACTTACGAGGGTGGTTTGAAAAGTTCTCTGAATGGAATAGAAAGAAACGACTTACAACAGTGATTTTTTTTTATTTTTCAATGTAGTCTCCCTGTACACTAATGCACTTGGTCCAGCGATGTTCCAATGCCTTGATCCTATCTCGAAAATTAGATTCCTCCAGGCCTGTGAAATACGTGTCAACTTCGGCTATTAGTTCTTCCTTTGAAGAGAATCTCCGTCCACCGAGGGAACTTTTGAGTTTGGGCAAAAGATGGAAGTCTGAGGGAGCCAAATCAGGCGAATAAGGTGGATGTGGCAACAATTCGTAACCAAGTTCATGAATTTTTGCCATGGCAACGACACTTGTGTGAGGGCGCGCACTGTCCTGATGCAAGATGATTTTCTTTCTTGCCAAACCTGGCCTCTTTTCCCGTATCTTATGCTTTAGTTGGTCGAGGAGATTAGCGTAGTATTGTCCCGTAATTGTTTGACCAGTGGGAAGATAATCGATCAACAGAATCCCTTTCGCATCCCAAAACACTGACGCCATTACCTTTCCGGCCGACCGTATTGCCTTTGCTTTCTTTGGTGGTGGTGAATCAACATGTTTCCACTGCTTTGACAGTTGTTTTGTCTCTGGGGTATAGTAGTGGACCCACGTTTCATCTGTCGTCACAAACCGGCGCAAATAATCTGTTTGGTTTCTCTTAAAACGAGTCAAACATTGTTCGGAAATGTCCACTCTGATGCGTTTATGGTCCTGTGTTAAAAGTCGCGGCACCCATCTTGCAGATAATTTTCTCATATCCAATTCAACTGTTAAAATGTGATACGCCCGTTATGATGACATTCCTATAGCTTCAGCAATTTCACGCACTTTCAGTCGGCGATCCTCCATGACCAATTTATGCACTTTTTTAATAATTTCTGGGGTAGTAGCACATTTTGGGCGACCACTACGTGGATCATCTTCTAAGCTGTCCCGACCAAATTTAAACTCGTTTGTCCACTTTGTGACAGTTGAATATGAAGGAGCAGAGTCCCCCAGTGTGTTCAGAAAATCGGCATGAATTTCCTTTGCTTTCATACCTTTCTATACGAAGTACTTAATCACCGCTCGAATCTCGATTTTTTTCCATCTTCACAAAGCACTGCACGGGAACAACTACAAAGTGACGTTCGCACCACAGATCTCTACCCAGAACACTGACGCGCCACGTGTTTATTAATAAAGGATGGCCTATTACTATGCGGGAACCTCGTTGTCCTAGCGCTGACATCTGGTGGTGATTCCGAGAACTTTTCAAACCACCCTCGTACTTCATTACAAATCTACATTTCCTGAAGTGACATGGGAAAATCTCATGGATTATCGATATTACTGTAATTGTACTGTGGCAAGCTGGCCAAGTTCACCCCAGCATAACAACAGTAGATGCTGAGCAAACGTAGGACCTTCCCGACCCAGCAATATTCCAGAGCAGACGAACTCGCACTAGCTCGGAAAACCTCATGTACTATCACACCATAGTATAGGGCCACCAACGCAGAGGCAGGCCCATTGTCCTAGGTGGAACTTCCACGAGGTCTCCTACCAAACGGTAGGGAAAAACCTTATCGGGAGAGGTCCTACAGTTTTTCTTGCCATCCGAATAACAAGAATCCATGAGATACATGGTAGAAACGTAACGTGTAAAGTGCTTTTATTATTTTTTTTAAAAAAAAAACTTCCTTGGTTAGCAACTATTGTGTGTTTAATATGGAAACAAGGCATAATCGTGTCACAGAAAGAACCCAAGTTACTTCAGGAAAATCCTGTGTGTTATATTTTGTTAACACATAATATAACACACAGGATATTACTAGTAGATAAAATAGCAGATAAAGAGAATAACTAGTATTCATTCTGCAGTCTAATCTCTCAAGCTGTATACAGCAGCGGTGATGGGACTCTATGAGTTCACTAGGCGCCATTTAATTGAAATCTGTTTGGCTGGCTTTGACACTCAAACCTGTTGGCCACAGGGTTTATCTATTTTACAGACAAACACCTTTGAACATATATAGTATAGCATTAATAAGGGTCCCTGGTTCGAATGCCGGCCTGGGAATGGGTGTTCTTTGTGACTGTTCCATCATCTTCATCTTCGCGAGTAGCCAAAAGTGGCAGAAAAACGAAATAAAATAAGCCAAATCAATGTAGCATTAATAACATAAATACTTCGGTTCGGTGACCGAGTGTGGTAAGTGGTCGACTTTCGTTCTTGCCACAGGAGTTCGTGTTCTAATCTCGATCTGGGCATGGGTGACCTTGGAAGTGTCACATCATCACTAAATTCGCATCATCGCTATTAGCCAGAAATTACAGAAAAGCGACTGAAAATAATAAAATTAAGAAACTTACGTACAATCCTGCAACTGACATCATCTCTCCACTTTTGAATGGAATTCCGTTGTTGAAGCTTTGGTACAATATAATTCTTATGCGTGTCTGGTCGTCAGTTTATGGATGTAGTTTCATAGCTACCGTAACGAGCTTCAACAATGATCAATAACTGTTGCATGTTAAACATTGTTGTGCTGTGTTTTGTTAGTCCACGTTCAATTACAAAATATAATTTAGAATGTAAAAGAAGAGGTTTCGAACTTAAAGAAAGTAAATATTGAAACAACGTGAAGATAGTAAATCTCTGGGCTTGGCAATTTTTTTATTATTTTTTAAATTTTTTTTTAGCCATTTTGGCATCGTTGCTCTTTACCTGTATCAGTTCATTTTGAATTTCAGAACGTGGATAATTATTGTGAATCTCATTTTATTGTGTACGTCTGAAATGTTCTTGTGTGCCATATTTTGAAAGAAATTTCACCAAATCTGTGAAGTTTCCTTAATTTTCTGTCGCTTCTGCTGTGTATAATGTTTCTCGATGTTCTCGAATCGCTAAGTTATCAGAAGTCAAAAATTGTGCTTATATCAACCTTTGTAAGAGAACGTTTCATTGTTGTTGTTTGGCTTCCTGAATATTCTACAATCAGACGGCTACCACCTGGTTTATTTAAAATAATTACTAAATAGTTGAGGTATTCATTCAAATTATAACGTTTCACTAGAATTTATAACCGATTAAAAACGTAATGTTGTTGTTTTATCGCCCACAAAAATCCCTTTCCAACCATTTTTCTCTCCTCTAATTATTACATTTTTTAAAAAAATAATTAGCTCATGGGACGCAAGGCCCCTTCGCCCACCCTTTGCTACACCCCTGTTCTTATCATAATTCCTCCCATTGTCACAGTAAACTGAAGGTCAGATAAGGAGGAGAAAATAGAATAAGCAAAGAAATAAAAACGCGTTCTCTGCAGTGGTCTCAGGTCCGATTCGTTTTTAACGCATCTTGTAGGCTCGTTCTGATCCAAATTTAAACTGTAGGTCCAGTTCCGATTAGCATGAGCATAAAGTTGACTTCCCGAGCCTGTTAAACGTGGTGATAAAAGTGCAGAACGAATGAGATTTGGATATTTATTAGGCATAATAATACAGTAAAACCTCGTCAATCTGGACCCCGATAAGCCGGACTTCGCTTAATCCGGACAGCCAAAAGGAAAAAAAGAAAGCAGAGTGCAAGGTTTTAAATGTGGCTAGAAGTCGACAAGAGAACTTCCCAAACAAAAGGCAGTCAACCACTGATGAAATTCTGTTTCCCGCAGACTTTGTACTGTACTGTATAGTGTATTTAGGCCTATGCTCTTTAAATACACCATAATAAACATGTTTTGTTGCTATAAACGGAGTTTTAATGCACTTTCTACTGTTCCTTTAGGTTATTGCAGTTAATCCGGACTTTCGTTAAACCGGTCAACTTATCCCCCCCATTAGTACATTAACGAGGTTTTACTGTATATCCAAAACTTGGTAGGTGGGAGGGGCGATCGCACTTTCGCCCTCCCCGTTGATTCGCGCCTGCACGCACAACACATTGCAGCGAAGCCAGTATTTCATGGTAGGTGTCCCTTTCATATTGCCGGTGGCTGCTCAGCAAAGTAGAGCCCATGTGAAAAGATTTCGTCTGCTCTTGATCCAAAGGGGGAAGAGTCCCACTAGATGCAGCAATAGAAAACGCATCAAAATGGGAGTAGGCATGAACAAGAAATTGAAAATTATGTAAAAAGAAATGTCCTGATTTTCACAAGTGGCCGCGGTGGCTCAGTCGGTAACGCGTCTGACTACCATGCTCAAGGTCCCGGGTTCGATCCCCGGCCGGTTCAAATCCGGGAACTTTTCTAACGGTGGAAGCGGCCCCGGCGCCTACCCAGCGTCGAATAACATGGGTACCTGGGGGAAACCCTGGGGGGTAAAGGCGGTCAGGGGCGTGATGCTGATCACATCACCCCCATTCACGACCGGATCAAGAAAGTGTGGGGCGTTACCCCCACACCCCCTATACGCCTTCATGGCGTGGTGCTATGCACAGGGGAATACTTTACTTTTTTTTTTTACCTGATTTTCACAACGTAATGTTTATTTTTATATCGTAGTAAGAGAAACGCATGCCAAATAAAACTGCGCATGAACAAGAGAGTTTTATGTATTGGGTTAAGGGCCAAGTGGATGGGCACCCGCAGGAGGTACTTACCCCCCCTGAGATTTCTGGAATGCGTTAATGTAATTCGAATGGTGAAATTGTAGAGATATTTCTTAACAAAAAGTATTATTTTCTGTGATTTACGCAGGCCGTAAGTTACAGCAACTATTGTTATTACTTTTATTATTTGAAGTAGTATGAAATATGGAATGTTAAGCTTACATTCTATTTTACACTGATTATCTAACTATAAAAACCAGCTTTATGACTTACATGAATTAATGTTAAGAATAGAGTCATGCAAATTGTATATAGATATACAGAATATGGAAATAACAAATGTATGTAATTAAAAAAAACATAAGTAGTAGTAGTGGTAGTAATAGTAATGTAATAATAATAACAAAAATAAAAACAATAATAGCAGTAGTAATAGCAACAATAATATTATTAATAGAGGAAAGGAGGAGGTTATGGAATAGGTAGGGGTATATGGAATACCCCTATAACTGTTCTGCTGTGTGCTGCACTCTTGTGCTGGCCGTCTATACTACATCTTTGAAGAAGGCTTATGACGTCAGTGTATGGCGTTGTGCTGATAATTGTTTGTGTGTTGCTGTACTGGATCGAAATGTGTTTTACATGTTCGAGGAAGTTTTACAGATATGTTTTTCTAATTGGATATTATGAAATATGGAATGTTAAATTTAGAGAATAAAAGTAATTTTCGCTGTTGTATCAAGTCATTTCGTGGTAGACGCTAAAGATTCAAAATAACCGTGGGAGGGGGTTATGGAATAATTAAATTAACAGATATTCCATAAGCCGTTCCTGTGCACCTCCAACCTGGCAATGAGGACGCAACATGTATCTTCTGCGACCACAAATTTTCCGAGGACGTTAGAGGGGAAACTTGGGTAAAATATGTTATGTGCCACATGTGGGCTCATGAAGTTTGTTCAGGCTGTGAAACAGACCTTTACATTTGCGATTTCTGCAAATGAGCCTATAATGACAATTGCAGTAAATAGTATTCCATATACCCCTCCTATTCCATAACCCCCGGCTTTTTTCATTATTCGTTTTTTTGTGATTACATTTTTTGTATGCGTAATTAGAACTTCTTGATACTATATAATAAACAGCATTATATTACCTGTGTTGTCATATAAGAATTATGTCTTTTGCATAAATACTCATGAAATTATTACCATGTACAAAATGGTATTCCATAACCACCTCCTTTCCTCTAATAATAATAATAATAATAGAAAAGGTTTATGTGACTCTGCCCCCCTTGATAAAAAATCCTGTGGGCGCCCTTGGTTAAGTGAGAATTTAAGGCGGTTTCATGTAATTATCTCAGAAAACTCCGGAGTTGGAAACTTACGTTACGCGTTAACATACATGTATATTATCAACATTTACACGAGTAAATATACCGTTACTTTGCGTTACCTTGACAAATTCAAAACTGGATTGTTTCATACTTTTCCAGTAACTAACACAACTCCAGAAGGCTCCAAAATGGTAGACATTAGGTCTTGAGATTGTTAACATCATCATACACGTGGCAACACTGCGGTGTCATAGCATGCAACAGATTGATGCGAAACAGGCCACCGCGTTGCAGGATCGCTGGGATAAGAAACCAACTTGTCGCCAGGAGTATTTACCGCTCTCGGCTCCACTTAATTAAACCTGCCTGACCTGATGTCATCTTTCGGAAATAGAAACGAAGCAGAGGACTTCTGCGACGACACAGAAATGAACTTGGTTGTTGAAGGGAAGCAGGTGTTCACCTAAAAAATGCACGAAATGACCGCGAACCGGAATAGGGTAAGTTGCAAAAAGAAAGTAACACTTACCCTTACCGTTATTCTACGTGACTGCATTTGACCAACTTCGTCTCTCTCCCAAGGGTACACAAATTGATACAAGTAAATTACTAAATGTTTAAAAATATAAATATTGTTAACTATATATGAACTAATTCATTTGTTACTTTTCTTCTATATCAGCAGCGACGTAGCTAGAGTATTCAGTTTGGGGGGCCCAAATCTGGAATTTGTGTCTGAAACTATTATGTGCATATACTGTATATTCTATATTAACGGCATAGGTGTTAGTATGGTTATTTTGGCCAGATCCAAGTTAATTGATTAATATGTAAAAATTATCATAAAAAATATACATTTATTTATTAAAAATGGACGACACTTCAGAACTCTTTCCACACTAGGGGCGCAACCACGAATTTTTGTCTGGGGGGCAAATATCAGGATATACATACCAATAATAATCATAATGCTAATAATAATAATAATGTTATTATTATAGCATTATTATTATTAGCATTATTATTATTGATTTGCTTTATTTTACTTCGCTTCTTGTGCCACTTTTGGCTAATTTGCGAAGATGGGGATGAGTGATGATATGATGAAATTGATGAATGGACACTCACAAACATCCATGCCCAAGCCAGAATTTGAACCTAGGACCAACATTATTACATTATTATTAGTAGTAGTAGTAGGAGGAGTAACAAGGACGTTATTACCCTCGTAAATTATGCAGAAAGGGTGTAGATGTTAGTGCTAAAGCATTTGTGTTCGAACAAATGATTTGAATTATTTTTTTCAACACATTGAATTTCCAATTAATAATGGAAAACAAGCACACAAACTATTTTTGAAAGACAGAAAATGCTTGATAATTATTTTTCTATTACTTTCATGCACGATATATGTTTCACATATATGCAACATGGAGAGACGTGGATATTAAATTGTGTACGTATTCAAAGTTTTTTTAATACATATTATATACAACATATATTATTTAAATGCATTACACATCCAATTCACCCATCTCACAATAAACCAACAGCAAAAATTACATAAATTGTCTCTGAAATGTGCACGTTCCCTTTCCTCAAAACAATTGCTCATGCATTTAAAACAAAATCAATTAAGACAAGTCTTATTTCTCTGTCTGGAAATTTACAATGTATTACAGAGAACAATGAGAGATAGCGAGCGAAGCGAGCAAGAAAATATTTGAATCCCAATTTTTTTGCAGGCTCAATATTGATTTAATAGGACGCAAATAATTTCACGGGACGCCAATACATTCTCTCTTTTACAACTTTTGTACCTCCCTGATGTTGTAGCGTGCTTCCTCCATTTGGTGCAAAGGTACGTAAATCTTAATCTTAAACCTCAGATAGAATATCTACAGGGTAGGGTTCTTTGTAGACAACAAAACCAGACAGGATGCCTTCCAATGGAGACGTTTAAACGAATATATTATAGAAACAAGGATACATGGAAATAGAATATTTGCATGATAAGCTACGTTCTTCTATAATTCTTATTTACAGGTAATTTTCATCTCAATATGTTTTTTATTATTTATTTTCTTCAATTTGTATATTCTTCTATTAATGGATGTTCTGGATCTGGACTTCCTTCTTAATGGATGTTCTGGATCTGGACTTCCTTCTTAATGGACGTTCTGGATCTGGACTTCCTTCTTAATGGACGTTCTGGATCTGGACTTCCTTCTTAATGGACGTTCTGGATCTGGCCTTCCTTCTTAATGGATGTTCTGGATCTGGATTTCCTTCTTAATTGACGTTCTGGATCTGGCCTTCCTTCTTAATGGATGTTCTGGATCTGGACTTCCTTCTTAATGGACGTTCTGGATCTGGCCTTCCTTCTTAATGGATGTTCTGGATCTGGACTTCCTTCTTAATGGATGTTCTGGATCTGGACTTCCTCCTTAATGGAAGTTCTGGATCTGGACTTCCTTCTTAATGGACGTTCTGGATCTGGACTTCCTTCTTAATGGACGTTCTGGATCTGGACTTCCTTCTTAATGGATGTTCTGGATCTGGCCTTCCTTCTTAATGGATGTTCTGGATCTGGATTTCCTTCTTAATGGACGTTGTGGATCTGGCCTTCCTTCTTAATGGATGTTCTGGATCTGGACTTCCTTCTTAATGGACGTTCTGGATCTGGCCTTCCTTCTTAATGGATGTTCTGGATCTGGACTTCCTTCTTAATGGATGTTCTGGATCTGGACTTCCTTCTTAATGTACGTTCTGGATCTGGACTTCCTTCTTAATGGACGTTCAATCTTACAACTTATAATCATTTAGATCGTTCGGCGCCCAGGGCCGAATCCAGCCGCCCCCTAGCTACTGTTTTGAATTTGATAAGACTAAGAAAAGCAGGAATTGCGAGCGAAACGAGCAAGAAAATGTTACGAAAAGTATTAGTAGTGCAATTGGATCGTTTCTAAGTAGTACTTTGTAGGTATCTCTTTTTTTTATCAATTGAATATCAGTTTTTGACATATTTTGACAATTTTTTGTCGATGTTTTAGCGTTCAGCGATGTTTTAGTACAAATTTTCACTGCACCACTTTTTTTCCCACTCGTACTTGGTAGGTATATAACGATCTTACGTGATATAACTTAACCTATCTGTTTTTCTTACGATTTTTTAATTTTTTTACGATCCTAAGTGATATAACTTAACCTATCATTTTTTTTTATTGACGCACCGAACTAACCTACAAGGGACTCTGTTTGTTTTAATATTTCAGTATTTTAAGGTTTTCACAAATTTTATATAACCTAAAATGTGTTGGATGTTGATTTTTTTTTTTTTAGTATGTGGCAATTTTTTTCACGAATATTTTAAAACTGTTCCGTCACCCTCTCGTTCTTCACGTCGTACGCGAAGGACTTCTCTGCTATCAGGATGACGCTGCACACGGTATCCTCGGGCAGCGCGTCGTGGAACTCGCAGACGACCTTGATGTTGGTGCGATCGTTCGAACAGATTTCCCCTCAAAAATATACATCGTAAAAAGCTACGCTCTTGTTTTAGGCACTTGCCTTAGGAGTGAGTTGTTGTAATGTTCTCTTCCCCTCTTCTCTTGTGAAAGGCTATGCTGTTGTTTTAGGCACTTGTCTTAGGGTGAGTTGTTGTACTTTATTGCCCGAAATATAGCTCGGTGACCCCCAAACAGAGTCTTACCGTTTCCAAGATAACCCCACTTCCGGTCGGCATTTTCGATTTCCGAGCATAGGTTCTATTCATACTTTTTCTCACATATAGGTGTACATGATGAATCACCAAACAAATTTTTCCCAAGCCTTACCGTTTCCAAGATAACCCCACTTCCGGTCGCCATTTTGGATTTCCGAGCATATGTTCTATTTACGTTTTACTCACATATAGGCGTACGTGCTGAATTCGCAAACAGATTTTTCCTAAGTCTTACCGTTTCCAAGATAACCCCACTTCCGGTCGCCATTTTGGATTTCCGAGCATAGGTTCTATTTACATTTTACTCACATATAGGCGTACGTGCTGAATTCGCAAACAGATTTTTCCTAAGTCTTACCGTTTCCAAGATAACCCCACTTCCGGTCGCCATTTTGGATTTCCGAGCATAGGTTCTATTCATATTTTACTTACATATAGGCGTACGTGATGAATCCCCAAACAGATTTTTCCTAAGTCTTACCGTTTCCAAGATAACCCCACTTCCGGTCGCCATTTTGGATTTCCGAGCATAGGTTCTATTCATATTTTACTTACATATAGGCGTACGTGATGAATCCCCAAACAGATTTTTCCTAAGTCTTACCGTTTCCAAGATAACCCCACTTCCGGTCGCCATTTTGGATTTCCGAGCATAGGTTCTATTCATACTTTTTCTCACGTATAGGTGTACATGATGAATCAGCAAACATATTTTTCGCAAGTCATGAATTGGAGGGTTCTATGACCCTGTTTGTCAAAAATTCGAGATATTTGCAATTTAAGATTTTTTAACGCAGGACTTGGAAAAAAATTTCGATTGATGAAAAATTGGTTCCATGACGACCTATGTTTATTTTTGTATGGGTGGACAGAGGACACCGAGACTCGACCGACGCACTAAACCCGACCTCTCTACGACTATTCGTTCAAAAGTTACGAGTGATCAAAGTTTTTGGGAGGTGGTGGGCTAACTTCTTACCCCTTGACCCCAGGACCACCAAAACTTGGTATACGTATTCTACACCTCCAAAACCGACAGGGGGCATCTAACGATGCCGTATGGGGGTGTTTCTCGATATATTTTTTCGATAACTCTTACCATTTTCGAGATATTTGCAATTTAAGATTTTTTTAACGCTGGACTTAGAAAATTTTTGATTGGTTCCATGACGACCTATGTTTATTTTGGTATGGGAGGACAGAGGACACCTAGACGATGCTAACGCAAGAAATCCCAGCTCTCTATGATCATCCTTTCGAAAGTTACGAGCGATGAAAAAAATATTTTGGCAATTGGCCCACTCTTGACCCAGGTGATGACTCATATCTTCTGATTGCGCGACAAATTATTACGTAACATTGTGATGACTCATATCTAATGCCCTTCGTTGTATTAACTATAAGGGAGTAAACTATTACACAACATATTGCAACAAGTTATGACGTAATGTGATGAGTCATATCTAACGTGGCGTCTTCTGATTGGTTAATTATTACAGGTGTTTTCAATACGGTCCGCGCTTTTATTATATATAGACGGCATACACTGCAGATCAGTCAGTCTCGTGAGAGCAGCCGAAGAGTATGGACGTCCTGTCGCAGCGCTCCTCGTTTTTTGTAAAAAAATAGGTATTTAACTTTCTTTGCAGCTACATACCATCTATTATTTCAAGTTCAAAGGTGTTTCACGTGGTTTTTCATAGTAATTTCGACCAGATTGAATTTTGACGTGATCGTGCGTTTTCTATTTCACCCCCAAGAAATTCTATATAAATAACATACCTGAAAATTGTATCGCTATATACTAGACTTTTTGATTTCTGTGATTTTCGAAAAAGCAATGGCATCCACCACCAGTTTCAATCGTAAAAATGATAAAACTGAATGTGTCACTTGTGGGAAGCTAATCTCAAGGAACAATTTATCGGTACACAGGGCAAGATGTAGCGAAACAGGTTCGAGAATTAATCGTTCGTTACCTTCTAAGCCCTGTGCTCGATGCGGAAAGATGATTAGCATTACAAATTTAAGTAAACACCTCAAAATTTGCAAACCATCGACCGGACAAGCATCGAAAAGGAAAATCGATAATGCAGATACGGAAGCTTCCACTTCCAAGCAAATTAAATTATCTAATAAACGCAAACCAATTAGATCTGCATTCAACGACCAACTCCAGGATTTCTCATTTAAGTCAGAATCAGGCCGTGACATTCTAAGTTTCTTGGACGAAACAAAAATCTGTACTAAATATTTTGAAAGATAAACTTGGAAACAACTCTATAAAAGTATACGTTGTTCTGTTTTCTGAATACGAGAAATTTGATGGCACAACGAGTATTTTTTATCATCGTACCAGACACTTTATTTTGCTGACGTCGAAAATTTGGACAACTTCTATTATAAAGTTTCCAACGAGCTGGTTAAGAAACATGACGATTTCGAGGCTAAAGGGTCGGGATGGTCTCTGTGTGGAAGTCCTCACACGTTAACCGTTTACGTGAACCAATTCTCGCCTCTTCGCGCTTCCAGCTACGTTCCACTTCCACCGAACATTCAACACAAGAGGGCTGTGTTAAATATACAGAACAGCGATAAAAAGTGTTTTCTCTGGTGTGTGTTGGCAGAACTTCACCCGATTCATTGGTCAAATAATCCAGAACAGGTTTCTCATTACAAGCAATACGAGTCCGAGTTTGAAAGTGTAATGTCTGACATTGAATACCCGGTGACATTGTCGGATATAACAAAGTTCGAAAATCGTGCAGGAAAACGCATCGCTATTAATGTATATTCCTTCACGTCAGATAAATATCTCGTGCATCCCGTCAGGATAAGCGATATTGACGATGACGATGCTTGTGTAATAAATCTCCTTCTCATTTCCAACGAGGATGTCTATCATTACACGCTAATTCGTTCTCTATCACGTTTGGTCAGAAGTCAAACTACCAAGTATGAACATTGCATCGAAGTTTGCCCGAGATGCCTAACCACGTTCGACGATCGTGACCGACGTGATCATCAAAATCTTCATAGTCGTCAAATTGCTATCGAGAAACTTGCCGAACATAAAATTTATTGCGGTGACAACAGACCGACTCGCATGTTGATGCCGAAATCAAAAGAGGTCGAAGAATTTAGGATGCATAAGGCATTGTTGGAACATCCCGCAATCATCATTGCTGATTTTGAGTCTTTTCTCAAACAGTTGTCGTACTGCGAACCAGATCCCGAACTTTCTTCCACAACACCGTATCAGTTGCACGAAGCCTCGAGTTTCGGATATGTTGTTGTGCGACAGGATAGGATAGATGAACCGTATGTTTACCGAGGACCAGACGTAATCAAACATTTTTTTGAAAAGATGGTTGAAGAGGTTGAGACCATTGGCAGCCTCTTACGCGAATCGAAACCAATGCTTCCATTATCCAGCGATGAACTTCAATCTCACAATAACATTGAAACGTGTCCGGTGTGCGATCAACGTTTCACCGACGAGAATCGGAAAGTATTTCACCATAATCACTTCACCGGAAACTACATCGGTGGAATCTGTAACACGTGTAATCTAAAGATCCAAAAACCTACCTTTGTCCCTATATACCTTCATAATGGCAGCGGTTACGACTTCCATCTCTTAATTCGGAATCTTGGATATGATAGACAAAAAATAAATATTCTAGCAGAGAATGAAGAAAGGTACATCAGTGTCAGCAAGCGAGTATTGATTCCGGGAACAAAGGAAACTGTGGAGATGAAATTTTTAGATTCTTACAGATTTTTATCTGCGACCTTGGGCGCTCTTGCAAGCAAACTTTCGGCTGAACAATTTAGAATAACGAGAGCTAATTTTCCCACCGTAGACATAGAAATGATTAGACGTAAAGGTATTTATCCATACGAATATGTTAGTGATAATTCTAAATTTAACGACGACACTCTTCCACCTCAAAAAGAATTTTACAGTCGACTTAGAGAGAAAGGAATCACGGATGATGAATACGAACACGCGCAACGGATGTGGGACAAATTAGGATGTAGGACACTCGGCGATTATCACGATGCCTACTTAAAACTGGACGTGACGATACTCGCGGATGTTTTTCAAGCATTCAGGAAAACGTCGGCGAATATTTACAAATTAGATTCTGCATATTTTTACGGTCTCTCGGGCTTAGCGTGGTCTGCCATGTTATTACAGACAAAAATAAAACTCGAATTGATACCGGACGTGGACATGTTATATTTTATCGAGAGGGGGATACGAGGTGGAATGGTGCAATGCGTACAGAGACATGCAAAAGCAAATAACGTTCACATGACAGAAGAATACGATCCTAATGAACAATCGAAATACATATTTTATGTGGATGCAAATAATTTATACGGACATGCTATGATACAAAAACTTCCTTACGGCGGGTTCGAATGGGTGGATACCACTTCCATTAACATTAATAATTTCAACGACTGTGAATTTGGCTTGTTTATAGAGGTGGACCTCGAATTCCCCGACCATCTACACGATTACTTCAAAGATCTACCTCCTGCATCCGAACTAAAATGTTCGCCTGATTCAAATCAACGTAAGCTTCTGTTAACATTGGATAGGAAAGAGAGATACGTTCTCCATTACAAAAATCTTCAATTCTTAATTGAGAAGGGAGTTCAAGTAATAAATGTGAGAAGAATAATGAAATTCAAACATTCCGAGTGGTTAAAACCTTACATTGAAAAAAATACGTATCATAGAACACGCGCCACGTCACATTTAGATAAAGATTTTTTTAAACTCATGAGTAATGTTGTTTACGGAAAAACAATGGAGAATGTCAGGAAGCACGTGAACATGAGATTAGTTCCCGATTCAAATAAATGTAGAAAATTGATAGCATCGCCGACATTCAAATCACGAAATATATATGATGAAAACCTGACCCTGTTTGTGATGGATAAAAAAATAATCAAGTTCAACAAACCAATCTACGTGGGGGCGACGGTTTTGGATTTATCTAAACTGCATATGTTTGAATTTCATTATAATGTCATGAAACCCTTCTATAATGAAAATATAACACTTTTGTACACGGACACGGACAGTTTTATTTATTCCGTACAGACATCTGACCTCTACAACAATTTGAAACAACCGAAAATGATTGATCATTTCGACACATCTTCCTTCCCTCAACCAAACAGATTTGATCTCCCTTCTCGCAATAAAAAAGTGCTTGGTAAAATGAAGGATGAATGCAACGGAGAAATCATTCTGGAGTTCGCCGGCTTACGTTCCAAAATGTATGTGGTGAAAACAGAAACCAGCATCACCAAAAAAAGCCAAAGGTGTTGGTAAAAATACCGTGAAAAACAAGCTTGTGTTCGAGGATTACATCAATTGCCTCTATTCACAGTCGAGGATTCTACGTTTGGAGACAAGGATACAAAGCGTAGACCACGTGCTTACCACAAACAAAGTTAAGAAAATTGCGCTGGATCCGCATGACGATAAAAGATGTATTTTGTCTTGTGGAATCCACATGTTGCCTTGGGGGCACTATCGTTTAGAAATTAGTAAAAATTGTAGGCAATGCAAATGAAAAAAAATAAACTTAAATAACTATAACTAAAATAAAAAAAACTTTAACTGTCTCACATACACAATAAGTAAATAGCAAGGACAATGAATCTCTTTGGTTTCCGTAAGCAAACAATGGAGACTGTACACCGCACGACAGATCATGAAGTCTTACCTTCCGTGTTAACTAAACTCAACGGTCTGTTGATCATTCACCTCAACAGCATTTGGACGAAATTGGATGAGGACGTGGGCAAGATTTTTTACGTCTTCAATAACAATTTACATTTCTACGAAATTCCGATCGGTGGGAAACTTCAAATCATCGTGAATCCGGAAAACGTAGGCGAAATCAAAATATCTACCGGCAAGAACATTTTTCGAATCAAGCACGACAAGATGCTTTCTAACATTACGTACGATGTTTCCGCAGGAGATTGTTTATACGTTCAACTCCTCGGAGATTACGACAAACTCATTCCTCTCTTCGTAGAATTACAAATCACCTATCCTATTATAAATAACCGTTAACAAAATGCCTAACGACATTTTCGGCAACACCAAGCGTGTAGACCACGCAGAAGAAATTCTCATGCTGGACGTTCGAGTTAAAAAGTTGAGGAGCGATTTGATCGCTTTGCAGGAGACATTAAACAAAAGTTTAGAGTCGGAGATCGCTACGCTCCAAACGCAATGTCTCGATCCCATTCTGAAAATCGATTCCGAACTGAAAACGCTCATAAAAAATTATGTTGACGTACCTTCTTACGACAACGTTCAAAATATACAGTTGAGCGTGGATTCGCTTCAAAATGATTTGGCCAAATTACAGCAATTCCAATCGAAAAATGAAGATTTGGAAAAATTGAAACTCGAAATCGAAGAACGAACTTCCGCAATCGAAAAGAATTTCTCTGAACTTCAAACCGTCGTGAATGATATCGACGTAGAACGCTTGCACGTCGTCGTTTCCAAATTACAAGAAGAATTCACCAGCACGTTGGAAGAAATTAAATCCAAGTTACAGACTTTGGAAGATACCATGACGAACCTACCATCGTCAGACGAACTGCAGGTCATCGGAAAAGCGTCGCGAACATAAAAATTCAATTGGAGGCTTATCAAGATTTCGAACACATTCAAACCACCATCGCTACGCTTCAGGCGTCTTTGGAGTTGATCAACGAAGAGATTAAAAATATTCACGCTCAAGCGAGTGCGTTGACGAGTATTCAAGACACGTTAAGCACGGTTCAGCATAAAATCGAATATTTAGAAAATTTGAACGTCGAATCGAACCTTGCTCATTTTCATCACGTACTGGACAACATACAGGGTGACTTGGAATCGTTACGGACGAGCGTACCTTCGAAGGAAGATTTGGAAAAATTGAAAACAGCAGTGACGACATTATCCGATTCGAGTGACATCAAAAATTCATTGAGTGCTCTCGAAAGCACGGTGGACAATCTCCCCACCTCTAAAGAATTACACGCTTTGAAAAGGAACATATTACGTATGCTGAAACGACTAGAAACGGAAACGGCAAACGTGGAACAGTTTCGAGATGAAATTACTTCGCTGCAAGACACGGTTTCCACGTTGCCCACTTCGCAGAGCGTTGCGGATCTTCACGCGCAGTTTAACGAGATGCGAAGCATCGTGAACGATCTTACCGAGGAAAGCTCGAAATTGAATCAAGTTGAGAACCTTCAGAACATTGTCGTCAACATCAGAGATCAAGTTGGAGTGCTGGAATCCACGCAGGAATCGACGCTGACCTATTTCGGTGCCAAGTTGCAAGAACTGAACGAAAACTACAAGCAGTTGAACGTGGAAGTGAAAATCAAACCGTCATTTTCTGCCGTAACGGATACCATAGTCGAGCATTTGTTGCCCATACAAAACACACTGGGTCAGCTTCACAGTAATTTGCTCAGCGTCGATACTAAAATCGCCAAATTGCATTCTCTGGATGCCATCGAAATCAACAGCGTACCCAATCAACAGAGAATCTCCACGTTCGTCGAAGGTAACAAACTGTACATGTTGCATCCTTGTCATCCGTACTACAAGTTTCTCCTCGATGGCACGATTCAGATAAACGAATTTTCGTACTGGTCTCACGGCAGAAAAGCTAGCGTTCCCACCATGACGTTGATATCGAATCGTGGTGTCCAGAAAGCAGGAAACATTCCTCTGGCACGTTGGAACGAAACGCTCAACATATATGAAATACACGAAGACGAAGATCTTACCGTGTTCGACGTGAGTGCAGGTGATAATCTGATCATTCAAAACACAAGCGAGATACCACCCTCTTTGAATCCCATCACGCTCGTGCTTCTCTTCAAACGTAATCTTCAAAATGTCTAGGCAAGCCATCGTCAAAGAATTGCATAAACCTGCACGCCGCAACTACGAACGTTTAGCTGTGGTAACCAAGGGAATCGACGACCTCTGGCAAAGTGACCTCGTGGAGATGAGCAGCGGCAATTTGAAAAATGTACATAAATTGAACAAGGGCAACAAGTACCTCCTCACAGTCATAGACACATTTTCGAAATTCGCATGGGCTCTACCTTTGAAAGCGAAAACGGGAACATGCGTCACGGAAGCATTCAAATTAATTTTTCGCGAAAGCGGCAGACGACCTCGGTTTTTGCAAACGGACAACGGTAAAGAATTTTACAAGGCCGTATTCCAAAAGTTTATTCAAACACATGACATTCGACATTATTCGACCTTTAGTCACATCAAAGCCAGCATCGTGGAAAGATTTAATCGAACCTTGAAAACACACATGTGGAAACGATTCACGCTTCGGGGAAATTACAAATGGGTCGACATCCTGCCGGAACTCATCGACACCTATAATGATACGGTACACAGAACGATAGGCATGAAGCCACCTGAAGTTACGAAGTCCGACGAGCAGCGTTTAATTTCAACAGTTTACTGTCCAAAGTACACTCCCACGACTACCAAGAAATCAAAATTCAAAATTGGAGACCAGGTGAGAATCAGCAAATTCAAACGCACCTTCGAGAAGGGATTCACAAAAAATTGGAGCACGGAACTTTTTACTGTGGTTCGAGTTTTACTCGGAAACCGACACACGTATATAATAAAAGATAGTAGCGGCGAGATTTTGAAAGGAAGATTTTACGAAGAGGAACTCTCTAAAACGAAACACCCCGACACGTACCTCATCGAGAAAGTATTGCGTAGGAAAGGTGACAAACTGTTTGTGAAATGGCTGGGACTTCCGGAAAAGAGTTGGATCGACGCGAACGAGGTGATCTTGTGAGTACGTGGAACGTGGTGAAGCGTCTACCGGATTCGGAAAGTCAAACAAAAAAAAGAACGGCGAGTTGCTTCCCGACAGCATCCGCTGTCTAATCGTAGGTCCTTCGGGGTGTGGGAAAACAACACTGCTCGTGGACAATTTTCTCCTCGCACCGAATTGGTTAGATTGGAAGAACAGGCACCTGTACGTGTTCTCGAAAAGTTTGGAGCAATCCAAATACCAGCAACTGACGAAACTGTACGATGGTCTGGACATTGCAACGTTCGCTTCGGAAATAAAACCACTCGACGATTGTCGTGAAAATTCAGTCGTTGTGTTCGACGATGTCATCCTGGAAAATCAAAATGAAATTCGCAACTTTTTCACGCAAGGTCGTCACAAAGGAATGGATTGCTTCTACCTAGCTCAAACGTTTTCCAAAATTCCAAAACAGTTACTACGCGACAACGCTAATTTCATATGTTTGTTTCGTCAAGATCACACCAACCTCAAGCACGCGTACGATGACTACGTAGGCGGAGACATGAACTACAATCAGTTTTCGGAACGCTGCTGCTCTACTTGCTGGAACAGTGAGGATTTCGGATTCGCGACGATCGACATGACGAGGAAACCCAACGACGGAAAATACAGAAACAAAATCAACGACTTTCTAAACGTTGCAACGTTGTGAGAAACGACGTGTATAAATAACGTTATGACGAAACGAAAAATCGAAGACGAAAATCTTAAGCTTCGCGATTACCTCGCGAAACGCTTCAAAGGTTGGAAATCCGAGAATCGCGGATTCTACGAAGAGAAGAAACGTCAAGATCAACCTGTGATCGATGCCATCAGCGATCTAGGTAAAGAAATTAAAGGCGTCACGGAACAAAATAAAAATTTGATCAACGAACTCGTACCACTTGCAGCTAAAAGTTACGCTGTACCCACGCCCATTTCGACCATTCCTTCGACGCCGTTCGAACTGAAGGACGTACCACGACGTCAAGCCATAAGCAGCACGTCTTCGTCTTCGGATAAGATCGAGTTGGGACCTTTGGCACGAGACTACCTGAGCACGGGGAAGTTCGACAAAGATGAACTGTTCGGATTGTATCCGAGCATGGAAACCAACGAAGGCGGTGTCGTGTGGAAGATTGGGAAATCGAAAAGTCACCTTCGAAGGCAACGACATTAAAGTTAATTTAGGCGAGAAGAATAGTTGGACCAGGTATCCGGGTACGGTGGGACTGTGGAAACTCGTTGCCAAAAAGCAGCCGAAAGATTACACCGACGAAGATTACCAGAGTTACAGGGAAATTCTGATCATGACGGATGCCATGTACCAGAACAACGACGCCTCGCAGAATAGGGTGAAATCGAGCAGCGGCGAGAAGTACAGGAATCTCATCAAACCGATATGGAACGAGGTGAAGAGTGGAAGCGGCGTCAAACGCTACAACACGTTACCCAAAGAATTCGTTTGGGTGGACGACGTGAGAAAGCTCGTGGACCGATTGTTGGTGATAGCCGGCGAAGAGAATGCAGGCAATCGTAATTTCTACAACGAGAAGGTTGGCATCGTGGACATGATCAGCACCAAACTTTCCAACTTCATCGTGAACGATGACAAGGGCATAGGTTACCTCATTAAAATTATCAACACGCTGCCTCCGAGATTCTGGAACGTGGCCGAAGGAAAGGGACTCTTGAACGACATCATCAACAAGTTACCTTTCGAGATGCATTTACCTGGCTACCAGTACTGCGGACCGGGTACCAAACTCGAGAAAAGATAGGAGAGAGGAGACAAGGGTGTGAATCCGTTGGACGCTGCATGTAAAGATCACGACATCGCTTACAACAACACTCGCACCGATCTGGACGCACGTCACGAAGCAGACAGGATATTGGAACATGCCGCTTTCGAAAGGTTCGTCAGCAGAGACGCTTCGCTGCGTGAACGGGTCGCCGCATTAGGTACCACCATCGCCATGAACACGAAACAAAAATTTGGGTGGGGTATATAAATAACATACAGTAAAAAAAACAACATGTCTCGTATAACTGATTTGCCGCCCGAGCTACTATGTAAAATATTCAAAGACGCAGTAAACGGAGATTGTGAGGATGTAGGGAAACTTGTAATCATAGCAAATACAACGCCGGCATTTCGCATCCCTTGTGAAATGGTTGTCAAGGACCATCTTCGGGAGATAAGCGGCATGAGGTGCGGTGATCTCGACACTCTTCTTTCGGCCGCAGGGAAAAAATTAAATGATAGGATGGACGAACTTCACGAGGAGAGGCAGGGGAGAAGACGATACACGGATGATTGGCGCAAATCTAAACAGGAGACGGAAGACATCATAACGCACATCATCGCGTTTTCCGAAGCACGAGCTTTCTTCCTCTTACACACACTGTGAAAAAAATAATAATATACGTGTCAAAAAAATATACGTGTCAAAAAAAATGTACGTGTCAAAAAAAATATGACAAAAAAATATACGTAAAAAATGTACATGTCAAAAAAAATTGCCATGGAAAAATTTTTTATCGTCAAAAAAAATTTGTCTCGTCAAAAAAAAAGTTGACGTGGAAAAATTATCACCGTCAGAAAAAAAAGTTTCCTTATCGTAAAAATTTTTTGTCAAAATAAAATTGTCACGCCAAAAAAAAGTTGACGTGGAAAAATTATCACCGTCAGAAAAAAAAAGTTGCCTTATCGTAAAAATTTTTTATCGTCAAAAAAAATTTGTCTCGTCAAAAAAAAAGTTGACGTGGAAAAATTATCACCGTCAGAAAAAAAAGTTGTCTTATCGTAAAAATTTTTTATCGTCAAAAAAAAATTGTCACGCCAAAAAAAGTTGACGTGGAAAAATTATCACCGTCAGAAAAAAAGTTGCCTTATCGTAAAAAACTTTTATCGTCAAAAAAAGTTGTCTCGTCAAAAAAAAAGTTGTCAAAAAATGTGCAACAAAAAAAGTACGTGTCAAAAAAAATGTACCTGTCAAAAAAAATGTGAGAAAAAAATGTAGGTGTAAAAAATATACGTGTCAAAAAAAAGTACGTGTCAAAAAAAATATGACAAAAAAAGTTGTCAAAAAATGTGCAACAAAAAAATGTACGTGTCCCAAAAATGTACGTCAAAAAAAATATACGAGAAAAAATATACGTGTCAAAAAAATATACAAGACAAAAAAATGTACGTGCCAGAAAAAAAATGTACTTGATATATAAATAACACACATCGTGAAAAAAAAATCTACGAGATCAAAAAAAAATTCTTCGGTATATAAATAACACATTGTGAAAAATTAAAATTCTCTAACACACACACCCTGAAATTTCTCTTCGATATGACTGAAAAAAATGAGTGAAATCCAAGCATTAAAACAAATGCTAAATTTGTCAGTCGAGTATGTAAAAATTCAGGAATTGGAAGTCGACAAACCTTACACGATAACTTCCGGTTCAATTGTTTCTACCCAGTATGGTCCCAAGGTACGTCTGTTGCTCAACGCACAATACAGTCTATTTTTACCAGATCGATACGCTAACATGTTATCCGACGAGAAGCTAGCTATTTTAATCGAGAACAAAACTCGAATCGTGTACAAGGGGACAAAGGAACTTCTTGGTAAGAAAACGAAGCACGTAATAGAATTTGTGTAACGACTGCGCGGAGTATATACGTTGAAAAAAAAATACACGAGAGAGGGAAACAAAAAAATCTCAGAACATTTATATATAAATAACATACCGTGAAAAAAAAAACATGAAGCCCAAGGGTGTCGTGTACCAGATACCATATTCGAATCTGAAAACGCTGGGTGCCCTCGATGGGTTACTCACCAAGAAACAACGCGAGAAGAAACGTTCTTGCTTGTCCAAAGGACATGGAATGAAATTGCTGCTCAGCACTCCACAATTGAGACGGTTGCAGCGTTCGCGAAAACAGCAAAAGACAGGGGGGTTCATATTCAGCATCCCGGCCATCCTGGCAGCATTGGGGGCCGTTGGAAGTTTGGCTGGGGGTAGCGCCGCCATCGCGAAAACCATCATCGACTCGAAGAAGAACAAGGCGGAATTGGAAGAACAGAAACGTCACAACCTGGCCATGGAGAAGAAAGGGAAGGGGGTCATGAGGAAGTTTTAAAAAAAGAAACAGTACTCACCAACCGAGACATTGAATCTCTGATCAAACCATTACAAATCAAAAACTTCAGAGGAGTTTTCATGTCCGACTCGTTACCTTCAACCGTTAAAAAAAGAGAATGCGGCGTAGTCAACTTGGACAGTCAAGAAAATCCAGGCACGCATTGGATATGTTACCACAAAAATGATAAAGCATTCGTTTTCGATTCTTTCGGAGGTGTTCCACCTACAAATTTAGTTCATTATCTGAAAACGAACAAAACCTCTATATACTACAACGACGAACGCATTCAAAATTTCGGAGACGTGAACTGCGGACATCTGTCTCTCCGTGCTCGCGTTTCTCTCTAAAATAAATAAGCCGAGGTGGAAGATTTCCAGAAAGCATTGTGGAACCTGAAACAGCATCACGATGGGCGTGTTCCATCTCACGAGCGAATCTTCGATCTTGAAACTCACGCTGCACGACGACATCGTCTATCCTAAATCCGTAGCTCTGCGTGCATTCTACAGCATGTACCTCATACCTAACGTCACGCAGCACAACAACAAAATTAGCGTCGGAAGCGAACATATCGTCGTCACGCCAGGCCAATACAATCTTTCCACTTTGCAAGCTCAATTACCCAAAGGCACGTACCTTTCTCAAAATTCGGTCACGCACAGAGTCGAAATCGTGTCGGCGACGGAGACCGTGGATCTGGGCACCATGGGAGAACTTTTAGGTTTCGAGAACAACACAAAACTCGAAGCTGGCATCAAACACACGGCAGCAAACATTCCTAAATTTCTAGCCATCGAAACTCTGAACGTTCACTGCAACGTGGCGGAAGGAATGACCACGAAATCCTCGGACGGGTTGCTGGGTAGTCACAAGCAGACGGGAATCATCGCCACGTTCAAACCAAGTTCCGAATTCATGGAACCGATCATCTACACACCCTCTTCGCCGATCTATTTTCCAGTATGTCGCAACCGCATAGACGACATAGAGTTGGTGGTGACGAACGAGAAAGGAGACGTTGTGGATTTCGCAGGTACCACTACGACGGCCATCGTGGAGATCAACGTATAATAAATAACACACATAGTGAAAATGGAGCAAATCGAAAGTTACGAGTTGCAATCTTTCCCTCCCAACCGTCGCACGTTCGCCAATTTAAACGAAGCGAACCGGGAAATCGAATACGACGTGGACGTAGGCGACGGGTTCGTTCATCCTCACAGAGCGGACCTTTACCTTCAATTCGACGTGGTGAAGAAGGAAAGCGGAGAAGCCTTTGCGCCCAATGCCAATTTGAAACTCGTGGACAACTTCGTGCCTCACCTGTTCTCGCAGGTGGAGGTGAGGAAACACAACACCGTCATCGACAGAATCGATTATCCAGGCATCACGTCGACGGCAGTGGGAACATTGAAATTATCCAAAACGGACGCAGCATACTATCAAGCGGGGGGGAGGGGGGTTCGAAGCGGGGACCAAAATATCGACGAGAAGTCACACGGTGCTCTTTCCCATGCGTCTGCTTCCGGGATTCTTCTCGGACTACAAGGAGATCATGTGGAAGGGAGGAGTGAGAGTCACATTTCGAAGAGCGGCCAACGACAACGACGCACTGATGCGATACACCAACTTGAACGCAGACGGCACGCCAATAGCCAACACTTTACCCGAAGCAGCCAAGTGCGTCATCCGGAGCATGGAGTTGAGAATGCCGATCGTGGAATACGAAACGAATTACGCCCTCAAGTACAAAGCGGAGATCTTGAAAAGTCCACAGGTGCCGATTCACTTTCACGGTTACCAGTGCGTGCAGAAATTAGCGTCGGGAAGTCATCTGGAATTCGACGTGACGACGCAGTTCAACAACATACAGTTCGACATGCCAGATTTCGTCGTAGTGCTCTTTCAGACCGGACGCGATAACAACCAGGAAAAAGATTCCAGCAAATTCGACGACTGCAAGATCAAGAACGTTTATCTCAAGAATGGCAGGAACGAAGTGTTCCCGCGCGAGAATTACAACCTCGACATGACCAAAGACGATTACATCAAACTTTACGAAGCTTACACCGCTTACAAGAGGGTAACGGAGGGAAGCGTGGACATGTACTACACTCCCAGCGAATTCAAAATCCGCAGGCCGATGTTCGTCATCAATACCACAAAAAGGAAGCAGGTGGTGGTCAACGATCGCACCAACATCAAGGTCGTCTGCGAATTCCACGACGCGCTGCCCGAGGATACCGTGTGCAGCGTCATCCTGATAGCAGAGAAGTCCTTCGCGTACGACGTGAAGAACGAGAGGGTGACGGAACAGTTTTAAAATATTCGTGAAAAAAATTGCCACATACTAAAAAAAAAATCAACATCCAACACATTTTAGGTTATATAAAATTTGTGAAAACCTTAAAATACTGAAATATTAAAACAAACAGAGTCCCTTGTAGGTTAGTTCGGTGCGTAAATAAAAAAAAAAATGATAGGTTAAGTTATATCACTCAGGATCGTAAAAAAATTAAAAAATCGTAAGAAAAAAAGATAGGTTAAGTTATATCACGTAAGATCGTGATATACCTAACAAGTACGAGTGGGAAAAAAAGTGGTGCAGTGAAAATTTGTACTAAAACATCGCTGAACGCTAAAACATCGACAAAAAATTGTCAAAATATGTCAAAAACTGATATTCAATTGATAAAAAAAGAGATACCTACAAAGTACTACTTAGAAACGATCCAATTACACTACTAGTATTTTTATTTGCATAAAATTTGAAGTTGTGGGCGGTAATTGCCCCCTGAAGGTATACCTGGCCGTCAATGTTTGCCCCCTTAGAATTCATTTCAGTCCAAGGTTGGAAGGGCAATGCCCCCCTGCCGCTATGTGGTTTCGCCACTGTTCCACACACAAATACACTTTACAACAAATACACCCACAGCAACTAAAGAGAAATTTTTAATCTCAGAATATTATCAATTAGGAGAATTTTGTGTATCTCTCGACTCCCGTACTATTGACTTTGATTCCATCGGTAAGGGAGAAGGGCCATTTGCAACAAAAGGTTCGAATCTCTGGTTTCTAAAAACTTGGGGCAGGGGTAATAACCTCAAGGCGGGCAGATTTATATGATTTCGGTTATAAACTGGTAAGAAACGAAAGGGTGGAAAGTTTGGTGTCCTATATTTACTTCCATGGACGTCCGCAGGATTTTTTCCAGGGAGGGGCAAGGAAGGCATTTTTTCCAGGGGGGGAGGCAATTACTCACATTTTCCTTCAAGAGAATGTACTCGTAGTTCCCTAAAAAATTGCTTAAATTTGAATTTATGATGTTAATGCAATAATTAGCACATATTATTGTGGCTAAAATGAAATTATATGTGTGAAATACATAATTTTTGGTTGACTTTTATTTTCCAGGGTGGGGGGCCACGCCCCCCCTTGCCCCCTTCCGGACGCCCATGTTTACTTCTGACCATTTTCCTCAAAATAGCACATTTGTTCCCCGCGCACTGGTACAGCTCCAATACAAATTTACCGGAAAAGTATATAGTATTAATTTTTATATTTATATTTATAGTTTTAATTTTTTAATAGATTAAACATTTCTTTGGGGACCAGGACCCCTAACAACGTCCCTGTATATCAGATATGTATAAAGTAGTATACCATTTACTTTACCAACGGGTTTAAAATGTCAATAAATTACAAAATAGTTGGAATGGTTTTATTATGTGCCTATTATTATGTATGTTGTATAAGGTTTCGTTTAAGTTTTGCTTTCTATTAATATAAATCAATTACATTTCATATTAAATAGGTATATGTGTGTTGCATTTCAGTTTTTGTGCATATGCTGTTATTGGTGTAGATCTCTTGAAAGAAAGAGAGACAGTATCCAACACTCGAACCGAGATACAGACAATACCCTTCATTACTTTGTGTGAACTTTCGATATCATTAGTAGAATATATTTGAAGTCAAAACTAATTGCTTCTCTTTTGTTGTTATAATAGAAACTCCCCCCCCCACCTCGAACTTTTTGGTAAGGAGATTTTCTTTACGACACGATCGTTGGTGGGGGAATCACTCTATGGCCCTCCTCTATCCGAGTACAAAACACAGCCGCAAATCTTGTTGTTTCATAAACACAGACAAAGAAGACCTTTCGCTTCATTGACTTGATAGGAGGTAGTAAGTAGATGGAACGGGTGGACATCTGGTCCTTGAGGAGAGGGGGAGGCGAAAGGTCCAGGGTTGGTCAGTAAAAAAGAGAAACAAGATGCCGCAACCTTTTCAGATACCAACTGCGGCACGTGGTTGCTGTTTCTGTTGGAAACCACAGGGTCCTCGAAGAATAGCAAAGACTTCCGTCGTCCTTACTTTGTGGATCTGGTCAAAGCAAACTATTGTAGGTGGCAGCACCCCTGTTGTGTCCCCACGCTTTTGATGGGCAATATTTTTCCCATTAAATACATGGGGAATTTGATGCTGAACGTGCTGCTATTACATTAAATTGCAAGTTTAATTTCATCTTAACCTCAGAACACATGTTGGAACATGATAGATAAATAATCAGTGCTGTGAAACTAAGAATATTAATAAGACGATCGTCAACAACAGAAAAGATATCGGAACTCAAAAAATCCTTAAAATTTACACAGCACTCGTTTACGTCACTTGCAATTTTCACTATTTAAGTGCTTATTCTTGTGAATCTGGTAAAGAATGATACATAATAACTCCACGCGACTGTACTTTTATTTTTATAGTTGTTATTAATAACTGACTCCTTTCTTTACGTGATATCATACTTTCCTTCATGGCTAGTAAATATGGTTCTCTATTTTATACATACACATTTATCGAGACGAATCGTTATTACAAAAAATATTTATATTGTGTCATGTATCGAAACCTCTAGGGCTTTCTTACGTGTATTTACAGGAATTATAATTTTAAAATTGTTGTAACCCAAAACAAAAAGCACGAAAATACGAGGGGAAAATGTCTGCGTAATACAAAGAAAACATATGTCAATACTAAGTTACCGGATATGGCATAGTGTATAATAATAAATATCATGTGCTTACTCACTTAATACATTTTTTCTTTGTAATTTGGGGAGTTTCTCCTATTCCAACCTCCCCCCCCCCCCCGTTGAATTACACATAGTCGCAAGTCCCAACAAGAGGAAACATAAAAGCGTAGTGTAAAAATCTAAATTTTTGTATTATAGACCCATGGCAGCTATGGACGACCCACATTACAAGTTTAGTGCTCTTTGTGCATAAACATACTATATTTAGCCCGTCTGAGCTACCCTGCCGTTGCGCTTTAATATTCTTAGGTCCAGAAGAATGTAATTTTCGGTAACGACTTGCTACATAATCTTAAAGTTTGCTAAACACATTTTTGTTATCGATTTACACGAGAAATTCTTACCTTCGTTAAAAATAACGTTTGAATAGCCATCCTATCGCGCTCCAATGTAAAGCTTAGGGCAACCAGACGACGAACGAAATTATTTAGGGACAGAACAGAGGCGGCGCCTCTAGCGGAAAGTTTGGCAATGAACAGCCCCATAAGAACATTCAACTATTTATCACATGTGTTCTCTGTAGCGCACAGGATGAAAGCAACACAACAAAGCATGCTTTGTCCTGGCAAATAAATTCTCTACTTCAGAATTTATCAATATAATGAAAGTAAAATAATGCAAAAAATTCTAGAAAAAAGTCGATACTTTGTATATATCTTTCGGTACAACAAGACTCACGTTTCTTGCTTTATTCACTTCTGAGCAGTAGCGAACGAAGGATTTTTTTTTCGAAAGGGACTGGAATTATAAAGTTGGATATTACATAGGGGAAAGGAGCGATGCATAATAAAATATTTCGTAATTACCATTTCAGACTTGTTGAAAGACAGAAATTTCAATCGCGGATTATTAACGGGAGTATTGCATTTACTACCTTGGTTTTCGCGAGATATTTACTGATTTCATTTAAAAATTTTGATTTTCTCAAAATTTCGAGAGGGGCTGTAGCTCCATCAGCTTTCCCCTTTGTGTACGCCAGTCCTGAGATATCGAAGGTTAAACACATATAGCGTATCGTAAGGTATTGGGTAAGAAGTTACAAGTCTATGTTATTCTTAACATAGCAGGAAGCAGAGAAAGGAATGCGGAATAATCAATTAGGCAAACGTTAGGTTAGTGACTTGAGAGACGGCTATGGAATGAGCGTTGGAATCGTGAGGGAGCGAGATCAGTTGGCGAGAATACGAGAGAGAGTAAGGACTGCGGATTGTGAGAGAGAGAAGGTAAGTGAGAAGCGATTATTGGACAATGGTGCGTGAACAGATTGAATTCTGACAGGAAGGCCAGACAAGTGACAATTGAGAGAACAAGTGGGGGGATAACCGTCACCTATTTGTTAAGCAAGTATTTTCCTCTTCTTACCAATAACCATAGGGTAAAGACCCCGAATATGAGGATAGGCACCTAAAATGAGACCCCCATGTATCTCGTAAACGAAGAGCTGCACCCTAGCGGAAAGAAGCTGAAACACAAGGAGGAATCGCGCCATAGCACTGGAAGTCACGTGAGCTCTTTGTGTGTAGAGTTGGTGAGGCAGCGAATGTGAAAAAGAAAGCGTGCTCGTGGAAATTTTGCTGCCGTTTGGAAATTAGCTGCTGAAAATGGATAAGGTAAGTTGTTACTGATCTCCTCTCTACTGTGTTTCGTAGTGGTGAGTGTGTGTGTTGTACCATGTAATTAGTTGCTGGTTTTCGTCCACTTGTAAGAGAGATAGCGTTGTTCATTTATTTACCCTGCGAAGGTCCTATTATGAGACCTGGAAGAGGTTCAATATATGAGACCGGTCTCATAATAGGACTACCATAATAATGAAGGGTCTCATATTACGAGTCACAAAATATATATCTAATATTTTCCGTTGATTTTCATCATTGCTTTTCCTAATTTGAGAATTACGTTGCAATTATGTTACAAATGAAATGATTATTAATCTTTACCTTTTGTTATATGTAATGATCAGAATATTCTTGTAGCTTTTACGCAAAATATCGAAATATATCGGGAAGGAAACTTGAAGGCAAGGTATTGCAATTTTTAATAAATTCAATGACGTAATTTTTTCTAACGAAAGAAAAGACATGAAACCATAAAGTACTTCAATTGTTGGATGAATATTTTGGACCCACTCATTTTCAAATGGAACCCAATTTACTCATAGCTAGATTAATAAAATGTGAACAGTTATTTTAGAAATGTGTAGGCCTATAGCCCTATAGCCTAGGATTTATTACGAAAATGTTCATTTCTTTGTTTCAGGGAGCAGCTTCATCCCAAAGGAAGAAGTGGAGCCCAGAAAGCATGATAAGGGCTGTAAACCACTAAAAACCACTAAAAATAACTAAAATTGCCAGAATATTGTCAGGTGCATACAACAGAGCTGCTACTATGGAAATATCCGTTAATGCATTTCGAAGGAATGGTTTATTCCCTTGTAATAGATACATTTTTCGTGACGAAGATTTTGCAATACACTCTGTCAGCTCTAAAAAAAAGAAAAGTGGAATGTGACAGGTCAGTCAGTTGAACTACCCAAAAGTGACGTGGATCCCAACCAAGCTGCAGCAGGTTAGGCCAACTTGAACAGGAACAGGAGCCTGAAATCAGTTCTATTCAGGCTACGCAGTCTTCAAACAGTACCACCCCTGATGACGATGCCATTGTAATGCCAGTGAGCCACTGCCCACACTAGACAGCCCATCTCTTACCAACTCCGGGAAATCTTGCGTAGTGAATCAACCAGTAGTTATAACAACAACACCATACAAAAAAGGACTTGCAGACAATTCGAAGAAACTAAGAAGGAAGTGAAGAAGAACCTTTTTGGTAGAGGTGTTACAGGCACTCACAGTAGGAAGTCTACTGAGGTCAAGAAAAAGCAGCAATCAGATTACTCGCGTTCTACTTCACGTAAGAAGAGGAAGGTTGTATCAAAGAAATGTGAAGAATCCACAGATGAGTCGGAAGAATCTTTCTCATTAGCAGAATCGTCTGACAGTTTAGAATTAGATGAAGATGAATATGATACAGAATGTGTATTTTGTGGTTCATCGTATTCCAAAGATCAATGTGGTGAAGAGTGGGTAAAGCGCACACTTTGTTACAAGTGAGCTCATGCTCATTGTGGTGCAGATGACACATTTGTGTGTTCGATGTGCAAAAATCAAAAGTAAACGCATTATGAACTTCGGTTCTACCAGGTAGCTACTTCATGTGTAACACAATGTAGGTCTTTTCACAGTTTCATTTGAAGTGAACCAATTTTGGTGACAACAGGACAGCTACTAGGATAGCATAGAAGGAACATTTTGTTTTGTATTTTTAGCATGGTAAAAATAGTCAGTTTCTTTTTAGAATAGCCTAAGCAATTTAAACATGGTGTAAAAATAATTTCGTTTCACTTATAGTTGGGCAAGAAAATAATTTAGATCATTTAGTTCAAAAATAATTTAGTTCAAAGATTCAAATGATTTATATAACGCATACAAGGTCGGGGTCTGTTATTCGGTACCCCCTATAAAAATAGCTCAGTAGCACTTGTGTTCATTTTTTTGTTTATAATTTATGATTGTTACTTTTCTTTATATTCCTATACCTTGTATCATAAAATAGACTCCCTACAAAATATATTTTAAAAAACAAAACATAAATCGTTTATGCTTTAATCAACAAGTAAATCGAATTCTACCAAAAGGGTTTCATATTCGGGGTCTTTACCCTATCGGTTCAGTCATGGAGAGTACAAAACACATATCTAACTTAAGTTAATTCTATCGCCATTCCTTTAAATGTAACCTCTTTCATATTTAGGCCAAGCGAGTGATAACCATCTGAAAGATGAATGATGAATAACTACACCACCCAACTCAATCTAAAGGTTCTTGGTTCGATCCCATCGCAGTTTTAACATTGCGTTACGATAGATTGTTAGCTTTTGATGTTTACCATAGACAGACAGAAAATCAGATCAAGATCGGTTGGTGGTGGGGATCCAACCTATGACCTGTCACAGCGGGCGCCGCGGAATAGTTGGTTAGTCTTAGTCTATGGGATTTGTAGTAAAATCACAGGTCGGTCGTAGGTTCGATCCCCACCATGGTCAAAAAGAATTTTGTTCTCCTCAAAACGTAGTATAAGTATAAGAAGCATAGTTAAAAGCATTAGATTGATTGATTTAATTAAGTTATTTTACATCGTTTTTCTGTTACCTTTGTCTAATCACTTTTTTCTGTCTTACCCGGAACCCCTGGCGTCGTAGTGATAACCACTCCACTACGGAGGTCGGCTTGAAAGCACTAGACAATGGACAATGTCCGATTGACATTGCATGCTAATGTAGAACCACTGCTACTAACATTCAGAGTATTATTAAATTTAAAGAGAACAAACACCCTGAAAGCATTTCTCGCCTTTTAAATTTCCTTTGACTTTCGCGACGAAAGAAGAAATTGCATGATGCACGATCGCGTAATTTTAAGTCTGCTAAATGAAAAAAGCCAAACTCTTGACTCGTGCTACAGACTACCTGCAGACGGTCGCGTGCCGGAGGCGCTATCATGCGGCCATCAGCTGAATTACATTTCATTTTCATGACTCGACAGAAGTTGCAGTTTAATGAGAGTAGGCAGGTAAGAGAAGACGCTCGATACTACTTGCATTGACTCCAGACGGAGAACACGTAGCATAACCGAGCCAAGTTTCTGTAATAAGTTAGATAAATGTGCATGCAATCAGTGTGTTCATAATCTATTGATTACAATGAAAGTCCGTTTCGTGATTGTTGATCACTTTACGATGTGATTGTTGATCACTTTACGATATATCAACACACTATTAGTAAATGTTTTCATATGAAGTTAACCAAACCTAACAGTGGCGTGCCCAAGGGGGGTGGAGGGGTCATAACCCTCTCCCATTTGGCCAAGTATTTCTAAAAAAAGATCGCCAAAGGCAGGAAAGACGGCAAAATGAGGGCTGACTAGGAAAAGAAAAAAGTATACGTAACCCCCTTTCCAAAATCCTTGGCACGCCACTGAAACCAAACCTTGAAGCAAAATCCTTCTCGTCTAAATAATCGCTATACAAAAGCAAAGCGCAAAAATGTGTATGTAATTGATTTATTAACATAAATTGGTCGGACTAAAATGCCTAACGTCGAATGCAACACAATGAACCGAACTCCCTCTAGCAGAGTAAGTACTGTGAACCAATAACATAGTAGAGAATACATAACTTGTAACAATCAGGGAATATCAATTATACTTTGTCTCTGCAAAGGGCTTGTAGCAGCACTCACGAGTTAACTGGTGGTGTCCTCTCGATTCACTACTATACTTGGGCAGACTTGTTTTCGTTCGCTCGCGCCAAACTTTCCCAGGACATAGTATACACGTTTTTTTGTTGAAGAAGTTACTTCATGTGAGTAGCAAGTGCTGAAAATTTCTTGCAACTGGGTAAAAAGTGCAATGCTACACAGACCTCTTGTGTCGCCACAGTCGAATTTTTTCATGTTACCATTTGAAAATAGAAAGTGCAACATCTGTGTGTGCATACGTTATCTATGACTCGCACAAGATTGAGAATGTTCGAGAACTAATTTAAATTTATTTAAGGGCTACCTATTACCGTGAAGAGTGCTCCTGCGTAGCATGGTGGTTAGCACTCTATCTTTGGAGCGAGTGGTCCTGCTCCCAGTGGAAACCCTCAAAATTTCGGGTTGACCCAGCATCGTGAGGACAATTGAGGAGCTATTTGAAAAGAAGATGTGGCGGTCTCCGGTTTCCAAAGCCAAAAAACAGCGGCGATGTGACTCGATGCGCAGACCACGGGTCACCCAAAGAAAAGTTACTTTGTAGGCCCTGGCTCTCAGAGGGCTGAAGAACGTCGAAATTATGGATATGTTCAGTGCTTTTGCATAATTAACATCATACGATTCAAATATCGAGTTCTCAAAAAATGCTCTCGCTTTTTTTAACAATCTGTCATCTTCATAATATTTATTCTTCAGAATCCAAGCAAACAGCAAATTACGTTTGCTCTATTAGTGTTTCCCCACGAAACTTTGTGAATATAGTTGTCATAATTTGTAATAGTCGAGTATAGAAAGAGACAAGGCCATTATCAACACGATAAATTAGTCAATACATTGGTTGTAAATCATACATGACTTTTTCTACCTGTTTACATTACTCGTGGCGCGAGATAATTTGTGTGCTTAACATTCAGTTTTCCTTTTTCTAAAATAAAAATTCTCCACCCCGCAAAGTTTGCAAGAAAAGTTTATCTAGGACATTCTTATTGAGTTCTCTGGTAAGAAAGTCAATCATTGTTATTTTGAGACATGAGCCCACCTTAGTGGGTCAACCCCACCGAAAATTCCAGGTTCAAATCCTGGCCTGGGCTTCAGTGTTTAATTTCATTTCATTGCGGGTATCCATAAATTTCATTTAGTGGTGGGCATGGGTGTTTCTTCAATTTCATCTAACCATCATTCGTGCTCATTGTTACAATTTGCCTAAAGAGACACAAAAGTAAAGCAAAATAAGAAAAGTAGGAATAAAAATTCGTTTGAGAACAGTCCTATTGCTGACACAATCAATCATTTGCCTCTTATTACTTGTGACTGTACAGCAGTGAGTTTGCAAGAATTTTTGCATGGTGTTTTCATTTGGGCTTTTCGAGGTGAGCAATTCGCAACACAGGATTGGCGTCCATCTTTATTTAATCCCTTATAGGGTGATATTCCAAGCATTTCAGATTTTAAACTTATAATTTCCTACCTCAAATTTGTCTTTTCAATAACTTTCAGCTACTTCTTGTCGGAAGGAAACATGGAAAATAAATATCAGTTCTTTAAAATTATATTTTAGTAGTTTCAACATATACTTGCCGACAGATTTATTTCTCAGAAGAAACAAACGAATATAATTAAAAAATACACAAGCATATTTCACTTGAGGCCCGTAGCCAGAATTGATCTCCAGGGTGAAGGGGGGGGGGGGACGTCACGGGTTATAAAGCAGTCCATTTTGAAAAGTTTAACTGGATTATATGCGCACGCGCGCGCGCGCGCGTGTGTGTGTGTGTGTATGTGAGGGGGTTATTAAGTTAATATAGGACACTGAAAATGTAGAAATATCATTCAAACGAATAAAGTTCTTTCATCAATATCTTGCACATACCCTGCCCCCTTGTTCCCACTCATAGCTGAACATTATAATTACTTCCTGCTACTTGACTTCAGCTTGTAAATCAGATGAACGATTGCGATATTTGTTCTTTTTATTCTGTGGATTTTATCAAGCCTTGAGAAAAAAAAATAACTGCCAATAAATTTTATAAAGCAGTTTTACATTTCAGGGGGCTGAGCACCCCCTGGCCTCTGCCTGGCTACGACCACGTTTCACTTTCTAAGCAGGCATGTCCTATGTTTTCTGCGGCAACCTTTCATCCCTCTGACGTCAAACTTTACAGCTCTATCCATTTCCAAAAAGGGACTTTATAAACAGAACTCTCAAGGCAGGCGGTGAGCAGGTCAACGGTCTGGATTGGCATATTCCCCCGCAGATGAATAGAAATAAAGATCTGGAGATATTTTATTTTTATTTCCTCATCACAAACCCTCCCAGAGAAGGGCCGTTTGCAGTCAACTATGCCAAAGTGCCAAGTTTCAAGTCTATGAAGTCATTCTTGTTCTAGACAGTAGTGCGTGCGGGTGTGTAGAATCGCAATTGTGGGAAGAAATTAAATGTCTAGAAAAGGGTACAAATTTCGTAAATTTTAATCAGGATTCCAAAAGGCTATAAAAAGGGAGAGACGGGGAGACGCGTTTTTAAAAAAGCAGAAAGGTGCTTTCGAAAAATTGTTACTACCTCTGAATACAGTCGCAGCCGTGAGTGCCAGTGGCGATCTTAAATGTAACTCTTCTGTGAGCCAGGTGGCAATGTAGGAACAAATTGCGAGGAAGAGTGTATTCATCTTCTGCACCAGATGGTAGATTAGTTATGCTTCTGCTTCTAGACTCAGATGAGTGGCCGTCGGTTTTAAAAAATAAATTTGCAGTACATGGCTGCGATATCACAGGATATACATTTCCTTTGGGGGGGGGGGTATAGCGCAGAAACAAAGTCTTAATCAGCAAAAGTCATTGAGGAAAGTTGTTTACCTTGATGACACCTTCCTCTACAGGGTGTCAAATTTGAGATTTCATTGGTGGTAAAAGGGGATAGTAACAACACGCACGTGGGTATGGTATAACAATAGATATTAATTACCGGCCGGTACATAATACTAATATCAATGTTTGCTTGAACGTAGAATTTTACGAGAAACGCATAATGTCGATATTTTCACTTTTCATAATACAGGGGCCTCGCGTTCCCTAACGGCGGCCCTGGATATCAAAACTAAGAACTTCATTCTTTGAGATTCCAAACCTTGTCCAGAATACACACTACTACCTTTCTAAGTGCAATTCCCCTACCTACCTACCAGCAGGTTTGATTGATTGATTGAATCTAAAATTTTAAATGCGTCAGCACTTAGGCTATTTTGCACCCGTCACATAACTGTAATGTTGGAAACTAAAGTCGGACTTCTGTTAAAAGCTGAGGCTGTAAAGGGACACTCAGCACAAAAAAGGACAAAACATGGCACAACACACACACACACACAGCCCTACGAGGATTATACTGGCCGTAGGTCCGGACGCCAGAGACTTGTTAGTCTGCAAAATGCAGTCCGGGGTGTACTACGTGGAAGGGTCACCCCTTACACCCCTGCTACAAACGAGATTAATAGAGAAGATTATAGCAAATAGCTTACATATTTGCGAAAGAATGCTCAACTATATCTAGCATTTACCGCCTTCGTATACTTATTATTCATCTGATTTTACAACTCTTAGACTCTCGCACTTTTATTTTAAATATGTGCTTGTGTTCATGTTTTTTGTAGTTCTGTATCCTTTCATAATACAAATAAAAAAACAACCTAAGTATTCCTGCACAGAGCAGAGCTGTAATCCTCACGCCGTTCATTAATCAAGGATTCAGCACCAATAATTTTACTCAAACAACATTGTTCCACGAATTGGAGGTTGCTTTCGGCATGCAATACTGCTTTCGTCATTCTGAGATATACGAGAGGATTCATTTGCGGTAACAATTAAACAATACCCACATCATGAGAAAAAAAGAAGTCGGCCGAACAGGGACTCGAACCCTGGACCGTTAGGTTAAAAGCCTAACGCTCTACCGACTGAGCTATCCGGGCTTGTTTACTTAAGCTAATAATATCAGGTTATCACAAGAGATGTCAATCTGATAAGAAAGGAGGTGCATTTTACCCTCTAACGATAAAATTGAAATTACATCGCTGCTACTATGCTATTACTACTGGTATGTCCAGGGGGTGAGGTTGCCCCTCCCCCTTTCTCAGCTTTCGTACAAGAAAAAATAAGAAATGTGTTTTTGAGATTGAGGAAGTGACAATATTGAGCTGTACCCATAATGGTTTAATCCTCTTGAGTCAGTGCCATATTTTACCATCTTTGCACTACGTGACCATGGCGCAGGGGTAACGTCGTCGCCTGGTAATCATGGGGTCCCGGGGTTGTTATCCGGTGGGGCACATGATGGTTGGGATCTTACTTTTAAAACTTATCCAATCCCGATTATCGTATCTGTACATAAAGTGGACTCGAAAACTCAAATTATGTGACGTTAACTTTCCCCCCAGAAAATCCGGACCTGCAGTGCAATTCGATAATCATGAACCATACAGTTCCGGAGAAAGAAACTCGAGTTTTAACTTCCAATCTGGTCTAAGAGTGACGTGACACGTGTGCACCACTCGAGGCACCGGAACAATTGCCATTGTGACCCAAGGCCGGCATGCCCCTGAAGTCCTGCATTCTACCAGGGGCGTGCGATGACATTTATCCTTGGAGTACCAGTCAAAGAAAAATTTTGAAACTAAAGAACGTTTAAGATCTTTCTATACTCTGTCCCAGCTATCTCTCGAGCTAGCGAACGAAAACAAGTCTCTGTGCAAGTAGTGAGGCGAGACGGTTCCACCAATGAACACGTGAGAGGGAACGGGATAGCGTGGAGCGGGAAAAAGCGACTGCTGTTACCAGGATTCGCAGCAGCGTGTACTGCTTCGCTCTGCTCACTCGATTTACCCCCCCCCCCTTTTTCTGTCACTATGCGCGGCCTTGCTCCAGAGATAACTGAGACAGAGTACACCTTCAAAACGATCTTTAATACTTGACTATTTGAAGGTGTCTTTGCAAACTCATGTCATTTCTTGATAGAAATGTCCTTTGCTTTCTACAAAAGATTTTTCAAACGATCACGCTCATGTTATTCTTCTGTCAAAAATCATAGTTTTTGCGCCTCTAGTGTGCTCTGAAAGCTTTTAATTATATTTTTTTAAAAATGCTTCGCTGATCTGACTCAACGCTGGCAATGACATTGGTACAAAAAAATCACTGTATGTAGATATTTAACCGTAGAGTTTGCAACGGTAGCTACAGCAGCATACTGATGGTACTACGATTGCATTTTAGCCCCTGCTGATGGGGGTAAAGGTATCTTGCATATAAGCTGGCCTGTTATTGGATGGTTCAAGGTCGCCGAGTCCCGGTCTCATTTCTTGCTTCCCCTGGCTCCGGAGTGTTGGGCGAAATACACAGATGTTATGTCAAATCGCCACAAGATAGTTCTAAGGTTTGCCATTTCAAAAACGAACAGACTGAGAGGACTATTATTATTCCTTTGAGATGGTAGAAAATAATTTTAGAAAAAATTAAGTAAAAATATTTTTTTGCAACTGAAAAACTATGGGCCAGCACTGCCAGCTGGCCTTGCTGTACTGGAATGCACGCACATACATTCTACATGCTTCTTCTGTTGTAAAGGGTACTGGAGTTAAATGTCACCATTATACTGGGGGATTTTGCCATTCATTTTCCTTCCGTATTGTAATTTTATGGATGTTTTCTGTGGAACCAGTTTTTATTTTCCGGTGAGTTTGGGTGTAATGAGTGACCCTTTTTCAAGACACCCAAATGTCAACCATATTTGCACGTAGTACATTCTGTAGTGCACTATGCAGACTAACGAGGCTCTGTATAATCCTCTATGGGACCTCTCTTGTGTTCTGTCCATAAATGTTTGTGATTGCCCCTTCTTCTATTTCATCTTTCCAACACTCATCTTCATCTTCACAATTACCCAAAACTGGCAGAAGTAAAATAAATCAACTCATTCTTCATTCATTTTCCAGTAAGTTACGAGTGTTTTGATTATGAAATTTTTAAAAGTATCCTTTCATTAAATATTTCAAGGAATGTATGTTTAGTGGCATATCGAAAACAAGTGACATCGTTAAAAATTATGAATAATATTGAGGTCCACTAACGAAAACTCCGTATCCATGTAGCAAGTACCTTTCGAGGGTCAAATCCTTCCAATGGGCTTTTCATTGAGTGACACGTGATCAGTGAATAGAGTCCCATTGTTGCTCCAATCCTTTCTAGCAGATCACAATCAGTGGAGTAACAACCACCCCCAAAATGGGGGTCGGGACTCTTAATGCTCCCAAAATTTTGTGTAATTCCAGAAATTCAATTAAATCATGTAAACTTACCAACTAAAGACAGAAAATGTAGAACAGGCCATTGCCTGATGTCTTATCAATAAATAAACAGAAATGAAACACTGATGCTCATTTAAAATGTGAGCTCCATTTTCCACATTGTCAGTGGCGGCTCTTCAGGAGAAGAGCCTTTCACCACATGTTTTTATTAAATTATCCTCATTACATATATTAGTATTATGACAGGTTTGCGGCCTTACAAGGACAGAAGGATGGATCCCAAGTAACCAAAAGTGGTTGGCCCAAGGATACTGAAAATGGTTGGCCAACGATTGGCCCAACGCAAAAACATACCGTTGGCCAACGGAAATTTTGGCCATGGTTCCAACGTTGGGCCAACATATGATTTTACTGCGTTGGCCCAACATGCTGGAAAGTAAAGAATGGATAGGTTTGTTTTCTGATATATACTTACATAATTTATTGTGAGGCCAAATGTAAACAATAGTTCAAGTTATTTATGAAAAGAAAAAAAATACATAGCATTTTCACAGTCACATGGTCAATGGACGCAAACAGCAAAAATTAATGTGTGTTAAGTCGAGATGGAGTAGAGAAGAAAATGGGGCCTGCCCCTTACCTATCGCACGATGTTTACACCTTTGAAAGATCCCTGCTCATTTGTGTGAAACCATAACAGCAAGAAGCCTTATTCATCAAGAAGTCAGCAACCAGAAAGGCCGGATAAACACCACCTTTACAGCAAGATGCCGAGAAGTAACCTGTAATCGCCTGGGTTGGACATGCCTGCTAGATTCAGCAAAGGTAAGCGACAGTGTGTCCCGAGATTCTTTCACCCGCCATGAATTAATATTGCCTGCTGAACTCACTGAGATATGTTCGTTACCATCCGTTAATTGACAGTGCCTGCTTATTACGACAGTTAATATATTACTTTTGATGACAATTATTACTTTACTCATAGCAGGAATTTCAGTAAAAATCATATTTGCATAAAAGAACTTTCAGATTTGTCCGGCACTATCAATCACTAATGTAAACAGGATAACTGTGATAAATCTTTGAATTATAAGAGTATAATATAATGGTATCATATGTAATGTGCATTTATGGTCCCATAGAAAAGTGTCAAATAACTAAAAGAAAAGAAAACAAAAGGAACAATGCAGCTAAAGGGTTTTCGTCCATGTGTAATCTACAACGTGATTACAAGTTAGGTAGAAAGAAACGTGAATACATTAGATATAACCGGTTCTGCATTAATTACTTTAATCACAAAGTCAAAGTTGTATCTCTTTTTATGTTTGAAATGCCAAAGCATGAGTGAGAATGTGAATGAATGAATGCAAGGGCCATTGATGTAATCGTATTTCATGTTTGTCTTTAACTATTAATTATATAGTATTAACTAAATGAAATCTTGTTGCTAGTGTGTTTTCGAGAAGTAGTCAGTAGTCTACTCTCTTATATATATCTCTTGGGCTCCGACTGCTAGGCACTTACCTTAGCGAAGATGTGAATAATCATAATTGTTTTGTTATCAATGTAAAGTAGCCGGAGCGTGACAATATGTATAAATAATTTCAAATATTTAAATTTCAATTAACTTTATTATGATGCGATAATTATGTAAAGAAATGGGGGTTGGAGAGTAAAACCTCAGGTATAAATACCCAGAAATTTTAGTAGCTGGAGTAATATACTGCACTTCCTGGGTGGACTAGGAAGAAGACTGCCTCGGTGGACCAGGTGTAAATAGACTCATTCAAAATTTGCTAATATTTCCATTCTGTAAAGCCAAATAATATTGTCGATGAACCTGAGTGTTACTCCCACTATTAGACCAATGTGACTGCATAATTCATACTACAATAAACTGTTAAACAATAATTCAGTGTTCGTGATTTCATGATCCTGAGATGGCTTCAGTGTAGGCCTGCGTCATTGCTACAGGCAGGAAAAGCAAAGGGTTAACAAACTGTGCAAGGGAATGTAGCACAATGGAGCAGAACTTACTTTAAACTATAGGGATAGATGGTATTACAGTGGTCCCTCTATAATCCGGCACTTCGCCAATCCGGTCCCTCCGGTAGTCAGGTGTTGAGCGAGTGGGGAGCGTGAAAGGGAAAACAAGTTACTGTATGTCGTTGTCAGAGACCCTGGCACGAGGAAAACACTAGGCTCAGTATAGCGATCTGTACGTAATTTTTTTTACAACACTAATTTCAATTTTAATATATGTACATACACACATATTTTGTGCAATAAACATAGGGTTTGCTATTAAAATGTGCTTTTTTAAGTGAATCTCCACTAGTCCGGCATTTTAGTTAATCCAGCAGTCCTCTCGTCTAATATCTGCTGGATTACTGAGGGATTACTATAGTTTACATGGATACAGAGTGGACCCACAACAAGCTTTACACTCCTACCAAGGAAATAAAGACCATGGCCAACTTGCTAACCAGCCATTTATAATCTCCTTTGGCAGTCACTGCAGACTTGTGCCTCAGTGTCCCTTTGCTTCCTTTCCTTGCTTTGTCGTCAAAAAATTCAACAATGTTATAGAGCGACCACAAACAAAATAAGTTTCAACGAAAAGTCTCCATCTCCCTTCTTCCGTTCAGCTCTGGCCATAAGGAAGCATGCTCCTCTCTCCCCCTCCCCTCCATGCAGGAGTACGGTGCACAAGAGTCGCTGGTCTGTGCAGGCATTTTTGCTTGTGCTTCCACTATAAATATTACATCTCGGCTTTCATTGTGTATGGTTTTCCCCTTCATGATGATGCAAACACTTGGCACTGACACAATGTGATGATGAACGTTGCACATTTTGGCAACAGAGGCCTGGATTACATGGCAAGCAGCTGATTGCATCACCTACACTCCCTTTGCTCAGAGAGAGTGTAAAAATTACATAGATCAAATAGAAAATCACGTAACTTCTTGCTGAAGGTACAGTAGATAGAAGTATATTGTATGACATTACCTTAATTGAAAACTGGAAATGTTTTTAAATTGAACAGAAGATGAGAGAAATTTCACACAAACCTAATAAAAAATCCTTGACTAAAGCCTTAATTTTGAACTAATGATAATAATAGCTTCTTATGCACTTTTATTGAATTGCTTAAATTGTTGTTGTAAGTCCACTTCATAAAAACAGAGGCCAATCGGGACTGGACCTACAGTTTATAAAGTGAGATCCAAACCACTGTGCAAACACCAGATATTGAACCTGAGACGCAGTGATTACGGTGACTTTATTGTTACTCCACCAGGAAGCCCTTTATGTACTTTTATGTAAACATTATTGATTTGTTGTACAAATAAAACTTTAATCCTTAGTTGAAAACTTTATTGAAACTTTATAAAAAAAGGACATGAGAAAGACAATATCTTACATAAGTTTTTTCTTTGTAGATGTAGTAACACAAACTTAAGAAGAAAAAAAACTCAAATTCTCACCTTCAGTGTTCACTAATAATGTTGCTACTGTATAAATAGCAACTTTCATACAAAAAAAAGTTTGTTTTATGATATATGCAGATTTTCAAAAACAATTATTGCACAATAGTGGATGTTGTGTTGAAAAACCCCATCCATTACACATTTTGTGCTTTGGAAAATAACCAGAAACTATTAAATAACAACAGTACTACTACTAATAAACTATAAGCAATAATGCACAAGGGAAAATAACATCTGTTTTATGGATATAGGTTAGCAGAAAATTCTACTTGTTTGAAAATATTAAGACTTTACTTAACTTGAAAAGAGGTTTTGAATTCACACTTCTAGTCCAAATTCACTCTTCCGGGTCAAATGCAGGGGAACTGCCAGGAGCTGAACCCTGTGACATATAAGCAGTGTCATCTGTTGGAGAAACATTCAAGTCATTTTGCTGATTTATACAGCTTTGCCCTCTTGATGTTTCTTCACTTCTTTCGCCATTTTGCATTGTATCATTAACATCACTGTTATCAAATAAATCAGTGTCATTTTCAACTGGGGGTTCCTTAACAGCATCTGACTTCATTTTGTCATCATCGAGCTGAGTTTCATCATCACTTTCATTACATGAGTCGTCATTTTGCTTGTTGTCACTGTCTTCTCCTTCATGATCAGTTTTCATCTTTTCTATCCCATCAGACTTCATTTCATACTTTTGGCTCTCTGGTCCAGACACATCAAGAGATTCTTCTACCACCTTTTTGTCTTCTGAATCGATTGACTTAACATATTGTGTCTCCTTGAGTCTGTCAAATACATCATTCTTAGCCTTTTCAGTTTCATTCTCGATATCTTCACTCATTTCTGCAGTGAAAATTGTAGGGTCAAATCTAGGCTTCTTTACTGCTACTGTTGATACCCCTGACGAATTGACATATTTCTTCTTTTTCTTCTTGGTGCTTTCTTTTATGGGCATGCCATTATTTTGAGCACCTATCGACTCAATCTGAGATTTCTTCTTGCGTTTCACAGATCTTTTCCTTTCAAATTCACCTGAGCAGAAAGAACACGTTATCAATTTGGTTATGTTAACATTAAATCATTACAATAGAATCCCGATAATTTGATGTGGATGGGACTAAGACTGATTGACTAAAAAAAAGCTCGCACTATACGGAAGAGCTTAGAGAAAATTTGAAAAGGCAAAAGAAAAAAAAAACATGAGGAAACTATGTGAGAAATGGGATATACAATATTGTATGAATATTGTACTGCTCAGTACAGAAGAGCAGTAATGTTTGGGGGGGGGGGATAGATACACAATACTGAACTTATACTTTAAAAGAAATGGTCACGTGTATTCTGCTTCAGGACGTTGATTCTTTTCTGTTCACAAACCCATTTATCTGAGCATTTATCAGAAGAACACTATTTTTTTTGCCTCAGAATATACAGAACATCAGATTATCGAAACTCTGCTGTACACCTACTTACAACAAAATAAAGAAGCATTTAAAAAAAATGAAAATCAATCACTGCACTTATCACTATTTCTGCTTCGTTTTAGGACTATCTACACTATCAGTTGCTCAACAATTAAGATAACTTAATGTGCCTTAACCTCATCTAGTGGTTGCATGACCTTGTCCTTGGTGGTGGGGTTTCTGTGCTCTGAAGATACACAGGAAGTAGCATAGCTACCAGTACGGTCTTCTATGCCAGGCAGGCTAGTGAGGAGGAGTCAGACTAAGAAGCAATCTATTGGTCAATGGTTCTAATGGCGGAAGAAGATGGAAGGTTGTCTCAATGGTAGACGAACCAAGAGGAGTAACCCCTCCTTAAAAAAACCTTGGTCCATCTGGCTCCGGATGGTAGCCCCTTGCCAGGGTACAGTGAAGTCCTCAATGGCAGATGTGGCTGAGAAGGATTCCTTCGACATGGCACAGATGGAAGAAGAGTCAACCTACTCTCTTGGTAAGAGAGAACCACTGCCTTGTGGTGAAGACGGATCTTCAAAGGCTAAGGGAGAAAACGGCTACAGAAATTCGGCCTGTTTGGAGGCCAAGGTAGAAGTCCTATCACCAAGATAGGGTGCTGTGGGCTTTAATAACCCACACACCTTAAACTCCATTATTAAAGGAACATGCATGAAGAATAGCCGGTCCTACTCCGTGATGACAACCTTTGGCATGAAAGGTAAAACGAAAATTGTGTGTTGGAATGTGAGAATGTTTAAAATGAGAGTAGTGGGCTTCAGCAAGCAGTAGCCCAAATGCAGGCCTATGGGTTGGACATATTGGGAATCAGTGAAACAAGGTGGAAAGTATTTGGAGAGATACAAACTATGGATGGATATACATTCTTATACTCAGGAAGATATAGAATTATTGATAGAATTGTTGTTTTAAGTCCACTTTATGCACAGAAAGGCTGGATCAGGACTGGATCTACAATTTAAAGTGGGATCCAAACCACTGCACCACATGCCTCCACCAGGTATCGAACTTATACTCAGGAAGAGAAGAAGAGGAACAACGTAGTGATAAAGGTAAAAGGTAAAGTGCTCCCCTGTGCTTAGCACCACGCCATGAAGGCGTATAGGGGGTGTGGGGGTAACGCCCCACACTTTCTTGATCCGGTCGTGAGTGGGGGTGATGTGATCAGCATCACGCCCCTGACCGCCTTTACCCCCCAGGGTTTCCCCCAGGTACCCATGTTATTCGACGCTGGGTGGGTGCCGGGGCCGCTTCCATCGTTAGAAAAGTTCCCGGATTTGAACCGGCCGGGGATCGAACCCGGGACCTTGAGCATGGTAGTCAGACGCGTTACCGACTGAGCCACCGCGGCCAACTCGTAGTGATGGTGTAGGTATTTTGCTGAGTAAGATAGCAAAGAAAAGCTTACTGGAATGAAACCATGTTTCTCAAAGAATTATAACTGCAAAATCTAAAACGAAGGTGATGAACATTAAAATAGTACAGCATGCCCCGAGAGAAGTTTCAGATACCACAGAAAAAATTAAATATTATTCAACATTACAACAAATATTGGTACAAAATAATAAAAAAAGATATATATGCATCTTGATGGAAGATATATATGCATCTTGGTGGGAGATTTAAATGCCAAAATTGGACCAGATAACAAAGGATTATGGATAATGGCCAATGATTTGTAGACTTTGTGCAGAAAATGATCTAAATCTAGATGGAATGGTTGTTCTCCACACAGATATCCATAAAGTGACATGGGTAACACTTGATCATGTGACAGAAAACCAAATTTATCATGTTTGTATTACCTGTAAATGAAGAAAATCGATCCCTCCTGGATGGAACACTTGGTAATTGCAGTCTTTATACTTCATACAATGGCAGCAAATAAAAAGTTTTCAAAATAGGGAAGAAATTTGATGTGAAAAAGTTAAATGACAAGAGACATAATGAAAAGATCTGTATTGGAATTGAGGAACAGATTTGAAAGTTTGCAAATGGAGAAAGATGAAGATATAAAAGAAGGACAGGAGGATATAATAGAGAAAAAATGGAAGAAGACTAAGATAATGAATTTTATAGAAGTAAGTGAAAACATTTCAGGGGATAGAAAAAATAATCTGAAAGACTGGATGTCAATGAACACATGGCATAAAATTAAAGTCAGAAAAATGTAGAAACAAGAATTAAATACTGCAAAAACAAGAAACCAAAATAGATTCCTACAGAAACAGAACAAGGATCTTGACAGAGAGGTGAATAAAAGTGTAAAATAATAAAACACAATTGGATACAACAACAAGCAAAAGTAGCAAGAAATGGTAATTAAAACAGCTTTATCAAACAACAAACTTACTATCAAAGCGACAATTTAAGAAAAATCGTATCACGTCGTTTGCCCGACAACTCAGTTGCCCGACCATTCAGTTCATCGACGCTGTTTCCTGACATGTAGTTTTCTTATTCACCACTAGATGACAGTACCTGCTGTTATTATCACCCGTTCTTTGCCTCCACAGCCAACTACTTTGAAAAGTATTGACATTCCATCACAACTTAGGACTATTGGTGAGGAAAACTTTCTAGTGAAGGACTCATCCTTTAACAATGAATGCATACTCTTGTTCACGAACAAAAAAAATAAAAAAAAATTGCACTGTTGAAAGATGCCCTATATTGGATCATGGATGGGACATTTAAAACTGTTCCAACACTTTTCTTTCAACTGTACACCATTCATGCTCCTGTTGGAACTGGTGAAAATGCAAAAGTACTTCCTCTTGTTTACGCTTTAATGACCAGCAAATCAGAAGAGTGTTATACTCATCTATTTCAATATTTGAACGACTTCGTAGCTGAACAGTGACTTCGAAAAAGCAGCAATTAATTCTTCTAGGCACGAATTCCCAGATGTTGCTAGTAAAGGGTGTTTCTTTCATTTAGGACAAAGTGTGTGGTGCTATATTCAGTCATCAGGGCTTGCGAAAAGGTATGGCAAAGATGAGACGTTTAGTTTGAAACTTCGACATATTCCAGCTCTTGCTTTCCTTCCATCTGGTGATATTCCATCTGCATTTGATGAGATAAAGCCTATTTTTCCTGATGAAGCGAATGTAGTGTTACAGTGGTTCGAGGATAATTATGTACATGGTAAAATCAGGCAGACTACGAGAAATGGAAGAATTACTCGAAGCCCTCCTTTATTTCCTCCAGATTTCTGGTCCGTATTTGATCGAGTAAATCTTGGTATTCCAAGAAACACAAAACCGAGTCGAAGCATGGCACAGACATGTTGGAAAATCTCATGTTCGTGTTTACACAATAATTGATGAGCTCAGAAAGGAACAGTTACAAGTGCAACGTAGGACAGAGGATATACTTTGTGGGAGAGGTGTTTCGCCAACTTGCAAGGAACGCATCACCACTGTTTTCAACTATAGAATAAATCGAACAACCCTGGATTTCTTGCGTGGTATTGCACACAATATTGCATTATAGACTATAAAGCAATGCTACTTAATGCATCATCGACGAACTGAAAAGGAATTTGTAGCAGAAGAGTAAGAGTGATGGCCAATAATAGTAACATCTTTTAATGCTACCCAGAATGGACTGTAATTCTGGAAGGTCCCAAGTCCTTAAAAAAGCAGAGGGAAAGATTACTTCTCACTATTGTTGTTGTCGGGCAAATGTGAGTGTAGGGCAAACATACCGGACCCATAAAAATATACCAGCCAATGATAAGAATGGCACGCTATTAAAGAAGAGCAAAGAGGAGATGGAAAGAACACTTCAAAGAGGTGCTAATAGGAATAGAAACATCAGAGATAATGACAGAATGAGAGAAGCCTGAACAAACTGAAAAGGAAGCAGAGAAGAGAACTTCAGACCTTCCTCCTTCAATTCAGGAAATCAAATTAGCACTTAAAACAAAAAGAAGAATGGAAAGCCAGTTGGAATAGACCAAGAGACTTGAAGGTAAATGTGAACTACTACATGGAGTGGAATAAATAGGGGAAGACCCCAAAGCTCATTGCGATGCACCATTGAAGAGGAAGGAAATCAATAGAGGAAAAGTTGTAGAGAAGCGAAGAAGATCGCATGCAACAGAATGAGGTGGAGATGCTTTGTGGATGCCCTATGTCCCTATGGGAACTAATGGAATTAAGTCAAGGAAGTCAATGTGCTTTGAAGTATGTTGGTGACACAAAACATACATAATACACACCTGGAGTACTAAAGAGTGCTTCCATAGTAGCACAACTCTAAGTTTGAGAGCTTATAATATGAACACTGAGAGATATATTTACACTAGTTTCCTGCATTATGCAACCTCATTTTCAAGTATTTTTGATTGCCAGCTCAGGTCAGAGCGAACTTTTCCCCGAGAATGCCTATTTTGTGGGAAAGTAAATAATATATACAAAAAAAATTGTCACAGGGACGTAATTTGAAATTTGTGACTAGCTGACACTTGAATCTATGGTGTACAATCAGTTTGTTTCTCAAAGCAAATGACATTGCAATACATTCATTATTAAAGGTTAATTAATCATTCTGGTTCTTCAAGAAACATTTGCAACTTTACATATCAGTGCTCTATCAGCATCAATAAACAAATGGATTGCTTCAATGCTTATAAGCATTTTTGAAAGTTCTGAAAGTAAATACTTACTGTCATCTAAATCAGAAGTAATATTTCCTAGTTCCTGAAGAACATCTTCAGCTTCTGTCACTATATCTGGAGATCCTAATAAGCCTTCGCTTATTTCCCGTTCAAGATCCAACTCATCACTCTGACTCTTATTCCCTGCAACAATACCATCACGTTATAATCAACTGTAAGTAAGGCAAATATTGGCATTCCAAGAAAAAGCAACCATCAACAGACACATCACATTTTGTTATTCATATCGATTATCCAAAACAAGCTCTGTATTAAAATGTAACACATTTTATATGCAGTGATTTTTCAAAAGAAAAGCATGTAATGCATATGGAGACAATATTCTCATTATGTTGTCTTGTCTTATTGCCAGTGATTCATTACAAGTATTTTGTGAAAACATTATATTCTACACATTATTTGTCTGAAGAAACATTTACTGGCAGAGGAAGATGCATGCTTCCAACAAGTTCATGACATCAATTATCAGGTACTTACATGTTGAATGCTCACGTCAATGACTATGAGGGGTTTGCAATTACAACAGGCAGGAATTTCACTAACATCCATAAATCTATGTATAAAACATTTGCACTATTGAAATGGCTCACTGCAGGTGATTGTCTTGTTACCATACTTTGAAGTCTTCTGTAAATGTCCACTGATTTCCAGTGGCACATTCTGAAAATTTTGCCTGGTTTACTGCAACAATTCTTATTTATTGTACACATTTATTATATATTTATTAGATATAATAGAAATAAAACACCAATTCCGGGGTGCAAGTAAAACAAAAACAGAAGTCCAACAACTTCAAATTTTTTTGGCAATTTCACGTATATGAGAAAAGTTGGTTTACCAGAAGTAAACAAGGTAACACAAGAGAATATGTAACTGCTGGTTTTGCACCTTCTTTCACAGGTATTTCATCATAATATGATATCCCATACATGTGCTTGACTTTGTTGTATGTCATTTTTAATAACTGATTATGATTGACTATTGATTGATCTGAGACATATTTGCTGCCTAGCAATAATCAGCTTATCTTCACAAGTAACTTGATGCGATCACATTTCTTCTCAGGGCTTTGAAGCTAAAAGTCACAGCTTGGCTTTAACACCCATTGTAGAACTTTCCCATGGGTTCTCTCAACACTTGCTGGCATTCACCTTATGTTAAATGAAACTTTCCTTCCTTAAATCTACAATAACATGTATGTCTTCACAAGAATAAACAGTTATGAAGGAATCAATATACAGATCATATTGTATTATATTACCTGTAATCTGTTTCTGTGCAACATTCTTCTTTCCAATATGACCCTTGAATCTTGCTACAAAGCTGTATTTATTCAGTCTGTTAGGCAGACTCATTTGAAGTGCCTCCATTGCTTGACCCTTAGCAACAACAAGACGCTGAGTGTAATCTGCACCCTGGATGACACTCTGAAATGAACAAAATTAAGGCTCACAAAATAAGTTTCTGTAAGTCTGAAGTATGTGATGTACTCCCTTCCCCAAAAATTGCAATATTGCTGGGTTCTAATTTATAATATGATTTTACACTATTAAGCCAAAGAGCCATTTAGCAGGTCACGGTTCTTCCGAGCTGTTGCAGCATGAAGTTTAGATTATACTTTTAAGAAAATAAACAGTGTGTCCAGCTTAAAAGTATAATAAAAGAAAAACTAATAACTTGTGAGTTTATTAAGATATTTCCGTACAATTTTCTTCTACCTATAGAGTAATTCAAAAAAGTTATTTTACATCCCTAATACACTTCGATATGTGCACCATTAGTTGCACGACAGATGTTCAACCTATATTCAAGATCCACTCATGTGTTGTACAGTATTACTAGCATCACATTCCGGATTGCAACACAAATGTGCCATCGCAGATCAGGAAGGTCACAACCTCATGTTTGGTACACTTGAAACTTTATAAAACCTCCAGAAAAAAAAAATCAAGTGGAGTAATGTCTGGAGATGTAGGGGCTAAGCGACAGGAGCACCTCTCCCAATCCAGTGTCCAGGAAATTCCTCACTTCTTGGGTGTAATGGCACGGGGCTCCATCTTGCTCGAAGATTACATCAGGTGGAAGCTGAGGTACAGCAAACAACTGCAACATGTCCAGGTATGTTCTTGCATTGACAATTCGTTCCGTGAAGAATGGGACTCTATTCTTCATCAATGTGCACCACACATTCACCTTTCTCTTTAATGTTTAAGTTCTACCTATGTAGGCCTACTGATCCATTTATTTTAGTTTCATTTGAACCCTGAACAATTTGTGAATTTTCTTAGTGACAATAATATTAAACATTATGAATTTTTCTGTTATTATACTTTTAAGCCGGACACGCTGTATTCTCAGAATTATTTGAAGTAATTAATATGTTGCTGTTGAAAAAATGCAGATCAGTGACACTAAACATAAACACATTAAACTTAAATTGCACAAAGAGAATGAAAACTGTTCTGGTAAATGCTATTTTCCCCACACACCTGACTTAAAATTTGACAATATAATTTTATATTGTCTTTTCAATTATTTAAGATTATTTGGAACCATTCAAAAGAAATTCAAAACTTGGACGTTTGCATGTTCCATACCAGTGTCATACGAGGGTCACTATTTATATTTTGAGCCTTGGCAACACTGATTGAAGTTAGGCGCGATTTGACGTATGCACGGAATCGTCTGGCATTATTGACCATAACGTACTTCAAATGTTTTGTCAATAGCTTCATTTGTGTTGTTTATGTTGCCTTGGAGATTGCGCGACAACAATAAAACGGAATTAACTCGTGAACATTTTCGTGCGATGATTTTTTACGATTTTCGATGTGGATTATCAAGACAAGAGTGCATCGATCAACTTACTTCCACATTTGGCGATGAAGCCCCATCCTTTGCCACTGTGAAACGCTGGTATAACGAATTTAATCGTGGCCGCCATTTGCTCACCGACGAGATTCGCGAAGGTCGTCCAAAATCAGTTGTTGTTCAAGAAAACATTGATGCTGTGCAAAACCTAATACTGCAAGATCATCATGTGACATAGTGTGAGATTGAGGCAACCATAGGCATTAGTTCCACCAGCATATATAAAATATTACATAATCATTTAGCTGTGAGAAAGGTATGTTCTCGTTGGATCCCACACAATTTGACAAAAACTCAAAAAGACGTTCGCGTCAATTGGTGCAAACAAGTGCTCAATAAATACAATCGTGGTGCTTCAAAAGACGTATATAAGATTGTAACAAGTGACGAATCATGGATATATGCATATGAGCCGGAACGTAAACAGCAGTCGACTGTATGGGTGTTTCAAGATGAACCCAATCCAACAAAAGTTGTTCGCGCTCGAAGCACATCGAAACAAATGGTCGCCTGTTTTTTCGGGAAAACTGGTCATGTGGCAACTGTGCCTTTAGAGGAACGTAGAACGGTCAACTCTGAATGGTACACAACAATTTGATTGCCAGAGGTCTTCGGTCAAATACGGAAAACAAACAAACGCCGTCGGATCATTCTTCATCAAGACAATGCCAGCTGTCACACATCTCGTCTAACAACCAGTTGTCACACATCTAGTCTAACAACCGACTTTATGAACAGTAAAAAAATCGAATCCGCCGTACAGTCTTGATTTGGCACCCAATGACTTCTTCTTGTTCGCGAATGTCAAGAATAAATTGCGTGGACAACGATTTTCGTCGGCGGAAGATGCCGTTGATGCGTTCAAAAACCATATTATGGAGGTGTCTCAAGAAGATTGGAAAAACTGCTTTGACAAATGGTTCGAACGAATGCAAAAGTGTATTGACCATAAAGGAGAATACTTCGAAAAACAATAAAGCAGTTTTCAATGCCAAATTCCTGTTTTTTCATTGTTAGGCTCAAAATATAAATAGTGACCCTCGTATTGAGAAGTGCGGTGGTGTTCTTTCAATTATATTTTACATAATATAACCACAAAATGGCAAACTTATAAGGTGAAAAAGTTTACCTAAAATTAGATAAATACATGTATTACGATACTTTGATGTGATCATCTCACCTTCTTCATTTTCTTTGGGATATCACTTCCTGGGAAAGGTATCATAGCACATGGTGTCATCCAAGCTCTGCTAACAGGCTTCTCATCAAAAAATGTGACCGAGTAGTGAGTCTGAAATATAAGGTCATGTAAGAATACATTTGGACATTTCAACTACAAAAAATGTGATAAAAAAGTGAAAGTGGCACAAGACAAAAATGCTGAGAATGTACAGTGGCTGTTCACTATATATACACAGTTGAACCTGAGTTATACGTATGTCAAGGTGAAGAGAAAATGAAGGGCTCAGGTGTAAAACTTGGTAAGTGACATTTTAGTAATTTTTGAGTTACAAAGTAAAATATACCATCCTTCAATTTTTGAGTGAAATTGCCATGTCATACAATTTGCATTGGACTCGGTGAAGCCTTGCGAAATTGGTAAAACACAACACGAAAACAATTTATCTACAGTATAGCTTCTAATAACCTTTTTTCTTAATGAACTCAGAAATGACCAAAATGTCACTTACCATGTTTTACAACCGAGCCCTTCAAATAATACGTATAACTGAGAATTACTTACAAATCAGATTTAGATACCATGTCATATCATTATTAAAAAATTGTAATTGTATCTATGTATTTTGAGGAACAAGATATAATAAACGTTATTTCTGTCATAAAGTGGTAAATTAATGAATCTACTAGGTATAAGTTTGATTCTTAAATATATTTACCACTTTATTAGTGAACACTTTGACAAGGAAATACTACAGTAGATGCTATAGTTTTAGTGAACTAGAATATTTCATTCTGAAATTAAACATCTTTTCACTTTTAATGTTAACAAGGAATCTTGCATAATGTTATTGTCACTAAGAAAATTCACAAATTGTTCAGTGTTCAAATGTAACTCAAAGAAATGAATCAGTAGGCTTACATAGGTAGAACCTAAACATTAAAGAGAAAGATTCATTTTGAACTTGATTGTGGTTTAAAAAGTCACACATTTTGGTTTGTTTTACTTTTCTTGCATTAAGTGCATACACTTCATTTCGCAAACTTATTAACATATTCACAACTCTCTCACTAGGACATTTTGCACTGATATAACGCCTACACACACCCATTGCATTTAACACTTCACTGAGTATAGGTACTTGGAGATCCAAGTCATCTACACCATCACTGTCACTGCTGTCACTTAAAACTGCTTTGTCCTCTTGGTCATTGCAATGTTGGCATTCATCAGCAATAATCTCCTCATCCTGTAATTCTCAACATACAGCCAGATCATCATCGAAATGTAAATAGGTGTCGAAATTAAACCCATCTGGTAAATCTAGCTGTTTGCTGTCAGACACATCTTTGTTCATATTTATATATATATATAATATATATGTATAATGTGTTTGTGGCATGGAAAATTCCATTTTAGAAGAGCAGACACGAATTTCCTGTTCTTTTAATCGAAAGTTTACACAAATACATTGACATGGCTACTATTGAAACATTGAAAACGATTGATTCACTGTGTAGGAGCACAGTAGTTCAGGAGTTAGAGGAAAACCATACGTTCGAAAGCAGTTTTTTTCCAATCTTCGGTGGAAAACATGAATAGCCTGTTTGAAAACGTATGTTTATTTTCACATGTAGTTCTATTAAATGCACACACATGTCATTTAGATGACTAAGAATGTGTGTTTTATGGAAACATGTCAGATGAACTTTAATGCAAGCGAAAGCATGTGTGCGTCACTAGTTAAAGATTTTCACACCTATAAAGAAAATCCAAAACACATTTCCACCTCACTCAAGGATTATATGAATTCAATGGAAATTGTACCAATATCTACTGCTGAATGTGAATGTGGGTTCAGTGCAATGAATCTAACCTTTACTGAACAGAGTGAGATTAAATATTTGCTTGGATCATAGAATGAATTTCCGTAAATCAATTTTGGTGATACCCCAATGTTGGTGTTTTATTTTCATGAGATATGAGCTCCAATTACCATTTTAAACCTTAGTTTTAAAAGTTATTCAAACACAAAAATTGTTATCGATAGTCATTTTAAGTTTTTTTCCCCAGACTTCATTACTGTCTTCAGCCCCCTCTGCGTATGCCAGTGATTATTAGGTATAGTATTTGTCGGACTCATTCTTCATAATTGGGCTTGGTAATATAGGGTGGCTACTCTAGGACCATGATAAAATTCAAGTACAATTCCAGGTTTTCAAGGCGAACTTTCCACAAATTTAAGGACACAAACACATATATTTAAAATATATAATTTAAGGTGCAGAGTTTACATTTACCATTTCACATACTCAGATTCAAAATACATCTACAAACACAAATGTTAGGGGATATACAAATTTACAAAAAACTGTTAATTGTATAAGAATTTCAAACTCAAATTTACCTAACCAACTTCAAGATATCTTAGTTTTCAATAATTTTCAGTCCGTTAGAGATTGTTCTGCAAAGGGCACTAACAAAGTAAAGGAATTGAGAGAATTCAGTTTTATTTTCCACACAGCTTCCTTTCCTTTTCCTTCCTCGATAAAAATAATGTTTAAACTGTGAAAAACTTGATTCAGGGCATTAATAAATGTATATCAATTCAATGGAATTGGAATAAAAAAGTTACGATTTTTCACATCTACGGAGAAAAATTCACGCAAATCCCAGAGCCATTAATTCATGCATAATTCCTTGATTTCCCAGTGAGTAGCCACCCTGTAGTAATATCACAATTTCCTTAAATTTTTGTAATAAATTACTGTATAAAGTCAATCAAAGTGTTTGTCATAGGTTAATGTTTCAAGCCTTATGAAGCTTTCAGACCCTAGTGGCAAGTATTGCTTGCAGCATCAGGCTGAAATTAGTGTTAACGATTTTTCCTTGCAGGTGTTATAGTTGGCTGTTTCTTCCCCTCCCCTTCATTTGTAACCTACTCTTCTTGTCTTCCCTCCCCTCCTCCTTCTGGTGGCACTGACCTTCCCTTTCTCCTTTAACTCATCTGGCAAGTTGAAATCTTCCATTTTTGTGCAGAAAATTGAAGGTGGCTCAGGAAACTTAACCAACTTACTTTCCACATGCATTTTTATCAGTTTAACCCATTTCATTCCAATTTCCCTTTCGTTTCGTTCAGGCAAGGATAAACCAGTTTACCTAGGAGGAAATAAGGACACACAGCTATTCATTCCTCAGAAGTGTAGAGTGAATAGCCATGTTTGGTTGTGTTATTGTATATATATGTTAGTGTAGCTTGATAAAGTTCTGGTAAACCAGAACGAAACGTCGCAGATACAATAAAATAAAAACCACTAAAAATAACTGTCTTAAGATTATTTTGCATCTATAAAAAGTGGTTATGTGAACCTTTAAGAAGAACATAGATATGTTTATTAACGTGGGATCTAAACCATTATACAATCTTTCTGCACTGGAATACAAGGTCACATGACAGTGGAAAGAAGAGAGAGTATCATTCAGGCAATATTCAGCTCCATGCTGGAAGATATTCATTCGCCACTGTCAACATCATCAGTGATTCAAACAAATCCTGTTGTGGTGTCATGGATTGACATACTTCCAACACAGATAAAATAGTGAAATCAAAAAAAATCTGGGTGAATCCAAGATGTTGCTGGTAGCTCAGAGATCTGGATTTTTCAGAGAAATTTGCAAAGTGCAATATTGTATAACCAAGTAAACCTTGTGACCATTATTCATGTTGGATGTACAGAATTATCTATTACTGGAAGCTATGGGAAAAAAGCCGTAATTAATATGAATTGACTTTGTTTTGTACGTAGAAGAAAATAAAAGAAAACATATCTAAGATAATGGAACTTCGATTTACGTTTTTCAGATGTTCAAGATATATATATATATATACACTGGTGTCCAAAATTAAGGTGACAAAGGGAAAAAGTGGGAAAAGTTGCAAATACGTGCATGAAAATGGACAACACTTTCGGGAAATATGCAACACGTCGCAACACTTCTATCGAAACACTCCAGGGAAGGATAGTGCGTGACGTCATTGCACAATTGTGGAAATGGAACAGCTGCGCTGCAGGTGAGCAATTTGCAGATGGCAGAAACCTCGTCAGTAGACAGCTGTAGGTGGGCAAACGAGCATGATGGCTCATCACTAGGGTTACCAGACGTCCGGATTTTCCCGGACATGTCCTACATTTTAGCCCTATGTCCGGCGTCCGGGAGGAATTTGAAAAATATCATAAATGTCCTACATTTTGAGCGTCACATAATATTAATTACGAAAATACGTAACAGAAAAAAAATCATGCAAATTACAAGTCCATGGACTGCGCTTCCAAACTCAATAGTGAAATTTATTTTTATTCAGTCATTGCACAAAAATAATAAAGTTTGTTCTGCTATTAAACAAATAGGAAAACAGAAGCACTTAATGAACAAAGTTTTGGGACCACTTTCTGATAACGTCACTGTTCAATGCCTGAGCGAATTTCTTGCCTTAGGGTTTATACTGATGGAACAAGGTGCTGCCCATTCTTATTCAATATTCAATATAATTTGATTGTAAAGCAGGGGTATAGAGAACAAAGTTATTCAGGGTGTCTGCCAGTCAAGAAAAAGTAAAAACCAACAAGTAGGTCAAGAAGTCACTAAAAAGGCAATAAATTATTCTTGTGGTCAAGAATTTTTGCTATTGATTGGTTGATTTAGTTTATTTTACTTCACTTTTTTCTGTCCCATTGGCTAATCGCGAAGATGAGGATGAATGATGGTAAGATAAGATGGATGAATGGATAGTCATAAACATATAGGGACAACCGACACAAACCCCACATAAGATTATACTGGCTGCGAGTCCAGACGCCAAAGCCTCGCTTGTCTGCCAAACACAGTTCAGGATGCATTAATACGAAATAGCAGATGTAATTCTCTTCTTAAATTCAGCTTCAGTTTTCATTTTAACTGGCCCTTTGGTAGAGATTTTCATTAAATAAATATTTATTTTCTTAATATCTAATTTCCAACTTTACCTAAGTAGGATCTAGAAAAGTCCAGAAAAAGTCAAGATTTCTGTATGCATTATTTTGGGTAGACACCCTGTTATTGAACTAAGACTACCCAAGATGAAACTTCTGGAACCATTTTAAATTACAGTAATTGTTGACTATTTGTTTACCATTACAGGTCATAATTCAAATGTTGAGAGAGTACTTTCATTACCATCAGCACAACAGACTCACGAGAGAATTATTTTTCATAAACTCTGTAAAATGTTTGGTATTGGTTCCTATAATTTCAACGAGTTTGACTGTCCACTCTAACATCAATATATAGTTTGACAAAACCTGAAATGTTGATAAAAATTGTCTCCTCTGAGAAGTACCACTTAAATCAAGTAGTAAGGGGTGCATTGATTAGTATGATTGCAAGTTTTGAAATTTTGCATTTAAACATTCGTTGGGAAATATTTTTTTAAAAACTGAAAAGTGTCATTTTTCAACTACTTCCTAACGTGTTCTATAGAAATATGTGTTATTTATCGAGAATGTGTTGCGTCCTACATTTTGACTTAATGTCCTACATTTTGGGACAGTCTGTCCTACATTTCCCTTACAGCGATCTGGTAACCCTACTCATCACCAACGTCTGGACGATGTAATGCGATGGTGAGCAATCGGTCGAATGGAAGCAGGGCAGTCACAGGCCGACGTGGCAGGGTGGTTGAATGTGTCACGCCAAGTGGTCTCCAGAATGTGGAACCAGTTCCAGAGGACAGGAACCATAACAAGACGACCAGGGCAAGGGAGGCCACGACGGACAACACCAGCCGATGACCGTTATTTGACAATTACGGCCAGTCGCTATAGAAACAGGACTGCAACTCAGCTCTCCCAGGACCTGTATGCTGCGACTGCAGCCTCAATGTCGCGTCAAACTGTGTACAGACGACTCAATGCGGCAGGACTCTTTGCAAGATGACCAGTGGTGTGCATCCCCCTCACCCCCTATCACCGACGCGAGCGATACATGTGGTGTCGCGAACATGGACGATGGACCCAAGAACAGTGGTCATCTGTGCTCTTCACAGATGAATCGCACTTCAGTCTCCACAGTGACTTGCGGCGAATGTGTGTATGGCGAGAGCCTGGGATGCGTTTTCATCGATCTCGCATCCACGAGGTTGACCAATACCGCGGTGGTGGCATCATAGTCTGGGGAGGGATAATGAGTGGTGAACGTACGCCCCTGTATGTGCTAAACCGCATCACACTCACTGCCCAGAGGTACAGGGATGACATTCTGGAACCAATAGTGCGACTTTTCTGAGGGGCTGTTGGCCCAGAATTCTTGTTGATGGACGATAATGCCCGTCCTCATCGTGCTCAACTTGTGGACGAGTTCCTGGAAGGTGAGGATATTCGACGGATTCCATGGCCCGCACGTTCACCCGACCTAAATTCGATCGAACATGTGTGGGATGCATTGGGGAGGCAGCTTGCAGCACGTCCTATCCCTCCACAAACCCTCAACGAGCTTCGATGTGGTCTCTTGGAAGAATGGGATGCCTTGCCCCAGGAACTTATTGACACCCTCATGAACAGCATGGGAAACCGTTGTGCGGCATGTATTGCTGTTCGTGGTGACCATATTCCTTATTAAGGGGCAGTGCCTGGTCACCAGAATGCCCAGGATGGAATTAAATCGTTGTATTCCTTTGTATGAGTTTTGTACCCAATCCAGTAATACAGGTTTTTTCCTTAAATGCTCTTTCTTTTCTGTTCATTTGGTGCATCCTCTCTCTTCTTTATTGTTTTCTGTCTCCTCTATCACCCACAACCCCGTTCTATACATCATTTTGTTGTTCTCTTGCATTTTTCATTTGTCACCTTAATTTTGGATACGAGTGTGTGTGTGTGTGTGTGTGTGTGTGTGTGTGTATATATATATATATATATATATATGTTGTGACATTTGAGTCACACTTCAATGTATAAAACCACTTCAAATGGAGGAAAATAAAATAACAAATAATGAAAGTATAACATGGGAAAATGTAAAATCTGGGGTTCCACTGTTTTGTTTCTTACAGTTTCAATTGCTCTTCTCAAAACCATTACTAAAAAAAAAAAAAATTTACAATTTTCATGCTAGAATCTAAATGTTACATGCATAATTTTTGTGAGAAAAAATATATTTAAAAAGCAAAGGCTCAAAATCACTGATTCTTATCACCTTGGATCTAAATAGTACTTCTTACTTACAGGAATGTCAGAAAATCCATTTAGCCAGTAGTAAGCCATTATGTCTGGGTCATCATCCACCATTGCAGGCCACCATGGAAATCCATCTAGCCGGGCCCACACCAAGGAGCCTGCAGTGTATTTGTTGTGTATCAAATCCTCCTCTTCCAAGGCTGATGGTCCAACTTCAGGCTTTAAGCAGCTATCATGCTGTTTGTCTATTCAGAAAGAGAAACAAGTACTTATCACTTGAATAGTATTAAAGAAAAAGGTTTTGTCTTAAAGTTTATCTCGAGGAGTCAAACAAGAGGTGAACCTGTGCCCCTGGTATCGGATGGAAGCTATAGTTTGAGTACTCTAGGAAAGGAAGTTTATTTTTTAATATGTATTTGAGTACATTTCAACATAATTGAAATTAGTTCAATCTTGTTAATAGCATAACCCTTTTTACCAGGAGTGCCCATTCCCCCAAGGCCAATGGCCTTTCCACTCCAGATCGGGTCATAATCTCACAAAGTATTTACTTATGACAGATTGTCTACTACACACTATTACTGAAAGTAACTTTTTTTTAGCCTTAGTAAACACTTTACTGATCTGCCTCCCTAAAATATTCTCCCTTTTCTTCATCTAAGTGGTTAAATATTGTGCATCTAGTAGCAAAAGTGGAACTAAGCCGCGCTTCAGGCTAAGTTTGCAGCAGGTTTTATGTATCAATCCGCACGAGAACTGAGCAGAGAATCTTCCGTTCCAGTCTTCCCTTGACCGCCGAGCTGCTTGCATCGCAGACACTGAGAAAATCCACAGTATTGCCAACCGCACAACACATCAAAACCCCCATGCATGTCAAGTGGAATGTATTTTTGTTTCTTTTTGTCTCCTGAAACATAATATTTTAGAAGTACTTTCTGTGCATAGATTATTTAATAAATGTGTCATTACTTAATATAAGTGCGAAATATCTTCGAAGCATGAGAGCATGTATGTATATTTCGAGCACGCAAAAAGAAAAATGAACAAAGATAAAAGTAAACAATGATATGCCCTCTTGAATTTAATGACAAATTATTGTTTTTGGTTTAGAAAGAAATACATTTATGAAAAACATGGTTACTTTGTTTGCAATACATCCGTTACTGTAACACACACACACTTCAAGTTATACCAGCAAAAAAAGGATGATTTGTTATTGGTAATATATACAATCAGGTGCATTGTCTGCTGCTATTACTCTGGTTTCAATTTATGAATCACTTCACTAAACCAGGATTCAAATCTTGGTTTGTCCATTTCTTGCTGATAATCACCCTTCCCTTTCTTTGCACGAAACAGTAAATATGCGCCTTCAACAAAAACTTCATTGCCGCCAGTGGGTGAAACAATAAGCCTCCTCCTTCCCTCCCTTTCTCGTCAGTTTCTTCAGCGTTGGCGGTAGTTTTCAACGGTGGTATAAAAAAAATGATTGTACGCCTCTGCCCCTCCCCCCACCGAGTTAAAGCAAGTCTGGTCCAAATAATAAACATGTTTCTTATCACGGCGATATATTTTAATATCGCGGAGATCCTTTTGTCGTCAAACAACAAACAATCGTTTCCTCTTCCTAAACTCAAACCGCAAATTATTCAACACCCGTGATACAGTTGCACCGCACATTGACGGCAAATCACTTCACGCCCTGTTTTACTTTGATCTTGTTGCCGTAAGGAGGATTATGCATTTTAACTTGCTTGATTTGAAGAGCTTTTCCCTTCGGATGAAGCCCAAAAAACACTTGCTGAACAGGAGACCTCGATTCAGCCATTCTCGCCTCTGTATAGCACGATTATTAATCACAATAAACATAGGGTTAAAACAGTGGGATGTGCAACACTGGTATCACGGATTCCACGTGCTCTGCAACGTATTCAGTCTTGCTCGACTCACTCTTCGGCTTCAGCGATTCCTCAGCTCAATACAAACTCCAGTTGGCGAATCTGCAGATCAAAGTTCGTCTGCAGAGTGATTGACATCGATCAAATACATACATGTTCATGGATGTATTATTTTGTATGTATTTTACAAATTAAATTTCTTGCAAGTATGCAGTTTTGTCGGAATAGAACCCATCTCAGTGGAACTATATTCTGCGTGCACGTTTGGATCTACATATGCGAAAACCTGCTGCAAAGTTACCTGACGCTTGGCTTAGATAAATTATTACTAAGCAAATATATTCTGATTCCCACTCCCCTCTCCCTGCATCATCACACATATTGCATCATGGTGCCAAGACAAACATTTTTTAAAACATATTTTAGAAAAATATATACATATTGAATTGTCTATTATTTTAAGGGAAAATTCACCACACAGATTTTGATGCACAGTATGCACTCCATTATCATCCTCTATGGGCAGCCCTGCTTTTTACCATTATGTTTACCAAATTTTATGTTATTTTAATGACAATAGAATACAAGACAAATGCACTTTATTTATTTGTTATTATTATTATTATATCAAAAATAAAAGAAATACATGTATTTTAAATACTTTAAATACTCTGCCTTCAAGCTAATGCACCGTATGTTGTATAGAAGAACATTTATGAGATATTAAGTGCATCCAGAAAGTAAGCTTCCCTGGGGTCGTGCACAAAAAGGAAACATTATTTCATTCAATGATTTATTGCCACAGATACAGCACTTGTCAACATAATTCAGGCTGAAATTCAGGCACTTGTCATAGCGTGGGACAAACTTCTGTATACCTGCATCGTAGAAGTCCGCCGCTTGGGTGCCGAACCACTGTGTGTCAGCCGTCTGAACCTCTTCGTCGCTGTGAAAATGTTGACCGGACAGGAATTTTTTCAGGTGCAAGAACAGGTGGTAATCACTGGGAGCGAGATCCGGGCTGTACGATGGATGATCAAACACCTCCCAACCGAACCTGTCCAGAAGGGTTGCAGTGCACCTAGCCATATGCGGCTTCACATTGTCGTGCAGCAAGATCACCCCAGCATTGAGCTTACCGCATCGCTTATTCTGAATGGCTCGTTGCAATGTCCCCAGTGTTTCACAGTAATGGTTGGCGTTCACAGTCTCACCTCTGGGCAGAAACTCGATGAGTAGAATGCCTTGTCTGTCCCAGAACACACGCACACATCACTTTTCATGCCGACACAGTCTGTTTGAACTTTGTCCTGCATGGAGATCCACTGTGACGCCAATGCATGGACTGCTGCTTGCTTTCTGGGGTGTTGTATGCAACCCACGTTTCATCCCCTGTGATGATCTGGTTGAGAAAATCGTCATCATCATGGTAATGCTGCAGAAATGTCAGCGCCGTGTCCATGCATTTTCCTTTGTGTTTGGGCGTCAGTTATTTCATCACCCACCGGGCACACAATTTCCGGAACAAGAGGAATTTGATAACAATGTTGTGTAACAATGACCGAGAAATCTGCGGGAAATGGCTGTGAGTTCCGTGATCGTGACGCGAAGATCCTCCAATATGCGCTGCTGCACCTGCTCCACAAGCTCGTCCATTACGGCCGATGGCCACCCACTGCGCTCGTCGTCATGCACATTTTGCTGGCCTTCAGTAAATGTCCTGCACCAATGACGAACCATCTGCTTGCTCATGTCCTCTGGCCCATACACCTGCCACAGCTGATGATGAATTTCGATCGGCTGTATGTTTTGTGCATTCAAGAACTTGATCACCGAACGAACCTCGCATGCGGCAGGAGATGGAATAAGAGCCGCCATGTTTCATTGCTGCCGCGATGCTACTGAGGAATTTCGGGAGGCGTCTTCTAGGAGATTCACTAGCCAGGGCTTGTGCCTCTCATGCATGCACAAAACCGATTTCAATACGCATGGCCTGCCACCTGTGGACGAGTTGGAAACTTACTTTCTGGATGTGCCTAATATATTAATATATATGAACATTATATGTAACTCGTCCATCATCATACATTTGTGGTATATAATGACCCTGATGAAAAACATCTTACAATATTAAATAGGAACATTATGGTCATGGCTAGACAAAGCTAACAATAATTCAAGCACCAGCCCATTTTTCTCAAGAGCCAACATTATATAAAATCTTAAGATCATTAAAATGATGTTAAAACATTTAATTGATGGACTGGGTTAAAAGTAATTAATTCTTGCATCACAATGACCTCCCTAAAGAAGGCTCTACTACAGAGGCGTGGCGTGCATGTAGCCGCTGTTACCGCAGGTAACACCAAAATATAAAGAATTGAAGAACCTGTCTTAAAATATTATTATGTACATAAACTGGTAATATTGTCGTAAAGTAAACATTGCAGACTGACATTTTTTCTGACACCGGCAAAAGCGAAGAGGAGGACTGATCCGGTACCCTCCACAGGCAACATGAGAAAAGGGCCCTGAGCCCACGCAAGGAAGACTTCGCGTTGCAGCAAAGACTGACCGCGGGAGGAGGAGGGGGGTTTATGGTATACCTGTTTAGCCGGCGCAGTTGCCGGTGACCCTTACCGGAAACATACCAGTGTTGCCATATTCAATTGACAGAAAAGAGCTAAGTCGCCTAATCGGGTCTATCTTACTCTGAAGGTGTCCAGTCACACTGGGGAACGATGGCGCAGTGGTAGCGTCGCCACCTTATAATCAAGGGATTCCGGGTTCGATACCCGGTGGAGGCACAAGTGGTTCGGATCCAACTTTAAACTGTCCCGATTAGCATTACTCTTCATGAAGTGGACTTAAATCGCCAAATCAAATTTTTTAAAAATCAAATCACACTGGGGCAAAAGCAAACTACCAAGTGATATTTTGTATTTACACTAAATATCAGCGATTATGAAAGTCCTCTTTGTCCTTCTTCGACATCTTGGGCGAGAAGGAGAGGAGAGGGATGGGTATGGTCAAGGGGTCCGCTGTCCTTCTAAAAATGTCAACCTAAAATTCTATATTTCACACATATTGAAGATGGCAATATTATTTCGGTTACAGGAATTTGTGATAATTGTTGATAATACTGATTGAGATTGACATACGTTGTCGCAGGAATGCAATAATTTCGGATTGAAGCAATGTTTTTGAGGTGGTAGAACTGTTTTTGGGTGAAAACAATACTTACAAGCATAATTTCCCGATTGTTATCTTAGCACGCTCTGAAGTGTCAGGTGTCGCAGGTTTGAATCCTCAGCAAGAAATGGTTATTTCAATGTTCGTTGTTATTATTTTACTTACATAATTATAAAAATTAATAATTACATACACAAATAAATAATAATTTTATTTCAATAATTCACCATGCATCCTCATCGTCACGATTATCATATAAAGCGAAAGCCTTAAAGGTAGCAAAGGACGTAAAATATACGAAATAGTAGTGGTGTCAGAAATGAGATTTCAGTGGATTTAGCGAAACATGGGAGTGGGAGTAGTTAGGAAACAGATGAAGACTACATCTACTCTACATACGTCTTATTTGAAATGAAAAGTTTCGCGATTTGGGCAAATCTGGTTTCAAAAGAACTAAGATGGCAACATTAGTAGAACTGGACTTCTTGCAGGTTCCGAAGGAAATATTGGGGAAGGGCCGATGCTGAGAGGGGAGGGGGCAAGGAGGGTGCTTCACGTGTTACAAAAGTAAACAACGGTTTGTGGGAGGGACAGTGCAGTGGGAGTTTTGTGACTGGTGTCTTTCGTCTTTATGTTGTTTTCGGGCATTGTCAATTAATTAATGAAGCTTGCTCCGAGTTCCGAGGTGGCGGGTTCATCCTATCTGGAAAGTGTGTATAATCGTGCGATAGAAGATATTTTGAAGCAATCTTTCGGTTCGTTATTTTGCAGAAAAAATCGAAATTGTGGCGAAAGGGAGGCCAAAGCCTATTTTGAACGATTTAAAAACCAAGTCGTCTGCTGGATATGACCGACATTTCAATGTTTCGTGGTATAACGACTATCCGTGGTTATGTGGATGTGTGCAGTTGTCGAAACTCTTTTGTTGGCCATGTACTCTATTTTCGGGTGAAAAAAAATGTGTCGAATTCAGATGTGGATAACGTGGACCATGACCATGACGCACCCAAAAATTCAAATTCAAATGAAAAACTTCTCTTTATGACAGCATCATAGAAGTTTTTTCATTTGATTTGATTGATTTTGCTTCGCTTGTGCCACTTTTGGCTAATCTGCGAAGATGGGAATGAGTGATGATATGATTAAATTGATGAATAGACATCACAAACGCTCATGCCCAAGCTAGGTTTCGAACCCGGGATCCCAGCATCATATAACTATTTTCAAAGTCGGATTAATCTGCTCTATAAGTAGCCTTCGATGTTTCTGTAAGTATCAAATTACGTATTATTGTGTCAACAACCAATGTTTGCGATTTCACTTTAGTCCTTATGTCAACATTTTTTTTCCTGATTAATAACTTTGCCAAAATCGTATTGAATTGCATACGTACCAGATTAATATTATATGAACTACTTGGAAGACATTGGGGGAGGGGGGGGGGGCATGAGGTGAGGAGGCGCCCAAGTCTCCCTTAAATGTCCTACTGATAACCGGTAACACTTTTAAAAATCCACGCCACGCCACTGCTCTACTAGTAACAGCATGAATAACTATGCAATACATTCTAATACATAGCCGTCTCTTACCATGTTGCTGCAGATTTTAAATTTGGATAGCAGGAGTGCAAACATTTATAATGGCATATTTATTTTTCTGATTTAATGATAAACATGATACAAAATCACAGAAACATTTAAACATTAAAAATCACATACTGTACTCATTAATTTAAAACAGCAAGGTGGTCGGTCACTTTACGATCATGATAAAATTCAAGTATTATTCCCGGTTTTGAAGGTGAACTTTCCAACAATTCAAGGGTACAAGGAGTTGTTTTCTCTATTTCAATCTTATGTATTACCACCTCTCACTACCCACACAGACACACAAATGTATTAACAATATAAAAGGTATGTGCAATTCCAATGTATTCAAATTCAATTCAATTAAATAGTATATATATTTAAAATATTTAATTTAAGGTGAAGAGTTTTAATTTGCCATTTCACATACTGGGACTCGAAATACCAGTAGCAAAGCTTGGACTGACAAAGGAGGCAAGCGATGTTCAGTACAGCAATGCCTATAGTACAATGGCATGTCGGAAGGTTGGGGGGGTAAAAGAAAGCCTCATTGGTTCAGTTAGTTTTATAAACAAAACAAAAAAATACTAGATTTGTCAAAATACAATGAAGGGGCGGTAATAAAATTAATCCATAATCTTCGCAATTGTCATATTTACTTTTAAATTTCCCGGTAACGTTATTCATAAACAGCTTAGAAACTAATGTTCCATACACGACTAAAGAGGTGGAATTCCCTACACATTATCCTTATTTGTGCATTGTTTTTAACATGGGCAAACGATGACAAAACGTTGGCACTCGTTTCCTTATTTATGCTCCGTGATTGTAATTGAGAATTTATGAGCACTCTAATAACTGCATTCAGAGTGCCACGTCCCTCGCGTAAACACCTACCAGCTTAGCACAGGGGAGAGACAATGAGATACCTCTGGGCACAGATCAGGGTTACTAACGCTACAAATATATGGAAAGAAACAACAGACTTAACCCACTACTGAGGGTACAATTCGTACTATATTCTTGTTTAATTATGTACAAATATTAAATAACTTTTGAAGTCTTTTCATACAGTAATTTTTTTCTATTTTTATTTTTTATTAATTCTAACCGATCTTCTTCGGGCTTCTTCTTCTTATAATCAATATGGCATCTTCTTCTTATAATCAGTATGGCATCTTCTTCTTATAATTAATATGGCATCTTCTTCTTATGATTAATGAATCTTCTTCTCCTTGTATTAAATGGCCTTTTTCTTACAATTAATAAGGCTTCTTCTTCTTATAATCGCGAATATTCCTTCTTCTATATATTTACATCTTTATTCCTCATCCTTTCGTTACTCTTTATTTACATCTTTTGTTTCGTTCCTTGATTTTTCTACGGAACATTTTATATCCTTGCTATCTGGATTATTCTTTGTCCGTGGATCATTAAATGAGCTTCCCTTTATATCTTTGTATACACTCCCTGGAACGGTATGTATATCTATGTGCTGCAACTTATATCCACGTTCTTGTTTAGAAATGTCGTGCAAAAGACCCAGTGTATTATTTCTCCTCCTTCCCTTACTCGTCTTGCCAGAATAGATTCTCTTGTTTTTCTACCTCCTCTCTTTCCTCGTTTCTTTGGCATCCCTTTATACCAATTGCCGTAAATATCGATCTTCCAAATAAACCAAGAGAAAGGGGTTAGTTAAAGATCGCCGCCTGGCTGGCGCTAACCTTAACTTGGAGCTACAATGTATGCGGCTCCAAATGTGCTTGGGTGCTGCCGAGAAATGGCGCTACACCTGGGGAAAACAACCCAAAAGCTGCACGAAACTCTCAGTTCGTGGGAACTGTAATAGACACAAAATCGAAATTGCAATTCGACTTCTTTACTTTCGTATATTAATCGCTTATGTCATTACTGAATGATAATTCCCCTTTTCTTCTTATTTATATCCTGTTATTATTTTAAACTTATTTATTTATTTCCTTATAATTAGTATTAATATATACAATCGTTATTTCATCACATCTGCTCTTTCCGTTGTCTCTATTTACAATCGTATAAGTTCTCCTGGGTGGCGCCATCTCTTACCCACTTTCCAAACTTATTTATGCAGCATCTTTTATAACTGTTGTTCCTCTTGCATGCTGCCATCTATGGTCCTTTATTTCAAAGAAAAGCAACGCAGTTTGTGTACGTGACACAAAATTCCCCTCCGCTGGGTAAAATTTTCCTTCTGAGAAGATTCATATGCAAGGAAAAATTTTCTTCAACATCCATTCTTACTATTCACTTCTCATATGTACTTTTCAACATTTGTTTAATGTCTTCCGCACGTAAAATCTTCTAGCTAATCTCAGCATTTTGTCAACTCCGAAGTGGCCAGATCCTTCATGCACGATCTCGAGTACTCTTCTTATCAAAGTTTGTGGTACACTAATCCTTACTTGGTTCGGATTTTCATAACTAACTTGGAAAACGATGCCATTTATAACTTTGTATCTGTTCTTTATCTTAGACATCCTTGTTTCCTTCCAACACCTTGATAATCTCCCTTAGTTCCTCATCTTCCTTTGTTCCAACTCGCCATTCCTCTTCTTTAATACCATTTACTTCTTCCTCAACGATAGCGTTGATTTCTAGCCTAATCACTTCCTCTGGTTCCTGATTTCTCTTTAAAGGTGCTCTACTTAGAGTATCTGCAACATGGTTTTCCTTTCCTTTTATATCTATAACATCAAAACTGTACTGTTGCAGTAATATTGCCCATCTCGTCAGCCTTGCATTCCACTGTCTTGCACAATTTAACCAAACTAGACTCTTGTGATCACATACCACCTTGAATCTTCTGCCTTTCAGATATGTAGAAAACCTTTCTATTCCAAATATTATCGCCAAACACTCTAGCTCACTTATAGTATACGCTCTTTCAAAGTTCTTCAAGCTTCTGCTAGCCTATTGTATTACATTATCTTCATTGGATTCGTTTTTCTGAAATAGGTATGCTCCCAATCCAATGTTTGATGCATCTGTGCCTAAAAAGAACATTTTCCGGAAATCAGGTTGGCTTATGGCTGGCGCTTGTATAAGGTCTTGCTTAAGTCTTTGGAAAGCCTCCTCTTCGTCTTCCTCCCATTTCCATTTTATATGTTTTCTTTGAAGTTCGTATAATGGCTTGGCTTTGCTTGCGAAATTGTGTATAAATTTTGATCGCCAATTACATACTCCCAGGAATCTTTGAAGTTGTTTCCTTGTGTCTTGGGAACTTGCTTATAGCGTCATTTTTGTCTGGGCACATCTTTATTTCACCTCCAGATACCACATGACCTAGGAAACGTATTTCCTTCCTTGCAAAAGAGCATTTTTCCAATTTGACAGTTAATCCTGCTTCTGCCAATTTACTTAATACCCAATCTATTTTTTCTATGTGTGTCTCCCAATCTTTTGTATGTATACACATATCATCCACATATATAGCAAGCCATTCTCTTGTTTCTATACTAAATATTCTATTTAGAGCCGTCATAAAAGCTGATAGTGACGAATTTAAACCATATGGAAGCCTTCTAAATTGAAATAACCTTGATCCATATCGAAACGCTGTATATTTTCTAGACCCTTCTATTTCTACCTGAAAGTATCCCAAAGTCATATCAAATGATGTGAAGTATATGCTGCCTGAAAAAGTGTGTAGTAATTCATTTATTCTTTCTACTTGATTTTTGGGAAGTAGCACGTGTTTACTTAGCTCTCTTAAATCCAGTACGGGCCTCACACCTCTGTCCGGTTTGTCTACCACGTGCATTGGGCTTACGTGTACGCTATTGGAGTTCTCTATTATCCCCCAACTTAACCATTTCTTCAATTCCTTTTCTACAGTTTCTCTCTTTGCAAAGGGTATAGGATATTGCTTTGACACTATTGGACTCGCTGTGTCTACCTCAATCCTATAGGTGTATACATCCGCGACTCCTGGGCGTTGGCTAAATATTCCCCTATGTCTCAACAAAATATATCTTAAATCTTCTTTTTCATTTTCTGAGATCCAATGACACTCATCCACTTTAGCTTGTATTTCTTCTTTCGATGCATTGTATTTATGGTCCTCTTTTTCATATTCACATTTTATATTTTCATTTTCAATGATATCATCGTAGTCTTTCCTCTTATACACTGCATCATGTTTCTGATATACAAGGTTTTGCTTTCTAACGCCTATTTCGCTCTCAGAACCTTTTATTTCATCTTCCATAGGGATATCTACTTTCGTGTTCTCCATTGATTCTAGATTTAGCCGTTTTTCTTTTATATGTATGTGCCCATTGTAATTTTCTAAAAATGGTACTCCTAGGATTATATCACACCTCAAACCCTTTATCACCAGAAATTTTACTTCGAAATTCGCTCCTTTGATGCTCATCATGATGCGTACCGTGCCCTAAATTTTGTATTCTTCATTTCCCACAGCCATAACTAATCTGACTTTGTCCTTTTAAGAAGCGTCTAATTTTGCTTGTGGGTATTTCTCTTTAATTCTTTGCCAACATTTATAGCTCATTACTTCGACAACACTCCCACAATCGATCAAGCATTTAACCTTAATTTCTATATTTCTGCTTCCACATACAAAGATCTTCCAGGTTTTAAGTTTTCAAAACTCGGCTCTCCAATTAGAAATAACTTCAGAATTCCTTCTTCATTTATCGTATGTTCTCCCTTCATATATTCATCATTTTTCTTTGCTCTCACACCTGGGAGTTGCTGCGAGAGCTCTACAAGTTTAGCCTCTCGACCGATTCCACGTTCCTCGACTCCTCATTTATCTGCTGCCATCCAGCATTTCCTACTTCGTTCTGCACTTGGCTTCTGACTAATTCCACTGCTTCTCTTCGCTCTTCATTTATCTCAGTATTTCCCCTCTCATTCCTCTCGTAATTGTTTCCTCTAGGTTGCCTTTCATCTATCTCCATCCTTCTTTCAGAGTTTCTTCGATTCACATTTTGCCAATAATCATTTCTTCCTCTATATCCGCGGTTTCCTCTCCACGGTCCTGTATTCCTTCTATCATAATTTCTTTGCTCTTCCTGATCATAATTTCGCCTTCTGCCATTTCAGTTATCTTCTAAGAATCCTCTTCCTCTGCCTCTATATGCATTTCTGACCTCTACATTCCTAATCCCGAATTCTTCTTTCCGGAATTTCTGCTCTGGACATTGTTCCTCTTCAAGATGATGCCTCTTAGGATAATATCTACCTTCCTTTTCCTTATCCCATGACCTTTGAGTCTTTTTCAGCATGTCATCTGTTCTGAGGTAGTCTATCAAATCTTCCACCTTCCTTATCTTTACTACAGCCACCGCTCTTTGTGTCCATATTGATAGCGTTTGTATCACTTGTCTAACCAACTCTTCCTCGTTCCACTTTTCATTCAAATTTCGGAAGCTCCTTAATGTTTCCCATGTGTGTGCTTCCAAACTCTCAACCTTGGACCAATCTATATATTTTCTTTTCAATGTCTCCAGTTGCCTTTCCTTAATTTACTCACTACAATAATATTCCAAAAATCTTTTACTAAACTCTTCGAATGTTCCAAACTTGTGCTGATTTAACTGATACCAGCCTGCCGCAGACTTTTCAAAACATCCTTCGATTAGGTCCAGTATCATATTTCCTGGTATCCTCATTAGCTTCACGTTAGTTGTTAGTTCCTTCAGGAATTTTCATGGACACTTGTCAGATATATTTCCATTAAACTTGGGCAAGTGTTGTAATTCATTAGGCTTAGAGTTTCTTGTCTTATATTTTCCCACTTCCAAATTACTTCCGTTTACTTTGTCCAACCATCTTAGATTGTCGCTCCCTTCTTCACTACTTTTCCATTTCCTTTTCTTCTTCTGATGATTCCCTTTATGCTTTATTTCCTCCTCTGTAGTCGATTCGTCGCTACTACTTTCCTTTTTTATTCTGATCTTTTTATACTCTTCCTTTCCATCATTTCTTTCTCAATTGAAACCTATTGGCTTATCTTGTATACTCATATCCTCTATTTTAGGGATTATTCCTCTCCATTGTACTTTATTCTCTTTCTTTCCTTTGTCGATCTTACTTTCGAAGGTTTGCATCTTCTTATTACTCTCCTCTAATTCTTCCCTAACTTCTTGTCGCTCTCTAATTATCATTTCTCTAAATTTCAAAGTTTCTTTTACTATTGTTTCTTCTGTCACAATTCTAATTTCTTCTAATCTGTTTTCTACTTCATCTATTTTAGAGATGTTAATATCTATCTGCTTCTTGTTTGCCAAAATTTTGTTTTCTAAACTCGTGCTCCTCTGCTTGCATTCTTCATTCACTCTTGAAGCTTCCTTTTCGATCTTTCTATTAGTTTCTTCATGTCTTTCATCTGACATCCTTATCATTTCTTCTATCTTTCTCTCAAATGCTTTCCTGTTTTCTTCACATACTTCTGCCATCTCTTCTATTTTTCGATTATTTTCTTCCAACCTTTCTTTAACTTCTTTGCTGTTTTCTTCCATTTTCTCTTCCAACCTTCTGCTGTTGTGATCTTGACTTTCTTTTATTTCCATCATCATTTTCATCAACATCTCCATCGTATTTTGTTCTTCTTTCTTTCCTTCCTTTTCCTTTAACTTTCCTTTCCTGCATTCCTTGCATTCGTATCCTTCTCCCCTTTCACATATCTTCTCATATTTTTCTTTCCGGATTCCTTCACATAACCAGTGTTTCATTTCTTCACATATCTTACACTGTATTATTTCTTCCTTATTTCCTTCTTCGCCACAACATATATATTTTCCTTCTTCCATTTTTGCTTTACTTATCTTTCCAAATTCTTATTCTTCGTGTTATTTCAACCTCTGATCTGTATCGAGCCCCACACGTTGGTTGCCATTAATCAATGACACGTCCCTCGCGTAAACACCTACCAGCTTAGCACAGGGAAGAGACAATGAGATACCTCTGGGCACAGATCAGGGTTACTAACGCTACAAATATATGGAAAGAAACAACAGACTTAACCCACTACTGAGGGTACAATTCGTACTATATTCTTGATTAATTATGTACAAATATTAAATAACTTTTGAAGTCTTTTCATACAGTAATTTTTTTCTATTTTTATTTTTTATTAATTCTAACCGATCTTCTTCGGGCTTCTTCTTCTTATAATCAATATGGCATCTTCTTCTTATAATCAGTATGGCATCTTCTTCTTATAATTAATATGGCATCTTCTTCTTATGATTAATGAATCTTCTTCTCCTTGTATTAAATGGCCTTTTTCTTACAATTAATAAGGCTTCTTCTTCTTATAATCGCGAATATTCCTTCTTCTATATATTTACATCTTTATTCCTCATCCTTTCGTTACTCTTTATTTACATCTTTTGTTTCGTTCCTTGATTTTTCTACGGAACATTTTATATCCTTGCTATCTGGATCATTCTTTGTCCGTGGATCATTAAATGAGCTTCCCTTTATATCTTTGTATACACTCCCTGGAACGGTATGTATATCTATGTGCTGCAACTTATATCCACGTTCTTGTTTAGAAACGTCGTGCAAAAGACCCAGTGTATTATTTCTCCTCCTTCCCTTACTCGTCTTGCCAGAATAGATTCTCTTGTTTTTCTACCTCCTCTCTTTCCTCGTTTCTTTGGCATCCCTTTATACCAATTGCCGTAAATATCGATCTTCCAAATAAACCAAGAGAAAGGGGTTAGTTAAAGATCGCCGCCTGGCCGGCGCTAACCTTAACTTGGAGCTACAATGTATGCGGCTCCAAATGTGCTTGGGTGCTGCCGAGAAATGGCGCTACACCTGGGGAAAACAACCCAAAAGCTGCACGAAACTCTCAGTTCGTGGGAACTGTAATAGACACAAAATCGAAATTGCAATTCGACTTCTTTACTTTCGTATATTAATCGCTTATGTCATTACTGAATGATAATTCCCCTTTTCTTCTTATTTATATCCTGTTATTATTTTAAACTTATTTATTTATTTCCTTAATTAGTATTAATATATACAATCGTTATTTCATCACATCTGCTCTTTCCGTTGTCTCTATTTACAATCGTATAAGTTCTCCTGGGTGGCGCCATCTCTTACCCACTTTCCAAACTTATTTATGCAGCATCTTTTATAACCGTTGTTCCTCTTGCATGCTGCCATCTATGGTCCTTTATTTCAAAGAAAAGCAACGCAGTTTGTGTACGTGACACAAAATTCCCCTCCGCTGGGTAAAATTTTTCCTTCCTTTGTTAAACTGTTCACTTAAATTACTGTGCAAATAATTTGAAAGTTGCTGTCAACACTCGTGATGAAATTTGAACTGGACGCAGGGTGAAGACTGCAGACATTCCTCTTCCTGGAAATACAAGCACTCGCCCTTTCCATCTTTTCCCCAAACCCTAATGTCAAATTTTTGACGCATTTTAAAATTCGTGAAATACAAAATAAGATGTAATTTAAGTGACCTGTATGCAATTTACAGCAGTGGTTTTATGATTAATAATTAATATTATCCTCGCAATCTTGTTTATGTGTGCATAAAGACACACAATGGTTACTGCTGACAATGTCTCCTTCTGCTTTCGGTTGGTTTCCGAGAAGCACTAAAGGCTCAGCTTTTCTGCGAGGGTAGAGGCCAGTTCCTCCAACAAAATTTCACGAGACGCCATATGATCCTTTGGGTGCTTTGGTTTTACCGATCAGCGGCTGCAAGCATCGAGGCTGGTGCTTCCTTCAGAGCTGTTGAGGTAGTTTGAGGCCGTAAAATGTTGCCAAATCGAGTGTGATGGAAACTAAATAAGGCTAAATCATTAAGAATATTAAATAATATTCTAATAGTGCAAGCAGTGCTTGTTCTATATCTTCACCACTGCGAAATACATAGATCAACAAACACAAGTCACAAATGTTATGGGATATATTAATCTACAAAAAATTGTTATATAAGAATTTCAAACTCAAATTTACCTAATCAGCTTCAAGATTTCTTATCCTGCAATAATTTTCAATCTGTCAGATATATTATTCTGTAAAGGACATTAACAAAGTAAACGAACTGAGAATTCTGTTTCATTTTCCAAGCATCTTTCTTTTCCTTCTTTGAGAAATATAAAAACTACTGTGAAAAACTTGCCTCAGGGAATTATTAAGCATGTATAAATTCAATGGGATTTGGATTAATAAAAGTTGCAATTTTTAACACCTACAGAGAAAAATTCACGCAGAATTTATAATTCTCGGAATTCCTGTTGAGTAGTCACCCTGAATAAGGTCATGGAAATTTCCATAAGCGAAATCTCATTAAAAAAAAAAAAAAAAAAAACAACTAAATTTGAAAATTGAAGCACCAGGGTGACCACACCCCCTGTATTTTTCTATCCCTGCTTACACAGGCCTGCGATTTTAAACTTTCTGATTATTGCATAATGTTCAAATAGTGATTTTTTATATTTTAGGCATGCTGAATCCAGAACTAAAGTCAGTTTTTCTTCATCACATCAGGTTTCCTTGGAAAATCAAAATGAATATATAAGACTCTCACCCAACACTCTATTATCACATGCAAGGAATGCTTTTTTTCTTGTTATTTTTACTCATCTGAACACTCCTATATTACACTGTTATATTTATAAGAATGATATAAAAATAAGTAATGTATTGTGTAAACAGGTTTGAAGAAAAACATTATATTAAAAAGCATCTGTAAACACCGCTTTGCACTTACTGTTTTACTGGTACTGGTAACATGTTCTAGAATGGCAAGTCCACGGTTTCAATTTTATGATATCTTGACTTATTTTTTAAAAACTTATTTGTGTTGCTTTTCGCTTGTGAGCTGTAGTTGGATTGTCTCTTCAGTAACCAGCAGTAATCTGCCAGCATGTTCTTGTTCCACTTCCCTTGATACCTGCATTATATTCCCTTAGATCCTAGTGGAGTCTTTCTACTTGCTCTTCGCTCAGCACTCCTAGGTTCTCGGGGAAATAGTCCAGATGTGAATGTAATGTGCACCTTTAACCTTTTTGGAGCCCAAGGTCATTTTCACATGTAACCCCCTTGACGCCTGAGCCGATTTTGAGCAAAATACAGAGTTTCAATTACATGAGTGTAGATCCGCGGCTAATTGCCCTAGAGAGATGAGTGATATACCGTTGTACGTGGAATGAACCAAAATTTTAGAAAAAATGGGGATTCCCCCCCTGCCCCCAAGAAAAAAGTACATGACAGTGTCGACAAGCACATGGAAATTATCATGACATGCCATGTAAGGACCACAAAAATATTTGCTTTTTATTATCGTATGACCAATGTAACGCGAGTTTTACCCCCAAAAGGAATGGTCAACATGCCACTGATTCAAGCTTCAAAATGCAGCAGTACCTTGAAATGACTGTAGCTCAGACGCTAATTGCCCTAGAGAGATGAATGATATACCGTTGTACGCAGAATGAATCACAGATTCAGACAATATAAAATATATGCACATTCGGCGTATATATGAAGGGGGAAAGGGGGACTCCCCCAAAATATATATTTTTTAAAAAAAATGGGGTTTCCCCCCCTGCCCCCAAAAAGGTCAACATGCACATAGAAATTATTGCTGACATGTAAGGAACACAAAAATATTTGCATTATTATAGTATGACCAATGCAACGCGAGTTGTACCCCCAAAATGAATGGTCAGCATGCCACTGATTTAAGCTTCAAAATGCAGTGGTACCTTGAAATGACTGTAGCTCAGAGGCTAATTGCCCTAGAGATGCGGATGAAATATAGCTTGGATACAATCTTACTTTTGTTTCTACTGTTAAATCCCTTCACATTCACAGAACAGAAGTAGCAGTTCGTACTGTGGCCTGTAGGTTGTCACCACACCATTGGAATTCCGAATGACAACGCCGTTCGCTCACCGTTCACCCACTGCTCCATACAGGTAATACAAGCCGTATGTGGTGACCACGGCTTGTCTTGGTCTCCCAGTTTGATACCGAAGTATGTATAGCATAGTAGGCCTTTCTCACACACTTGGTTATTTTCCATCACTGTTTTATCGGCACAAAACTTGCACATAGCAGAATGTACGTGGACTGTACTTGCAGGCACGACGTGGCTTGTTGATATAAGTTCAATAAAAAAAAAAAAAATACAGTAAAACCTGTTGTGTTGTACAGTGCTGTCGGCTCTAGGCTGTGAGCATGATTATACAGGGTTGCCAGATGGCTACAGGAGACCGCATTAATAAATGAATCCGGAAATTTTATTTAAAGCAACACTTATCCTAACAACGTAACAAGTGCAAGTGCATAAAAAACGTAATATCAGATTTTAAAGAAATGTGAAGTGATGTTGAAAAAGTAACGTCGGATCCTGATTCAGGATGCAAAAGGCATCCTAGAAAACAATACAGGATGGCGGCAATGAAACCATCGCAGGTCATTGTTATGGTTCTAGCATTCACCTACACATTGTTAAATGTAAAGAAATTACAAAAGATTCACACTGCAATGGCCAAAACAGCTCAATAGGGTATGTTCTCAAAATTGGATGAAAAGTAAAACATATGACCTAAGAAAAATGGACTTTATTTTAAAATCTTGTTTAAAAAATAGCTGTAACGTATGCAATACGTGTATCAAGATTTGTAAAAGTGATCCAAACATGCTGAAACAAATCTGTATGATTAAACCATTGGATTTTCATAAAGGAAAAAGGCATTTAAGGGGACGAGGAGCAGTTTGTGAGCAGCTGGAAGCGAAGACCCTAAACTGCTCCTCCCCCACAGATCTTGAGCTGGGGAAACAGAGGTCTGTGCGCTGGATGGTCGAAGGAGGAGGCGAAAACTTAGCAGTACCCTGATGGGATTATTATTTTACTTGTTCTCTTTGAAATACCAAACTTGCCAATGGCGTAGAAAAACACGTGAATGGAAACGGAACAGGTTCAAGATTTCATTTGCGGTTGGGAAAGTTGAAATGTCCATTTGATTAGACGTAACTTGAAGTTGCCTCTCCATAAAGAATACATGGGATCTTGTAAATACTTAAATATCATATTTTTAACAGATCGTATCTAGCTAAATAATAAACTTTAAAAAAAATGCTTTCACTTCCAACAAGGGGAGAAATTCATGCTCTCTTTTGCCTGTTTTCTTTTCAGTAGCAGTTCACATTTCAAAGTTATTATTAAAATAAATGTCCACCTGTTGCAAAACTGTCCCTCGTAGCCTTAATACAACAATCTGTACCATTAATTATTATGAACAAAACAGTTTCGTACAGTTACCATATCAGCATCTTACAATTTACAGAGAAACCAACCACATACCTGAGTTCATACTACAGTACCAAATGTTAGGCACATGTGTTGGATCGATAACGTCCTTCAAATATCTCCACTTCTTGCAGTCTTCCTTGCAGCACTGAACCCACAGTCCAACATTCCTTTTCTTCTGCAGCCAAAGCAGGAATTTCTTTGGATTTGCGTCACAGTCTGGCGATTTATCCTCATCCCTGGTTCTAGATTTCTGTGTGGAAGAAATAGACTTAGAAGATGACTTCTTGGTATCTTGACTGGATGATTGTGAAAAGGAAGGTTTTGGTTTGGAGGTCTTCTCCTTCTTCGCTTCCTGGGTGGACGGTTGGAATGAAGGAATCTTGGGTTTGGAAGTCTTCTTAGAACAACCAGGCTCTGCAGGTTTTGAGTTACAAACAAGAGGCTTGGGTTTCAACTGAGGAAGAGGTTTGGAAGTGGAATGATCTGTGGTAAAGATACAAAAACATGAAAGTTACTGTGTATAATTTGTAATACAAAATCCACAGTGACGCAATTAATGTTGTACTAAAATCAATACAGCCCCCCCCCCTCTCCAACTGTGGACTCTTCAAGTATCAACACAGTGTCTTGACAAAAGCAACATGGAAATTGCTGAAAAGTTGCCACGAAACAACTTCCAGTGTAATCTAAGGAATTTTAACAGTTTAAATCAGAGATGCAAACATTTTAGGAAAATAATAATGTATAAATATAAACACTTACTGACATCAAAGCATTTGGTGCACAATTCTATTATACGGAGCGATCCATTGAAGTGTAGACTGCCACATCCTGTGTTTGCGCTATCAGCAAGCAAGAAGCTCGCAGTGGCACTTGTATGTGGGCACTGTAGCGAGGTGCTCGTACGTCGGCAGTGGACACTGTCCATGAAGCGAGGGTGCAAGTTTCCGTAACTAGTTTAAAGAGTGATTTATTTACTTAACAATTTATGAAAGAAGGTGCTGAAACTGGCAGCCTTCATTGTCTACACATTTTTGACAACTCTTGATGAAGTTACCCATAACTTGCTGCAGTTCCTGTTGATTAATGTTGGTAATTTCTTTGCAGATGTTATGTTTCAGTTCTTCCCGGGTGTGTGGATTTGACTTCTACCCCCAAGATAAATATCACATGGAACTTTTACACCTGGGAATCTCGCTGCGAGTGCCTTGCTTGCCGATAGTGCGAACACCAATGCTACGATTTACATTAAATGGATCACATTGCATATTTAAATCCTTTATAGAGCCAAGTCTATAACGACGATGATAATCTGACAGATTCCCAATGATACAGGGACAAACATTGTAACAATTTAAAGTAACAATGATAATATATAAGTATTCAATTGAAACTATATCATAGTCTACCACAGTTTAATTTTTAAATATTCGTAAATTCACACAAGAGATGTGTGATCAATTTTTTGTTTTAATTTCCAGACAATACTGGTACAAAAAAATGATAATTACACATTTAATACAATTTTCAGGATATTAAGACTTCATAAAAATTATTTGTGGCATTTGGTGGACTTTGTGAGATACCCAAACTTTGGAAAAGTATGCTGGCATCAGTCCACTGAGCAGATATCAATATATGAGTATTGATTCAGCCCTAGACCTTCATCAATGTAAAGAACCTATCTTAAAACCTGTTCCCTGTTGTTTTGTTATGCTTATCATCTGTTTCATCTTAATGACACAATTTCAGATGATCATGATACAAAAAATCTTTTTCACAAAATATCAGATCAAGAACAACTTAAATCATACATGAAAGTAAGTTGCAAATATTTTTTTACATACCAGATGTTTTGCTGATCTTCAATTTTTTAACTTTACCAAAAGATTTATCCATTCTCTTATTGAAAGAACCAATTTTCTTATGCTTGAGCTTGGGCAATGTTACACTCTCACTGCTGAAAGGTGTAGGCGATGTTTTGTTCAACTTCTGTGCATCCATGAAACTTAAAAGCAAAGGAAAACAAACATTGTTGTTATTACTGATCAAAATTTAAATAAAGAATAATACATAAAAATGTATTTTTAAACAATGTCTTATTTACATACACATTAAATATGCATTTCCTTTCCAGGTAATGTTACAGCACTTTTTGTTGTGATTTTGTTTGGTTAAATGCTGCCAACATTTATAAAAAGGCAAATATTAGAAGATAAAAATGCAAAATGTTCTTGTAATTTTCAGTTACTGAATCAATGAGGTCACAATTTTAATGCTTACAAACATGATGAAAAATTTGTATGTTATATCAACTCTAATAAATGCAGGAGCATGGACTATTTCATATATTCAAATTAATCAGTAACTTCATTTATCATTCTATGGCCAAGAAATGTTATGCTTGTTAGCTACATCACGACTACATATATAAGTGAATACCTGGTGAAGTTAATGATAGAACAACCATTAAGAATATTTTTTGCTTCTATTTGAATCTAAGATCTCCAGCACCAAGCACGCTCCTTAGACTCTCAAACATTGAAGTGTGACATATCAACAGGTTTTGAAAGTGTTGTTGGGCAAAAGGTTTTTAAATTGAGATACAAGGGCGTGCTGAAAAGTAATGCCTCCTATTTTTTTTGTGACGGTGTAAAGACATTTTGGATTTTGAGGAACCAGACTTTCCACCTTCTCCATTCCAAGTTTCAAACTTCTATTACCAGAGGTTGCTGAACTAGAGTGAGGAAAATGGCTACATGTAACCATACTATGTCGGTGCACAGCAGGCCCTTGTACATTTCAATGTGAAATTAAAGGAATATTGTAAACAAGTCACGAATGTGTTAATTTTATTTCATCCTGTGTGGTCCTAAAAATCATAGAAATGTTTTGGTAAGGTTCCTACTAATAATAGTTTTTCTTCAAAATTTGGAATGGAATTGCATATTGGTGATAAAGCTGTGGCCTTTGGTCTCTTATTACATCGAAAACTAAAAAAACAAACTTTGTGGTGGAAACAGCCTCTTGAGGGGACAGAACAAGTCCATTGGCTTTTTAATGGGTGATGTGTGGTCAGTTCATTGAGTACCATTGGCACTGTTGTCCTGCTTTTGAGATCTGAGTCTGCTACTACTTCCAAATAACTGTCCTCATAATGGTGGGTCAGCATTGAAATTTTGGAGCTCTCCAAATCCCTGGAACAACCAAACTGTTTGGTTAAATGGGATCTCTCTAATCAGACAAATAATGTGTTTTGTCACAGAAAAAGGAACTCTATTTCAAGATTAAACAGAGCAATGTACTATATTCTGTACTTGATCAGAGTAAATTACCTATCTCCGCATAACCACCAAACATATATCTTTAGTACAATGAGCAACGTACATACAACACCTGTAACAGATGGTTTCATCGACCACAATTACAACGGGTCATTTAGGTAATCTATGCTTTATTGGATTCTCTGAGCTCTGGAACATAGGCAGACGACAGCCCAGCCTATGGATGTCACAGTGTGACAAGAGAGTATGCTGTCACTGTCTCTTTGTGAATCAAAGGGATGAGCAAACAGATAAATACAAACCACTGGCTAAAGGGCAAGGTTGGAAAAGTGAGAAACTTGACTTATACATAAAGAGCCACCGGGACTTAATGACTTTGCAAAGGGCACTGTTAAAGAAACAGGATGACAATTTGTTATAAAACCTCCCTCCAAATTAGGAAACAGCATGCTTGTCCAAGGTAATACATACTTGCTAAGATATTCTCTAACACTTACTCTTAGAATTAGTTAGATAGTTTAGAACTTAGAATATTTATTTGGTCTATGTACCCAATGTACCAATAAACTGTGAAATTATGAAGCGAGTGTCTCTATACTTGAGACACTTGGTAAATTTAGATATGCAACCCAAACAACACATCTCAACCCCCAGAGCATTACACATCAGAATCACACAATTAAGGAAGCAAGTTGCAGACAACATAAAGTAATTTGCGCAATTTTTACACTTATGCTATTAATGGCAGATCCCTCTTATTTGCATTTGCCTTAGTTTACATTGCTTTTTCTATCACTTTTTGCTAACCATGGCAATGGGAATGAATGATGATTAGCTGGAAATGATGACGAGTTAATTTACATACAAACAACCATGTTCAGGCCAGAACTCCAGAATCATTGGTGGTGAAACTACTTTGACACTGAGGAGGAGATGGCCATGGCAGAATATGAACCTGGAATCTTCCATGGAAAATACTGGAATTCACTGCTGACATGTAATCAGTAGAGTCTGGAAGTTTGGCAAAATGTATTTTCTTCCTTGTTGTATTTATTGATAAAATTTTTCCTGATATATATTTTTAATGTGGTTGCTAATGTTTCAGAAGTTTTTTTTCATTTTGCATCCTAAAGCCTATTTTAAATTTTAGTGCTTTCTTTTCTTTTGGTCATTTTCAATGAAATTATCGAATGTTTTTTTTTTAAATTGTATGTAACTTCTTATTTTCCTTCCAAAAACTTTATTTATTAGCATTTACTTTTATTTGGTTTATTAAGTGAATAATTTGAGCCTTATTTAAGTAATATTGGACCTGCCCATCTTTCGACGAAGGAGAAAAGCATGAGAAGAGAGTGATTCATGACCAGTTAGGATAGGATATTGCCTTTGGGTTAACATTTCCTTGTACATGATTGACAGCTGATAACTTGATGCAGGCCAGCTGCAGAATGACCTCATCATGTCCAGCTTCAGTGCCAACATGTTATTGACAGAAACAAGGATGAAGCCTGAGGTCCTTTGCCTGGTTTTCTATTTTCAAGATCTCCATCTTCTAACACAAAGAAGATTTTTCTGAAATCTCCTTCTTGAAGTCTAATCTTCCAGGAAGCTTAGTCTATATCCACAGCCAGTCTTGACCAGATAGGGAACCTGAATATCAACTGCTGTATATTATACTCACAACAATTAGCGAGGTGATTGAAGCTCTACCAGAAAATGAAGCGGCTTCAATTTGTGAAGTGAATAAACTTCTGCTTTGTTCAGAAATGAAGAATAAACTTTCATTTATATTGGCACATTATGATGTGTTGCCAGAGACAATTACAAAGGTGGAAAAAAAAGGAGTGAAACTATTATAGCATCCATGAAAGTCTTCGAGGAATCAGTGCAGCAGTTGACAGAAGTGCCAAGAGAAAAGAGGTTAGCTGTTGCAAAAAAGTGTAAAGTGTAATGAGTGCAAATGTGGAATTGGATTGATTGATTTCCGTTATTTACTTTGCTTTTCGTGCCACTTTTTGATAATTTGCAAAGATGGGGGTGAGTGATGACATGATGAAATTGATGAATGGACAATCACAAACATCCATGCCCAGGCTGGGATTCGAACATGGGACCCCTAGCGTCGTAGCACGACGTGCTAACCCCTCCGCCACGGGGGCCGCGTGGAATTGAAAAAATTGAAAACAATTTGCGATATTGTTAAAGATGGAAATTCTTTTCTTGACGATATGAATCCAGCTACAATAGCTTGTTTCACGTATGCTCCAATTTCTTCTTCCGTTATGAAAAACATTGTTCCTCACAGAATTGTTCCCATAGATGTTAAAAAACAAACAGCCCCTAGTGGTGGTTATGTGCAATCAAGACAACAAAGGAAAGTAAAATGTTATTTCCATGTAGATTTTCACGTCTTGAATGAAATTACAGATATAAGTGATTTGCAATTTGCCACCTTTTTTGGTTTATTGTGCCTACTTTCTTTTTGCTTTTCATGCCTATTTTCCACAATATAAATGCATTTTTGCCTGCTTAACCAAAATAAATGCCTGAATTTCCAGGTTCTAGTAATCAACCACCAAGGTGACCGACTCATGTGTGTCTCAAAGCAAGTTCTAGTTTAACTTAATGTAACTCCATTAGGACGTGAAGATAAAAATGGGAAGTTTGTGTAGTGTTATCATTTGAAATTTATAGTCAAATGTATTGTTTATACTTATACACATGTCCTCATCATATATTTTCCAGCATTGAGCATACGACATCATCCTATGTCATATTATATTTATGTTCATAGCTTAAACATATTTAAAATTTATGTACATTAAGGAATATAAGTTTAGTGTTGTTTGCAAATATTTCACAAGAGAGAGATTTTCCACTGTCACAAGAGACAGATTTTTCACTAAGTAAAAATATTGTATTTGAAATATTTTTGCACGTCAAAAAAATGAGGAAAAACGTGCTTAGAAATACAGAGGAAACCCAATTTTCTGTTCCTGAATTTTACATTTGTTTACACATTTAACCTTTCTGGTATTTAAGAAAGCAACATGTTCTACATTTATTATGCGTTCAGTTAACCATTTTTCTGCAAATCATGACATTGCTCAGTGCACACAATTAAAAATGTAATATTTAATTCACTGTAATTACAATAAATCAAAAGCAAACATAACTTACAAATTGTTTTCATCATCCTCTGGCTGTTCTGCTGCTTCTTGTGGTGAATGTGCTTCGTATGGTTCTGGAAGAGCTACTTCTTCCTGAAATTAAAATATTTATATTTTTTTTTAAAAAAAAGGTACAGTTCACAAAAGAACCATAAAAAGTAGTAAAATTACAGTGGAGTCTCAATTTTACATTTCTACATTATACAATGCATCCACATGTCTCAAGAAAGCAAAATATCAAAATAAATTCTCTCTCTCGCACACACACAATTTATTCATTCCTTGCATTATAATTCTGTTTATTTCCATTCTTTTAGTGAACAACAAGAACTAGCACAAGTGAAAATGTTTAAGTTTTTGTTTTAAGTCCACTTATGCACAAATGAGCTAATCAGGACTGGACCTACAATTTAATGAGGTACCTGACCCACTGTATGTTCCTCCAATGGGTATTGAAACAGGGACCCCTTGATTACAAGATGTTACGACTATCCCCAGAGAGGCCCCAAGTCAGTGGCGTACTCTGAAAGTTTGACCTGGATCAGTGCAATGATTCTTATTTATTATATATTAATTCAATATAATAGGAATACAACACCAATGCAGGCATTCAAGTAAAACAAAAAACAGAACTCACACAATTTCAAATTTTCTGGAAATTTCAATAAAAAAACTGGTTTACAACATGGAAGAATACGGCAATGCCCCAAGTAGAAATGTTTCAATCAGTTCCAATTATACCTTAAAATGGAAATATTTATCAAAGCCTAAACCATTGCTCGGAAACCAAGATGACACCAGGACAGAAGTAAAGTTGGTAGAACCGAGCTAGATGTCTCCCGGATGACGTAGTGGTAAAGTGATCACCTTGTTATCAAGAGGTCCCGGGTTCGATACCCGGTGGAGGCACATCTCTCAGTGGTTTGGATCCCACTTTAAACTATAGGTCCAGTCCTGATTAGCCTTCCTGTGTGTAAAGTGGACTTAGAACAAAAAATCAATCAATCGAGCTAGATGAACCAAGAGGTTTGACAAGATGATGAACACCAAAGAATGACATGCAAGTTGAAGGCCACCAAAAAGAAAACCAGAATGCCTTCAAGTAATGGGGGACTCCAGAATGTTTCTGAACAGCACGCATTTTCAAAATAAGAAACAGTTATTATACTGAATATGTGATTTGAAGCTTTCTCAGAAATGAATTCTGTGAGATTCTCATGGATAAACAAGTGAGTCCTGTACACTTCTAAATAGTTAATACTGCAATCAACTTTAGGGACTTAGTGTGATGTTAGTTGTCGAACCTTCAAATCTCCTGGCTGTTCAGCATTCTTTACATTATTTATTTATTAATGTCTTTGTAAGCCTTGTTATTTGTGTGTGTGATTTCTTATCTATACATATACAACACATACAAACACGTAGGTTCAAATTAACAACATAACTTTAATGCCTGGAAGCCATTCACGTACTTCTTACACACGGTTACTATAACAACCAATCAATAACATGCTATAGAATACAAATTTTTCTTCTTCCTCTTATTATGCATCTATCATCTCCTCCTGGAGTCTCTTTTTTTTTTTATTTTAAGTGCTGGTCTCACCGTATCTATCAGGAGGTTTCCTAAGTCTATTCGATCTTCTGATTGGTGTGTGCCCAGCATCTGTATATGGTTGATTTTGGTTATCTCTTCCCTCTGCATCCTCCGGCTGTCCTTCTGGTATCGATTCAAGGTTTGGATCAGGTAGATCTGTTGATGAGGGGTTTGGTTCACACTCACGTTTTCGTAGCCACCTGACGTGTACCGTTTGTGTCGATCCGTCGAACAACTGCACTTTATATATTAGGCTGTTGCCTACTCTAGACAATACCATTCCTGGTACATGCTTGGGCGAATTTACCTTTGGGGTCTGCACCCAGACTGGATCATTCGGAAGATATGCAAGATAAGTTTTGTCAAGTCTCTTCCTCTCTACTCGGCCCCGCCGTGATCCAAGAAATGGTAGGTGATCCACTCTCCTTTCCCGCTCAGTCATATCTGTTACCATCCACCAGTGTCTTGGTTGAAATTGCAACATGGAAGCAGAAGGCAAACTTTGACACAATTGAGTTTCTCCTAATCTGGAATTTCTCAAAAACAGAAGAACTTCCGCGATCCTCGCGTCCATTTGTAATGAACTTAAATTGGGGTGTTCCAATACCAATTTTCTCAAGTGGTCTTTAACGGTGCGATTATATCTCTCGGCCATTCCGTTACTCGGACTATGGTACGGAGGTATGGTTATGTGCCTTATTCCGTATTGTGAACAGAAGTCCTGGAAAGTTAGGCTACTGAACGCAGGACTATTATCTGACACAATATTGTCTGATAGACCTAAAGTAAAAATCACGAACCTTCCGACCCTCTGTAAACAACCGTATCACTTCGAGTAACGTATCACTCTGCGCCAGCTGTTCGTGAATGGTGCGGCCATCATATGCTGCTCACTCGCAACCTTTAATTTTACGTAACATGGAAAAACGTATTCTTCTTTTAACTGATAATTTACACATTGAAGTATAATAAAATTTCTACAAGTGATTAAATACGTGTTCTTGTTCAAGAATGAACATATTTTTCTACGCCAAAAGTCCCATTTATCTGACACTGGGTTAACAGATCCCCCTCCCCCCTCCTCTCTCAGTATGACAGCACCAAAGTTATACAAGAGAGAGAGAGATTCGTTTCAGTAAATTCAAGTCTTTATTGCCCAACATTGTTGACATGTAGAGTATTATTTTCTCCTTTGTGCAACAAATATACCGCCAGTTTTAGCAGAAGCTAAACAAAGATAAGCAGGGTGATGAAAATAGATTGTTTATTTTTCTCTCGGTTTCTCGTGCACAAGAAGGCGATAATAAGCGCATTATTTACGCACGTCTCATGCAAGTAATGTATTTTCTTACCTTGATTCAGCAGTTCCTTTTTGAACTTGAGGCATTTTCGGCGCTAGACATCATCCTGTCAGAGTACGGTCTGTGAAATTTGCTTTCCAAAAAGGAACTCAACGTGGCACAGGATGCGATTTAACGTCGACTGCTAAAATTGGGGAGATCGTCATCAATCATCACTATCAACATCTTCCCCACAGTGCACAGGACGGCTCCTTGATTGAAAGAATACGAAAGCACCTCGCGTTGTATTGCGCTTATCTCAAAATCGGTGTACTTGTTTATACGAGCAACAACGTGTTTTTTCGCAGGACTGACAACTTGACCGGTCGTTTTCCTTTCTTTCACCGCACCGAAAACACAAAGACGCAGACACACAATTACACTTGGACACCAAGTTCACTGCTTGCTCAGGATAGCACCGACACAACGTCGCATAAACGTTAAGAACAACCTGCTTCTTGCCACTTTTCAAACGGCTGTATTTCCGAATAACTACTCTGAAAACACGGGAGACCTTCCTGCAAGCATGGAAGTCGCCATGTTTGAAACTGGCGCTATTTTCTTGCTGTTCACGTGATCGATTGTAATTTATATAATAATCACGTATTATTATTATAAATAGAAACCTTTAATGAAAATATATTTTAAAATGTATAATCCAATGTAATTTACACGTTTCTCTTCCATTAGCGTACTTTCATAGAACGGACTACATGATGCGGAAGAAATCCGTTATTAGGCTGTTGCCAACCTCAATACTTCTCACTAAGTCAAGTACAGAAAACGGAAGTGGTATGTCGAATGTCGGCATATGATAGTGCGATTTCACATTGTCAGTGACGATCCTCCGGGATGGGGGAGGGGGTGGGACGAAGGAGTCTATCTATAATTCAGAGGTGTTCACCATCCGGATGGTGACATCCTCACACTCCGGAATACTTTTGTGGGTGAAGGAAGGCAGGCCGTAGGGTGAGGGAGGTTGATTTAAAATGAACACCTCTCAACAAGAGAGAAGAAAAATGTGACAATATTTAAAAATTCACCCGCAAATATGCATTTTATTTTATATGTAGCGTACAATAAAATGTGACTGCCTCAAAATATTTCTGTATTCTACAGTCTTCTTTCCCCACTTTTATGCTTCTCTAAGTTGCCGTTTTAGTTTCCCTTGGTGTCTTTCTGCATAATCCATCGTTTTTGAACGGGATGAAAAGGACATACGAGTGTGTTTTTGGATGAAAAAACTTTAGATATGTTGAAGTACACTCTAGAGGATACTGGAATGTGTGACACTGAGGTGTAGATCGACCACGCTGTGACACGCACATTTGTCATTAGTTACGAGATGATGACGGATAGGTGATATTTGAATTGCAAATTAGTTAGCCGTCCCCGTGACGGAGTGGTTAGCACATCGGGCTACGACGCCAGGGGTCCCGGGTTCGAATCGTGGCCTGGGCATGAATGTTTGTGAATGTCCATTCATCGATTTCATCATATCATCATCATTCATCCCCATCTTAGCAAATTAGCCATAAGAGGCACAAGAGGGGAAGTAAAATAAAGCAAATCAAATGAGTTAGTTTCATTATTTTATCTAATTAATAATTATTAATTTAGTCAATCAAATCATATGTAGCTATTAGCTTACTTTCATTATCTATAATAATAAATCATAACACTTTCAAACATCAAATAAATTTAATGAAACGACCCCGGTTTCTAAACTTAATTTATCTCAGTGTGTCACATTCTTCTAGCAAGTTTTTTTTTTTTAGTAAAATATGAGAGAAAATTAATCCTTTGGTACGGAACCGTCTTACTCCTGGGGATAAGATGTCAATTTTGTATTTGATTTTTTTTAATTTAGCGTTGCTTTTCTTCCACTTTTGGCTAATCCCGACGATGAGAATGAGTGATCGTCAGATGAAATTGATGAAGGGACACTCACAAATAATACCCATGCCGGGATTCGAGCCAGGGAACTTCGGTGATGAGTCTGAAAGTCGGCCACCAGGCAAGATGTACATTTTTTTTTTTTTTTACATACATTCAATAACTTTCAACAGGTCATCAGTGATACACTGCTTATTCCGGATCTGTTGACAAATGGAAATGTTTTTACACCTTGTAGGCTATGTGGATTATTTTTTTCTTCATAAGTTTGCAACACTGTTAGGGTACACGTGCTTTTGTTTACAGAAGGTCTGAAGTTCTATGATTCTCACTTTAAGTAAGAACAAGACTGTAATATCCAACGTATGGTTTCCGCCGAATCCAGAGAATGAACTGGCCATACGTCAACCCATTTACTGAATGCGTCGACTAGAATAAGAAATTTCTTTCCTCCGAAGAAAAAGTGGTCTACGTGTATTCTCTCTGCTACACGTGAAGCTTCTGGCCACTCATTTATAGGGCCTTTTCTTACTTTCCTCTATTCCAATTGACAAATATTGCAATTATCAACATATATGTCTATGTCCTTGAGCATCTTTGGCCACCAGTATATGGACGAAGCTTCATCTTTCATAACATGGGATGCTGCATGATTACAATGTAGTAATTTTAATACCTTTTCACGTAATATGGATGGTACAACAATTTTTCTCATCCAGCTAAGATAATCACTCTCCACAGATAAAAGACGTCGTCGCTCGAAGAAAACACCCAATCCGGATTGAATATCTTCTACAGATAATCTATTTGGCCAACCATGTTTGGCAAACAAAATTACCTTGTTTAACAGTGGGTCTTCTAATGTGGCTTTATTAAATACCTTCAAAGAGATTTTTGAATCACATGTGTCAACACTGTTGCAAGTTGTCGCGTCTATGTCTATTGGAGTTTCACTTTGTTGTGGTAACCGACTCAACATGTCTGCCACAGGTACATGTGATGAAGAAACTACACGGTAATTATACCCCGATAAGAATAATGACCATCTTAATAGTCAGTTCGATGTGTGTTTCGAGATACCTTTATCAGGATTAAATATATACTTAATAGCACTGCATCTGACACAATTTCAAATTGTTGATCCTGCAAAAACTTATGGAATTTCTTAATTCCAAAAATTACACTCAATGCTTCACGTTCAATTTGAGCATAACGCTGCTCGGCTTCTGACAACGTTGTAGATGCACATGCAATTGTTTGAATTTTTCTATCTACTCGATGACAAAGTCTTGCTCTGCATCCGTAAGGTGATCCATCGCAAATTAACACTACTGGTTTTGAAGGATCATAAGGTATTATAGGTTGTAGTTCTTTAAGTTCCTATGATATGTCAGCAAACTTTTGAACGCATGCGTCTATCAGTCTTCTTTGGTGTAGTTATAGGCATTCAGAGATTTTTCTTGGATAATAAACCTTTTCGAGCAAGACCTCATCTCCAGGAAAATATCAACTCGGGGCAAGCCACGGCACCTATTAACCTGTTGGGTGAGATGAGTCAAGGCAAAATGGATAATAAACCTCTTCCTGCTCCCTCAAAAATAGGCAATAGTTAGGCTAGAGAGTTCAATGAACAAACCGATCTCTAACTACGCACTGGTAATGATCAGGCTGGAAAGTTCATACAAACTAACTGATCACTGATACCTTCCGAGCTCGGAGACTTTTCTTCCACTCAACCCTATATATTTAATCTACAGGGTGTCCCACGAACGGCACAACTGGGAATTAAGAGTGGCGTTACTTTGTAACTGAAACCTGTACATACATAAGTTATACACCAAATGTTAGCCCTGTCCAAGTAGATATTTTTAAACATAGAAACAACAAACGGGGTGCAGTGTTGCCAAATGTAAGTGAAAGTGTAAATTTATTTTTCCACAAAGCATGGAAAATTGCATGTCAAACATTCGTATTGAAATTTGGACGTCAATTTCCACCTTGGGTAGGTGGACTATTTCACCATCTACGAGTATAGTTCAGAGAAGAAAACCGATCGTTTTCGCGTATAGCCAATCCTGAAATGCCTCGTAAAGGCGTACCGGTCCAAATGGGTGTTTTTTTAAAAAATTAGGTACAGTGGCAACACTGTTGATGTTTGAAGGCAACAAAAGATGTGTTTAGTGATGGTCTACGACATGGAAATAATGGAAACAGGAAAAAAAGAAAATGAAAATTATGGTGAAAAAAGTGTTACTTACCTACTCCTGGCAACCATGCAATGCGATAAGAGCGCCCACCGAACGAGAACAAAAGAATCAGTTAGTTGTGTACTCAGAACTGTTTGAGCCATGCATTTCACATTGTTCGTAGGGGAAGATTAGAATTGTTCTGTGAAATGAAGTACTCTTTGGAAGAGAAGGTGTTCATAGTGGAACATTATTTTTGTTCAAAATCGTACGCTAGTGTAAAAACTGTTTCGCGAGAAATATCCGAATAACAGTGTTCCATAAAATCCGACGATATATCGACTTGTTTCCAGATTTCGTGAAACAGGATCAGTTAATGACAAACCCTACCACAGACAACCACCAGTTTTGACACAAGGTGTGCTGCAGGATGTGGAGCACAGAATATCACAATCTCCCAGGAAATCTGTTCGTAAACTTGCTGCACAGTCAGGTGTATCAAAAACAACAACTCACCGAGCGTTAAAACAATTGCACCTACGTGCAGATAAGGTACAGTCTGTGCAAGAACTGAAGGAAGCAGACAAAGGTGCACGTGTAAGATACTGCCAGTGGTTTAGAAATTTTATTAGAGACAATGGTGTGAATATTTTGGATAAGGTTCTTTTCACGGATGAAGCATGGTTCCACTTAAATGGATATGTCAACAGTCAAAATTCTCGACACTGGTCAAGTAACAATCCCCATTTGTTACATGAACAATCACTTCATCCTCAAAAGATCGGTGTGTGGTGCGCAATTTCGCGGAGAAAAATAATCGGTCCATTCCTTTTCAACACAACAGTTGACGGAATAGTTTATCGTGACCTTATCACACAGTTTATTTCTCTGTTGGAATGTGATGAACGTGATTGTTGGTTTCAACAAGACTCCGCAACATATCACACGTCTAATGAAACTTTAGACATGTTGGAAGCATTTTTTGGCGATCACATTATAAGCAAAAACTTATGGTCCAGTCGCTCCCCGGATCTGACGTCTCCAGATTTTTTTCTTTGGGGTTATTTGAAACAAACAGTTTACATTAATAACCCAAGAACACTTGATGATCTAAAAATAAACATTTGCACAGCTATTAACAATATAAACCAATCAACTTTGCATAAAGTTGCTTCCAACATGATAAAACGTGTTGATGAATGCCTCAGGGAAAATGGTTGTCATTTTCAACATCTTTTGTAAAGCTACACTGCCTGTTACGCGCATTGCATGGTTGCCAGGAGTAGGTAAGTAATACTTTTTTCACCATAATTTTCATTTTCTTTTTTTCCTGTTTCCAGTATTTCCATGTCATAGACCATCACTAAACACACCTTTTGTTGCCTTCAAACATCAACAGTGTTGCCACTGTACCTCATAATTTTTTTAAAGCACCCATTTGGACCGGTACGCCTTTACGAGGCATTTCAGGATTGGCTATACGCGAAAACGATCGGTTTTCTTCTCTGAACTATAGATGGCGAAATAGTCCACCTACCCAAGGTTGAAATTGACGTCCAAATTTCCGTATGAATGTTTGACATGCAATTTTCCATGCTTTGTGAAAAAATAAATTTACACTTTCACTTACATTTGGCAACACTGCATGAACAACAGTGCACCCCGTTTGTTGTTTCTTTGTTTAAAAATATCTACTTGGACAGGGCTAACATTTGGTGTATGACTTATGTATGCACAGGTTTCGGTTACAAAGTAACGCCACTCTTAATTCCCAGTTGCGCCGTTCGTGGGACACCCTGTATATTCTTTAAAAACTATACATACAAGTGTGTTTCAATCAACGTTAAAATGCTTTCCCACTTTTAAAGAACATGTGTGTGCACAACATGAAATAGCCACAAAAAAAAAGGACTGAAATTCAATCACTTGCTTTGGAAGTCTTACCTCCGGTTCAACATCTTTTTCTGTTTCGCTATCAGTATCTTTGTTTTCTGGTTGTGACTCCATAGAGTCATAGTCAAGAACACTTGCAATTACTGATGAAAATATATCATCATACTCTTCTTCTGTGAGGGATCTAGTCATTTTTTGGACCTAAAAATAAAATGTAAATTAAAATATTTTTAATGTCACAGTGATATAATAGTTTACGTGAATGCACAAACAATTACATCTGAGTAATAATCTATGCATCACAATCACTTATTTCATCAATAAATTTCACTACATCATGACTTCATTAGACAGGTGTATATGTAAGCCTTAAACGTCAAAATACCCACTTCAATTTTAATAAATGAAAATCTAATGCTGGGCTGAAATCAGCATTTTAATTACGTATTACTCTATTAAATATGCACTTTTTGTTTGATAAATTTATTTGACTTTCTCCTCCCTGGCTTCAAGGTGTGTAACAATACTCATTCTTCTATAAAGACTGGCTCCATATACAAGGTAAGTAAAAAGAATGAAACAATTTTACACAGTTATGATGATTTAACTATTTATGATTAAAAATCAAACTTATTATTAAAAATCAAACAAGACACCAATACAAAGGTAAACTCTGGAAGTTTTACTCAGACTTGGCACCCTTCAGCTGCTTGACCACTGCTCCACCAGGATCGCTAGTGTGGCAAAATGGCGATTGAGCAGCAGAGGATATATTGCATGTTGGAGTTAGCGAAGACTGATTTGATCAAAATAGTGCAAAGATATTTCCGCACACATTTTGGTAGTACCGTTAGTATATAAACAATCCAAAGACACTGGTTCTGTGTATAAAAGAGACTACAGAACAGGACTGTACCTGATGCTGTCTTGTGTATGCCAAGAGCGGAATTATCGTTTGCAGCGTGACATGTGGTTCCCAAATGAATTCTTGTAATGTCATGTGAGTAAAATTTTCAGTTTTTCTTTATATTAATGCCTTGTTTGATTTTCTATCATAAATAGTTACGTCATAATAACTGTGTAAAGTTGATTCATTCTTCTGGACCCAACCTGTATTATTACATTATCAAATGCATAAAGCTGGAAGAATCCATTATCTTTCATAACATTTCTGAAATTACTAGAGATTAGTAGCAATGAATAATGCAACAAATTTTAGCATGCACATTTGTACAGGGTGACCCAGAGATGTATACCCATTTTGGAATGAACACTGAGCTGGAACATAGGCATAACTCAGCACATTATACAACAAAAATAATACAGTTTGGTATACAATTAACTGTGTTGTTTCGAACCACAGGCACCAGGCACTGTAACTCCAGCTCAGAGGTGCTGAACCTCTGAGCTGGAACATAGGCATAACACAGCACATTATACAACAAAAATAATACAGTTTGGTATACAATTAACTGTGTAGAGGTTCAGCACCTCTGAGCTGGAGTTACAGTGCCTGGTGCCTGTGGTTCGAAACTGCTTAACCCATTTTAAGATTGTTTTGCATGTTGGAACTGCTCCATGCCGCCTTATGTGGAAGTGCCGGCGGAATAACCTCTGAGCTGCAACCACTGAGTCACAGTTTCTCACATAGCCATCATACGTGAACACGCGATGTTCCACCGACAACGACTCTATGGTGACTGCAATAAATAAATAAATAAATAAATGGCAATATATCATACACATTATACAATAAAAAATAATAGTTTGGTGTACAATTTACTGTGTAATGTTCATTCCAAAATGGGTTTACATCTCTGGGTCACCCGGTACAAGGTCATTAAAATAATATTTAATTATTATCAGTACTTGCCACAGGTTGAGCTTTCTGTTCAACAATTAATTTGTCTTTAACTGAACTGTTCTGTGATCTGGAAGCATGAGCAGTCTCCATAGATTCTATGTTAGCTTTCTTCTTTGACGACTTTGGCTTAATTTCCTTAGCTGACCATGGGTTAGATAGTGGCCTATCTTCCATTGAATTGGTAGTCATCATCTTCTTTTTGGCTACTTTTGGTTTCCTTTCTTTCACTGGTGCAGATTTCACCTTAAATATTTATAAGTATTTCTAATACATGTATTACACATATCAGGTTGGTGAATAAATTACTGATATGGAAATAAATATAATTGGATATTATAAAGAGCTTTCTTCTGTCAGTTAGTATTAAAATAATTTCATTCAAACAGTTAGAAGATAATAAAAAACACATTTTAAGTATGTTATACATGTAGATAACATTTGGGTCCTCTAGAAATTAATTCAAAACAAAACCTAAAAAAATATAATTTGTCAAAAGGAGCATAACAACTATTGACAAATAAAGTTCTGATATTTATTTTCAAATTCACCTGATCACTGGATCCATTCTTCTTTTGCTCAACACTTTTCTGTGCAGATTTATCTTCAGAAACTGCATCTTCCTGTTTTGCAGCCTGAAACGGTGCTTGGAAAGCTTTCTTTTGAGATTTCTTCATTGTTCGCCTTTAAAAAATACCAAATAAAAAAAAATAAACAAATTATTATTTCCTACTGATGTAGAAGTGTTTTTTTTTTTTGCATAATTGACCAAATCCTGGCAAAAATATACACCAACACATTAATAAAATGAGAATAACAAAACACACTATTCAGGAAAGCATCATGCAAAATATCGGGAACATATGCAACGGCAAGCTGACATGGGTTCTGATCAATGACATGCACTAAGAAATAGCGAGTCTAGCAGTGATAGTTCAATTGATTTCATATGTCTTATTATTTTCAAATAACAATACTTATAGTCTTGTCAAAACCATAGTTTATATGCAATACACTTCTTTTCACGCTTCTCACCCCTTGATAGGATCAGCAGGCAGGCAGAAAGGAGCTACACAAACAGCCTTTTCAACTACCTGACTAGTTTCAGGTAGATGCTGCTGCCAAAAAGAAAACTGAAGATTTCCAATTTCTGCTTCCTCTACCCCTTGCTTCCAACCTACTGCAAAGGTATAAACCAGTTTGTCAGAGGAACACCAAGAAATTTGCATCCCAAATTTTGCACATATGCATTATACGATATACTCTCATGGCTTCAAGTCTTGTTATTGATAAAACTGGAAAGTACATATTTTCTGTGCAGACAAATTACTGGAAATATTTTTTCTAGTGACGAAAGTAATTATAATATGTAAAAAAATTAACAAAAAACTCTCCCTCTTCATTTTATTAGTATAGTATGAGAACTCATGAATACATGTTGATAAGCATAAGAATCTTAAATATATACATCTGCATGTGGGGGAGTGGGGTTAGGAGGAGTGTATTGTACTTTGTCTGCAGTGAAATAATAATTTTCTAGTGAAAAACTGTACAAAGGGTAAATTACAGAAAACCTCCCATCAGTTTTCTCGCTGTGAAAATTTGCATTTTTTAAATACCTTTTCTGGTTCTTGAACTTCAATTGCGATGATAAAAATTGATGACAAACTCATGGAAGTAAAGAGTGACAGTCATAAACAAACATTAATGCTGTACTTGAACTTTGAACTAAACGTTTTTCTTGCGAGTTTATCTTTTTCAGAAACACTTTCTTAAAATTACATACATGTTTGTGTGCTTGCGTACATAGGTGCAAACAGAAAGTTTTTTAAAGGGGTCAGGTTGGTGAAAAGTATTTTGAATGTTACTTACTATTTGGGCAAATAATTGACTTACTTCTTCAACAAAATCTCCCCTTTGGTGTAACTATGATGCTTGCATGTGTATTTGTGCACAAGAGAAACTAATGTCTAAAGAAAATCAAAAGCTACTAAGTGCAATCTGACCAGATTTTGAGTCACATGAAGCAGACACCTTAAGTTTGTATTTTGTTATTTAGCATCTCTTTTCTCTTTATTAAATTGTGGCGATGAGGACTAATCTTTTATACTATGTACTATAATGTTAGATGCAAGGCATATTTAAATTTTGAAGTGAAACTTCAAAAAGGATAAAGGTAATTGCAGATGCCACTTACATTAAAATAAATAAATAATTTCATCTGTATTGAAACACTGCAATCTACCCATTTGGCGTATCGGGGAGGAGCATGCAATGCTTACAGATTTACCCACAATAGTTGTTGCTACCTTAAGTACAAAACCACTTCATATCACTGAATCTGACGTTAAATGTGTGTGCGTGAAGGTAAAATAATGACGTAAAAGAAAAAAAGATGAAGTCATATGTTCCCATCCTTTTACTAAGTTTCTGGACAAAAAAAAAGTTAATTGTACACCAAGTTTCAAAACTGGACTATTTTATTGTCAAAAAATAAATCTGAAGTACTGTATTTTGGTGTAACTAAACTAAACTTCGTAGGGGAAATGGTTTGAAGGTAAGGCCTGTAGTGAGTGCGAGAATTCCATGGCCATGGTTTTCTGGCTTTCGAGACAAGAGCCAACTATTATTGCATTTGAATAGCCCTTCAATTGTCCTCATGATGCTGGTTAAACGCTGAAATATTGGTCCACAATAGAATGAACAAAGGACCATTCACATCAAAAGTAAAGCTCTCACTACATGAATACTTTTATGTATTCATTTATGTGCAAGGATGGCACAAATTTAAATAAAAATGAACATTATCAATACACCTGTAGGAAAAAAAAAAACACCTCTCATGACTAACTTGAAGTTTGAAGCTTTAGTCACCGGTTTGGTAACACATTTATCACTAGATTACAAACAAATGTGAAGATGTTCTTTATTAGGGCCACAAAGGGGATTCACAGTACATGAGAAACAATATTTAGGCTTACTGAAATAAATTTTAATAAATGAGAAATATGTTTTACCATTTTAAAGATGAAAAAGGAAAAAAATAAACTAGGGAGATTATAAGCACAGAAATGTGAAACTACACAAATGCAAATCAAAACTACTTAATTTTATAATTATCTACATTTTATGTTTTCACAGGATAGATGTAGACACTTTCTCATCAAATATTTCATCTTGTACTCTGCTTCATAACAGCATAAACATGTAAATCCATTGAACAAGCAGTATTTAGTGTATTGTAATATGTCAAAAAATGAAATATAGTTCTTGCTACATATTGTCTGTCCACCTCCCTACGATTCAATTACAAATAATGAAAGCACAATTGATTTTGTCAGACATATATTCTCAACGTAAAAATTTTCAGCAAATAATGCAGGCTCGACCAGGACTCGAATCTGGGTCTCTGGCATACCGTGCCATTGCTCTAACCACTGAGCTACCAACCCGGTCTGGTTCCATGCAGGTAAAACAGCAATAGCGAAAAATCAGGGGAGACCAGGCCGGCTCAGTAGCTCAGTGGTTAGAGCAATGGCACGGTATGCCAGAGACCTGGGCTTGAGTCCTGGTTGAGCCTGCATTTTTCGCTGAAAATTTCTACGTAGTACATCTCCTGTGTGTGCCTAATCTACAATAATGTATTCTCAAGTCTTGAGATGCTTGAATAGTTTAAACTGTTAACAAGGAAATGGGTTGAGAGATAAGAGAGGAGGGGAAGAGGTCATCCTGTCTTTAAAGCTCTGCTCCTCCTATGAAATGTGTACTTGGAAAAAGTATTTTTAACGTAGACTTGTTTGTATTTTTTGCAACAGTGATGATGATTAGATGAAACTGGCGAAGATACACTCCCAAAGAACACCCATGCCCAGGTTGGTACTCAAACCCAGGAACTTCGATGCAAAATCAAAAATTGACCACTTAATGCATTCAACTACCAAGCTGGTCACCAGACTTGTTGGGAGTTTTGCCATTTTGCAATCCTGAGGCCAACAAACACACCGATTCATACCCTCCACAAACCCAGCACCCTCCACAAACCCAGTACTGCTATCTCCAAGGTTTTGGGGAATGTATATTTTTCACAAGACTCATTTTTTTTAAAGCTTATTAAAGCAACATTATACTGTGAAACTAATTTATTATAACATTTTATGCTGAATTAGTCATTACTAACGGTTTTCAAACAATAGGAAACATACTAATCTCACGCTTGATGAAAAATGTTTAAAACCTCCCTGCACTTTTATTTCTTTCGAGAATTTTTTTAATATTTCATATCTTTAGAAGCAGATTTTCCAATTATATATGTTCTCAGTGCTTTTTTTTTGGGGGGGGGTTGATTCCAGTCCTCTTTAAGTTGGTTTGTTATCGTTATTGTGTTCATGATAAGAACTAGCCTACTCAAAATATTGTGGTATGTTCACAAATGATCGGGCAACCAGGTACACACGTGGACACACATTTCTTTTGTTAAAATAAAATGTTATTAAGTTTTATTCCAACCCATATCAAAATGCCAGTACGGCATGCAGGTGTACTCTGCCCCCCCCCCCCCCAAGCAATAGCCATGTCTAGTTCGCTGCACTTTTTGATACTCGGTATAGTGTAGGTGAACTCCGGTGTCAGGCTGGTGCAAGGACATGACATTCAACTAGACGAATAGTGGTGTTAAAGTTCAGAAGATACAATAAATGCCTGTCTGCTGCTTTAAACGTTAATTTGATTAGTTAGCATGCACCACGTGATCATACACCACATACTACACCACTCCAGAAGATAGTGCAAACACCAAATCCATGAAGTAGACAAGTTGGTGTTGCACAGTGTAACTAACTAGATGGTTCAGTGAAAGATTCCCACTAAATTCGACATCCCCACAGAATGTTCCCTAACTTTTCTATGTGTTTTCAAATAAATTTTCAGATGCTTCTGTAAGGTTTTCATTGGGTACTTGTTTACTATCCTTCGGACACATTTATTTATTTTTACAGAAGAAACTACTTACCATAATAAGTTCCTGTAGCATTGTCGAACATCGGGAAGGTGTTTTGTGTGATGTGGGAATGTTTCATAGATGAAATTCATGTTGTTTGTTGTTTGTTGTTTGTTTCATCAAAACAACGTTGATACACCTTCAGGAATGTTCCACGAAGCAGAGACGTAAGTACGAATGTCAAAAATTGACGAAACAAAAAAATTAGAGGTGTCCGAAGGATAGTAAATTTTTACCTTTTATTGATTTTGATTCTGTGAACATGAAATCAATGGCTCTGGTTGCACGACAAACACCATTTTTGAACTTATAGCGGTACTACTTTCGTTTAGACAAAACACATATAACTCATTTATTTCGTCCTTTTTAATATTGCTACTTACGTATTCTGCATTGCAGAACATTCTATAAGGTGTAATTATGAATTTCTCATGAAAATAATTTCAATTTTTCATATTACGAGTAATTATTGTTGTTTGTTTTCTTCGCTTGTGTGAGACCAAATATGGCGCGAGCGTTCTGGATCATCGCATGTCGTGCTCGTTTTTTTGTTGAGTTATGCAGTGTTTCCAACCTTCTAAACCAAACAATGCCTACTTCTGTGTTATTAATTTTATATTTTTTTCCCGGGTAGCTCCACAAACCATTCACTGGAAGGTTAGGTTAGGCAAGCATGGCTAAAATTTGAGGTCACATCATCTTGAAAAAACACGGGGTGGTTGGATTTAATTTATTTTATTTTACTTCGCGTTTTGTGCCTCTTGGCTAATTTGCGAAGATGGGGATGAGTGATGAAATTGATGAATGGACATTCACAAACAACCATGCCCGAGCAGGATTCGAACCCAGGACCTTTGGCATCGCAGTGCGATGTGCTAACCACTCAGACACAGGGTCCGGCTTGGGGTGGTTGGAAACAGTGACAGTAGGTTACATCATCAAGCGCACGGAACATCCGGTTCGTGCATGGAAGCAACGGCAATTGCGATATTTTTATACATAAAACATGAATTATTGCTAAAAAAGATGAAACTATGACAGAAAATACATTCGGGAACTTCAGCAATGCTACAGAAAGTGATTTGCGTAAGTAGTTTCTTCTGTAAAAATGAAGAAATCCGTTTTGACTAATTGCAAGTGTTACCCTTATAGCAAACCAGCTAGCTCATTGTTGGATTACAACAATCATAGTAATATATTTCTTTTTTGTGATTCTCTTTTAGATGTGATTTTGGTTGTCTTCTATTCATAAAATGTGAAAACATTTAATGCCAAAAACCAGATATGTTCCTTTTTAAATGTCTCCTTTTCGGAAGAAAAGGTAAACCATTTGAAAATAATCACAATAGAGCAGTAAAAAGTTCATACATTTTCACTGTTTCCAAAAATGGAAAATTGTAATAATAATAATAAATCATCATCATTACAGCGGTGGTGTTTCGGTCTCTAGGGCCGTTCTTACGACATACCCTTGTCTGCGAGATTAATACAATACTATGGAATGAACATAACCGGGCAGTACAGTAATATGCACAAAAAAGCTAATACTAGCCAACACTTACAGTGAAGTTTGTGAAAAATAATGACAGTGGTAGATTGTGTGCCAAAGTAGCTTATAATTCAAATATTCTGGCACATTTGAAGATTATTATTGACATGTTTTACAATTTTTACTAGCCTACTTGTTTTTACACTTGACATGTATGTAGATTACTGGCGGGCTATTTTATATCACATTTTTCTAATACGTTAGCGAGACGGTAAAAAAATGCCTTTACTTGCAGTTAAAAATCTCGATACTTTAAAGCACTTCATTGAATTATAATTTTGCTGAAAAATAAAAATATCCTTTTCAGGTTTGAGAACACTAATGAGGTAAACAATTAGAAACATTGTACTGACGTATGCTCAAACTAATGTAAACAGACAACTGACTTGGCACTAATAACTGACTCATATATTAGTTACAGTTTCCATTTATTTACTCACAAAACAAATTTATTCAGGCTTCTAAGCAATTTATCACGTCAAAAGATGTGCTAACTCTTGTACTCAGGTTGCTCCAATAGCTGCTACTGCCATCTATCATGCGGATGCGGAAGAGAAACATAAAACCCGAATGGCGCCAAGTTACATCAATATATTTCATGAACACAGTGCGAAATTATTGAAAATTACAGGTTTCGGTAAACATGTGCCAATAATATTAATACGTCACCTTATTTTGTACGCAATGTCTTAGAAAAGTTTGGTGTGAATTACATGATTGTTCGAACGAAAAGCAGAGTTACTTTTATCAGGTTTTATGAACAACATGGAGGCGGAACGAAATCTGCAGCAAGGAAGAAGGGAAAGGAAGGAAAGCCATCGTTGTGTTGCAGGCTTCCACCTAGTGATCGAAGTGCTACGTACTGATTATTAGTGGTTTGTCTTAGAATACGTTAGTATCTGATGCATGGAAGCAAATAAACCTGCAGGGATACTGTTCTTGACGAGAAGGCTACAATTGGGGTAAGTAATCAAATCAAACATTGATTAAAATGTGTTTGTTTCTTACGTTGGGTTAGGTTTTTTAGAGCTTATGGAGATGCAGATACACAATCCATGCGCATGCGCAGTTTGAATTTGGCAATGTATACAAACTCACGTGTGTGTGTGTGCATTAAATACTGTGACATTTAGTGGAAAATAATATGATCTTGAGTTGCATTGTATTGTCATTTCAGAAGAGAACTAGTGATATGGAGAAATTTATACGACAGTGATTTATGCGTATTTTCATTAAGGTGGAATAAATTTATTTTCACTAATCGTTTATCAACGTAACGAGTACGTTACGAGATTTCGTGACTGAATAAGTAAAGCCATAAAAATGAAATGTTAAATTCGGAATACACATAATCTTATTGTCAGTTTAATTTTTAGGATTTTTTCGGGCTAAATTATTTGATTTCTGTAGGCTGCATCATATCTCGCATTTTTTTCAAGGTGCCTATTCCCGCATGCGCCTAACGTTTTAGGCGCAAATTGAAGCTAATAGTTGCATTAGTTATGATTCTTCCTTTTGTTGTCTACTGCATTTAATGTACACTAAATATAAAACAGTTGTCATATATTCATTGACAGCATTTAGTAATTTGCACTTAAAAATCCATGTATTTGCTAGCTTTATGTGGTCTGCATTTCATAACAAAATTGAAAATAATGACAACCAGATAGGTTGTAAATAAACTCGACAAAAATAAAATAGAACTAACTGTACCACGATTTGGCAAGTATACGTCGAAGACTTGGTGGTCGAATTCATAGTTAGTTGTTCAGTGTGAAACCAGCAGTCCTCTCTAGTTGTTCAGTGTGAAACCAGCAGTCCTCTCGAGTTGCCGCGCTAGGAAGCTAGTGGTGCTAGGTTTGAATCCTTGATATATCATGGATATGAGCGTGAACTTCATCATCCACCCTCTTCGTCGCGAGTAACCTGGAGGTAGAACACCGTAGTAAATATTTGTATATTTAGTGTGAAATTTACCTCTTTTGGGCACTCCACGTGAAGAGGTGAACTTTACGTTCTGATAGATCAACTCTGGCATCAGTATCGAAAGACCTAGCGAATGAAATGATAGTAACGATAATTGAGAATATCGTAACGTATGTCATCTATATTAGTCTTGTCGTTCAACGCTATTAGAAGTATTACAGTCACGAACATTTCTTGTGCGTAACGACCATATCGATTCCAAACCTAGAATTGTCCGTGACTGTATAACATAGACGAACTGCTCAAATAAGTACATTTTGGATTGTGTAGTTTCAATGCAGCCAATATGGTAGCACATTGAGTTGTGCATTCCCAATGCTAAATTAACAGCGCCTCGGTGGCAGAGGGCGTTGGGTGATCGACTCAAGAATTTCGCCATCAAAGTTTCGTTTTTGAATCCTGATCTGTCATTAGTTTGAATTGTCGTTTTAAGTTCACTTTATGCACAGATGAACAAATCGGGACTGGAACTACAGCTTAAAGTGGGATCCGAACCACTGTACAATGTGCCTCCATCGGGTATCGAATCCGAGACCCCTTAACTAGATCTGTCATTGTTGTTGGCGTTCCTTCGTGGCCATCATTCATTCTTATCGTAGCGATTAACTTAGTAGCAGATAATCGACGTAACATAGAAAAAGTCACTAAAATGTTAACACTAAATTAATCAGAACATAGACGCTGACGAAAAGACGGAGCAGCTTCTCACTTATTCTCACACAGAACACATCGTTTCAAGTAATACAAAACTTATAGACACGGAGACAGGGAGTTCCCGTGATTTTTCTCGATCACTCCAGGCGAATGCGTTTCAAGGAAGGTTTTGGAAACTTCCTCCCATTTACTTGTGACTATCCTTTGCCTTTCACCCACTTGTTGGGTGGTCCACTTATGCACAGTAAGGCTAATTGGGATTAGACCTACAGTTTAAAGTCTGATCCGAACCACTATGTGCCTCCACCGGGTATCGAACCCGAGACCCCTTGATTACAAGGCGACGACACAACCACTGCACATCAGGGAGGCTCACTTGTTGGGGTTAACCTAATTATATAAATAAACGATATGAATGAAAATCAATCTACCAAAGCAAGAAATATTCATCAGAAACTTTTCGATTGGGCCTTGCCTGCCAACGTATGCAAACTAGAGATTGGGATGGGATTTGAATTCTGGTAATCCCTGGATGTCATTGATAAATTGCAAGTTCATAGCGATAAATTTTGGATTTTTCACATTTTGATGTTAATTGCAAGGACGATGAAGTCATGTGATCGATGTCGCGCCGATGGCAAAGCGCGTTGAATGGTGAACGTAGGATCTTGCCACCGACGGTCTCAGGTCCGAGTCCTAGCGTGGTCGTATCGATTTCGGCTCGCCATCGTTGTGGTTTGCCGAAAGAGGTACAAAAGTGACGTAAAATGAGAAAAAATAAATACAATTACAAATGTATGCAAAGTGACGAGAAGATTTTGGAAGAAGCAATCGTGCCTTGCCAGGAATTGACCCACGTTTTCTAATCGCTCGTATACCGGATAGTTCTTAACCCTGTCGGTTTGTAATTAAAGATTCCTGGGTTCGTTGCCTGCCCCTGCGAGAGTTAAGTAAATTAATAATCTTCGCCAAGCATAGTGTGCCAAATTAAAATCTATTGGATACTGTACTTTTTAAAGGGAAGTTGAGTTCAAATGATATTTACAGCCACACAATCCGCAGTAATTCAAAAATATTTGGGCGTTTTCATCCGATGTCAGATAACATTATTCAAGTAAGAATTATTTGCAGAATTGATGGCATCATAGCACAATTCACTTTGAAACCATGCGTTGTGGGTTAGAATCTAGGTCAAAAACGTGAGTGTGTCTCACGAATTGCGCTCTCAGTTTCATCACTTCATCATGTACTCTTATCGTTGCAATTAACCTAGGAATGCTGTATTTGTAATTTTAAAAAAATTTGAACACTGTTCTTGAACTTGGGGATTATCGATAAGGCGATGGTGAATTGCGATTGGATGGAACTAATGCCCAGCCCCAAACCTTTGATGCCGAGATGGATTTGCGAACAGTTCGTATTTGGGAGTTTTTTAATGGAAGATTACTTGTTTTTGATTTGCTTTTTCCAAATTTCCTTTTTTTTCCGTTACAGACAGGCATAACCCCCCCCCCCCCCGCACATCGCTGATATTGCAGATTTCTATAGTCTCTTTCTCTGCCTGCCCAAGTTGCAAGGAGGAATAAAATGACATAGGGGCCGATTTTGAAAGGCGAGGCACCCCCTCCCCCATACGCATACAGGAGTACCTGCCCCGAGGGGGCAAGGTATATCTTTGTACCACCAAAAGCTTTAATTTAATTTATATTTTAAAGTGATCGAGTATGTTTAGGTCCACTTTCTGCGTAAATAGCCAAATCGCAAGTGTTCCTGTAAGGGGGGATCTGTGCCACCACCGGGTATCGAACCTGGGACATCTTGGTTACAATGAGACTATTACGGCATGGAGAGTCTCTGTTTAAAGTGATTGAAATACAGCATGAGAAAACATTTGGCAATATTTCTGTCTGTAAATTATCTATTAGTAGAAGCTCAAGGCCGAACGATTAGAATGGAGCAGCAGACATGCATGAATATTTTTGGATGTTCAGTAGTGTTTTAATTAATACAGTTTGTCAATGGTGCCCCCCCCCCTTCCCCAAGCCTTGTAAGGTCGGCACTTTTAGCATCTGCAATTCATTAAATATTATATTTCCTTGTCCTTACGGCTTCTTGGAGAGATCACGGTTTTTACCACACATCGAAGATGCTGATTGGCAGACAGTCACGGATACGTCTGGGTCGTAACGACCTTTTGGACTTTCAGTGGGGCACTGCAACCCCTTTTTTTGTGACTGTACAACCTTAGACAAAAACCCGGTGTAAGAATTTCGACCGCAAATTTCGGTTCCTGCTATTGATGTGACGTAAGTGTTCGGTGTCGATCCCTACCCTTTTTCCGCCCGTGAAAAAAGTGTCAGCGCCCGAACCCAGCCATACTCGCGCACAACATTGCACGCAGTTTATGAAAGGATGAGCCGCATTACGGGCGCAAAGTACCAGATTGAACTGATGCTTAAATGGGTCTGAAACGATCTGCACCGCTCTCATTGGGCTGTTGCGAGTCCTGACACGGCTCCGCGCCTGCAAATTTGCCGACGGGTATTTCGTTTCAGTCTCTGCCTCCGGGAATGTTTTGTGCAGAAAGCGTGGGCGGTGACGCGTCAAAGGTCTCTGAAAGATTTGCAATCGGGAGATGAATTTATCTGCTTTTCCTCTGAGAAGAGATTAATTATATACTTTATATTCCCTGCCCCCTGAGCCTATTTGAAGCGAGAAAGGCGAGACGTTCGGGTATTTTCAAAGACGCCTCTAGTTCGTTTTCCATGAAGCGCTTGCTTTAAATTTCTCTTTGTGCACGAAGACTAATCTAAACTAGACGTACAGCTTGTCTCTCCTTTACTCATTGAACTGATGCGTAAATGAGCTTAAAAGCATGGTGTTGATTAAGTTATTACACCTGTTTCTTTTCCTTCATTTTCTTTAACACCCGTATCTTTTTATTTTCCTCTTGCTTCTTTCATTTCCCTTTATTTTCTCCATATTTCTTTTTTGTGCTTGTGCTCAAGAGATATCAGAAGGAATGACAGCTGTTCCTGTGCCAATGTCTCGCATTATGTGCAGTCTAAAACACTACATTTTGATTTTTTTTATGAACTGAGATATGCTATTTGTCGTTGCTGTCAAAATGCATACGGTTAAACAGCCGACCTCCGTGGCGGAGTGGTTAGAACAGCGCGGTACGACGCCCAGGCACCCGGGATGGAATCCCGGTCTGGTCAAGGGAGTTCTTTGCGAGTGTCCCTTGAACAGTTTCATGTCATCCTCATCGTTGCGATTAGTCAAAAGTGGCGACAAAGTAACCTAATTCAGTAACAATCACAAAGCATGCGGTTTAACTGAATATTGAATATTATGTTAAATAATAACAACAGTTACTGTCATTTTCAAATTCGGCACCCTAATCTCGGCAAAGAAAGGTCTACTTTCGTTTCCGTAATTATTGCATTGTAGAATTGTTGTTTTAAGTCCACTTTGTGCACAGATACGCTAATCGGAACTGGACCTACAGTTTAGAGCGGGATCCAAACCGCCGTGTAAAGTGCCTCCACTGGGTATCGAACCTGGGATCCCTTGATTTCAAGGCGACGACGTTACTATTCCATTGTAGAGCAGTGTGATTTGACAAATTTCGGGCCCAGTGAACCCATGCCTGACTACGCCAGTGACTTAGAGCACCGAGCTTTGGACACATCCAGTGCTTTCTTCCCCAGGACCTTTTGGAAAAGTGCGACTTCGGTATCTGCGTTGGAATTGATGATATTGATAAACCCTCAGGTAGAAGCGTGAAGCCAGTGAACTTCTCCCTCCCCCAAAGGAAGTCCCTCGCGCTGGTTCGGATGATTTTCCGCTCGGGCTCAGCGTGGGGCGGCCGGGTGTTAAATCACTTTTACATTAGCGGTGGGAGCCGGGACATGGGTGACATTTAGGAAGATAAAGGCAAAGTTGTGTTTTTATTGGAGAGAGTTCCCCGAGATTCATTCTTCGCTCCGAGTTAAACCCATCCAATGGTCTGATATCTGAGGATAACGGGATTGGGAATGGTTACGGAGGCTGGTTTTGCCTGCCTCTTGCTTTCGATTTTTTTGATAGGTTGCGCGTCACTTCAGTGGGTTATGGTGACTGTCGTTTGTTTTTCTACTAATTTAGGGTAACGGAGATTTTCTCTTCCATTTCGTGCCGCTATAATGACGAGAATGTGTTTGTGGCATATCGTGTTTAAGCATTGTTTACGTATATCGCTTATAATTCACAATTTTTGGACCGATTTGCTACATGAGTTTTATCGATTGCAACTTTGAACTCCGTACTCGTATCGAGGATTGTAAGCAGAATAGAGCATACGATTGGATTGATTTGTTGTTTTAAGACCACTTTATGCAAAGTAAGGCTAATCGGGACTGGACCTACAGTTTAAAGTGGGATCCGAACCACTATGTGCCTCCACCGGGAATCTGAATTACCAGGCGACGACGCTACCACTGCACCATCGGGGAGGCCGATAGAGCATACGACCTAGACAGTATACAAGTAATGAAAGTAATTCCATTTTCTATCATTGGAACAACTGTTGCATAACAAACTAACTCTCTAGCTTCTTAAACCTGATGGTTTATGGCTGCAGCAACACAGACCTTCCATCTGTCCCTATTCTGATCAAGATTCATCCAATCTTTTCCATCTCTACGATTTCCTTGAGGTCCATCTCAACGTTATCTCTCCATCTACGTCTTGGTCTTCCTACTTGTCTCTTACCATCAGGCCTCCCAACAAGAATCCTGTAAACTCTTCTTTCCTCTCCCATTCGTGCCACATGGCCACCTTCCCACCTAGCCCCGCGACAGGCTAGGTTTGCAGCAACGTTTCGCATATATAGATCGCAACGTGTGCGCAGAATATAGTTCTGCTGCAACACTGCCGATTTTCTCATTGTCTGCGACATATTTTTTTAAAAATGTATTTACTATACAGCTCGGCGGTTGAGGCGAGACTGGCAAATAAGATTCTGAGCTCCGTTCTCATGCGGATTAATACATTAAATCTGCTGCAGGAAGTTTTCTTGATTTAATCATTCTAATAATATCTGGACATGAATACAAGTTATGCAACAACTTGTTGCATTGTCAATGTAAATGTAATTCGTCAGATCATTGTTTGGAAAGCCGATTTAATACATGGAAACTTGTAAGAACAATTCAGTCATTTGTGTGCTTGCAAATAAATTAAAGTGAGTTACTGAACTTGGCACCACGAGAATTAGGTGAACAGGGAAACAGTCAACAATCAGTTTTTAAACAAAAACCAAAGTGTATGTAAATAACAAAGACATAATACATTGATAGTGATATTGTTTTATTTTAATAAGGCCAGATCCTTTTAGATGCGATCGTACATTTTATTTTTGTAAATTATGTAATTCTTAGTTTGAATCGGCCTCCGTGGTTAGCGCAGCGTACTTCGACGCCAGGGGTACCGGGTTCGAATCCCGGTCTGGACAGCGGTGTTCTTTGTGAGTGTTCCATCATCAATTTCATTATATCATTACTCATCCTCATTGTCATGATTAGCCAAAAGTAGCAGAGAAGCGACACTAAATGACAAATATAAACAACTCATCTTAGTTTGTATTTGAAAATATTTTTTTAAAATTATTTTAATTTTATTTTGTAGGCCTTTTCGAATCGAACGGTTTTATTTTTTGTCATTCATTTAGAGAGATTTTCAGACTGGTTCGTTTTTGGAAATATTTATACTCTTGTACTGTTTAGTAACAAAAAGTTGTGTACATACCTCATAAGCTGCTGTTTATTATTTACGCTTTTCAAAACTCTCGGTTGATCGATCATTCGCTTCCATATACTATAGTTTTTTTTTTTTAAAAAAAGCTACTATAGAAATTTAGGGGCGACTTGAGTGCAGTCAGTGCAACGACGGTAATAGACGATTCTAGAATAAATACATTGTTTGTATAAATTTATTTCTATATGTAGCACGATCAGAGTAGTTATTGTCTGTGCAAGAGCGCGGAGTAAATAACTAAAGTTGCTGATTCAGCGTCACAAGCACGATCGAAATGTCGGTAGGCAGGGCTCATTTAAAGCGAAGGATTCCTTTTCAGGCAAGATGGCGTGGCCGTAAAAAAAACGTGTCACCGGTGATAGTGTAGTGCCTTGTCTTTTTATCCCGACGCGTACAAAACACCTAAAATATGCAGCGCGTGACGTGGGAAGCGGGATTAAACTCGGAAAGCCACCTTTAATTAGAAGACAACATACAAAAAAGAGTTCTTGTGTGCTACTCAGGGTTTGTAACCCGCGATTTTAATGGGGGGATATCTGCCGCACCTATTAGCCCCGCGCTATTGAAGCCAATATGCAAATATCCGAACCCCATGATGTTGAAATCAGAGCGAGTGCTTTTCTTTGATCTGTGGTGCATTTACGTGGAAGTGCAGATAGCGTGGAAATAAATAGGAAGCTACTCCGGTCTCGGAGCGAAATTGAAATTGCAGTTGGGGTGAAGATGTCTGTAGGAGAATTGCCCCTAACGGAGAAGTTTTCAACAGTTGGGGGGTGATCGATAACAATTCGCTAAGGTTTTTTTGTCATCGTTCTCCGGATGCGTGGCTTTAGTTTGTCAGTTATTCATAGCGGAATTCGTGAAGTCTGCAAATCCACCTGCGATCCATGACCTCACCTCGTGCTGGCAAAATGTATACAGGGTGTTCCAAATTTATGGTCGCGTTCTTTTTTATGGATGCTATTGTGGCATATTGAGTATGTTCGAAGCTCGGACAAGAGATGTGAAGGTAATCTACTATATTCACGCGTGAAAAAGCTGCTCTATAGTCGAGAAACGTTATTCAGCACTATAAATCGATATATTCGATACTGCTGACGTTGTTTAGTTCGTATTTCATACGACAGCTGAGGATATTTCGCAAATTTGTGCACTTAACTTTGAAGCACTGGTTTTTCATTGCGAACAATTATATTTTGATATTAGGGCAGTCGGTATGCACGTAGGGCAAACTCATACAGGGTGTTGCTGAATTGCCTACCAAAGTGTTTTTAAGAAATATATGGTATTTATTATTTCCAAGCTGAACGAGCTTTCTTTATGATGTTTTAAAACTCAATTCATTTGCATAATTTAAGAGATGAAACCTATAACCTCTGTTAAGTTTAGTGTGGGTTTAATCAAATAGAGGGTGGTACATATCAAATGGAGATCCATTTAATAATAAAAAAAATCAGTGGTTTTGTTGGAGACTAGTTTAGGTTCAGTTTCCAATTACCCAGACACTGGTTTCACAATAAAACATGCCTCAAATATCTCTGTCGCTTGCCTGATATTCAAGTACTGACTTGTTTGCGGCTTTCTCTGCTCTACTGTTTTTCTCGTGGCTGGAAGAGATGAGGTATCTTTACCGTAGAAGAAAAAATACTACTAGTAACATATGCTGTTTCCTTGGAAAGATGCGTATAAAAGGTAACCAAGTCTGAATAGACTGAATAAGATTGATCTGACGTTTAAAATGAAATTCGAAACACTGAAGTGTATCCCCAAGCGGGAATCGAAACCAGGACCCCTTGATAGCATAGTAATCATTCACCCATACCGTTTGTATGCCTTGAGAATTCACTGCTGCCGGGATAGGAGAGATTACCATGAGGAATGCAATGTTTATGTGATCGAAAATATTGCCACATTTACATATTTATGTAGCTGTATAAATAGTGATTCCAACTATTATTGTTACTACTAGAATTAGTATTTCTTTTTTTTAGGAAGGTCAAACCTAAGCTTACATTTCTTGCATCTTTATAACCATGTACAGTGGCTTACACACAAAAGAGTGTAATGGTAATACATAGTATGTAATATGGCTAATAATGTATATCCAAAATATTGGCAATGAAACAAAACTGTAACAGCATGAGAAAAAGAACCATTGGTAGTACTAAACGGGTACTACTTTCTGGATATGCCTCGTATAAGCATAAAACAGAATGAAAGAAATTATTCGTGACTGCTTGAAAGTAAATTGTTTTTTAATGATACTAATTCTGTGATAGGCAAGAGGCTAATTGAGACTGGATTTGACTTTGGACATGTATATAGCCACCGAAAACAGAGTTCTCTTTAATGAAGTGAATACTGTAATAAACTTGCTTTCGTGATTTATTTATTATTGTTTTTGCTATTAGATGAAAATGGAGCTGATCAAGGGCGTAAGGGCCTTACCCCCGACACCCCCATCGCTGTCGCAGTGTGTTATTTTAATCTAAGAATTTCATAAAATACTGTTTAAATCCGTAAGCTGAAATACAGTTTAATTGTGATGTGATCATGAAGGATATTTTTTACGCATCGCGCCGACCTCTACCCCAGGAAGCTTATCTATGTAAAATAGATTGAGCAAATAAATTGTAAACGTATGCAAAATAAATCCTTACAAGCAGCAATATTTCTTTTCAGGCGTTTCTTATCAGTAAAAAAAGAAATTCCAGTTGCATGACCTTCCGCATTCTAATTGTCTCACATTGGGGTCAAAGGGCGTGGATTCGCATTCAGGAGGTTGCATTATGTGCACAGATAAGGACGCGATTGGGCGTGTGCTGAAGTTGTATGCAAAGCTTGTATCGAAGTCCACTTTATTCAGCGGCCAAAGGGTGCAAGCTCACACTTGTACGTGGAATCTGATACTGGAGTCCGAGAACTATGTTTCCAAGGAGATAGTCGTAACCAGCAGACTATTGGGGAAACCTGTCACAAAGCCAGCGGTAGGTTGAATGTCTACATTAGGACTTGAAATGGATAAATGTTCTACATGTAGCTCAATGGTTCCCAAAGTGTACGCTGCGGCTGGCTTACAGAGGCCACCGCGATATGTTCCAATATTTTCACTGAAATGACACTAACACATGGTTGTGGAACTTTTTACTAATAAAATGTTTCTGGATTTTAAATATGTGTTTATTTTTTTTTTAACTGAAGGCAAGCAACCTAACCACGCTAACTGAGCGTTGCAAGTGTTAGATAGGCCTACATTCTGACTTGGGCGTCGCTGAAAGATCTTGAAAAACTAAGGGCGCCGTGAAAGAAAAAATATTGGAAACCACTGTTCTAAGTATTATCCAGAATAGTTCGTATGTTTCCAGGCATTTTGTGGCTATTGCATACTCTTTAAACTGAATGAAATCTATGCCATGAGTTAAAGTATAAAATACATAAAAATGATAATAATAACAACAATAACAACAACAACAACAAAAAGAGAAACGCAAACATGTTCAATGTTTTCTGATTCTAACTGAAGGAAAAGAATATTATTGCATCATCTTTAAGCTTTAAGTTCTCGAAAATAAATAAATAAATAAAAAAGGACTCCTCGCCAACTCTGTATCCAACCTACAACTCACATCCAGACTCCTAGAAAATGTGTTAATGGCAGTGGCGTATTTACGGGAGCGAACCCCAACAAGTGTTCAATTTTGCAAAACACTTGTAACCGCACCCCCATATGACGTAGTTGTAACGTCGTCGACTTGTAATCAAGCTGTCCCGGGTTCGATACACGAGGGAGGCACATAATAGTTTGGGATCCCACTTTAAACTGTAGGTCCAGTTCCGATTAGCCTATATATGATTAAACCGGACTTAAAACAAACTCTATTATAACTTTTTTAAAAGTGCATGTGGAGTGTACAGTCTAAAGACACGTTAATACTTTTCAGAGCTGAAAAGAAAGAAACTTGAGCTACAGTTGTCTTCACTCCCTGTATATGTGTATAATTAGTATTTTAATGAACAGGAACCGTGCATATTTTGTACCATTGATCTTACCGTTCTTAAATAAAAGAACAAGGTCACGATGGCGCGTGCTTGTGTACTACATATGCACATTTCCTTTCATGTTTTTAAAAGCATGTTTACTGTAGTTTAATCATACATGTAAGCTCCTGTCGCAGTGTTTCTTGGACATATGATAGATAAAAAGAGTTCGTCTGTATTGATTTCCGATTGCTCTGTTCTTTGCAAGGTAAGCACTTTTGTTGCATTTCTAACTTATCCCTTGCATACTTTTTTCCCCAGTCTGTTGGGCGTCTCACAACCACGACCCCGGTTCGCTTCCTGGGGTGGGATTTTTTTCTGTTAATGTCCTTGATAAGTGCAAAGCCCGTAATCAGATTGTGATTTAATTAATATATATGTTTTTCCATATCGTGGAAATCCTTTTTTCAGGCATGTTTAGTGACTTAGAGGTTGTAATTTGTAAATTTATATCGTGGCTTTTTAAGTGGCTCATAATTAGGACAAGTTCTCCAGCAAATTATATAAAATAACAGTAGCCTGAGAACATTAGTGTTCAATTTTAAAACTTGAGAGCTGAGAAAGAAAGAAATAGAGGATGTACAACACACTTCGGAGGGGGAAGAAATTGCATACCTGGGACAAAATTGTGGGATTCGATACATTTGGGGGGAAGGGTCTCATTACGAGATACTTGAGGGCAACCCCTGTGGGTAAAAGCAGCCGAAACATGGGACTGATCGCATCACCTCCATTATGAATCTACATGCACGGAGCAGTGTAATGCACAGGGGGTGGGTGGCCTTTATCTATACCTTTTAGCTATATACTCCTTGATGATGAACCGTTGTTGAATAAGCAAACTAACGATGATCTGACGAATCGCAAATGCATACCACCAATATCAGGGTGGTATATTGATAGTGCAGTAAAGTGGGTGTTGGAATTAAATACGTTTCTCAAGTGTTCCCTTCAGTATAGTCATGGATTTATGCAGAATTTTCCATAGGGGTGTACTTCGTATGTAGGGAATGTGAGGGTAAATTTACAGCCAGACTGACCATGAAGAACTTCGGGGGGCGTTGTGGTGTGTGTGTGGATAAATCTTTGAATATGATAATGAAACGTGAAAGTACCATTCACTGTAACGAATTAGCCAAGACTGAACATTCATTCAACTGTATTTCTTTGACATTGTATGGAATTAACATGCAAGTTAACCTTTATAATATTATTTTTAGGATTCTGTCAATAAATCTGATTTTCTATTTTCTTGCGCATTTTATAACATACTTATCAGTACTGATATGTGCTTTTTGTTATTTGTGTGGAAAGGCCGATAATTATAAATTTCCAATAGTAGCACTGGTTTTAAATGTAAGCCTTTCCATTTATAGAGTATTGCACCACGTTGAAGTTGAAAGAAGTACTTAGTTCAAAGTTCAAGCGCATTCTATGTCTTGAATTCATGGCCAAACGTTGTCTGAATATCTGTGAAGTTTCTGTACCTAAGATTGTGAGTGTTTAAAACTCAAGACAAAGTGTTTCCACTTCGTTAAGTCTTGTCAGTCGAATAAAACCAAGTACAGTCCTAGAATTTATCTAAGGTTGTAATTGTTTTAATAAATATGAAAAAAAATATCACAATTTATTTAGTTTTGCCGTGTCATTCATTAGTCTGGACTTGAGGAGAGGCGGGGGTCCAACCTCAAATGAAAATTCCTATCTGTAGTAACTTTTGCAGCGGAATATCATCTCTATATGAGAGTTAAATTGTAGTGCCACTCTGAAAATTTTATAAATTGCTAATTTCAACGTTTTCGTCAATTATAAAATGAGTATAGGATAAATTAGGGTCTACTTAAATGCCTGGCTAATGCCTCAGTTCTATTGGTAAATTCGTCACAGTTGGCATTTTAAGTGTTTTAGAGTAGATTGTATTAATTTAGAAGCCACACCAAGTAGTACAGATTTGAAGTGTTACTGTTCCCTACATATGAAGCAAATTAGGTAAATTAAGACACTTCTGGATCATAATAATAAAGATAAAGAGAGAGCTCCTGTCATGGTCAAATTGTTTGAGTGCTGTAATCCATTGCGAAACCATGATTCTTTATGTGTATTTTTCATTTGTGTCTTAGTGAGGTCTCGAACTGTTCTTAAGGAACAATAAGAAGATGCAAAGGAATACGTTGAATTATTTTATATTATTTATGTTATACTATATATATTATTACATATTTATACTATTTGAGAGCCCTTCCCTATCCACTTTCAACGATAATTTCTTCAGGTTCTTGTGTTGTTGCATAACATAGCATTGCCATTACATTTATTTCCTCGGAATTTGAATCATAGGGTTAGTTTTCATGTCTGAAGCGGATTTGCTGAAGCTGTACGAAGCGCCGGGTCGATCGTGACGTTTGTGAAAGGCAACCACCGATTATCGAACTCAGAGCACTGTATGAACTGCTGCCGCATCCTGCTTTCTGTGGGGTAGATTGTCATTCCTTGATTCTATGAGCTAGGCGAGAAATACAGGGTTATTCAAAATGATGTCTACAACTCTAAAAGTTTATCCTAATTGAATGAAAAGCAGTGTCCGATGAAAGCTTACTTATCAGAGAATTTACTTACAGAGTCATTTCCAAGCACTCGATAGTCAAATTCAACCCTAGTATCTCTAGACGGACTGATGGCTTCAGTAATGTGTCCTTGTGATCATACGGTCTCATTGGGTCCGATTTCGGCCGAGAGTCGGCCGTCTTCAACTGTCATCAACTGAAGAAGATTCTAGCGATGTGATGCTCAAATTGCATCAGGAAAATCATCAGCGTACTGGAAGAGAGACATGCAGAATGTATCGGAATGGCCATCAAAATGTTACTATTGAAGAATCCTTTGTGGAAAAATATTGGAGAGGGTGAACAGAGCGGATTAATAAGATTCTGTAAGATATTTGTTATTTATCCATGTTTTAAATAAGGTGAAGCAATTTTAAGCCACAGTCTCACGATTCCAGATTGTGATAGTTTGTAAACAAGTCAACAAACTTTCCATTATTGTTACCGAAACAAAGCAAGATAGAAAATGCAGAAACGCACCTTTGTGTCTTTTTCAGGAATCGATTCCAAGACCCGCGCTTCGCAGGAACTTAACGCCAACTTTGAGTTCAAGTGGTACACTCGTCGCCTTCGGTGGTTTCAGTCGTATAAATTCCCATATATCGATAGTTTAATTGCTGCATTAAATATATGAGCATGTTTCTTTAAGCTGGTTGAATGAGCTTTATTGTTATGCCTTGATTGATTTGATTTACCTTACTTCGCTTTTCTGCCACTGTTGGCTAATTACGAAGATGAGGCTGAAGGGTGATAAGATGAAAATACCATAGCAAACACACATGCACAGTACACAACACACGCCCCACAGAGGATTAAACAGGCTGTGAATCCAGACGCCAGAACCTCGTTAGCCTGCAATATGCAATCCAGGGTGTACTACGTGGAAGAGGCAGATTGACGTTTGGATGCCCTTGTGGAAGGGTCACCACTTAACACCCCCCCAGTCCTATCTGGAGTGAATTTATATTTTTATGCATATGAACTTACATTTTCATATAGTAGTATGCTACCATTCATTCTATAAAATCATGGAATCTCTGAATGGAATAATCTTTATTTTGGCATCTTGCTTAGAACATTGCTTTATATTTGTTTTATTTAATTTGGCAAAACATGTGCTTTTGAATTTCCAACATATGAAGTTTAAGCTGCGCAATAAAGACAAGATATTGTTTTGTTTTTTCGTATGCAACGGGCTCGCGTCCGGCTCTGGCCACTCTTATGGGGGATTAAATTTTTGTCTTCTGTGTACTGTCGCTTCAAGAATTTGCTAACAGATATCTCCACATTGACCAGAGGCGTGGCGTGCATGTAACCGGTGTTACCGCAGGTAACAGAAAAATGTAAAGAAATTAAAAAGTTTTTCTTAATAAAATAACAAACAACATTGTTAAATAAGTTAACCGAGTTGAGTGTATATTGCAGAGGACATTTTTTTCTGCAGCCGACAGGCCGTTCCGCTACCCTCAAGAGGCAACAGGAGGAAAGGGCGCCAATGCAGGGGAACAGCGGGGAAAGACTTGAGGAGGCAAGTGTGCTACGGGGTTTAGGGGCCCTGTTGCCGCTGCGGCCTACCGGATCAGCAAGTGTTGTCACATTGGATTTCCAGAAAAGAGCTAAATCCCGCCTAAGACGGGGATAATATTTCTCTGAAGCAACAAGAGCTAGACTGCAAAGCCAAAGTTGGATTTAACTACAACTGAAACCGTTTACGTAATAGACGAAAATGTAAGTATGATGCGATTCGTGATTTGGACAAACCTTCCTCCAAAAAACTAAGTTGGCATCAGTAGAACGTACATCTGGACTTCCCTTTCACCGCTGGAGGAGGGGAATTCTGTCGTCTGTTCACCGCAGAAACGTCAAACTACCCGAATGTGTGGTTCTTCTTCCCCTTTCCACCTCTTTGCAAAGAAACAGAGATGGTTGATAAGGCTCGACTACTATTCACTGGATCACGCCACGCCACTGCCACATTCGAATCAATAAAGAGGATCGAATCTTAACATGAAGCTGTGTCACTGAGATTTGAACACGGACCCCTTGGCTAGCTGTGACAATACCAGATATGAAGCTGGGCCTTCTTGTTCTTTTCCTCTTTTTTTTTTTCGTCTCTCTCTCTCTCGCCCAATATGTCTCATCCGGCGCCACCTCCATGTGCCATCGAGTGCAGAGACATCTCTGAGCAATAAATTGAAGTTTGTGCGCCAGGAGGACGCAAGATGGCGTATTGTGCAATCATACGGTTGAAGGGTTACAGTGGAGACGGCCTTCACTTTGGTGGTTCCGAGTGGATCTCTAAGTTTGTAATTTGATACTTCACATTGCATTTTTGCACTGATGATGGGGTAAGCGAAAAGTGTTGACCGAGAGACCGAATTTTGGCGTGACGTTTGCTGAAATACACTTGCGGCCGGATTTGCCGAAGCGCAAATTCTGTTTCGCAAATATCTTTATCACCAAGGCGTTTGTATACTTGCGAACAACAGTGTTTTTACAAGCTATTTTGTGGAAGTAAAATCAGTGTTGCAACAACTCTTTGATGGTCCAGGCCTCCCAAGGGGAGATGTTTTGTTAGCGCATCGACTGACTTCCACTGCATTAAAGCTGTTTTCTCGCTTTCAAGACCGGAGTCACTTTATTATCGTTTCCAAGTAGCTCCTCAACTGATCTCACGATGCTCGGTCAGCACCGACCTTTTGGACCGGGGATCGAACCCGAGACTGCTCGATTCAAGGACGAGAGCGCTAACCAAATGTTAAAGAACGACTTCCTAAAATATTGGCAAATTTACTTGGGTAGCCCGTATATACATACTTGTAGAAGCCTTTATGAAAAAGTAAGACAGAGATACAGGAAAAGCCCGCCGCAAAGAGAGAGAAGGATGGGAGGGAGGGGGTAAGAGAGTGAAGAAATAAGCGTTCACTGTGAACTGTAGATTTAAGATACTGACCAGCAAGCGCTGCTAGTGTAACTTCATGCGATGGTTACATTCAGGCCCGTTCTGAAGGCGGGAAGGAAGCCCTGAAGATGAATTTCTCAGTATATTACACTTTATTATTTACAACATGTTTAATCCTGGAAGGAAGTAAAATTGATTACCACTATACACTATTTCAATTAAAGATTCGGTGGGCTGGGTTGGGGCTTCGGCCCCTCGAGCCCCCCCCAAACCCCTGGCTACGTGCCTGGTGACATTGGTGTGACAGTATCCATTATCGGTATCTTGGAAACTATCAGAGCTGCAAACATGAAATTAGGTGAAGTGGCAGATGTGTCAAATGGTAACTCAATGCAATGAATTAATTCCATCCGGCCGTGAACTTCGCCAATATCTCCAAAACCAGTGAAAGGAGACTACAAAATTGCATTTAGTAAAAGACCTAACAAATTCTAATTTCATACGACATACGGGTTGTGTTAGTTTTGAGTCCACTTTTCCCTCAAATAGATTAATCGGGAGTGGACCTACAGTTTAATGTGGTATCCCAACCACTATGCAAGATGCCCATCGGAGATCGAACCTGGAACTCCTTGATTACAAGCATCGTTATCACTACGCCATAAGAAGGGCCCATCCGCCGTGTAGCAGTAAAATGATCGAAAGACGAGAACCGATTAATTGTTATTATTATTCCCGATTATTCCGAAACCGCTCGGGAAATAAAGGTACATTTAGTGTGGTGAGAGACCTATACAGTACTGCTTAGGCATAAATAATCTCGATCCGTATGTCCACCTCCCTGCACAGGCCAAGATTAAAATAAATAATCGATATTTAACCTTCGATTTTTCTGAAATCGATAAAACTACAAATTTCCAGTTTGGGACACCAAAAGACCTATAAATTACGAAATTCATAGGCTATATTGTTAATATTCTTGATGGGTGAGAATCAATCGAGCGAATCGATATTACGTACAGTAAAACCTCGTTAATCTGGACCCCGATAAGCCAGACTTCGCTTAATCCGGAGAGGCAAAAAAAGAAAAAAAATCAGAATGCAAGGAAAAGGTAGTCAACCACTGATGAAATTCTGTTTCCCCACAGACTTTGTACTGTACTGTATCGTGTATTAGGCCTGTGCCCTTTAATTACACCATAATAATAAACTTTTTTGTTGCTATAAACTGAGTTTTAATGCACTTTCTACTGTTCTTTGAGGTTATTTCAGTTAATCCGGACTTTTGTTAAACCGGTCAACTTATCCCCCCCATTAGCCCGGATTAACGATGTTTTACTGCATATTAATTATTCAATTACTAAATAGTAACAATATTGAGGCAAAAATGTCATACTGGCAAACTTAGTACAGTCACGGCTGGGTTGTAATGAACCCAATGACTTTCAATGGAGTTGAACTGTCCGTGACTGTACATTCTACTTTATTGCTATGTCAATTAACCGGATTGGCCACTGGTCAGTTCATTCAAGAATAACGAATGAAACACATCTTTCTAGTTTCTGATTAGTTCTCTTGAACTTGATGTTTTTTTATCGGACCGATTTTAACCTTAAAGAAATATCGGAGCTCACTGTGAACACCTTCTCTTTTCAGACATTGTATACACCACTGATTTTACAAGGCATTGTAACCTGGTATATGCACGGTATTATAATGCCTAGTGTATTGCTAATCCTTTCCAGAAGAAAGACAACCACAGCTTATGGCGCGAACACCATGTGCTTTATCTAATCCTTTAGGGATAAGGCATTCAAACACCATTTTCATTACCCATTGTGATTTCCCAAGCAATTATGCTTGTGAGTTGTCTCATCAATTTTTTTTTATGTTAGTGTTTTTACAATCAATTTTTCTTCTTGCTCTCATACTTTTTGTCACGTGTCATCTCATCTTGCCTAGTTTCCCCTTCATTCATCTGACATCGCCTAATATAGTATTACAGTGGCTACGTAGAATTTCGAATATTCAATTATTTACAAGGCTTGATTAAGACAAAACGTTCACAGCTCATTGTGTGTTATTGTGCTTTTGCAAGCTTGAAGAATATTTGGTTCAGCAAAGTACACATTTTTCAGTGCTTCGTTCATGACTCCGTTTAAAAACTGGTTCTACGTACAAATCAGGGACAGTATATGTATCTCATGAGGTACCGTTATACTGCTATCTGTCTTACACGTAGCGTGTGCCTTCATGCAACGTATGATAGCTTTATGTGAACTACCCCCCCCCCCCCCCGTTTGTACATGGACGATTTTACGTTCAATTATTATTGTTCAAAAATTCGCAGTTAGCCTATCTAAGCGTAAAGTGACTTGAAACGAACAGACTATTCGAGCTTGCTATTTCGAGAATTCTAACCGTTCGGTCACTGCAGATGTTGTTGCATGAGAACACGTATGCACGCACAGTCGTGGACGAAAATTACTCATTTTCTTTTATATCCTATGCAGTAACATGGGGCTATTTTGTGCTGGCGGTATTTTCTACGGTTTTGTTTGAATTCTTGAATTTTACATTGCTCCAAACCACCAAGTCACTTTGTTGATGGGAAATTTAAATACACCTGTCTTTAGACTTGACTTAATAATAGCTGGTGTGGAGGGAAAGAGTATTTTAATGGCTAATCCTACTCTCTCGCCATCTCTGCCCAAGATTTACATGAACAAGTGACCTAGTGAGAGGAGGTAGAGTATACCAGGTGCCCGTATGGGAAATCCACATGGAATTTGAAATATCTCAAGTTCAAGTGAGGTCTCTTATGTGTAACCCATCTGTGGTTATCGTAACGCACTACGATGGAAGGGGTTCCAGGTTCGAATCCTGGGTAAGTCATGGAGGATGGTCGTGTTTCTAGTCATGGACACTTGGGGGTTGTAACGATTCCATTTAAAGTTAGCTGGATTATTTCAACCCGACAGTGTCCGTGACCGTACCCCATCATCCATGTCACCCTTAGTGTCTCACGTTTATACCCATAACTTTTAAGACGAACCTCGTGTAATTTTTATCAACAGATGTTGCATTCGTTCCAGGTTCACACATGTGCGGTTTGTACAATAGAAATGGTTATTTTGAAACATTAGGAACATGATTGAAATTGATTCACATACATAATCAATCACTATAATGCATTGAAGGAATAGAATTGCACTTATATTGATTTTGATTTGATGAGAAGGCATCTTACACAGAAATACACTGTTGCAGAAACCTCCCGACAAAAGTATACGTGGCATTTCTAGATAGAAAATTGAAATTTGACGGCGCAGGCTTAAAAAATACACGACGATATTCACCGTGACCCTTCAAGAGAGACGAGGCTGCCTGCACAATATATATTAAATAATAGCTAATGTTTGTGCTGCCTAGACGAAACTGAATTTTTTTCCCTGACGAATGTTTAATATTGGCCTGCAGTTCTTAGTTATTGATTTGTTTTTTATTCGAATTTAATCTCCCGATATCTGCGGGCTGTGTAAAATTGATTTTTTGAAATGAAGTTGATATCGACGAGGAACATGTTGTTAGCTCCAAGTTTTCCTCATGTGTTTTCGCGAGGTATTGTTCAGTTTGACTTCGGCTTTTTCTCGCAAACAAATCCTACCCAAGGTACGGATCCCTCTCTTGGGAACTCAATATCTGTTGGGATAGTTTAGACATTAAGACAAGACATCGTTAATCCTTGAGCTTCCTCTTTTATTGCACGGCTGTTCCCACAGAAAACTATTATAGTTCCGTACCCAGATAGCTCTTACGGATATTAAAACGTACACTTAACACAAGTTCACTAATTCCGCTATATTATGCAATATTTCATTCGCTAATGAATTGTGGAATATAATTTTGGGAGAATTCACCAGCAAGCATTTAGGAAACAAAAGCAAGCCATTTGGATTTGTGCAGATGTAAGAACTAGAGCATCGTGCAAGATATTAACTTTGCCTTTGAGAGATGACAATTACAATATTGCATTATTACGTATGGAGCCGCGGAGGTCTTGTCGGTAAGGCGTCCGAGACCCGGGGTGAGTGTCCCCGCATAAAGCGGCTCTGGTACTCGCCCAGAGTCAAATCAATGGGTACCTTGGAGACAAACCTGCGGGATAAAGGCGGCCGGAGCGTGTTGTTGATCACATCACCTCCAAAATGGGCGAGATTGAGAATGTGTGGGTCTCTACTCCCACATCTCCTAATGTGCCTTCATGACACGGTGCTATATGCACGGGCAACTTTACATTATTACACATGAAGAAACGTACAAGGAAATGTCCGTTGTTGAAGGTAATTCTCGTTTAATATCTAAGAAACTAAAAGTTAAAATATACAAAACCGTAATTTTGCCTGTAGTATTATATGGATGTGAAACTTGGTCCCTTACATTGAAAGAGGAACATAAATTGAGAGTATTTGAAAATAAGATCCTTAGGAAAATCTTTGGATCTAAAAGGGATGAGGAGACAGGTGAGTGGAGAAGGTTACATAATTTAGAACTACATAATTTGTATTCATGTCCAGATATTATTAGAATAATTAAATGAAGAAGAGTTAGGTGGGCAGGCCATGTGGCACGAATGGGAGAGGAAAGAGGAGTTTACAGGATTCTTGTTGGGAAACCTGATGGTAAGAGACCTGTAGGAAGGCCAAGCCGAAAATGGAGGGACAACGTTGAGATGGACCTAAGGGAAATCGGTAGGGATGGAAAAGAGTATATAGAACTTGCTCAAGATAGGGAAAGATGGAAGGCCTGTGTTACTGCAGCCATGAACCTTCGGGTTTAAGAAGGCTAGGGAGTTAGTTTAGTTAGTTGAAGGTACCATCCCTGCTTTCGCCAAAGAAGGACCCGCCAAAGGAAACAGAGGAAGATTAGGGGTAAAATACTTGATAGCTGTCTCTGTCAACATACTATCTTGCCACAGAAGTTTCCTGGTTCGAATCCCTGCCTGGGCCTGGGTGTTTCATTGTCACTGTGCCTACATCAGTTCCATCATTCATCTTCGTCGTCGCGAACAGCCAAAAGTAGCAGAAAAGCTAAGTAATGAACAAAGAACAACGTTAGCATAACGAAATAATGGGCGAGTTTTTTATGCGACTTCGAGAGTTCCGAGTTCCAGTGGTTTGAAATATATTTCCCAAAGGTGCCGCGGGCAGGCGGTTGCCTTCACCGCTACTTAGTCCACCGCGCTTTGAGACGATCGGAGCAGTACGCAGAAACTGCGTATCCGCAGCAGTTGTAAGGTAACCACTCATATAGGTCACTGTACTTTCAGGTGACGTAAGAGCCGCCGTGAAATTGTTTCCTGAAACACATCCCATGTTCCGAAGAAAGCGTTTCACGATTCGAGTACAAGGCTGCCACGATAAAAAAAAACAGCAATCAGCTTTTTTTTCCCATTAGGATTTCGAGCTAGGCCGAACTTCAGCTTCCAATCGATAAACACTGTGGTTAGTTCTGTAAGGAAAATTGTGGAGAAGGGAGAGGCTACATGCCTGTCAGAAAGACGAACGGGGTTGTTTAAGGTGACATTAGGTTTAGCTGGTCGTGAGCGTGCAACCAGTGACGAGAGAAATTTCCCTCGGCGCAGGGTTCTTTTAAAACAATTTAAAGTGAGGTGGAAAAGGGATTTTTTCAGAAGTTGAAAAGCTGTAGGGGAAAACGACGGAACCAACGCATAAACATTTTCAGGTTGTTTTTTACTGTTTTGAGCCCACTTTATGCACAGATAGGCTAATCGGGACTGAATCTACAGCTTAAAGTTGGATCTGTGCAATGTGCAACGGTTTTCGAAACCATGAGCTCTTGATTAGAAAGTGACGACGTGGCGGAGGCCACAAGCATTTTGGAAGAGGCGATTTCTTTCAATTTCTGTTTTTTCATTGTTGTTCTCGGAAACACAGTACTGTACAAATTCTTGTAGCGTGCTTCTTATAATGATAATAGTGTCGACTGTAATCAAGGGGTTCGCGTTCGATCCTCGGTGGAGGTACAATGCAGAGGGTTTGGATGCGTCGTGTACCTAGGAAATTTTTCCTCAATAAAGGAAAAAATTAACATCGAGGGAGGCAAATCTATTACGAACACTACGCGCAACGAGCTTTTCATCAGCGTTATCAGATGAAAAAAATCTCGGCGTAGGGAAATTTAGTCTAGAAAGGAAAGAGAAATTTCGTTAAAAATATCAAAACTGCAGGGAAATGTGAAAATTCCGACTTGGCCTATGAAATTCCAGCTTCTTAGAGCGTGTTCTGTATTTTCTTTTCTTTAGTTCGGTAATGGGGTGTGAGAGCATGGCCGTAGACAGGAAATGTTTTCGGGGGGGGGGGGGTTCATGCATAATTGTTCCCATGGGCGTCGCGAGAAATTTGAATAATAGTAATAATAACAATAATTATACAATAATAATTAAAATTTCATAATAATAAAACGATTTTATTCCATAATAATAATAATAATAACAATTATTATTATTATTATTATTGTTGTAACTGCCCCTGTTGTTGTTATATCCTTGACGGGGCTTACTCAATCTAGCAGATGAGTGAATATCCAGCACAAGTTGGGTTTTTTTGTTTGTTTTTTTACGTTTCATACAGTGTGTACTGAAATCCACAATTATTATAGTTTGTTATTAAATTTTAGATACCTTCAAGAAAAAGCTTTAAAAGTCTGATGAAAATTTTAGTCACAATGTTTTTGTTGTTTGACTTTAAAAACTTAATTTTTGGAATTTTGAAAAGTGTGGAACCAGTTATTATTTTTAAAAAACTTAGCCTGGTGCATGGATTGTCTCAATCGCGAATGTAATGCGCTACGAAATTGGAGATCCTAGGTTTGAACTCCTATCAAGGGGATTTTCAACTTTATCGAACAGGGAATTACAAATTTGGAAAGGGAACTTTGGGACAATCATAAGTGAATTTTCAGTCTATATTCCTTGTGAAGCAGGAACAAGACTGGAAAGAGGACAGCAGAAGTGAAAATGGAGGGGTCGCGGGCGAGTTGCGATTCCGGGAATAAATCCTGTTTCACTCAAGTTTCAGAATTCCAAATGTATGAAAATTCTAGCTCGATCGTTTCAACCTTGTCTCCTTGTATTTTGTGATGCTTCAAAAAAAAATTTGGAAAATGAGTTACAGATTTTGGTTTCTGAACTTCCATTAATCCAACATGTCAGAAGTTTCGGGGGGGGGGTTTGAACCCTAGAAACCCCCCCTCTAAATACGGCCATGTGTGAGACACCCGAATGTCTTTTCCACATAGTACACATTGGACTGTACTTTCGCCTTGTAGTCAAGAATTGCCGTGTTCGATCCCCGGTCCTGGCACATTGCACAGTGGTTCGTATTCCACTTTAAATTGTAGGTCCACTCGCAGTTAGCGTAACTGAGTGGGATTTTAAACGAATTGTGACTGACTTACTTTTCAAAATATTGCAATAACAGGTCTGAACTGTGTGAACTTGATATTTCTAAGGCCTTTCTTATTTAATATATTTTTCGAAAACTGTACAATTTTTTTAGGGCTGAGCTGATACTACTTTGAACCGATACAGGTATACCGATACTTGAAAATTGTAATAATTAATTGTAGTGTGTAAATAATCCATTCTAATTACAGTAGAACCTCGTTAATACGGACTAATGTGAGGGATAAGTTGACCGGTTAAACGAAAGTCCGGATTAACTTAAATAACCTAAAAGAACAGTAGCAAGTGCATTAAAACTCAGTTTATAGCAACAAAACATGTTTATTATGGTGTATTTAAAGGGCATAGGCCTAAATACACTATACAGTACAGTACAAAGTCTGCGGGAAACAAATTTCATCAGTGGTTGACTGCCTTTTCTTTGGGAAGTTAGTTCTCTTGTTGACTTCTAGCCACATTTAAAACCTTGCACTCTGCTTTTCTTTCCTTTTGCCTGTCCTGATTAAGCGAAGTCCGACTTATCGGGGTCAGGATTAACTAGGTTTTACTGTATATGCATCAATTTACCAAAATTTTTACTTTAAAATTTTCAAGAATCGCATAACAATATTAAACTATGTACGTGTTATCTTATCACAAAATTCAGTTTGTTTCACACAAAACTAGTGCAAAATAAGAAGAAACTTCGAATTTTGCATAATTTCGAAGATAATGAGGCTGCGCGAAAGTACCCCGTGGTATTCTTGCGGACCCTGTGAAAGACCAATGTGCCGGAAAAGTATCGGCCCCGGTATCAGTAAATATATTCCATCCGATACTTTCCGATGCCGATGCATCATAAGGCCTAATTTTTTGGCGTTATCTGTTATTCCCTCCTTGTTTTAATACAATCATATGTATTTCTGTGAATGTTGTCCAGTAAAGGGCGCTGGCATTGAAAAAAAAAACACCACTATGAATAGTTGCGAAAGTTTTGCGATTTTAGTTGTTCTAAGATGAAGGGAATTTCTGGATGAAAGTGGGTAATTGTGGTTTCGTGTTCTGGCAACACTGGGTTTCATGTTGCCGTGCGAGCTATGCTTGCGAGTCTACTTGCAGGCACGGTTGATCGCGCGCATGTCCTTCGCTTGTCCTGTCGCATACGGGTAACGGGTTTCCTTCTCTGTGAGCCAGTCGTTGCCTCGGGATTTGTTCCCTTGGGATTCAGCAGATAGGCCTTTTTACTCCGTTCTCGCAGTTATTTTCGATTCGTGGCACTTGGACGAAATCAATGACGACGACAAAGTAAGAAGGGAGAATCTTCCATTTCATCGAAGTTTTAAGGCCCACGGTATATGCAGAGTGAAGCCAATCCGCCAGAGTTCGCAGTGTGTTCCGTAACACTGTGTGGTGTGCTCGCACTGGACATTCGAACATAATACGACTTGCGTATCTTCGCAGTGGCGTTTTCCTGACTACAATTCTCCCACAGGTGCCAGTTCCAACATGGCCGTCGAGAGAATTCGGAGGGCTAGGGCCTGTAGTGTGTATAATACACTCACCGCACTTAGTACTCCGGCAGTTTGTTTCTTTATACAGCATATTTGCAGAAGATACAATTAAACCTGCAAGTGTATCAATATGCGCTGTATTAAACACACCTTGTTACTAACTTCGTTGTCCGTGACTGTACATGTTGTTTTGCAGCCCCCCCCATTACCATTGAACTCTTTGTAACGGTAATAATTCCATTGGTGAGCACGATAGTCAACCTATTAAAACTATATTTATTCATTTCAATTAAATGAGTCCGATGAGGTGCAAAGGGGGGGGGGGAGGGGGTGATCCCCATATGAAAAATGTTTCAAAAATTTACTTTAAGTAGTATTTCGTTTGCTGTGCTACCCAGTGAATAAAATTCCAGTTAGCTTTTCAATCAGAACCAAATGCTCTAATGTTAAGTCCATGTCCATATTTATTCCATTGTCCATATTTGTACTGTATATCAGGGGGCTATCTTACACATACACAACGCTGTAATCTAATGTTTTGTGTTGAGTAAACAAAAAGTAGTTTCTGTTTTCGGATATGGACTTGATTTTCAGTTCTGGTTGAACATTGAGATCAGTCTTGCCTTTTGAAACAAGTTCCACCAACTCACCCTCCCCCCCCCCCACCGCCCCACACACACACACATATTGGGGACGTTGCGTATGGTTACAAATCCTTTAATTGTTTATTTGTGTATCTGAAGGGGTTTTATTTTTTCGTCAAGGCACTATAATTCAAGACCAAATGTACAGTAAATGAATATCAATAAACATTCATTTAAGATTATGTGGGTATTCATCTTAAAGTTACTGATAACATGAAAATTCACGATGTTGTTATTCATCGTTTCAGTTTGAAAGGATTACTATAGGTTCTTACCAATAAGTCAGCAGAAATTGTGGAAAAAATTCTAAATAATACAAGGAATATATTTTAATATATTCTTTTTTGGGAAAGTATCTTCCGTGTATCATTTTTTCTTTTCTTAAAGTAGCTAGCCCTCTGCCAGAACTAGTGTTGCTCACAAGACGGGATGTAACCTTTTAAAATTCGAGGCACGTTGGGGCGATGACCAATCGTTATCAGGCCAAGGATGAACCACATTGACGCCACCCGCGTGGTCGGCAACCATCTTGATGTCCGCCATCTTGAAATCAACTTCAGACATTTAAATGGGAAGGGGGTCGTGCGACATAACAAAATGGGCCAGAATTTCATCAGGAAAACAACTGTGACATTTGTTTTCACTTAACTTTAATTGTTGCAGAGTTAACAATACCACAAAGTTATGGCTCAATAAGCCACTTAACACCCCCAGTACAAGGCCACTGCAGCGCGCAACATGGAAATGGTGATGACTAGTCGTTATCAAGCCAAGGGGGAACCACATTGACGCCATCCGCGTGGTCGGCGGCCATCTTGAATTCAACTTCAGAATTTTAAATGGGAAGGGGGTGATATGATATATCAAATCAGGCTAGAATGTCACGAGGAATGCAATGGTGAAGGTTTTTTTATGTATCTTTAACCAGTAAAAAGTTATGACTGAATTCTTGTACCATTTTGCTCCTTTTCGAGGTGTTAGAAAAATGCCTTCAAATTTATTTAGCGCATCGGTAACGCATCAAGATCAAAGTTATGTCTAGGGAGAGAAATTCGTATGCCATAGGGAGAGAAGTTCGCATGCCATTGCACACGATTTTAATCGGATACATCCATGAAGAGCTGCGCATTATGAATGGTTCTCGCGAACAATTACAGTGTGATGCTTCCATTAAATGAATGTTGTGTCACAGTGAAAAGGCTAATGTTTATGTTCATAAGGAAGTTCATAAACAGAATATTCCATGCTTTTTATCTGATAACCCATTTTCGACAGATCAAAGCTGAATCGTTAGTGCTGGTAAGTTAATGGTGTGGCGTGCTGTGTGGAACACAATTGGTTAGTCAATTTTTCATCAACGTAACCTTAAATGCTTAGGGCTACTTGGATTTGTTAAATAAACAGGATTTTTCATCCTTGCTTATGAAAGAAGGTACTTTTTACAGTTTTTTTTTCAATATGGAGGAACACCAGAACACTATGGGAACGTTGTGAAGCAGTTTCTGTCCAAAGTTAGTTATCAGATGACAAGGGTCACATATTCTGTTTATGAACTTCCTTATGAACATAAACGTTAGCCTTGTCACTGTGAAGGACTTTTAATTCAATGGAAGCGTCAGACTAAATTGTTCGCGTCAACCACTCATAATGCGCAGCTCTTCGTGGATGTATCCGATTAAAATCGTGTGCAATGGCATGCGAACTTCTCTCCCTAGACATCACTTTGATCTCGATGCGTTAACGATGCGCTAAACAAATTTGAAGGCATTTTTCTAACACCTCGAAAAGGAGCAAATTGGTACAAGAATTCAGTCATAACTTTTTACTGGTTAAAGATACATAAAAAAACCTTCACCATTGCATTTCTCGTGACATTCTAGCCTGATTTGATATATCATATCACCCCCTTCCCATTTAAAATTGAAGTTGAATTCAAGATGGCGGACATCAAGATGGCCGCCGACCACGCGGGTGGCGTCAATGTGGTTCCCCCTTGGCCAGGCAACGATTGGTCATCGCCATTTTCACGTTCCACGCCGCAGTGGCCTTGTACTGGGTGTGTTAAGTGACTTATTGAACCACCCTCTACACATAATTGTATAACTGAATCAATACTAAGGACAGCTATAGTTTATTCCTTCCGTAATTACGTTATAACACTGAACGTTTTTTCCCCCCTAGTTTGATAGTTTACGGTATTCTAAACGCCCTTGTCAGGACTAGTCAGAACACTGTATTTTGCACACAACGTCATCACTAGTGCTAGGATTTTGATGCAGATGCATCAAATGGTAAGGCAGAAACGTTGCATAAGTATATAGGAACGTGTTTTACACGTAAGTGAATAAATTGGGATGCCTTTGCTAGGGCATTTTTTTGCATTTTTTGACCCTTTTTGGAGTAAAGGTAATTTTCTAAACTTTTAAACCGTTTGTCATTTTTAGGCCTTTTAAAAGTCATATTATGCATTTTCTTACATTTTGGTGAAAGAAGGGGAATTTTACATGCAAATGTAACCCTTTGAAGGAGAGATGTTACCGACTCTCGTCTCATTGTCTTCAGCGCAGTTCTAAAGGACTATGTTTGAAGAAGCAAAGAAATTCTGTGCAGTATTGTTAACACAAGCTGTTGTGTAACAATTCAGCTCAGATACTGTGATTTCCCCCTGTATCAGTAAATACATTGTCGCGAGAGGGATTATTGTTAAAAAAAACAAGGGGTACAAAGTTTTGTTCTCTGTATTGGACATTTTGTCAGGGAAGCAATTTGCACTCTATGGAATTGAAAGTGACTTAACAGCAAGTGATACTGTTCATTTCAAGTACGCTCCTCTTGTGTCGGTGGAAGTCGAGAGAAATTTTTCCGTGTACAAGGCTCTCTTGTCCGAAAACCGACAATCATTCACTTTTGAAAATTTGCATATGATTTTTCGTTGTGTACTGCAGCTCAGTACTTAAAGTAAAAAGATGACAAAAAGTGAACTTAGTTACTTGTACTACAATACGCAATGAACATGTGATAGAGATACTATAACGTTAATTTGTAATTTGAATTTCTCTTGGCAGTTTATAAATTTGTTTTACAAATGTTTCAGAATTTTTAGGTCATTTTTCTAAGTTTATAGGGCATTTTCTTGCATGTATTAGGTCATAAATGAATTTTTAAAAGGTTATTTTTTGGCAATTTTAAGCCCTAGCGAAAAAATTCAGTGCAATAACTGTTTTTTAACTAATAAATATAAACCTGGTGAGAATGTTAGATAAAAGGTTGTTATGACGTGAGCAAGAATAGTTTTAATATTTTATGTAAAAGTAACGAATAGGATTAATTTATAGCTAAGTTACTTTTTGGTAAATGTAGCTGTAGCTGTGGCGAAGTGGTTATCACATCGCGCTACGACGCCAGGGGTCCCGGGTTCGGATCCTGGCCTGGGCATGGATGTTTGTGAGTGTCCATTCATCAATTTCATCGTCACTCATTCCCATCTTCGCAAATTAGTCAAAAGTGGCACAAAAAGCGAAGTAAAATAAAGCAAATCAATCAATCAATGATAACTTCATAGCACGCTGTTTATGCCTGGTCTATCTAATGGCCTCCCCTCGTATAAACACACGCTACATACGACCTTTGTCGAATTCTGCCAGTATGGATACCACCACCCACACATGAATGCGCTTCTTGAAATAATATATTGTATTACTGGTTCTCGGCATTTCCTTCCAGGTCAACTCATTGTTTTAATGTATTACGTCCCCTGACAAGGTTTCCACCTCTTAGATTTCTTCATCACCCTGTAATTGTCCCTTTCCTTCCATTATCTTTGTTGGCTCTAATGATACCAACTGGAACGACACGTAAGTTTCGTAACGTAAACGCACATTCATCGATTTACGCTTAACCAATCCAGGCCGAAAGAACAGTCGTACGTACTTTCGATTTCGAAGAGGTTATCGTCTTCATCTGTCTCTTTTCGAGTCTTCTTCGCTGTCCTCTTTTCAAACTTTGACCTGCGTGAATTGTGCCGTTTTGATGTTGTAAGGGCTTTTTTCTTTTTAATTTTGCTCTTTTCTTGTGAACAGAAGCTTACGGTTATAACACTCGCTAGTGTACTGTACACTTTCCGGCCATATTTACAGTCGTAATATGTAATATATTCAAGCCCCCCCACACACATAATTATACTACATATATATGTCTATAATATTAGGTATAGCCACAAAATCTGTCAACGGATAATCAGGATATCAGAATATCTGGATAATTCGGATATCCGAATAGTACAGATTTGATTAAGGATTTCTAGAAAATCCGTACAGTGAAATACTACCAACATGACGAATAAGAGAATATGTGGATAGCCCGTAATATTGATAAACGATAAGTCCGGATAATTCACACATTCGATATCCGGGCATTTCGGATAGTTCGGATATCCAGATATTTGAAATCGGGATAGGAAATTATCCGATATCATATTTTGTATTTATTTACCAATGTATAAAAATATAACCAAAATGTTGGTTATACATATAACATTGAGAATACCACACTGCTATCCAATTTTAATGTGAAATAACGATGTAGTAACACCATTTGCAATAGTCTGTGAATGTCAAAGAACATTCTTCTCAGTCACCGTTTTTGGTTGGATGCTTGAGCAGGATACCCACTGTCGTGGAAATTTTGGAAAATTTGAAACGTAATAGGAATATTTTAAAACCTGGAAACGCGGTAGAACGGTATAAATGTTGTATATGTGGCGATTTTGTATTGTTCACATAATTGTAAACACAATTTTGATATTGTGTGCCTTCTTATGTAAAAAGAGGCAACTTGAGAAATTTTGTCTCAGCTGAAAGCAACTGCTTTCATATTTCGTTAAAATATTCATTAAACCTAGTTCAACACTGATGGATCTGAAAAAATCACCAAAAAAATAGCCCAAGACACCAGGAAACTTGATCAGGCAAAATGCATGGGAATCACATCGCATCTGGAACTCCCAACTGAAACAGAGAATGAATACAATTTCACTTCCGTTTGCATATTCTTCGTAGAGGCGACTTCTGTTGCAAAGTTTTAAACATCTATGAATATCTTTAGTTCACACTGAATCCGAGAAGGGAGGCACGACCAAGAACGATAATATTTTGTAAACCACAGACGAGAACAAGAACAAGTCTGTTTTTTGTAAACAGAAGACGAGATAAGAACGGGAACACTTTTTGTAAACCACAAGCGAAAAAGAAAGGCTATTTTGTAAACCGCAAACGAAAAAAGAACTAGTTGCTGTTTTAAGTCCACTTTATGCACAGTAAGGCTAATCGGGACTGGACCTACAGTTTAAAGTGGGATCCGAACCACTGGTGCCTCCACCGGGTATCGAACTCGGGACCCATTGATTACAAGGCAATGACGCTACCACTGCGCCATCGGGGAGGCCCTGAGAAAAAGAACAGCACCACGCTCCTTTACCCCCATCTCCCCCAGATATCAGTTCATTAGAAGCTGGGTGAGCCCCATAGCTTGCTCTGTACAGGGACATTGTATGTGGGATCACCCCTCCTCGAGAATCGAAACCGGGTTTTCCGCATCACTTTTAAGGAAGGATATCCTTATATTTGAAGCTTAAATTCACAGTCAGACGCCTTACCACCGCGGCGAGGACAAAGAACGACGATATTTTGTAAATGAAGGAAAGAGACGGACACTGAACACCAGAGAAGAACAAAGAATGAATGTTAATTAGGCAAAGAATAAAGTATCCAATCGACAAACAAAAGAAGGAACATGATAACTCTCTCCACATAAAATTTCTTGGATAACGAGGCTGAGGCTTGTGTAGGTATCGCGCCTGGTTAGGGATTGTTAACTGAAGAGTATGGAAGCCGAATCCTTTGTCTTTCAATGACATTATTGAAGAAGCATTATTCGCATCCCCTTCTGCGGATCCTCTGTGCTTCGTAAGAGAATTGGCTCGTTTCAGTTTAATTTTATTGTCTCTAGTTGCCGCAGTGACGTCATCTTTTGAAGTTTGCAACACTGGGCTTCTCAGTTCCTTCAGCCTCATCTCCTTGTTTTTGAAGAATCTAATTATTTTCTTTGAAAAAAGAAGCCCCTTTTGCTTGTTTAGCAGAAGCTTCTATTACAGAGCTCCAGTTTTACCATTGTCCCTCGCCCTACGCTTACCCTCTTCCAACTGAGCGTGAAGGAATTTGTGTTCGAGGACTTGTTTGGACATCATTGTAAAATACGACAGAGCAAGATGGTAAGAGTCCTGATTTCTCATTCCAGAAGTTACACTCTACACCTATCGCGTCCCTTTACCTTGCGTGCTTTATCAAACGCCGAACTAATCCTGGGAAATGCATACAGTTCCCGTTAGCTGGCTGTGAGGTCTCATTTCACTATCGGAGGTTCAGACATGTCCTAGCCTGTTCAGCTGAAAAATATATTACGAATGACCACTCCTTGGCAATCTTACTTTACCTTGTGTGTTGCAGGTAAGAGAGTATTTCAGGCTGTAGGTGTCTCATTTTAATTCAAGTGGCTTTATATTTAAATTCTTTAGTAATGCACGCTGCATTTAAATTATCTCTGTCAAACTAATTTTACTTATGTATTGTAAAGCGCAATTATTGATGGCCTCTCCAATAGCGTAGTGGCAACGCTATCGCCTTCTGATCAAGGAATCTCGTGTGTGATCTCCGGGGGAGATACATTACATAGTGGTTCGGATTCGATATTAAGCTCTAGATCCAATCCCGATTAATTGAGCACATAAACTTTAATTTTGAAGCAGGTGTCTGTTTTTCTTAAGTCTTAAATCACTGCATTGAGTTATATAATTATTATATTTAAAATTCAACTGTGTATTCTATATATTGCAATTTAAGTCCGCGCAACATAGGGATATCTGTTTTTCGCCCGCCATGTTGAAACGTAGTGATATATTTCGCTTAATTGCAGTGCCAGACCAGTCCTTGCTCGTATATGGCCGCTACATAAAAATTAGATAGAAAACTTTACAAATTTACTGCAGTTATCGTGGTCAAGACTCATTCTTTTGCGCCCTCGGACTCGCGCGCTACACGCCAAATTCTTTATTACCAAATTCTAAGCTAAGTAATTCTCTAATACTCATTTCGGTTTCATTGCCCAAGCTAGTGTACACAAAATTTGGAAGAAAGGAAAAAAGCACCGTTACAGAACGGCATACTCAATACATGAGAAATTGAGACTTTTTTCTATTTCGGCTATTTTACGTCTCCTTTCAACCTTTTCAGTTAATCTCAATAAAGAGAATGAATGATGAACTTCTGAAATGGATGATGCGACAGACAGAATGATACATCCTTGCCTTGATCAGGGACCTCTGGCTAGGTAGCGAGTGCATTTTCTATTACTCCTTATTTAGAAACAAAGCAATCGCACGCAAAGTTTTATGGAGAGTAAGAAGTCAATAAGAAGGTAATTGATTAATTTCGTACACATTTTTTTGCGATCCCACCCGCCACTCCCTACTATTGTTTTCTATGCCGACAGTATCCTAAAACGCGTGTGGCATGTTTCATTAAATTTCGTAAGTTAATGAGTTTGTACTGAAATGAAGTTGTATTTGCGTACTTTCTCTTGAACACGTCATACTTTCGAATGTTAGTTTTGCAAATTTTGCCAGAAGTTCAAAATAATATAGCATATGTGTATGATAACAATGATATATATTTATGATCGAAATATTTTTTCTAAAACCTGGGGAGGGGAACTGGCCCATTCTGACTCCTCTTTAGCTTCGGTATTGCACAATAGTATTCGATCTCCGAAGACATGCCTAGTTGGAGTGACGAATTGTAGTGCGAGAAAAGGAAGGTGGTAGGCACGTGCGCGAAATTACAAGTTGAACACACTGCACAGGTCCTTCCCTTATAAATGAATTAATTTGCATTAATGTAGATTTTTAATTCCCCAGTGAAGCTATTATATTTCATTACAAATTGAATATAACGATGAAATTATTTACACCAGAATTGCTCCTTTGCGCAAAAATAAAAAGTTATCACCAGTCCGACGTCTCAAAACACAAGATCTGGTGTTAAAAGCACCAAATTGACAACCTTGCTTCCCCGTCTGCGTTCCATTTGCAGCCGTCACCCCTATTTTGTCACTGGACTCGTCCAGTTAGCGCATGCGCTCTTGCGTAGCGAGTAACGCGCAGGGACTATAGTGAGAACTTTATGGTGGATAGGGAGACTGTGTCCTGTTCCCTTCACATTGCCGTAGATCAAGCTTCACTGCAGCCTCACGATATCGTATAGCTCGTCAATAGAAGCCTGGGAATCAAATCTCTGTATAGAAATCCCACCACATGCGCCTTTAAACATCTGCTGCAGGTTCAAGAAACCTGCGAAAAAGTATCATGAAGATGCGCGAATTTTATGCAATCTTCACTGTCGCTCTATGCACCTTATGAATATGGAACAGCTTACAAAGAGAGTAGCGAGCGGGAACAATACAGTAGGCGCAAGAAAACTGTGGACAAACTCGCCAAGGGAAAACAAAAAGGTACTTGACAGCTGGCACAATACCAGAATGCAGACACTGCTTTGTCCTCACAAACAATGACAAGCAAGGCTTTAAAAAAAATCAACAGTGCCCACAGGTAAAGATACAAAAGGGGTGCTAGGCACCCTCCGTACACCAGCGAGAAAATGGAAAGTTTCACATATGAACGTTTTCTGTTGTTTTTTTTTATCTCGCGGAGATGTGTGTTGGCGAAGTAATAAATCTTTTTATGTAGTACTATTTTATCACGTCATGACGTCATTGCTGATAGTAATTTAACGTGTTTGTTACGTTAGTGTGTTGGTTTAATGTTGTTAGAATTTCCACGTAATTTTTTGACTTTGTGTGCTCCCAGACAACGATATTTTGTTAATAACCGGAAGGTGCTCCGGGATGCTACAAATTTAACGAACTCTGATGGATACTGACATGCTAACGAATATCATTTTCGCTCCTCCAACTGTGTAGCGAGTAATGCATATTTTCAAGGTATTTGACGATGGTCTTATTTGGCTGGGAGTGATAAATTTAATGATGTTAGCAATTTTATGTTAGATTAAGGTGTGTGAAGTTTCATACTGATGGTACATTTTGACGTTTTTGTAAGGTAGGAGTGTTAGGTGTAATGCCGATACTGTAGAATTTGCGCTTAGTTTTGTATGGGAGTGTGTGTGCATGCAACAATATTCCTTTAAAAAAAATCTGTGAAATTCCTCCTGTATGCGAGGAACTGTAAGAACTCCCAGTCACGTTTCGGGAAGAATATCTTGAAATTTGTGGTTTCCGCATCTTGAAATTTTGTTCTTACGTAAAACACTGAAATCTGTCGATGAAATTTTAAAATTCGAAATTTTTAAGGGTGTATGGGCGGTCAGTAGTGTCGTTGAAGAATTCCCAAAATTGTAAAAAGGAACAGGCTGCCACCCCCTTGTCCCACATAAACTTTCGTCGTTAAGGGTTGTTCTATACGTGTTTAGAACTTCTGAACTTAGGCATTCCCTAACCACTGTAATTTCGGGGACGTTAGGTTAATTTTGTACATTTTTCTAACACGCTCTGGTGTTACATGCTATATAATATTTCACGTAATTGCATTCAAAGGCATTGTGACCTGTAGATAGTTCTAGCTTGTCCTATCGTACGTAGCAATATAGCAGATAGTTACACAGTAGCGTAACTAACACTCTCTGCGCCGCCCTCCCCCCGCAACTTTTTTTTTTTTAAAAAAGCTTTTTTTTCTGAAATATTAATTCACGCCTACCTATATTAGGTATATACAAATATGAAAATACATACATGTAATTTGAATCAATGTAATAATAATCAGAGGTGAAATATATCTTATTCACTAGGTCTTTCGGGAAAGGTCATTGTGGTTTACTTGGCTTGGATGATAAAATTGAAGCTTTAACATCATTTTCTAGTACCTCCATTCTATAAATACAAACAATCGGTATTCACAAAGTCAAAATTTTCACTTGTTGCACCTCTTGTAAGGACCACATGTTCTTCCTCATTTTCAGAAGCGTTTGTGTGTGGCAAGGTTTTTAAGTCGGTGTCATCGTCAACAGTTCACTTTCTCTTACTTGGCAAGAATCTACAAGTTCTGTTTTAGGTAATCCATTGTTACCAGTGTCTTGTTTTTGTCCACACGTATGTAAGTCACCATCACTAGTCCCTCCACTGTTGATATTTTTACTTGTATCACAACTGCCGCCAGGTTTATTCGTGTCATCTGATTTCTTCATTTTTCGAAATTCAGCACGCTTGGACGTTTGTTGCTAAATATTTCTCACGTCATTGACATTTTAAAAAATAGCAACTACAAATCAACATACGGGAGCAGCACAGTTTCATCAAAGCTTGCTGAAAAGCGGGTGGTAAGTAGGGGTGGGGAGGGATTAAGTCATCATTGCCAGCGAATTGTCTTGCCTGTCTTCTACCTTCGACGACGTAGTCAATGTCTTGAACTATTCAGCTAATGAAGGTTCTATTTTAATCTGGTAATTCACTTTCTACTTTTCTAGTGATTAACATTTTATGTTTGCAGTTGTAGAGGCATTGGTTGAAAATATATTTTAACGCCGAAAGGAAAACTTTAATGAACTATCGGTCTTTCGTAATATATCATTCTTACTACGCCCCGAAGCTCGGCGGTGTTTGCGGGGGTGTTATTTACACCACTGAGATAGTATCTAAAACATTCATAGGATCTGAACACAAAACAAAACCATCATCTTTGGCAAGGGTGTGGGTTTTCCAACCCGAAATACTACCAATAAATAGCAATATTTAATTTCAACACAATTAAGCCTTGTTTCCATGTTAGAAAAAAAAATAGGCCCATTTGATCTGTATTTCATTCGTATTTGCATCATAGCCTGAAGAAGACTCGTTTTCTGTACACTGGACAGCAGCTTTAGTGTTTTCCCAATATTTAATATAATTAGTATTAATCTCAAATACTTTGCTCTATCTCAAGGAAATACTTTGTAGCTTTTTTTTTTTTAAAAAAAATATGGAGTTTGTTTTTTGTGTCCACTGTGTGTCATGCTTCAGACCTAATGCACCGGGTGTTTCATAAATAATTAAGGTATTACAAAAAATATTGTAAGTAAAATATTGAACTTTCGTTAATGAAACCAGTTCAGAACGAACGAGGAACGCAAACATTTTTTTTTAACACCTACAAATGTTCAATGTATGCACCACGGGTGACACGGCACGCATCAACACGATAGGAACGTAGACAATTCGTGCGTGCATGTTTAGCTGAGAGTTCATATCCCTGCCGCTAGGTGACACTCAAATCACCCACATCACTCACAGATCACGGGACCTTACTAGTGGTGGACGATATATCGTCACGACATTTTGCGATATATATCGTCACGACATTTTGCGATATATATCGTCACGACATTTTGCGATATATATCGTCACGATATTTTGCGATATATATCGTGTCAGCGATATATCGTCACGATATTTTGCGATATATATCGTGTCGGCGATATATCGTCACGATATTTTGCGATATATCTCGTGTCGGCGATATATCGTCACGATATTTGGCGATATATTTCGTGTCGGCGATATATTGTCATGATATTTTGGCAATATTATATCGTGTCGGCGATGTATCATCACGATATTTGGCGATGTATATTGTGGAGACGATATATCGCCGATATCATGATACGAAAAAAATATCGTATCGTATCGTCCGTGACGATATTTTCTTGACGATATATCGCGATGTCAAATTTCCGATATGGTCCATCCCTAGACCTCCACCGTGTGACTCTTTTTTGTGGGGTTTCGTCAAAGACAGGGTATTCGTCTAACCTATGCCGCGTGATATCGCAGAAATCTTGATATCCTGATATACGAGAAAACTGTTTTGAGTTCCTCGTTCGTTCTGGACTGGTTCCATTAACGTAAGTTCAATATTTTACTTGCAATAATTTTTTGTAACCCCTCAAGTATTTATGAAACAGCCAGTATTTGTACTTCGGTCTCGATTAGCTCCTCTGCATAAAGTTGACTTTAAAGAAAGTACCAAAACTCGTTTCATTTAGCCACACAATGTTATGGCAGTAACAAGGAAACATGCAAATTTTCTATCATATTTATCAGGGTAATAGGTTTTTAGCCACCAAAATTGCAATCTAAAACATTTACAATCGACGCAAAAGTGAGAAATACAGTCGAAAAAGCCGTTACCCGTTGCCAACCAACATTGTTCGGCAAAAAGCGATGCGTAAGGGGCGGGTCGATCCCATCAGAGCAGAAGCACAACGTGTGTGTTGTTGGGTGGGGGAGGACCAATGGAGTCATGTACGACCAATGCAGTTTGTTTAGGAAATCCGAATGTTCCTAGCTGGGGACCGAACTCCGACCTCCTGCTTTGTTAGCATTTAGCATGTTTATGCAATAGCCTGCAGATTTATGATCGTCATTACGGGAGGTTGACGAAATGTACTCCCCCTTCCTTCACCCCCACCCCCCGGGGCTTGCATTGGCCAACGTAAATCATTGCTCACTCTTCTGCCTCAGCAAAAAAGAAAAAAAAGATGAAAGATTTTGCAACGGCCATGCAGCTGCAATGTAAGACTCATTTTCCTCCCACGAAGTCTACCGACGCGTTGCTGTCGCATTAATTTTTCTTGCTTCTATTTGTCTTACCAGCATGGGGCAGCGGTGTAATATTTCGCACATACTCCCTCGTATATCGCGAATACGATAGAGTAGCATACCAATGCTCGATGGATCCTATTGCAGCTTACCTGAAATTGGGGGGGGGGGGTGCTCACCACTGGGAAGGAGAACTGAGTTTTAAATACCCCTCCCCCCAAAAAAGATGAAAGCGCAAAAATGTCACAACCCTTTAAGGCCAAGGCTGGGCGACACGTGGTCAGCGCATAGAGTCCCATCGCCACTGTTATTAAGGTTTCTAGACCAGAATCCATTTCTTTTACGTAGCTTCTCACTATGCTGTGTCAACGGCACAAATTCACTGTTTCCACCGATATATTTTCTATCGCAGAACGACAAAATGTGTAGCACTGTGCGGACAGAAGTTGTACTTTTCTGACGGAAAAAGTACCCGACCCTGTGGCCGAGTGGTTAGCACATCGCGCTGCGACGCCAAGGGTCCCGGGTTCGAATCCCGGTCGGGCTTGGTTGTTTGTGAATGTCCATTCATCAATTTCATCGTTTCATCACTCATCCCCATCTTCGCAAATTAGCCAAGAGGCACAAAACGCGAAGTAAAATAAACTAAATCAATCAATCAATCTGACGGAAAAAGTAAATGCCACTGGCATGAATTTGTGTCAAATGGTTGCAGACACCCAGGAGAAAGTTTACCTCTTTTCGAGGGCTCGTCGAAACGAGAGCTCAAAGATAAAATTTTGAACTCCTTCATACAAACTGTACAAACTCAAAGTTTGACCGTCATTTAGGCAACACTATAGTGGGAATGTTGTGGGAACATCACTACACAAAGAAAAATGTTTTTCTGGAATAACTAATTAAAAATACTTTGTGGTAATCAAACATTTTTGTAAATATGCAACAAAGAAATGATTGTTCACAATTTAATGTTTTTAGTAATTATGGACGTAAGTCAAAATTACGAAATTTATTAATGGTTACTAATCTTTTCTTTATGATTACCAAAAAGCTTATCCAAACGTGTTGTGTTAATTCAGACATATCAGTTTTTCAGTGTATGGAAAGTATTAAAATATATTAGTATTATTATTGCACTACTTTTTAATATCTGTATTCATAATAAAAGTTCGTTTTGACATGGTTTCATAGAAATTTAGTTTACAGTATAAATGAAAATTGTGTTTAAAATAACCTAACGTTAAAATATATTGATGTAATCATATATACAGAGTGCTACAATCGATTCCACCGGGAAAGTACGTGGCTAACAACAGCATGGGAGTGCTAGGGTTATGAAATACATTGAAACGAATAGCTGAAACCTAGCAAATATATTATTTTTTAGTCGTGAGAATTCTCTAGAGACCAACAGAAAATTAATTACATTGCTTGTTAACAACCCGGTTTGCATATATAATGGGCGACTAATGAGAAAGATCAGTGCAGTCAATTTAATGTTTTAAAATTGCATTAATGCGGATTTAGTTGTATGGATTTTCCATTCATGGGGAGGAATTGTGCTTTTGTATTTAATTACTTGTACCTGGATCAAACGAATCCAGACTGCGTAGTGACAGATGAGAAACATTTCAAAAATAGTCTATGTCCGTTTCGTTTCTGGATTGCAACGCTCCGTAGACAATTAGCCTAATTTAACACGAGTGCTACTGGAAGCCAGCGACTGGCAACGGAAAAACAACGAGTTCCAGTCGCTGGACAACCCCACTGGTTTTTTTTTATTGTATTAATACACCGATTATTTTTGTATATTTCTTTTTTATGTCGTTATTCTGCCACTTTTGACTAATCATAACGACAATGAATGATGATTAAATGAAGTGATACTCTTGAACTCAGAACCCCAGAAAACGAACTCGTTTGTCGTTTGTCCACTACTCAACGCAGCTGGCTACCGAAATGTCCAGTGGCTAACAATCTTTCCAAAAAAGGAATAGTGGGATCTAGAACACACCAACATAACCCTTCATATTTCAAGTACATATGTATGCATACATGCATGACGCCTTACCTCTCTTTTTGTTATTCTTTATGTTCACACATGTTCAATATCAGTTGACCAACAATGGTGTGATTAGATGTAAACTGAACACTGCCTGTTGAATTGCAAAACTTTCTGAAGGACTCTGTTTTCCCATCTCTCAGACTCGCCACTTCATGGCTATGAAGTGAATTTGTCACTAACAGTAATAAATATGAGGTGTGACAAATTGAAATTTGAACGTTTTATCTTGCACGAAGATAGATAATGATTGTAAATTGTAAAATTTGTAGTGGTGTGCACCATAAATATATTGTTGAAAACTATATCATTAAAATTGCGGTTTTATTGTTGGATGTGAGCGGTAATTGAAGGTCTATCTATTTTCGTGCAAGATAAAATGTTCAAATTTAAAATTGTCACACCTCGTATTTATTACAGTATGATAGTGAATATTTTACTGTTAGTGACAAATTTGGCTAGTCTGAGAGATGGGAAAACGTTAGATCAGTAGAGTCCTTCAGAAAGTTTTGTGATTCAACAGGCAGTCTTCAGTTTACATCTAATCACACCATTACTGGTCAACTGATATTGAACATGTGTCAACATAAAGAATAACGTGTCGCGTAAAATAATCCCTAAAATAAAGTTTATTATATTATAGACTTTATCTTAGGCAGTCATTTTTCCAGTGTTGTGAAACGTGTAATTGATTTGGTTCATTTTACTTCGCTTTTCGGCCACTTTTGGTCAATCGTGAAGATGACTCATGATGAAAAAGATGAAGGGACGCTCACAAAAAACGCTCATGCCCAGGCCGCCATTCGAACCCGTAACCTTTGACATGTAACATATAACACTTTAATGAGTGAATTTCGAAGTGCAGCAGAAATTGGAAATCCGACGTGCTTCTGACTTTTTTAAATCAAAAATTTACTTTTGTAAACCTCCAAGTTGAAAATGTCAAACCACTACCAGTTCTAAGACAGTAATGTTGCATTGTTTGCTAGCATTAGAAGTCCGCTTTTGTTTGTTTTATTTTGTTTACCAGCAGAAGCAGCATGGAAATAATTCTACAAGGCCGTAGTTTCATTTTTTCTGTATATTTGGTCTTCTTTGTCGTGTGTGTTGCAGCCCTTTTATTTGCGAGAAGTATTTTCCACATTTGGCGGTCCAGACCAACTTTTCCTGCGGCTAGAATATTCTCAACCATTGTCAACCCCCTCCCCCTTTTTTTTTTTAAACAGGAGTCCCAGCCAACCCTGATGTAGGTTACCCGCAGTTTAAAACCAGAGTTTGCGGATTCGAAACATGAGGGGAAAAAATTGTTTCCGTTTGTTGTTTGGAGTCGGTATTGGGTCACGCTTTATTTCTCCTCGAATGAGACTCGCGAACAATGTTACCGATTTCCTTAAGCGAATACGAAACCTGAGGATGAATATATACGGGATGTTCCGGTACATTTATGACAAATAACCACAGTAATCAAGGCAGACACGATTGACACTGACATATCTTTTCCTTTCTGTTGGAAAAGGACAACAGTTGTAGTATGGGGAAACTATACCACCAGTTACGGCAAAAGCGAACTTTGGAATGTGAATAATTCCAGACAAAGCGTTTGAAGCCCTTCGTAAAAGCAATACGCATATATGGAATATAATGTATTTGTAATTTAAGGTTGAGGGGGTTATAACCTGCGACTTTACCGTGCTAGCATGATACTCTTATACAGGGTGTTCCATTTACAACGCAACTTGGAGTTGGGGATAGTACAACTTTTGAACCGGAAGTGGTACACATGTAATCGTTATACCAAATAGAAGCCTTGTTCATGAATGTATTTTTAAACTGGGAACAATGATTGCATTTCATTAGTATCCACGCAGTGTTGCCAGATATAACGGGAAGTGTAAATGAAATTTTTTACAAAGCATGAAAAATGGCACATAACACACACGTACGGACATGCCGTCGGTAATTTTCAGTTTGGTTAGGTTGATTAGCTCGGCATCTATGGCAGTGAAAAAAGAAATGTTCATTTCTACCGATAACCAATCGGATGAGGCATCTTTCAGGGGGAACCAGGAAAATAGTTGTTTTTAGAAATTTAGACTGTGCATTGGCAACACTGCTGGTGTTTCAGTGCCACAAAAGGTGTGTTTCGAAACTGTATACATCATGCAATTACTGAAAACAATAAAAAGGAAACTTATAAATTTTCATGAAAATAGTGTTACTTACATGCACCTGGCAACCATGCGATGCATCAGGGATGGAATTTTCAGCTTTACAGCAGATACTGGAAGTGCCCGCCGTTTTCATCCAAACACAGATTCACCAGTTTCACCATGTTGGCAGCAACTGCACGAATAGTAGAAATGTTAATATTCTCAATGGCTCCGCGAATGTTTGTTTCCAGGTCTTGTATAGTTAGAGGATTATTTTTGTATACCTCTTGCTTTATGTAGCCTCAGAGAAAAAGTCAGGAGATGTTAAGTCAGGGGAGCGACTGGGCCATAATCCTTACTTATTTTCCGGTCACCAAGAAAGTCTTTCAACGTATCTAATGTTTCATTTGACGCATGAGCTGTTGTCCCGTCTTGTTGAAACCAGCAATCACGTTCGTCAATATCCAGCAAATAAATAAATTGCGTGATAAGTTCACGGTATACTGTGCCATCGACTGTAGTGTGGAAAAAAAAAAAGATCCGAATATTCGGCGCGGTGACATTGCACACCACACACCAACCTTTAAAGGATGCAACTGTTGTTCTTGCAACACATGTGGATTGCCAGTTGACCAATATCTGGAATTCTGACTGTTGACATAACCATTAAGATGAAACCAAGCTTCATCGCTGAAGAACACTTTGTCCAATACATTGATTCCTTGGTCTCGAATAAAAGATTTAAATCAACGGCAATATTTCCTTCGGGAATCCAAGTCTGGCATCTTAAGTTCTTGAAACAACCTGTACCTTATATGCGCGTAGGTGCACTATTTTTAAAGTCCTGTAAGTCATTGTTGTTGGTAAATTTGCTTGTGCCGCAAGCTTACGTACAGATTTCCTTGGTGATTGTGAAATACGCTGTTGAATGGTTCCAAGAACCTCTTGCGTAAGAATATGCATTTGTTTATCGTGTTTCTTTTTTTTTGTGTGTGTGGGGGGGGGGGGGGGGGCTTGTATGTACGGACCCCATCTGATGAAAATTTGAAACAAGTCTACATATTGTTGACTTATCTGGAAGACTAGCATTGGGAAACTGTTCTTGAAATTCTGCTCTCACTGTGGCATATGAATTGGAACGAAAATAATGTTCAATAATGAAAACCTTCTCCTCTGTAGAGTACCTCATTGCACCAAACAAGAATAACTTAACAGTAAATCAATTAACACAAAACGAACCTTACAAGGAGACCAACAACACTCAATAACAATACGCACTGCCGACCAAACACGACTGGCCTTTCCTCTGTTTCTTTCTAATCCGGGGAAAATGTAATCTCATCGCATGGTTGCCAGGTGCATGTAAGTAACTATTTTCATGAAAATTTCCAAGTTTCCTTTTTATTGTTTTCAGTAATTGCATGATGTATACACTTTCGAAACACACCTTTTGTGGCACTAAAACACCAGCAGTGTTGCCAATGCACAGTCTTAATTTCTAAAAACAACTATTTTCCTGGTTCCCCCTTAAAGACGCCTCATCCGATTGGTTATCGGTAGAAATGAACATTTCTTTTTTCACTGCCATAGATGCCGAGCTAATCCACCTAACCAAACTGAAAATTACCGACGGCATGTCCGTACATGTGTGTTATGTGCCATTTTTCATACTTTGTAAAAAAAATCATTTACACTTCCCGTTACAACTGGCAACAGTTCGTGGACACTAATGAAACTCAATCATTGTTCCCGGTTTAAAAATATATGCATGAACAAGGCTTCAATTTGGTATAAGGATTATATGTGTACCACTTCCGGTTCAAAAGTTGTACTATCCCAACTTCGGGGTGCTTTGTAAATGGAACACCCAGTAGTATGTTTTCCGACAGAAGAAAAAAGTGTCAGCGGAAACCATGCATCTGTATCATGTGGATACATACATAGAAGATAAACTGAGGTTTCTTCAAGGGCTTGTAGCGTCGAAGTGAGACTTCGACGAGCAATACTTCATTGAAAAAAAAATGTAAAGAACTTTTTGGCCTTCAAAGCTCCTACATGCTTTGAGAGTTTGTCGGTTTTGCACGTCGAACGAGTTCACTTTACGTGGTGTGTGTGTGTGTGGGGGGGGATTGAGAGAGAGAGAGAGATAGATAGATATGTATGTATTTATTATGCACTTCAGGATCAACTTAAATTTGTGGCACAATCTCAAGTTGTACTTTAGAAATACTGACATTCAAAATACAAGTGCTTGGTTCGTGTTAATGTCACATAGACCGTTTCCCTTAGGGAGATTTCACACCGAAGTGACAACCTACATACGACACATGTCACTTAGGAACGAACCGACGAAGAGCAACACTTCACACCCTAGCGACATGGAAGGCCACACAAGCTTACATTCGATTAGGGAAGTCTTCAAGGACACGCGACACGTGTCTTTTTTGTGCGAAATCTCCCATAAATACACCATTGTGAGTGTACACTTCTCATGGTATTAAAGCTTATAGCTCTCTATGGCAGTCCGAAGCGCCGTGTGGAACATTTTAATTGTCTTTTGGAGAGGGTCCGCCCTTTTAGCGCGTCGCGCCGCTCCGATCGGTCGTATGTTGGGAAATTGCAGTATAGCCTTTTGATTACCTCAGCCAGCGCGAGGCATGCCGGAACTACACGAAGGCGGCCGGAATGAAACGAGAGCAAATTCGGAGGCGCTGCGTCAGCATGGAAATTCCACACATGCATTTCGGCGAGGCGTTGCGCCCTGGTCTGTATGCTTAATATAATTCCGTTATGATCGTTCGTTTAGAAATGCAAAATATGCAAATGTCATCTTAGTTTAAGATATAAGTTCTTAATATACTTTATTTTAGGTGACAAATTCATACAGTTTAATTCGCAAACTTTATTTATATTGGAAAAGCCTTGCATATATTACACAAGAAAGAAATAGTCATACCTTGTACAGTGTCTCTCAAAAGTTTTAGGACAACGACATTTTAAACTAGGCAACCCAATTTACGCAAGGCGTTGGTGGGTTGCGTGTACAGTTAGGCTCAATTTCAGGGTTGCCACATGCACAATAGATATTTATAAAATACGCGAAAGAATTAAAAAAAAAATTATCGTATGAAATTATTAAAAATATCACTATTATATCGCAAGTGACAAAATTCTTTCTCAAAGAAAAAAAATAGGTTTTCTAGTAGTTCATTGCTGATGAGTATACAGAAAGGAAAAAAGGTGATAGAAAACGAAAGGTGACAAAGAAGAGGAGAACGAGAAAGCGAAAGGAGAAGAGGAAAAGTAGAGGAGAACGAGAAAGCGAAAGGAGAAGAGGAAAAGTAGAGGAGAGAAGAAAGAAAGGATAGACGAGGAGAGGAAATGTCGTAAGGAGAACGGAAGAAGATTCTAGGAGAGATGAGGAAAATGGAGCAAAGAAGAGAAAAGAGAAGGAAAACGAGATGAGAGAAGAGGAGACGAGAAGAGGGGAGTGAAGAGTAGAGTAAAGGAGAGAAAAGAGAAGAAGGAAAAGACGATAGCAGTGGAGTCGGAAATCTAAGACAGGAAAGGAGATACGAGGAGTGGAGATGAGTGGGATAGAGATAAGATGCGAGTAAAGTAGGGAAGGCGATATGATATAAAAGCAGAGCAGAAGGAGGGAAGAAGAAGGAGAAGGAGAAGAGAAGGACTGAAGAGACTGAAGAGAAGAGGTAGTTGCAGAAAATAACGTCTCAGCGTCAAGAATTGATGCATTGGTCAAATTATCGACATGAAACATTCAATAACATTTTGAAATGTATTGGAGAATGTATTAAATCGGTGCGAAATGCCTTTTGACTTAGTTCAGAGCAAGGTAAAATCTTCCACGTAAGATCTTTGATTTTACCTGCGATTATACCACTAAAAACATGAATGTAATTTTAATATTTATAAGAATTATCTCATTTTTGTCCACTTCTCGGTTCGTTGAAATGGAGATTTTGTAATTTAATATTTCCCCTCCCCCCATCATTAATTCCAAACTGAATCATTCCGTTTCACATGGCGTGGACAATGAACACAATGGGATAGGTCTAAAACTTACGAAAATTTTCTGCCACCGGAAGGGTTTGAACCTACGACCATGAGATGGACAGTCCTGAACGGTAAACACTATCCTACAAGCTTTCGCTCCTGAAAGTAAGTAGAAGGAGCTGACCAATGTGAAATGTAGATGCAACTCTCCTCCTACATGTAATGTGCAAACAATACTTGTTTGTAACAAAGAAATCGAAGTAGTACGACTCGGCGAAAACATTTAATGGAGAATTGCACATTCATTCTATATTTGGGGAGGTTTCCTTGCATTGAACTCGAGTGGAAAAAGGGGTAAAATTAATATGTCCTGAATTTCCACAAATATAAATAGTTATATCATTAATATTTGTCAATGTCTTTGAAGCAGTACACAATTATCGTTAGAGTATCATAATTCACGATCGTATACATGAAAATATCCCTTTGAACGTGTGTCAATTCATTTATTTCTTTATCATTTTTTATAAATTCCATATGCAGAACAATGTAGCCACTCTACACTGCTATTACAAATAATGTTACCATACTCTTGTTTAATAGAATTGAATTAAAAATAGAAAAAAAGAACACCTAGCATGGAGGATCGAACCTGAGACCGCAATCAATGCTTTCAAGAACTCTAACCAATACACTACGCCCTTTGTTTTCCTTGGAACAACAGTTCGTAGTTCTTCTGTCGCGTCAATATTGTAAACGTTATCCTGCAAAAAGAAGTTCAATACTCTGATATAGCTCTGTACTTCTAGAATTACTCTATACACATGCATTTGTAATTTAACTCTGAATTTATTTCTTCGTTGTTAGTATATCTAAGCTTGTGAATATATATTTTATTTGTAATTTTATAACGCTTACATGAACACCTACGAAATAGTTCCTTATAATAACCTCCGGTTGACCAAGTTGCCAATATAAACAAATGGAATACAGATTGTCTTTGAGCTTACATTGTTAAGAAGGAGCGGATATACGTATTATTATCCCAATACTTATTCAATAAGGTTTCTTGTTTGTCAGAAATTATCACTTAAAATATTGCATGTTGAGCTAGTGCCCACCTAGCCGCCTCTGATGAAATATATCATTCTTCAGATTTTCTTTAAAATTCGACTCTGGTCACTTGTAACTTGCTGGGTGCAGACACTGTGCATGGACGCACACTGTTTTGCGATAAGAAGCGGCCTTGAATAGCGTGAGTGAGTCACTTTGAACGCGAACAAACTGCCCTACCAAGCTTGTCTGCCTTTGAAAACCAAGTCACTTTTTTTCACCGTTTCCGAACGCGATTGCTATTGTAGAAGTATATATTCTCTCAAAAGAGCAAGAAAGGAAATTAGACCAATGTTCTCCCGTCGTTTACAACCAAATATTATCTATTAAACGAAAAGTTCACGATTGTCAATAAACCAATCTGAGCATAAAGTGGATGTAAATAATAAATTTAATAGAAAGATTCTCAAAATTTCTCTCCCACTGTCTACGTCAAGCCAGTACCCGGGGGTGGGGGGGGGGGGGCATGGGGGCCATGCCCCCTCGAACCTTGAAATATTTAAATGTGAACCTATCAATAACTACGTAAATAACATCGTCGATTTTAGAAATGTGTAAACATTTCAATTTTGTTTTTACATTAATTATTCTGTTTCTTGCGCAAAAGTCTTCAGGCTGCAATATTGCATGTTTTTAGTTTCATAATGCAAGGCTAGCAGACGTTCGATTCACCGATTTAGTCAGGACAGTGCGTTACTTTCAATCCCTGTATCGACTTTTTCGAACTGCAATCGTGATTTGAGAATGTCTCTTTATTATTTTTTTCCTTAACTCACAATTAGACATGTTCTTTATTGTAATAATAATTCCTAGTACGCAACATTTAATTTATATATATTTTTTTCTAAACATAGAATTATCATGACTTTTCAATGGCGCTCGCACTATTTGAACTATTTTGTAATATCTGTGTCTCTCTCTCTCTCATATATATATAGAATATATAATAAAATATATATATATATAAATTTGGGTCTGGCCCCTCCCTCAAAGAAATCCTGCGTACGGGCCTTGTCTACGTCAATGTCAGAAATGCAAGCAATATTTTTATTTATTTTTAACCCAATTAAAGGAATGTGGAAGAATTTAAAAGAAATAAGAAAGAGCGGAACGACTGTTGCTCTACTCTAAAAATTGTTGTTCATCGAGGAAGAAAAATAAGAAGGATTTACTCCAGCACCTTAACACAGTGTCCCACGATTCTCTCTTGACTAATACTGTCAAATGTGAAGTGATTTTATGAATAAAATTTTCCGCCTGTTTACGTCTAACGTTGCGCAGATTTGGTAGTTCGCAAACGGTGTAATTGTTTCATGTTACCTTACGCAACAGCAAATACATTTCTGAACACGAGACTTGCGTCAGTAAACAAGCATTTAGTCTGTTCCAGTATCGCAGGAAAAGAATATCGTCCTGCAATGTTCAAGCCTCTAGATATTTTCCATTAATAATGTCTAATCTCGCTGCGGGATGCCGTAGGTTCGAATCCGGCTCTGGTCGGAATTTATTCGGCCTACGTATAGGGCCGGTGGCTACCCACCATCGTGAGGAAATTGGGGAGCTCCGAGTGAGAGAGCGTAACCTGGTCAAGAAGACCTACAATAACGGCTGGGGGTTCGTCGGGCTGATCACCCGTCACCCCAATACTAGTCTGAGACCTCCACGCTATAACAGGTGACGGAGGAATAGTGTGGGAGGGAGACCAGCAGTCGGTAGGTAAGCCAAGGGCCGTCAAGGTGCTGTAGAGCTGTGGGTTATATATGTCTAATCACAATAATAAGTTAGAAGAAATAACTCGCATTTTCACAACTACTAATATTCTCGTATTTCTTCATCACTTAGAAAATTATATCTCAAAGATATCTGCTATACTACAAGAAAGCAATTCAAAATTAAAGTAAAAGTTCAACTACATGTATACCCTACGACATTTACAATATTGGAGGGACAGAATACTTGAAAATTGTTTCTTCAATCGAAGGTAAGGGCGTGGTGTAGTGGTGAACAATACGGAAAAATTCCTCTCCAAGCAAGGAAGAAATGGTATGCCAATTTCTTATTAGTGCTTTATACTTAATTTAGGTCAAACAAAAATGTAAAGGTTAACCAGATAGAAATAAAAATTGTAATAGCAGTAAAAAAAAATAAAAAAAATAGTGGTTACAGTACTCGGTTGGACAGCTAACGGTCCCAGGTTCGATCCTCCATACTAGGTGTTCTTTTTTTTCTTTTTTCTAAATCCCCTTCTATTAAACAAGAGCATGGTAACATTATTTGTAATAGCAGTGTATAGTGGTTACATTGTTCTGCATATGGAATTTATAAAAAAAGATAAAGAAATAAATGAATTGACACACGTTCAAAGGGATATTTTCATGTATACGATCGTGAATTATGATACTCTAACGATAATTGTGTACTGCTTCAAAGACATTGACAAATATTAATGATATAACTATTTATATTTGTGGAAATTCAGGACATACTAATTTTACCCCTTTTCCCACTCGAGTTCAATGCAAGGAAACCTCCCCAAATATAGAATGAATGTGCAATTCTCCATTAAATGTTTTCGCCGAGTCGTACTACCTTCGATTTCTTTGTTACAAACAAGTATTGTTTGCACATTACATGTAGGAGGAGAGTTGCATCTACATTTCACATTGGTCAGCTCCTTCTACTTACTTTCAGGAGCGAAAGCTTGTAGGGTAGTGTTTACCGTTCAGGACTGTCAATCTCATGGTCGTAGGTTCAAGCCCTTCCGGTGGCAGAAAATTTTCGTAAGTTTTAGACCTATCCCATTGTGTTCATTGTCCACGCCATGTGAAACGGAATGATTCAGTTAGGAATTAACGATGGGGGAGGGGAAAATATTAAATTACAAAATCTCCATTTCAACGAACCGAGAGGTGGACAAAAATGGGATAATTCTTATTAAAATTACATTCATGTTTTTAGTGGTATAATCGCAGGTAAAATCAAAGATCTTACATGGAAGATTTTATCTTGCTCTGAACTAAGTCAAAAGGCATTTCGCACCGATCTAATACATTCTCCAATACATTTCAGAATGTTATTGAATGTTTCATGTCGATAATTTGACCAATGCATCAATTCTTGACGCTGAGACGTTATTTTCTGCAACTACCTCTTCTCTTCAGTCTCTTCTGTTCTTCTCTTCTCCTTCTCCTTCTTCTTCCCTCCTTCTGCTCTGCTTTTATCTCATATCGCCTTCCCTACTTTACTCGCATCTTATCTCTATCCCACTCATCTCCACTCCTCGTATCTCCTTTCCTGTCTTAGATTTCCGACTCCACTGCTATCGTCTTTACCTTATTCTCTTTTCTCTCCTTTACTCTACTCTCCACTCCCCTCTTCTCTAGTGTTGCCCACGAGACGAGACTTTGGCCTGTCTCGTCTCGTGGAAATGCTGTGAAATGCTGTCTCGTCCCGAAAATATTCGTTTGTCAAAGGGACAAATGATCAATCTCGTCTCATCTCGAATTTTTAAAAGCCTGTCCCGTCTCGTCCCGTGGGCAACACTACTCTTCTCGTCTCCTCTTCTCTCATCTCGTTTTCCTTCTCTTTTCTCTTCTTTGCTCCATTTTCCTCATCTCTCCTAGAATCTTCTTCCGTTCTCCTTACGACATTTCCTCTCCTCGTCTATCCTTTCTTTCTTCTCTCCTCTACTTTTCCTCTTCTCTTTTCGCTTTCTCTTTCTCCTCTTCTTTGTCACCTTTCGTTTTCTATCACCTTTTTTCCTTTCTGTATACTCATCAGCAATGAAATACTAGAAAACCTATTTTTTTCTTTGAGAAAGAATTTTGTCACTTGCGATATAATAGTGATATTTTTAATAATTTCATACGATAATACTTGTTTTTATTTCTTTCGCGTATTTTATAAATATCTATTGTGCATGTGGCAACCCTGAAATTGAGCCTAACTGTACACGCAACCCACCAACGTCTTGCGTAAATTGGGTTGCCTAGTTTAAAATGTCGTTGTCCTAAAACTTTTGAGAGACACTGTACATCTTTAATACAAACATATGCATATACCTTCTAAAAATAAATTTTTACTGCATTCGGGTGAACTTCATATTTTTTCTGGCGATAAAAAATGCATTAAAAAGTGTTAGCTTTCACTTGTGGTGATAAAGTGAGAAATATAAATGCTTTCGAGGTAAGTGCTTTGACTTCTGTTTTATCTCCTTGGCAAAGAAAACCGGTGCTGTGTTTACTGCCACTTCCTGCTATGCTTGTTCCATGTGCAACTTTTTCTGCAGTGTGCATTCTACCTTCTGAAAGTGCATGCATGAATGCCTGGAATAAGGAAAATTATTTCAACTTAATCGTAACGTGAAGTATTTTTTTATTTCCCTCGTACAGCTTCTGTGTATTTTTTGTATTGCCACATTTGATATTTGTAAAATTTCCAGTGGGCTGAAATTCCAATAAATTATATTCAGGGTGTCCCAAAATTGATTATTTTTTTATTTGCTTTATTTTACTTCGCTTCTTGTGCCACTTTTTGTTAATTTGCGAAGATGGGGATGAGTGATGATATGATGAAATTGATGAATGGATACACAAACAACCATGCCCAGGCCAGGATTCGAACCGGGTGTCCAAAATATACAAGCAAATGATGTACAGGGTGTCCCCAAAATACCAGTAAATTATACAGGGTGTCCCAAAATGATTCACGTTAACAGGAATATCAAAATCAAGGTTTTTTTAATGACTGGTACTTAGCAAAATGTGCTGAAGAGATTGATTGGATGAAGAATTTCAGATGAATACCTTGCAGACCTCACGCCACTAGACTCTTTGTAGAGGAATACGTAAAGAATAAAGTTTACGGTACAAAACCGGCAAGAATCAACGAATTGAAGGTAGCGATCGAACAAGAATGCACCCAAATACCGAAAGGAATTATTCAGTTCTTTACGTTTTCAGCGGTACCTAGACCAGAACAAACAGGCATTTACAAGAAACATTTATTCATGTCTGTAGATTATTTTAAATTTTGAAAAAATAACTATCTTAAAAAACTACTGACCGTATAATCATTCAAATGATACGTACGTATTATCACCCTGTACGTATTATCCCATTCCAAGGGCCAAGAGAGCAGAAGGGGGAATTCTCCCTCACCTCCTTAAAATATCAATATGTATGTGTGTGCATGTGTATTTACTCACTCTGTATGTGTGTGTGTGCAGTGGGATTCATGAGTATTACCTTGCAAATTGTCCATGGCTATTTTCATTAATTTTTCTCTTACATTTTTTTTTTGAAGCGATGGTTTTTGTATGTATGCTGGTGCAGAAGTTGTCAACAGCTCGTTTTTAGTTTTCTTTGAATTCTTGAAGCTCGTATTGGGTCAAATAAAGTGCACGAACATGGTAATGGACAATTTGCACGGTAATACTCATGGATCCCACTGTACTGATTGATGGAAGATAGATCGTTCCTTTTTCTTCACAAAGATTCAGATTTTAAGAATATGTAATTTCACATCCTGGGAGTTTATTATTCACTTTCATAATTATACATACATGATCATTACAGAAACATTAAGATTACATCCTGCCGCTTCGGTGGCCGAGCGCGTTGAGCGGTCGACTCACAATGTTGCTTCCGAGGATTCCGGATTCGAGTCTTGGCCTGAGTACGGGCGAATGTCCTTTCATGTAATCATTATTTAGTTTTTTTTTGTTTTGTAGCTTTATTATACAGTCACGGACACTTCTGGGTTGTAATGATCTCATTGTAAGTCAATGAGGATGTTACAAGCCAGAAGTGTCCGTGACTGTACACTTTGTGAAGATGGTACAATTTCGTGACAGCTTGACCTTTATGAGTTTCTAGCATTGGCGTGCCAAGTGATTTCTTAAGCGTTGAGTTTTAAATCCACTTTATACACAGATACGCTAATAGTTACTGGGCCTTCAGTTTAAAGTGGTATCCGAACCACTATGTGTTTCCACCTTCTCAAGCCTTAAACACCCAAATGGCAAATTTTGGTATATTCCCCAACCCCAAATAACTTACGTATATGCGACTTTAGAACCATACCGTGGCTATTGTTCCTGACATTCGTTTTTTGTATTGATTCATGAACGTGGCATGAAAAATTTTATCGCCGGCAAAGGCATGTGATGTATTGGACGGGAGGGGGGAGGCAAGACAATTAATGCCCAGTTTTGAAAATGGATTAAAAACCTGGTGACAGTTCTTTCTTCGTTATATTGCTGGAATGGAAATTTCCGCGCGCTTGGTGGGTTCGAACATGACATATGATTCTTCTACACGAATGAAGCATATACCAACAGCTACCGTTTCCAACCCTAAAGAAGCCTTTAGAAGCGGTGCCCCTGAAGGGACAGGCCAAACTTCAATTTTAGTAAATTTTTTAAAACTATTTTTTCCTCTACTTGGTTCAGTTTGAGTTTTTATGTCCACTTTTCTACACAGAAGGCTAATCGGTACTGGACGTACAGTTTAAAGTGTGATCCGAACCACTATGTGCCCCCACCGGGTATTGAACCCGGGACCCCTTGATTACAAGGCGACGACGTTACCACTACGCCATCGGGGAAGCCCATGTGTGTATTTTGATAGCATAGCTTATAGTCTGATCCATACTATACAAAACACGGTATTATTTGTGACTCTATCGTTCTTAGTTTCCGAGATATAAAATTGAAATTTCCCGCCAACCTTCGTGGCGGATTCGGGTTCCAATCTGGGTATAGGGTGTTCTTTGTGAGTGTCCCTTCATCATTTTTTCTAGTCATCCTTATCGTCACGATTAGTCGAAAAAGGAAGAAAAGCAACGCTAAATAAAAATACAGTCAAATCAAATTACAAATTTTCAGTTGAAAAAAGCTGAGGTTTTACCGCCGATGCGACTGAAAAGGAGTAACATGTCCCCTTTTTGTATTCAGTGTTGTATCTGGCGTCATTTATGACTGCAAAGCTAAAAGGGATTTGGTTACCCGCTGTGTGTTCACGCCACTGGTCTCTTGCTACTCATGAAGCTCTGTCCGCTTTGGAACCAAGATCTCCGTACATGACTAACAAAACAAAAATATACATTTTAGGCATATTCCCAGCTTTGTGTGCATATTTAAGTTTACGTCTGGCCTTGTAATCAAGGTATACTTTGTTTGAATCCTGGTTAGTGCACTAACTAACTAAATTTGTGTTCTACTCAAGATTAGTACCTATTAGACTACCTTTTCAAAAGCTAACGTAAAGCAAGGTTTATTCTGCTGGTTGTATGAGAGAATTGTAACATTGGGAATATACTGTCTGACAAAAGTAATAAAAAATACAAACATTAAATGCATAGAAGGATGCAAGCAAGCAATAACACAAATACAAAGAAAAACATTGTGTAGGAAGACTTGTGATTGGTGTAAAATTTAAAAGAACGTTTGTATAGAAACACTCGCTTGCTTTACAACGACGGGAGAATAAGTCGGAAATAGAACCTGTTATTGTAATTCGGAAATTTCCGCTAGATGGAGTTAAAATGCAGAATGAGTAAACGTGTAGAGAGAGAGGGGTGAGAGGCAGAACTCGCGCAATCTTTGTTTCGTCTGCAAACACTAGTTGCGTGAGCTCTGCCTGTTTGCTTTGTAATATTTATCCAGCGGAAATCTTCAAATTAAAATAAACATATTGTTAAAAGCCAACTGGTTAAGCCCCGTGTACAATATTCTCGCGCTGCGTTCCTCGTTCGTGTTTCCCCCCCCAGCCTCCGTTATGTAGTGGTTAAAATAACGCACTGCAAAGACTGGCATGAAAATGAGTTGTGTGTTGGTTCTGATCATAGGCAGTGGCGTGCCCAAGGGGGGGGGGGTTGGGGTTGGTGGGGGTTATACCCCCCATTTTGCCCAGTATTCCTAAAAAAAGAACGTCAAAGGTAGGAAAAGAAGGAAAAATGAGAGCGGACTACCAGAAAAAGTGTATGTAACCCCTTCCTTTCGAAAATCCTTGGCATGTCACTGATCATAGGCGTACCCAGAAACTTTTCGGGGGGGGTTCAACTGCTGGAAAACCATTTTGATTGCTTAAGGCAATGAAATGGAACTAAATAATTAAAAGAAATTGAAATTGAAAGATCTGATTTTATTTTTGTTGTTCAGAGTCGTTTTTCTGTCACTTCCAGCTAATCGCGACGATGAGGATGAGTGATGTTATGATGAAATTGATGAAGGGGCATTCACAAATAATACCTGTGCCCAGGTCTGGATTGGAATCCGGGACCTCTGGCGTCGTAGCGCGCTGTGAATTATCACTTGGCTGCAGAGGTTGGCTTATAAATTATATCATTCATCCATATTGTCGCATATCAGTCTACGGAGGTAGAATAGCGACATGAAAGAACTAACTTGAGACTTTTAATTGGATGAAAACTTTAATTGATTAAATTACGTTATTTTGCGTTGCTTCGCTGTCACTTTTGACTAATCGCGACGACGAGAATGCGTGATGATATGATGAAATTGATGGAAACACGCAAAGGACATCCATGCCATGGCCGGCGTCGTAGCACCCTGCGATAACCACTCCGCAAGATATAGAAACTCTTGCCCGTTTTACAACGGCGGTAAGATGAATCGGAAGTTGAACCTGTTATTTTAATTCTGAAATTTCTAATGTTTTTCTAGAAGTGCTCTGAAGTAGAAAATCGCAGAAGAACGAATGAATTTCAGATTATCGATTCGTTCTCTTGTATTATGCACTCTCCTGAAAGTTCGGAGTTATTTATTAAGTTAGTGAGGAGTTTAGGAAAATGTCGAGAACGGGAGATGGATGCTTCCACCCACCTTCCTTGTTATCCAGGTGGGAGGAGGATGCTGCAATGATTACCCGGAAAAGCTCTGTGGTCTTCCTTACAGACTGGGCGTACTCCCTGTACGCGACGAGACGAGACCTCCCAGTGTCTCGTCTCTTGAATAAGGATTAATGTATAGTTCTCAGACTCGTCTCGGATTGCAGTCTCGATGCCGGTTTCTGTCTGCCCTTTCTGTCATCAAGGGATCCCGGACTGGATTCTCGTTGGATAGACATTGTCAGATCCCCATTTGCCTAACTGAGCATAAGCTGGACTTAAAACAAAGCCTCCTTTGTTTCATTTCCCACTTATTTATTTTCTTTCTTCCATACTTCCTTTCTTCTTATTTCTTTTGCCGGCTTCCGTGGCGTACACATCGTGCTACAACGCCAGGGGTCCTGGGTTCGAATCCAGGCTTGGGCAGGGATGTTTGTGAGTGTCCATTCATCAATTTTCATCATATCATCAATCATCTCCATCTTCGCAAATTAGCCAAAACGTGGCACAAAAAGCGAAGTAAAATAAAGCAAATTAATCAATCAATTAGGATAATTAATATTTTCTTTTATTTCTTCCATACTCCATTCCTTCCTTCCTTCTTTTTTATTTCTTTTCATACTTCCATACTCTTCCTTCTCCGTATTTCCTTACTTTCCCAAAGTGTGAGCCGAGCTCTCTTACAGGACGCCACGAAATGTTCCATTATTTTCACTGAAATGACACTTAGTTGTTAGTCTACACAAGGTTTTTAGTACTTTTCGCATGTAAAATGTTTCTGAATTTGACATATTGAGCATTGCAAGTGTTATATAGGCCTTCATTTTGACTTGGGAGCCGCGGAAAAATCTTGAAACACTATGGGCGGCGTGAAACGAAAAAGCTTGGGGACCCCTGCTCTAAGCGTATTCCTTTTTTTTCTTCCATACTCCCTTCCTTCCTTCTTTCTTTTTAAACATTTCTTTTTTCGTATTTCTTTCATTTTTTCCTTGTCTTTCTTTCCTACTTTTCTTCCTTACTTATTTCTTTCCCTTCTTTTTTTCTTCCTTGCTTACGTCTTTCCATTCTTACTAATTTCTTCTCTTTCGTGATTATTTCTTTTCTTTATTTTTCTCTTCTTTCCTTCCATTCTTCTTTCTTTTGATCGCCTTTTCCTTCTTTATTTATTTTTCGGTTATTTCAAGCCACTTTCCCATCTCTTGGTTTAATCGCGACGATGATAATGAATGGCGAAGTAATGGCATGGGTGAAGGTACAAATACAGTGATGCATCCGTACCTTACCATATGTTCGAACAAGAGTTTAAGTCCACTTTATGCACAGATAGGCTATCGGGACAAGGCCTACAGTTTAATGTATAATTCGAACTGCTATCTGCCTCCACTGGGCATCGAAACCGGAACCCCTGGAAAACAAGGCGACGACGTCACCACTACGTCGCAAGTTTCGAAATTACTTATCCAAAACGATATCAGCGGTTTGAAACGAATTGTCAGATGACGTCACTCATGCATGCTGCAATGAAACGACGGTTTGATAATGCCGCCATGGCTGCAGTTCGGTAATCCTAGGGGCTTATCTTGAGATGCGATATATCTTCCCCACGAGAGATAACAGTCGATCAGTTTACCCGAGGCTGTTTCGCAGGAAGGGATCCCTAGCCACACGCCGGGTTGAGGAGACGGGAGGGGAAACACATGTTCCTGCGCACACTTTCGGATTGTTTCAGGTGGGGAACAGTAGTCGACCTTGAATATGAGGAATGCCAACATTGCGCCGCGAAGGAACGAGGAAGCTAAAGCGGAGAAGTGAGACGGCAGCCCAGACTTCGGGACAGTTCTTGTTTTTCTTATTTTGTGTCGCCTTTGTCACTTTTCGCTAATCGCGACGATGAAAATGAAAGCTTACGGCAGGCAGCGAGACCGACCACCGAAGCAGAGACTAAAGAGGAGATTATTTTGTAAACTTGCGACAGCAACTACAACTGTATAATTTTTTAAACGAGAGACGACACCAAGAATGACATGTTTGTAAACTAACGACAAGACCAACGAGGGTATTTTGTAAACTGGCGACAAGAACTAAAGCGATATTATTTTGTAAACTGCAATAAGACACAACAGTTATTTTGTAAACTAGAGACGAGACCAAGGACGAGACTACTTTGTAAACCAGAGAGGATTCAAGAACGAAGCCATTTTGTAAACCAGAGATGAGACCAAGTACGAGATTATCTTGTAAACTAAATACTATATTCACAACGATACTATTTTGTAAACCAGAGTCGAGACCCAAGTGCAAGTCTGTTTTGAACTCTGAGAACGAGAACTAGAGCGAGACAATTTTTTAAACCAGATATGAAACCAAGTACGAGACTATTTTGTAAATTAGAAACGGGACCAAGAACGAGAGTATTTTGCAAACCAGGAAAGACGCTACAACAACCTGGCGAAAGCGCATGATAAAACCACAGATGATGGGGTATATATATATATATATATATATATATATATATATATATATATATATATATATATACCCTAATATGTGGTAAAACCCTAGAATCGAGAAGACTGGGTTGGAATATCTCTGAAGCTAAGAATTGGCAAGGTTAGAATGTCATGTTAATATAAAACGTGAATGTGAAGAACATTCATTGAACTACAATATAGTTTCAAAGTGGGATTCACAGTTACCCACTATGAAATATTCTGAGCCCTCTATTCTACATATAGGCCAGTCAACAAGGGCTGATTTTGGGGTCCAATAAGGAAAAAAAATCAGGGAAAGCTGGAACATATTATCTTCCTAAAAGAATTCATAACAACATACTAATTTTGAACCCCTGTACCACTCCGCATTTGGCCGCCATCTTTGAAAAATGGCGCCCAAAATCAGTTTCTTGCAAATATCTCGCTTGGAAAGCACTTTACAGCAAAAGAGGTTATGATGAAAAATAATCTACATAAAGTTCTCTACAAAAAAGGTTCTGTACATTTTTGTTCTAAGAAGCACCATTAGGGTGCTAGAGGAGCGAGTAATTTCACTTATTTTTCTCCACTCTATTTTGCAAGAGCGAAAGACTTTCTTACAAGGTAACTTGAGGGCTTATTTCTTATTAAAATACGAGATGAGCCGCGGTAGCTCAGTCCTGTTGACCTCCGTGGCGGAGTGGTTTTCACAGCAGGCTGCAATGCCAGGGGTACCGGGTACGAATCCCGGCTAGGACATGGATGTTTGTGTATGTCCGCAATGAGAGAAACCTAGAATATTAGTAAAACGTGACATGTGTGAAAGTTGAGAAAATGGTGAATGACGGGATTACTACCACATAGGAGAATTCCTAAAAAAAAAGTCGTTAGGGCATCTGACCACCACGCGAGAGACCGGCGGGGGAGAACGCAGATTTTTTTCCACCTGTTCAAGCGGCTCCAGCACCCACACAGCGTCGTATAAAGTGGGCACCTGGAGGAAACTGGAGGTAAAGGTGGCCATGGTGCTGATCACATCACCCCCACCTTAGGCCGTGCTCAAGAAAGTGTGGGGCCCTAACTCCACACCTCTGCGTGAGACGGAACAGAATTGCAACCTTGAATGCGTTCACAGAATATAATGCGAAGAAACTCTGGCGGTGCAGCTTCCTTGTTTGTTGATACCATCTGTGGAACTTTCAGAGAGTGGTTCAAAGAAGATCATGAAGAGAAGGCTTTTTGGTTTTCCATATCCCTACCTCATCAGCTATAACGGGTATGGGACAGTTTGTACTCTGAGTAGGTCTTGTGATTTTTTAGTAAAATATTATTTTAAATAAAAACTCTGGATCAACTGGATACAATACATCTCTGATTTTCACTTCAGAAGTGACTGATCCAGTGATTATCTCTCTTATTTCGTTCAAACTTGACATTTGCCAAATACTCAACATTGAAGACATTCCAACATCATGAGCAGCCGAAGGGTTGATTTTCTTCTTCCCTGTTAATCCTGTGATTATTGACTTGATACCATCAATACCAGGGAATGGTGGGTGAGAGAGAAAGACAAGAGAACTGGCAAAGGAACTGGAAGTCTTTGGTTATCCCTTGATATAAGAGACTTTCTTGCATGGACATGCAGCTCATCTACTTTATCTGCAAACTAGTAAGAATGCCAAAAATCCACTGCTCTGCCATTCCCCACAACTCTTCATGGGGCACATCACGGCTCAGTCGTCATATCTGACCAGATCAGAGACCAAAACTTTTGTGATCGTGTTCCAAAACTTTTGTGATCGTGTTATTGTGGTTTGAATTGTTGTTTTAAGTCTACTTTATGCACGAATAGGCTAATCGAGAATAGACCTACAGGTCAAAATGGACTCCAAACCACCAAATGTGCCTCCACCGGGTATCGAACGTGGGACTCCTAAATTAGATTGGCGTTTTATTGTTAAATAGCCCTTTTGGACAAAGTCAGCATGTTCCTTTTGAGATACCTTGACTTTCCAACCAAACATATTATCTCCCGCACACAGGTGACACTAAACCATTTCTTATAAAATACTGCATGCAATGATAAAAGCAGTTGAACCATAAATGACATTCATAAAGAAAGAAAAAATGTAATAAGTCCAGTTTTATAGAAGATATGTACTGCAAAACATCATGTATCAGGTGCTCCCTTGCAAAACCGGGCGGGAAAATAACGTAAACTTTCTCGCTCATATAGCACCCAAACGAAGCATCCTAGAAGCAAAATGCACAGAACCTTTTTTGTAGATAATTTTATGTAGATTATTTTTCATCATAACCTCTTTTGCTGTAAAGCTTTCCAAGCGAGATATTTGCATAAAACTGATTTTGGGCGCCATTTTTCAAAGATGGCGGTCAAATCCGGGGGTGGTACAGGAGTGCAAAATTAATATGTTGTTAAAAACCCTTTTAGCAAAATAATAACATTTGTTACAGCTTTCCCTGATTTTTTTCCTTATTGACTTGCCTAATAGCCGAATGACGCAAATAAACATTTTAGGTTAGAGAAATGCGTACAGTAAAATTGCTAAATTCTTAGCATCCACTATCATCAAAAGGTGGGGATCATTTGATACAATCGCGTTCACCCCTGTGCCTATTTAAGATAACCCTTTGGTGATGGTACCGACCTGTTCCAGTATATACTTGAACCATAATCAGAATAATTCAAACACAAGGAACTTAATGTCGAGAATTTTTACCCCCACCTATTGAACGACACCAATAGGAAATGCTATTTTAAGTAAATTAACTGCAATACAATGAAATACACGCATTTGCTACTAGTTTATCCTCCTTTCCACACCACAGATTTTGACCAAAATGTCCAACTGATCACCCTTTCCTTTAACAGGGATAGCGCGGCCTGCCCTGCCCCTGGATAAGTCGGAATACTAATCATGAAGTGTTCGCCATTGTAATGCAACATACCCACAATGCACAACGCCTCGACAGAAAGTCATTTTTACATTGGTCTACTAACGCGAACAATTTAAATCCAGTCCTGCAAGTGGTAAGGATTTCTGCCATGTATAGATACGACTAATGTGTCCTTCTAATTGTATGTATCTTCTTTGATTTTCCATTCCAAGTTTAAATAACATGCTTTTAAAACGCGCTGTTTCTTGTTAATAATAATCATTATTATAATACATGAATTCTACTGAACAAGGTGTTCCTCTGCTGCAGCGATAGCGAGAGCCATCTGTTGGCGAATTGCTGAACGACACCGCCCACTTGAAAGCTTGCGTTTCTACTTCGTAACGTTATCTCACACCTTGTAATGTCGCTTTCATCGTAAGCTTGTTGACGAACAGGAAACACAAACCTTGCCCCCCTGCCACTGGCGCTTGGCAAGTACTTGGTCCCTATGCATCTTGTATTTGGTTTAGAATTGCAACTCTCCCGTCTTGTCTTGCAATTCTGCCTTGAAAGTAAGTACAAGATTACTTCGATGGACTTCGTTTGTGACTGTGAAACACAGCCAAGGATGTTTTAAACCTTGAAAATGAACTTACCGCCTGCGTTTCATGATGAAAATTGTCAGGATTTCTATCTGGTTATTTTTTTGTTTCTCTTCTGCCTTTTTAGGTTTATCGCAATAATGAGGATAATAGTCTGTACGTCGCGACTTTATGATAGTGAGATGTAAATTACGAGCAGAGGCACTAGATGGCTCTAGTATTTTTGTATTAATTGAACATGTTCTTGGAACCTATTCTCCATCCACTGCAAGAACGAAGTTAATGTAAACAACACCACGTGACTAGTGAAAAGTAGTTCCTTTACTATGTGTTAGTTCGGGTATTATTTTGCCCATGAATATATTGGTCATAATGCCAGACCCCACAACTTCAATATAGCAGCTACTTGAGATGTACGGTTTTATCGCATGCAGAATATTCCTACGCGTAATATTGCTACGCAATTGCCATTCGAACAACCAATAGGATTTCTCAGAAGTTACTGAATTTGTTTACATTGACTTTGTTCTTACATTGGACAAAGAATAGTAGAAGAGTAGATTAGTATTATTATTATTATTTCGTACACAGCAAGCCCAATTACATGTGTTCTAGATTTTAATTACATAAATAGGAACATAACACACACAAGATGAAGTTCCAACTAAGAATGTGTCATACAAACAACTTTGAAATAATTAATTACTGTAATAGAAACAAGTGAAATTCTAAACTAATTTTAAGAAGGCGCCTTAATTGCATATAAAATTCAACAAAGAAAATTATACTCACATTTACATCTAAATAGGTCTGTTTTGGGTTTGTCTTTTTCATTTCTGGGTTTCATACATTTTGGAAGGTACAAAATTTTAACTGCGAGAGAAGAATAGAATAATCAATTTTCCCATTAACAAGTTTGCAGGGGGAAAGTTAATTGATTCATTTGTCTTCTCCCGCCGACGGACCCCTCTCGTACTCGTAGTGTGTTGCTGGACCTGGAAAGTAGTTTTGGATCATCTCGATAGCTCCGTTCAGTCACGATCTAAAATAATGGGAGTCTGTTGCTATACGTGCAGATGAATATTTCTCGCAGTCTGAGGGATTCTCGTACGAAACTCCAACACATGCGACAGGGAATTTGATCTTTGCAGGCTTTGTCAGTCTGAAGTACGTGCATTCAATTAACAAAAGGGAAGATAGCGATCGGCTGGCTGTGTGCCAAACGTATTTTGTACGAGATATCTGTGCGTAAAATGCACATGGTAACAAGCCTAACTTTCCCTGCAGCTTGATATTTATTCTCTGATGGGATCCTTGGAATTATTTTATTAAGTACCGTTATGAGCTGCCATCTGGTGAAGCAGGAAAGGTACAGTAAGTTGAAAATAGGCCAAAGGAAGAACAAAATGAATTGTAAGGAAAATGCATTGTCTTTTTATATGACCGTCACCCTGCTATTGCAAGGAATAGCTCTGAGCCATGATGCATGTGGCCAGACTTGCGGGAGACAATATAGACCATTCCGAACAAAATAAACTCTCCGTACTTCTTTGGTTGCCAGGTTCGAATCTCAGTGAAGGTATGGCCGCTTATTCACGTTTGTCATCTCGTTAAATTTCAGGGCATAAAAACTGCCAAGCAAAAGTGGTACAATAATAGGTAACCAACTCTCTAGCCTTCTTAAACCCGAAGGTTTATGGCAGCAGCAACACAAACCTTCCATCTGCCCCTATCCTGGTCAAGATCAATCCAATCTTTTCCATCCTTACCAATTTTATTTTAGACCCATCTCAATGTTATCTATCTATCTTCGTCTTGGCCTTTCTACTGGTATCTTACCATCAGGTTCCCAACAAGAATCCTGTAAACTCTTCTTTCCTCTCCCATTCATGCCACATGGCCTGCCCACTTACTAGTAAGTCTTCTTGATTTAGTGTGATTTGATTTGATAATGGGTACTAAAAATAAAAGCATATAATACGAAACAGCTTTCAATACTGTGAATAATAAAAGTCTAATTAAAAACTCGTATGTATTACTTTGGAGGGGTGTTTGCAGAAAGTACTCCCCCACCAAAGTCAGCGACTGGGTGTTTTGTTTGGAGGGGTGTTTGTAGAAAGTACTCCTCCTCCCCAAAGTCGGCGACTATGTTTCGCTAATATATGCATATAGTTGTTGCATTGACTGAAAGAATCAGTAACTTTTAATGTATGTCAAGTTTTGTTGGAAGCTGCATCGAAGTTACATAATCTTTTTCCTTACTTTTCACCTAAAATATGTTTATCCCCTCAATTTCGCGAGGAGCTGTTTGTTCCTATGCTATTTCGTACTCCATTCCCGTTCCAACACATTCACCTTATCATTTTATATTCCTTGAACATGTGTCACGATGTTTGCACAATAAAAGAATTCTTTTGACGTGTAATTTTTATGTGACATATTTATGATCTAATTTACGTTTACACTTCACCTGTCTAATATGGAAAGAATGCAGTGTAAATTAAATTCTATCCCAGGGATCAGGCGCGCGAGTCTTTATCACGTCAACAGATGGCAGCAGCTAACAGCATTGCTTACTCGACTCTCCTCCTCCCACTAAAACCTGTTCTTGCTTGTTGGAGTGGCAAAGGCGGAAGGAAAGGAATGAGAAGCAAGATTTTTTTTGTGTGCTCTTCCCCTCTAAATCTCTTAGAACAATTTTTATAGGAAGAAGATAAGGGAAGGAAGAGGGAGGGGAGGGGCGCAGGAGAATACAAGTTGGCAGTAGTTCATCTCGGCTTCGCTATCGACAGCAAGTTTGACAATAAACTTTCAAGTCGCCTGATACTTCGGGAACGTCGTTGTCTCGCGTTCGTGCTTCGTGCAGGCGTCGAATTGAGACAGCGTGGTGCAATGCATCGCCTTTTATTCAGTGCTCGAGCTGGGAATTGTTACGTGGGGGGAATAGTTGCGGCGCCAAGGGGTTGGCAAGGGGTGCTTGCACACCCTAATTTTATTCCGCATCATCTTCCCCACCCCCTTCTCAATATCACTTTCAACCGAAAACATTATTAATTTTTGCAATGAGATCTTACGTTTGACTACAGAAAGGATTTTAAGGTGCAACATTATGGTCGGGAAAGGGGGAAAAAAGAAAATATTTTCAAAAAGGTGCAAAAAAAAAGATGCTGATAAAATGCCTTTATTCAAATCTAAACCAGTTACATTAACATTCTTTATTTAACCGTAGCAAATAACATAAATAGTAATTATTACATAAAGTCAGTAAGGAAGTAAACGTGGCATGTACTGGGTTACAAAGAACTTGTTATACAGGATTACGCTCAACATTTCTGTTTTCGAACGTAAGTCGCTGACGCTTTGAGCTCAGGATATCCTTATGTGTGGAGAAACTACATTATCTTGGGAATTATTGGGGCTGTAATGATTATATTATGTATATATATGTATATTATACAGCTAGCTGGGGGTATGCTTTGCGTAATTTTTCTGCGAGCACTGCTTTTATCACTTCCGATACATCCGAATCCGGATATTTTTGGCAATCCGTAGCCTGATGTCAGAAACACCGGTAAATAGTATTAGTGTCGAAATCGTGAATCGCGGACAGATCTGCGTGACGTAGTGGTTAGCACAGCGCGCTACGACGCAAGGTTTCCCGGGTTTGAATCCCGGAAAGGGTGAGTGTCTATAAATTTCATCATATCATCATCACTCATCTTCGCAATTAGCAAAAGTGGCAGAAAGGCGAAGTAAATAAACGAAATCAACAAAACAGCGGAAGAAACCATTCGTGAGAGTCGCCTGTTTGTGTCTTCCTGCCGAGTACGATCCGCTTTATCAACGTTAGACATCATTGAAGCCAGATTCTGCCAGCGTGCAAGGAATATAATAAGAAGGGACCAAAAGCATGAAGAAGAGAAGTGAAAACGTTTCCCCTTTCTTCTTCTTTCTTCGCCCGACCCTGTGGCCGAGTGGTTAGCACATCGCGCTGCGACGCCAAGGGTCCCGGGTTCGAATCCCGGTCGGGCTTGGTTGTTTGTGAATGTCCATTCATCAATTTCATCATTTCACCACTCATCCCCATCTTCGCAAATTAGCCAAGAGGCACAAAACGCGAAGTAAAATAAACTAAACTAAATCAAATCAAGTTTCCCCTTTCTTCCATTAACTCCCCCGTAGCTACTATACCCTGTCCCAGCTAACTGTGGAGCAAGGCTGCGCATAGCGGCAGAGAAGCGAAGGAAATCGAGTGGCCAGAGCGAAGCAGTACACGCTGCTGGGAAGGCTGGTAACTGCAGTCGCTTTCCCCCTCCACGCAAACTCGTTCCCTCTCACGTGTTCATTGGTGAAGCCGGCTCGCGTCACTACTTGCGCAGAGACTTGTTTTCGTTTGCCTGCTCCACAGTTAGCTGGGACAGAGTATAGACACACCACCAATAGACGGTCACGTCCCTTTTTGAAACAGGTAAACTAATGGGTAAAATGTTGGATATGTTCCTGCAACTTGTGATGGGTGTGGGTGGGGCGGAGCTTTGGAGGAGGGAGCACAGCTGTTCCTATACTGGAGTGTTAAGAGGTGACTCTTTCCAAAGACACCCAAATGTCACCTCCCTTCCACGTAGTACACCCTGGACTGCAGTTTGCAGACTATAGTGAGGCTCTGGTGTCGAGACTTGCATCCAGTATAATTCTCCGTGGGACTCGTGTTACGTGCGGTCCTTGTCTGTTTGAGATTATCTTTTCATCCATTTCATCTTATCACTAGAGTGCGCGTCAAATCTCCTGCATATGGCCTTGAACGGCTGAATAGCACCAGCGAATCACAGACGTGCGGCGTTGCCTAGTTCCGTGACAAGGAGTTTCGCTCAACCACGCTGTCTCTCTTCTGTGTGAGATTTCGACATGGCACCGCTGCAGTGCGCTGCTATTGGCTATCGCCATATGCAGGAGATTTGACGCGCACTCTAGCCATCCTCATCTTCGCGATTAGCCAAAAGTGGCAGAAAAGCGAAGTAAAAATAAATAAACTATATCAATCATTCAAGCGAAGAAATCCATACGAGTCAGGATTCCGACCCCGGACACTTGACTTTCTTGATCGCTACACTAAACAATTCGGTACGGGAGCTAGCACTAACAAATAAATATTGGCATGTTTGGCTAACGAGTCATTCCATGCCAAATCAACACAGATATGTGCAATTTCCAACCTGACCATCTCCGATTTTCATGAAATTTGGAGAGTTGAAACTATGCATGGAACTTAGTAACTTTGAAAATTTATAGTTTCGTTTGTCTTGTAATTGTTAAATTATTCAAGATCAAAGTTCGCATAAATTGCTCTTTTTGAGCCCACTTAGCTGTACTAAATGTGCTGTAACTCCGCTCCTATTTCGCCTAGGACGCTCAAATAAAGATTATTTGTACAGGGAATTGAACAAGCTTTCCAGTGATATATAACAAACCTACCTTTGGATAAAAATATAATTTTGTCACGTGATCTTGGCCTTTGACCTTGAATATCTCAAAACATGTAATCAGCAAAAATCATGAAAAAAATATATTTGGTCCCTTATGCTATACTCTAAAACATATCAAAATATGATTCTGGGACTGCAATGGGATCAGAAGATACAAACTAATATGTGTAACTATGTGAATGATGAAACCCTCATTACATGAACTACGACGAGTCAAATTTCCCTTAACACCCTCCTACAAAATGTAAGGGAGTTATCCTGGGTATAATTGGTCATGAAAGAAATAGTTTAGGCACAGGGAGATCCCTAGCTGTGTGTGTCAAGCGCAGGTCCGGCATATTGTTGACCGCCATATTGAATTCAACGAAAAATTTCAAAGGAAAGGGAGTGATGTGATATATCAAATCAGGCTAGAATTTCACGAGAAATGAAGTGACGAAGATATTTCCAACGTATATTTAACCAGCAAAAAGTTATACGCATATCTTTGACTTACGATATATGCACATTATAATGTTGTCAATGTTCCTGTGAGCACACTCGTTGACGTCTCTCACACTCACATAGAACATTTGGCAATGTAGCAGGTGCAACATCATCGCAAGCAGCAACTATGCCTTCTCTCGGATGGTCATTATCACGGACTTTTAGTAGCGCATACACCATTCTCTTCAAATGTTTCTGAAGGTAAATGTCCTCCTAAGATGTTAGATCTGGGAAATGTGCAGGCCATTTAATAGATTTCCGTCTACCCATCAATCTACCTAGACATGTACCATGAAGAAATTGCCACAATGTCCACATAGTGTGGTCACACACTGTCCTGTTTCAAAACTCTGGAAAAGTGCCATATGCCGTAAGCAAGGATGAAAAACCTGTTCACTTAATAAATAAAGAAGTCCTCACCATTTAAGGTTCCGTTGTTGAATATGGACCAACCATTCCCGTTCTCCATACACTATACCACATCATTAGCTTACCAGCAACAACCATTCGGCTGGGATCTGTCTACTGTAGATTACCTCCCACTTTAAACTGTAGGTCCAGTCCCGATTAGCCTTACTGTGCATAAAGTGGACTTAAAACAACAAATCAATCTACTGTAGATTATTAAATCACAGGTATTGCATATTCTTTTTGTTAACTTCACGTGACCATAAAAATTAGCCTCGTCACTGAAGAATATTTCATTCCAACGGAAGTGGCACGTAATTGTTTGAGATACTTTCCCCAATATTCTTTACTATTCAACTATTTGGTGAATGTCGCTGATTAAAATCATATGCAATAGTGCATATACTTCTTTCGCTCCCGAGATGTCAGCGTGATCTCGATGAGTTCCTAACACGTTAGGAGCATTCTAATGCTTTGTTTTTAACACCTGGAAAAGGAAAAAAATGGTTACAAGCATGCAGTAATAACTTTTTGCTGGTTAAATATACGTTGGAAATATCTTCGTCACTTCATTTCTCGTGAAATTCTAGCCTGATTTGATATATCACATCACCCCCTTTCCTTTGAAATTTTTCGTTGAATTCAATATGGCGGTCAACAATATGCCGGACCTGCGCTTGACACACACGGCTAGGGATCTCCCTGTGCCTAACCTATTTCTTTCATGACCAATTATACCCAGGATAACTCCTTCACATTTTGTAGGGGGTGTTAAGGGACATTTGACTCTTCATAGTTCATGTAATAGGGCTTTTATCAGTCACATAGTTACACATATTATTTTGTATCTTCTGATCCCATTGCAGTCCCAGAATCATATTTTGATATGTTTTAGAGTATGGAATGAGGGACCAAATATATTTTTTTCATGATTTTTGCTGATTACATGTTTTGAGATATTCAAAGTCAAAGGCCAAGATCACGTGACAAAATTGTATTTTTATCCAAAGGTAGGTTTGTTATATATCACTGGAAAGCTTGTTCAATTCCCTGTACAATAATCTTTATTTGAGCGTCCTAGGCGAAATAGGAGCGGAGTTACAGCACACTTAGTACAGCTAAGTGGGCTCAAAAAGAGCAATTTATGCGAACTTTGATCTTGAATAATTTAACAATTACAAGACAAACGAGACTCAAAATTTCCATAGTTACTAAGTTCCATGCATAGTTTCAACTCCCGAAATTTCATGAAAATCGGTGATGGTCAGGTTGAGGGCTGTGTTGATTTCGCATGGAATGACTCTTAACTCCACTCAAGGCACGTTCTGAATTTGGAAAATTCAAGATTCTCGCGTGGGAAAGGGCATTCACCTCACTGCCCTACATTTTGTAGACAAGGCTACGCGCGCTCGGGCTGTATTATTACGTACACACATCGTGTATTTTATTACATGCGTCTGTATATTCAGTCAGCTTTGAGTTTTAGTCGAAATTGAAATAAAAGTTAGTTTCACTTGTCGTACAATTTCTTTCATAGTAATTTAAATTAATTGCTATGTTGATATCAAATTCTTCAGATCAGAGATTTGTTCCACGGGTGATCTTTCTTTGTGCAGATTTTCAACAATTCCCGAGGCATTTCTTTCATCATTGTTGCTACCTATCGCACTTTTTTCTAATCACAGAGCAAAATAAGGGGTGTGTGTGGTATGGATAGGTGAGTATGTCATGCCCACGATATTTCATTCGTAAATGTAGCGTTGTGTTTATCACGAAATGCCTGTACGTGACCTAACTCAAAACCATTTGGAGGATGTCTCCTCCCCCCTCCCACTACATCCATGGCTGAACAGTTAAATGCATTCATTTCCACCTAGAACAAGTCTTGGCAGTGTATTACGTACGTGATTTTTTTTGTCCATAAGAACATGGATTGAAATTACGAAAACGCACCTGTGTTATGGCCAAACTTTCGACCAAGATGCAAGCCCGGTTTTATCCACGTTAAGACTCCGGGCCAATAACATCCTTAGACGCCTCCCCCCACTCCCCCAACATGGGCGTCGGGAGGGGGTGGTCGAACGGGTCGGTGGACCCCCCTGGGAATTGACATCGTTCATTTAAAGATACAAGAAAGTTGAAAGTTTGTTGCTGTTATTGTTAAGAACAGAAATAATGTTCATTTAGTTAGTATTAGAACAGAATAATGAAAGTAAAAATGCATTCGATGGGAAACATTGAGTGAAAAATACGGAAATAAAGTTATATCAGAGATAAAGATATATATATATATATATATATATATATATCTTTATCTGTTGTTATATTCTACCATTTCATCCAAAGAACAAATTGTTCTACAGTTTTCAAAACTCTTACGCACAGAGGTCACACAACAAGCTTTATGAAAAAGAAAATCCCTCTAACATTTAAAGCCTTTTCTTGAAGGAGACGTGCAGAAGTTAATATCAAAATGCATTTCAGATACTAACTGAACAAAATTCAAAAGAAATAATGGAAAACAGTTGTGCTGGTATTCACTCGTTTGGTGGATCGAGTCTCCACATTTATATAATAATAATAATAATTAGTATTATTATTTCGAATAAAATTTATTTTTGTTAGTTTATAATATTTATTATTGTATAATAACATTTATAACAGAGGTAATATACTTATAATTTTTCTACTACTCAACTTTTATCATTTGCCCGAACCCCCTGCAAAAAATTCTGGCGACGCCCATGCCCCCCCCCCCCCAATCACAATTTCCGTTTTGACTTTTAAGCCAAGTAATGTGAGATTGTGAGTTACATTTTTACCGCATTTCAAATATTTCAGTTTTTCATTTTATGGCTCTTTTCATAGCAGTTGTTTCCCCAGTCGCTGTAGCCCCTTCCCCCTGTTAAATCTGGGCCTACCTGTCAGAGGGGTTCTCGAAATATCTAAGTAACAGCTGCGAAGTGTAAAGGGGTATGGTTACCATTTCGGAAGGAACCCAAATTTCAACCTTTCTTCCACCCACGTAGTGCACCTTGGATTGCATTTTGCAGACTAACAAGGCTCTGGCGTCTGGATCTACGGCCAGTATAATCTGTGGTGTGGGACTTGAGCTGCGTGATTTTCCTTGTCCTTTCATTCATTTCATTTTATTGCTATTCACCCTCATGTTCACGATAAGTGGAAAGTGGTTCCGACTTCCGTGCTCGGCGCGCTACGACGCCAAGTGGTTCTGGTTTCGAATCCCGACCTGGTCATGGGGTGGTATTCTTCGTGAGTGTCCCTTCATCAATTTTAATAATAGCATCATTCATCCTCATCTTCGCGATTAGCCAAAAGTGAGAGAAAAACGAAGTAAAATAAAATCAATCAACAGTTGCGAAGCTTCGTAGACCTCGGCATATACTGTTCTGGATTCGAATCCTGGTCTAGGTGTAAGTGTTCCTTTGCGAGTGTTCTTTTAGCAGTTTAATCTCCATTTATCGTCGTGATTTTCCTAAAAAGACAGAAAATGGAGGCAGAATAAGAAAAACAGAAGCAGATAGAGAAAGAAAAAAGTTTCAATAAAGGACAGAGGATGCTCTGAAGTTCTTTTCTCGTTCTTTACCGTTGCGTATGAATGAGCTTCCTTCCTATCATTATCTGAGAGTCTTGGCTTTTCACGGTCTTCATGTTGCAACTGACCGTGGGGAAGAATCTCCCCGAGGGTCTTACGTAACGGCAACGTTTTGCTCGTATTTCGATCGCGGTCACATTGTGCCGTAATGTAATGTCTTTCTCTCGACTTTGTGGAATGAAGGTCGCCAGAAATTTTTGTTAGGACCTGCGATAAAACTTGTAATCGAAATAGTAAATAAAAACTATGGCCTAGCCTATGGCGATACCATGCTTTTCATTCGCAGGGTCCACAAAAATGCCGCGCCACACTTTCGCCGAGTTTCATTATCCTGGAAGTTATAAAACAATTAAAAGTTTCCTATGATTTTGTACAAATATTATGTGAAAGAAAACTTTGTTTTGTGATTAGATAACAAGATATTTTGATATTATGACGTAATTTTTAAATATTTAGTGCAAAACTGATAAATTGTTTCTAATTCGAGTGGAATTCTCACCCACAAATATCGGTATCGTTAAGGGTATCAGTTCAACAGTGGCATCGGCTCAGCCCTAATAATTAAAGTTATAAACTAATAAAAAATAAAACAATTTTTATATCACTTATTACTATTTTTGGATTCACCACATGACCGATTATCCAGCACAACTATTTTTTTCTTTTCATTATCATATTTTTCAATTTCATACAGGTAGTGTGCTCAAATGCATAGTTACTCTATTATGTTATTAACTTTTACATACCTTGTTCAGGCCAACCTCCGTGGCGGCGTGGGCTACGATGCCAGGGGTTCAGGGTTCGAATCCCGGCCTGGGCCTTCTTTGTGAGTGCCCCTTCATCAATTTCATCATATTATCACTCATCGCACAAGCGGCAGAAAAGCGATGATAAATAACCAAAAAAACACCCGTTCCATAGGCGTACGCAGACCCTCTCATTAGGGGAGTCAAAAGCCTTGAAGAAAGTTCAGTCGGGAAAGAAAAAAAAACTTATTTTATCTCACTGTTCTCACTGTTCATCTCCTTGCTGGGTGTCTGTCTGTCTGGGTGTGTGTGTGTGTCTATATATATATATATATATATATATATATATATATATATATATTTATTATATATATATATATATATATTATATATATATATGTATAATAAAAATAATAATAATGCAGCAATAACAAATAAATAAATTGTCTCTGAAATGTGCAGGGCTCCTTTTGCTCCAAACAGTTGTGTTCGTGCATTTAAGACAAAACTGTTTAGCAGGAAGAGTCTGAAATACGTAGTAGGCCTAGTTATAATTTCTCTCTCTCTCTGGTAATTTACAATGCATTACAGAAAATAAGAAAACTGCGAGCGAAGCGAGCAAGAAATTATTTAGATCCGAACTTTTGCAAACTGAAAACAATATTGATTTAATATGGCACAAAAAATTTCATGAGGCACCATGCCATTCTCTTTTGCAATTTTTTTTCATTTAGATCTTTCAGCGCCTAGGGCAAACTCCCACCGCTCCCTAGCTATGGCTCTGAACTTGACAAGACTGTAAGAAAAGCAGAAATTGCGAGCGAAGCGAGCAAGAAAATTTCACGTAATGTATTTTTATAAAATTTGATATCGAGGATGGCAATTAGTGTTGCCCACGAGACGAGACTTTGGCCTGTCTCGTCTCGTGGAAATGCTGTCTCGTCTCGAAAATATTCGTTTGTCTCGGGACACATGATCAATCTCGTCTCGTCTCGAATTTTTAAAAGCCTGTCCCGTCTCGCCCCGTCTCGTCCCGTGGGCAACACTAATGGCAATTGTCCCTTTGTGCCACCCCTGCAGGTGCTCTTGGCCGTCTGGAAGAAATAATGCAAGAAAGACGTGAAAACTATTTCCATCTTGAGTATCCTTTTGTCCTGCTACTCTTAGATTCTACTAGTCTTGTTTTCTTTACATCATTGTTTGCCCCCCTTGCCCCCTAGAATTATTTTCCGTCCAAGGTTGGGGTGGGGCAATGCCAATTTACCCCCTGTGTTTGCGCCACTGCACCCCCTTTCACCGCAGTTGCTTTGAACTTGAATCAGCTTAAAAATACTTGATTTTCGTTTAATAACGACGATAAGATTCCTCTACACCAAATTTCTTGGTGAAAGTATAATAATGTAGAGATATGGACGTCTGGAAGAAGGGGCGGGGGGCAAGGATTGCCACACCTCTCCCTTAGAAATCGAATGTCAACCTAGAAGTATATATTTCACACGTATAATTTGATTTCAGTCATAGTAATTAACATTAATGCGATAATTTCAAATTCAAGTGGTGTTTTTTGAGGGGGCAACACTATTATCGGGGTAATTCTACCCATGGAAAAATAAGTTGCTTGTTCCTCCGTGGAAAAAAATCTGTGGATGTCCATGATTAGGGGGGGGGGGAAATGCCCCCCGTGCGCACGCCTATGCCTCGTTCAAGAGATATTTAAAAAGTTAGGTGCACATTTTAGTCATAAAGTTTACGGTCTGACGTAAAAATATCAGTTCTGGAATTTTGAAAACGGTGAAACAACTTATTCGTTTGATAAAATGATAGATATGAAAACATAAATTTGATCATGAATTTTATTCATTTTTTTTTCCGATCTAGCACGTTTTATTTTACTTATTTTTGCTCTAGAATATAAAATGACTGACTTTATTTATGTTGTTTTCTGCTCTCTTGTAACTTGAAATGAACGATGACAATTTCCAAGGAGTATCGATGGATCGGTTTGAACCCCGCCTCTCCTCCTGATGCCCATGCTTGGTGAGATGTTTTTGCGTCGCGGATGCGTCCGGAATACGTTATGGTTCCACACGTACTTTTGTTCCGTGTTCATGAAAATTCTACTGTACTACCGAAGAAGCACCTAACTCCTCAGATGTCGGGAGCTGGAACATGTATATATTCCATCAATTCATGGTTATGAGGAGGCGAGACGGAGCCGAAAATACGATGCTGGATATGCCAATTTTTACTGTACTATCTGTCCAGAAAGTAAATGCTCGGTGGATGTGGCCAAATCTGGAACTAACGTCTGTATGAGAAATTATTTGCAACATGTAACAATGCCACTTTGCTTTTACAATACATGAGATTTGTCACATTAGATCAAACTGGAGAAATAAGTTACGACAGAAGTCTAGTTCTGAGTTGCAGACCTCAAGTCTATTCCAGGTTGTAAAAATAAACTAGTGAGAAACAGCAGATGTTAACGAAGTGTACAAGATTGCTGACTACTCTTAAGACTAAATTTCAACTTGGTTTGATCGAGTGATGAAGTGGTAAAGAGCTGGCCCAGTTGTCTGAAGGTCGCAGGTTCAAATCTCTTGTAGAATCGACTTTTTTTATTTAGTAGAATTGTTGCTTTAGGACATTTATAAGAGGGAGAATATGAAAACTCTTCTTCTGATAAATCTAATTACTTGTCGATATCACTTGGGATGTGTTTTTCCACATAACTTCTCCAATACTCAATTACTTCCTACACGAGGCAATAAGGTGAACAGATAAATATTCGTGGCCCAACTGTAAGGTAAAATAGAGGTTGATTATTATTATTATTTTTTAAAAAAGTCATGAAACCCTACATCTCGTTTACACATTCTGGGCACTCCGCTGCAAATGAACCAAGGATGACGTCATACTGCTGAGAGAACATTCGCGTTGACTGTGTGAATTGTGGTTTCAGCGCGATGCTTTTCAATCGTTGAACTGCGCATGCTCAGCTCGCAGGCTTCTGTAAGTAAGACTGTTGAATCATACACGACATGGGCTATCCTGTCTGTGACCGAATTCTAAATGCCCTCCTATTCAATATTTAGAGTTAACAAGAAAACATAATGTTTCGTAGTTTCGAAAAAACACCAGTTCATTTATAATATTCTGTTTGAAATACTGTATTTTCTATTAATATCAGATAAAATAGTGCAATATGGTTTGAAGACATGAGTACGAGCATATAAGTAATAAATCAAAAAGGACGGTGTGGTCCAGCCCACCTGGACCACACGAAGGGTCCCCGGTTCGATTCTCCCCGTACAGCACTTTTTTTTTAAAACGATAGAATGCGAATTAATGTAAGTCTGTGAAATATTTATTGCATATTTGATGACAAATGTTTTAAATTTTTAATACAGATTGCAAATTGTTTTGAAACTGCTCAATACAAAACTACTTTAATAAATTTGAAACCATAAAATGAGACGAATAAAATAAATGTAATAACAAGAACAATAAACAGTGTATAATTTAAAACTAGTGTTTGCATGGAATTGATGGAAACATACTGGGTGTCCCAGAAGTCTTTCCCTGATTACAAACTTTATTCATATCCGCTATATGCAATGTAGAGATGTGAAAGTGGTGCCAAAATGTTGGAAAACTAACCAAGTTTATTTATTGCCGGTTTCAGTAATGTGGCTGTAGTGTAGCAGTGTCAGTGCCAAGGAATCTGGAATTAATGCTCTTGACATGGGTGGCATCTTTCCATACAATGTTTCTTGGACTTGAAAGGATTTGGGAATGAAGATAAATTCCATTTTTTAAATACCAACTTATTGATGACAGATATTCTAGACGAAAGAATTCTGTACATTTGAAAGTCCTCTGCACTGTTATTGGTGACCGGGTCTCGTGATACCAGAGGACATGCTGAGCTTTTTCCTGATTTGTGAACATTTCCGGTTTTCTGGACTGGCACTGACACTGCTGCTACACTACAGCCACGTTACTCAAACCTGCATCAAATAAACTTGGTTAGTTTTGCAACATTTTGGCAACACTTTCACATCTCTACCTTGCATATAGCGGATATGAATAAAGTTTGTAATCACGAAAAGACTTCTGGGACACCCGTTTTTTTATGCTTAGTGCATCATTGGTTTACCGTGCTATTAAATCTTGCCTCTAAATCCAAACACAGACGCAAGTGTTAATGCTGGATTTGTTAGTAACCCAGTGTCAAGATGTCATTTCAAAAAGTGGTGTTCCTTTCAGTTTGCCATTTATATTCCTTCAGTTTCTATTAAAATAATAAATGATTTATATTGATTCATACTTTGAAATAATGTGTAGTTTCAGGCGTTGTATGCATGCAGTGAGCGAAGAAGATATCGACTTTGTATCACTGCACTCATCATTCCCCTATACACATACAAACGTTTCTTAAAAATTGAAAGACTCATCACCTCAGCACCCCCCCCCCCCCCCCGCTCGACAACCCTTTCTTACAAAATTACTCGGCTCTCCATTGCAAGGAGGTTTCGATTGTGAATCGACGTGATTGAACCAATGTGTGACGTCATATAGTCATATATCGTTTCGTGGCTGCTACACGTTGAGGCAGAGATCACACTTCCACGACCCTTTTGCTAACGTCCTATTGCAGAGCGATCAAGGAACTAACTTCCTGTGTGTGAATTGTATCTCGGGCGAAACAGGCTTTTCTGTGCATTATCCCTACTGCCCTACACTTCCCTTCAATACCTAAACTTGCATTTATTGTCGAATAATGTATAAAGTCGTATAATAGTTGTTTTTAGTTGTTTTTTTAACAGAAGCCTAAGTGGGCAAATGAAATGCTCTGTGAACATGACGTTGTGGTCAAGTCGGTATGATAACTTCCCAACATGCCAATGATCCTGAGTTCGCTCCTCTCGTCAAAGGCAGATTTTTTTTACAGTGCAGTGCCAACTTGTATATACCTAAGCCAAGCGTCAGGTTAACCTTGCAGCAGGTTTTATGTATCAATCCGCGCGAGAACTGAGCTCAGAATCTTCCGTGCCAGTCTTTCCTCAACCGCCGAGCTGCTTACATCGGAGACACTGAGAAAATCTACAGTATTGCCAACCGCACAACACATCAAAACCCGCATGCATGTCAAGTGGATTGTATTTTTGCTTCTCTTTGTCTCCTGAAACATAACATTTTAAAAGTACTTTCTGCGCATATATTATTTAATAAATGTGTCATTAATATAAGAGCGAAACAACTTCTAAACATGAGAGCATGTGTGTATATTTCGAGCACGCAAAAATAAAAATAAACAAAGATAAAAGTAAACAACGATAGGCCCCTCTTGAATTTAATGACAAATTATTGTTTTTGGTTTAGAAAGAAATAGATTTATGAAAAACTTGGTTGCTTCGTTCGCAATACATCCGTTACTCTAAGACACACGCACTTCAAGTTGTACCACCAAAAAAGCATGATTTGTTATTGGTGATATATACAATCAGGTGCATTGTCTGTCGCTATTACTCTGGTTTCAATTTATGAATCACTTCACTAAACCAGGATTCAAATCTTGGTCTGTCTATTTGTTGCTGATAATCACCCTTCCCTTTCTTTGCGCTGAAAAGTAAATATGCGCCTTCAACAAAGCTTTCATTGCCGCCAGTGGGTGAAACAATAAGCCTCCCCCTTCCCCTCATCGTCGGTTTCTTCAGCCCTGGCGGTGGTTTTGCATGGTGGTATCCTTCCATGGTTTATTCCCCCTTCCCCCACTCACCGAGTTGAAGGACGTCTCGTCCAAATAATAAACATGTTTCTTCTCACTGCGATATATTTTAATACCGCGGAGATTCTTTTGTCGTCAAACAACAAACAATCGTTTCCTCTTGCTAAACTCAAACCGCAAATCATTCAACACCCGTGATACAATTCGTGTGCACATTGACGGCAAATCACCTCACGCCCTGTTTTACTTTGATCTTGTTGCCGCAAGGAGGATTATGCATTTAAAACAACTTGCTTGACTTTGAAGAACATTTCCTTTCGGATGAAGCCCAAAATAACATTCGGGTAAAACCGCGCGCTGAACAGGAGATTCAGCCATTCTCGCCGCTCTACAATAAACATAGGGTTAAAATAGTGGGATGTGCAACACTGGTATCAGCGATTTCACGCGCTCTGCAACGCATTCAGTCTCGCTCGACTCGCTCTAAAGTTTCAATGTCTCTTCAACGCAATACAGATTCGAGTTGGCGAATCTGCGGTTCTAAGTTCGTCTGCACAGTGATTGCAACCAATTAAGTCCATACCTGCTAATCAATGTATTATTTTGTCTGTATATTACAAATTAAATAACTGTTTTCTTGCAAGTATGCAGTTGTGTCGGAATAGAACCCGTCTCAGTGGAACTATATTCTTGCGCGCACGTTTGGATCTACATATGCTAAAACCTGCTGCAAGGTTGACCTGACGCTTAGCTTAGGATGGAATTAATTACACATATCGGCACGACTGTTATTTTTTAATAAAAATGTAGTGGGTTTGAGAGTAACTACTCGATATTTAACTTCTTACAAAATGTGGAAATGCATGTGAACGATACATACAGTTCTTGTTTTGCAAATCACGCAAGATCAAGAAGCAGTGGAACGTTAATGTGGAAATTCTCAGCAGCCACGTCAACAATGCCAGCTTTTTTGAATATATATATATATATATATATATATATATATATATATATATATATTGGTTGAGTTCTGAATAGAATTTCAATTTTTAAAACGAAAAGTAGCTAAGAACATATTAGGTTATATGAGTCGACAGAATTAGTCCAGATCTTAACATTATAATTGTGTTGTAAAATCTGTAGCTGCATATAAGAATCCTACTGAGGGACGGCATGGCATGGGTTCGAATCCGCCTGGGTTCAATAGCTGGGTTCTCGGCCTGTGTATACGATCGGTGACAACCCACCATCGTTAGGAAATTGTGGAGCTACGAGTGAGTAGCGTAACCCGGTCTCGGAAATCTTCCACAACGGCTAGAGGTTCGACGTGCTGACCCCATGTCACCCCAATAGCGGTTGAAGTTCTCCACACCTCTATGTAGGATTATGGGAGGGAGACAGGCAGTCGGGAGATAGGCCAATGCCCTTCGAGGTCTGTCGCGCCATGGATTATTTATTATTTATTTATTTATGTAAGAAGAAAAATCTAAGGTGTTTTTCGAAATTAGCATGTGAAATCATGGATTAAAAATGCATGTGGTATGCACTTCTCACATCCCATTATCCCATGTATTCGAGATTCTGTGGACACAGATATTTAAAAAAATCACTGTATAAGTGCGGATTAGAACACGCACATGTTGGTGCCTCATTGGCAACTAAAATAATAAAAATAAAAACATCTGTAACCGGCCTCGAACACGCATCCTTCAGATTGTGAAGCCGTAACAGTAACCACTCACCTACACCTTCTATTGGTAAGTATTTATTTACTTATCATGTAAGTTTTCGAATTGTTTCACTACTGGCGACGCGAATTTCTTCTCGCTTATTTTCTTTCAGATGTTGTTGTTTTTCCAGACCGATACATTTTTTTAAACCTTTTGCCACCCACAGAGATCCTTATGGAATACATTATTGAAACGTAACTCCCAGAACAGAGAATGAATATGTTAGTTTCAAAAAACTTGTGAAGTGGGAATGGTGTGTTCAGTCACACATTTCACCTTAATATTTTTCATATTTGAAGTTTTGCTTTCAGCGCCACCATCAACCGAGCATTTTCTTTCTGGACAGATAGTACAATTGAATTCCTCTTTCAAAATTGTTGGGGTAGCCGAACTGGTTATCACTCTCGCCTTAGGTGCGAGCTGTTCTGGTTCGATCCCGGGTGGGAACCCTAAAATTGCGGTGCTGACAGAGCAGCGTGAGAACAAGCGAAGAGTTACTTGAAAAGAAGTTGGAGACTCCGGCCTAGAAATGCAGAGATGGATCTCGATGTGCTGACCACGTTTCGACCAGTCAAAAGCCGCCTGCTTGGTCTTGGCCCAAATTATTGATTCAGTGTGGCAAGTACAGCCATGTTCAGACAAAATGGCATTGTGTGGTCCACTTTTTATGTATAAGTGTATACGTCGCAGTCCCCTTTGCAGTTACAAACACGTAATACAAAGCAATCTGCAAGATATAGAAAGGCCACATTCAGTTGTCTCTTGTTCGTATTTTTTACCTAACAGTTTATGACAAAATGAAAGGAAAGGTTTTAATCTGAATTGATAATGTAAATTGTATGCTGTTTTTGTCTTGAAGTTGTAGTCCACAACAGTTTTAAGTCAGCTTTATACACAGATAGGCTAATCAGGACTGGACCTACAGTTTAAAGTGCGATCCGGACCAATATGTGCCTCCACCGGGTATCAAACACAGCACCTCTTGATTACAAGACGATGTTACCACTACACCACCGGGGAGGCCTACATAAACTAGTTGTAAAATGAAGTTAGTTAAGCCTCAATAACAATAATATAAATTTGTTACAAACTTAAGCCCGATTGCATATTTAGGAATAGTATGATTTGGTGTTTCATAAGCCACTCGCGGCATCTGTGGCAAAGTGGGTTGAGTGACGATCTCGCATCTGAAGGTTCACGGTTCAAGTCCTGTCTATGTCATGAATTCCATGTAATCACTAATTAGACAAAAGTAACGTAAAGACAGCGGAGAGCAGAAAGCAACAAAATACGAATGAACTACGCCAAAGCAAACGTAGTATGTTCGTTGTTTACCCACACGAGAACTGGAACATAATTTGTGGCGTTGTTTTTCAAGGAAAGACAGTTACTTCACTGTTTTTTCTTCTTCCATCCTATGTTTTTCCCTCCACCCCATTATCGTCAAGTTTTGCTTCGAAAACAGTCGTAAAAGTTATGCATGGATAGATGAAACAAAAGGACAGCGCGTTTCCACAACAAAGAAAAGAAAGCATGCGTGCCTGGAACTGTGATTACTGTGTCAAGGTTGCTACATTTTGCGTATTGTGTTTCGACGTGCGGAGGAGCACCTGGTGGGGAGTTAACAGCCTCTCTAAATCTTGTCTTACTCCGCTGCTGCTACCTCATTAAAGAACAAAGGAAGGGCTTAATGATGGGGCCATTTTACCCAGCTGAATTACTTCGGAGGCTTAGGACTGTCTCACACGTGAATGTTTTGCTTATTGTTTTTATAGTAGGGCAGTCTTGCAGGAGTTTTTAGCTTGGCTGTAGGCCCGTTTTAGACGGAAGCATTTCCTTTTAACATTTTTGTAAGCATGTGAATGCTTCCAAAAATCTTACAGCAGATAGTTCTTTACACGGAAGCGTGTCATGTAACTTTTCGGCTAGCTTTTGCGATTACAATGTATAAAATATACAGCACGAAAGGCACGTCGAGTTACACCATGTATGATGAGTGCAAGGTGTTCATAATTGAAACAACTAAAATATTCTTCCATACGTGTACTGAATACGTTATTAAGTAGGTATATAAGCAGCGCCATTGTTTTGTACCTAATACCGGTTTATAGGAAACGTTATACCTCTCGGTTGAATAGTTATCGGCTTTTAAAAATGTGACGTTGTTTACATCTCGCTCGGCCGTCATTCCATCTGCACTCGTGATCTTCTCATTGGGTATGCTACGGAATTAGGATCGATTCTATCCTATCATTGAGAAATACCAATATATATCATAGGCGTGCGCACGTGGGGGGAAGGGGGGCAGTTGCCCCCCCCCTAATCATGGACGTCAACAGATTTTTTCAACGGAGGGACAAGCAAGGTATTTTCCCATGGGGCATATTACCCCGACAATAGTGTTGCCCCCTCAAAAAACAACACTTGAATTTGAAGTCATAGTTACTATGACTGAAATCAAATTATACGTGTGAAATATATACTTTTAGGTTGACATTCATTTTCGAAGAGGGAGGTGAGGCCATCCTTGCCCCACCCCCTTCCAGACGTCCATGTCCCTACATTATTATACTTTCACCTAGATTTTTAGTGTAGAGGAATCTTATCGCTGTTATTAAACGATATTAGCTATACTCTTAAAGAAAATAAAGTATTTTCAAGCCGATTAAAGTTCAAATCAACCACGGGGGAAGGGACTGCAGCGACAGGGGGGCAATGAGCATTGGCTTTCCCCAACCTTGGATGGAAATCAATTCTAGGGATGCAAGGGGGAGCAAACATTGAGGTAACAGAAAGCAAGACTAGTAGAATCTGAAAGTAGCAGGACAAAAGGATACTTAAGATGGAATTAGTTGTCACGTCTTTCTTGATTTTTTTTGTGCCATATTAAATCAATATTGTTTTCAGGTTGCAAAAATTTGGATCTCAAAATTTTCTTGCTCGCCTCGCTCGCAATTTTCTTGTTTTCTGTAATGCATTGTAAATTACCAGAGAGATGTTATAACTACTAAGTACTTCCGACTTGCTGCTAAACAGTTTTGTCTTAAGTGCATGAACACAATTGTTTGGAGGAAAAGAAGCGCGGCACATTTCAGAGACAATTTATTTATGTGTTATGGTGCCTCCATGTTGCTGCAGTTTGTATATACCCATCATGCAATGAATGCAGTGAAACTAAAACAGTGAGATACAATGAGTTTTTTTTTCGCTGACTGAACTTTCATCAAGGCTTTTGCCCCCACCCCCCTAATCAGAGGTCTGGTCACGCCTATGTATGCCATTGCATCTGAAATGCCATAAGATTTTTTTTCACTTTACACGGTAACATTTTGGTCTAAGGAAAATGCTTTTGTCTAAAGCGAACCTTGCACGTATCAGCTTACAGCGCGGTGAGACGGCGTGCTAGAATGTTTTGTGGGCAAGATTGTCGACTGGCGCCTGCGCAGTAATGCAATCTAACGAGAGGAAATGCAACACCTTATTACACAATCATTTTGGCGCACAGTTGTGACGTCGTTGCCTTGTAATCAACGGGTACCGGGTTAGATTCCCGGTGAAGACACATTGCACAGTGGTTCGGGTCCCACTTTAAATTGTAGGTCCAGTCCCGATTAGCCTTTCATGCATAAGGCAAAAACTCACACTCGAAAAACCACCTGGCAGAAATGCCTTGCTCTCAAAGGACTGTTGCGTCATAGTCTTTATAACAATAATAGTTATTATTATTCTAGGTAAGATATAATTTGTATGTTTTTGCTATATGAAATGAGGACATCCCCAGTGGCGTCGTGGTAACGTCGTCACCTTGTAATCAAAGGCTCCGTGGTTCGATACCTGGTGGAGGTAACTTACCTTAAACTGTAGGCCCAGTCCCGATTAGCCTGGACTTAAAACTTAAGCTATAGAGCTACCACAAGGAAAGAAACCTTGGACGAAAAGTCCCCGCGCAGCTTTCCCTTCTTCCGTTCAGCTCGGGCCATAAGGAAGCATGGTCCGCTCTCCCCCTCGCGGGAGTACGGTGCACAGGAGTCGTGGGTCTGCGCAGGTTTCTTTGCTTGTGGTTCCACTCAAGCAGATTGTTACGATTATTAAAATTAACACAGTTTTTTTAAATATAAAAATGTAGAGATTACATTTTCTTTCGTCTAAAAAGAATGTTATACGATACTTAACAAAAGTACGTGACTTACTCATTTCGGAAAGTGATTGAGTTATAGTTACTCGAAAAAGGAAACTTGTTAATTATAAATACTGATGCATACAGAAGATATTATAGTATAAAGTGTGACTGTTTTCCTATGCAAATTAACCTAACCTTTAATCTTGTCATTATCCAGTAATCGCTGCGTAACCTTTCAATGCATAAACAGCCACACGAGATGAACGATTTCAGGCTTATTGGATCATTCTCGATTTTAACCGCGACAAGCAGACATGAACGAATAAGTCTCTAATGTATTCGTTCGTCGTGACAGCACTCAAATGCCGATCCTCTGTCGAGCGAAGCCTCGAGAGTCTGGCTTGCGCTAAACCCCCGACACGAGGGAAAGTGCGGCCAATTAACGCGCCCAAGTTAATCAGCTCTATTTCTGGATGCTGTGTTTGCTGCTTCATTATAAACACTGTAACACATCGTAGCCTAACCTCGCCGTGGCGGGTTGGTCCAGTGCAGTGTTTCCGCGGACGATAAGATACTCTTTGAAATATGTCTGATACCTTTTGCCGTCAGTGTGGTACTTGAAAAAAATCCAGCAGGGTGTCACGGTATCTAGTGACATGTGAAACGCAGTTCGATATAAATTATTTTTTGTTTATTGATTCATTTTATGCACAAACAAGAAAGTGTGAGGTTTGATTTTATTTTTGTGAATAAACTTGTATCCGAGCCAGACGTCGGGAGTTGGGAGATGGGGTTTTTCTTGAGTGACAGCCGCCGCCTAGAACATGACATATTTGCACCAACGCGGAGATAAGGAAAGATTATTTTCGCCGCTACCGGGCTCGAGTCGCAGCAGGCGTTCGAACCCATGTTCACGGATGACCAGGAAAACCAGCTTGAGCTCAACTCTGCAAGGATCCAGGACGCGTCGCTGACCGCGCCTTTCAAGACAATGGACAGAGGTCATTTCCATCCCCTGAGAAAGCGAAGCCAAGCCACTAGAGCGTCCTGTTCAACGGAAGAATTCGAATCTCTTATATATAGGCAGTACTATGATTCCAGACACAGTTTTGACCCGGATTTCACAGAGAGAGCATCTCCGCGCTACACTCTCGCGTGATCATTGCTTTGTGTCCGTGAACTTTGTTTCCTTACGTACTGTGAGCGACTTGCAGATAGAGAGTTACCAGTGTGCGCCTTATTTTGGTGAAGATTACGCGGTGATTTGTTTTTGCCAAGCGTGGACTACATAAGGATGGAGGGCTAAAGAAGATTGAGAAGGGAGGCCGTCGCTTCCCTGACGCCTGCAACGACGCCGAAGCCAGTCAGACGACGCCGAAACCAAACACTGCCCAAAGCCCGAAGGACGCTGTCAGATCGACGTCCCAACCAAAGCCCGAAGGACGCTGTCAGATCGACGTCCCAACCAAAGCCCGAAGGACGCCACCAGAGAGAGAGATTGAAGGACGACTCCAGAACGACGCCGATCGAAGCCAGAGGGAGAGATTGAAGGACGACTCCAGAACGACGCTTCCAGAACGACGCCGAATCGAAGCCCGCCACCAGGGAGATTCTGAACCGACGCGTGACCACGTACACCCGACGCTAGTGACAAGAGGAACGCCCGAAGTTCTGAGGGGGTGCAAGTACACCATATCGTCGCAATTATTCTTCGTCGCGATCGACCTCGGAGGACAATTTCGCCACAAAGGAACCGTGTGCAAGTCCCGCGTCCAGGAGAGATGAAGGACCACGCCATGTAGCAGAGTCTGGTACAGTATACTTCAGAGGGTCTCATGTACATGTAAACGTGCGTCGTTAGTATCGACACCGTACTGTTAACACCGAAGTCTCACTTATTTGCAAAGTTACTCAGGAAAACCCAAACCTAACTTCCGCGTCTAAAAATTGTTTTGGTATTGTTATAAAAAAGGGTAATTTCATGTTCAGATGTTCTAATTTAATTGTCTGCATTCAGGGTTAGAAGCTCCATTTCATTTCTTTAATATTTAGTATAAATTGTCAAAGTGTGCTCCATTTCTTGTGTAACCGACCGCCCCGTCGCGCCATTTAATTTGTCAATAGTTGACTGATGAGTCCTTTTTAATTATGGAAAGCGTAGTTGTTTTTATTGTAAGGTCGTGTGCGTGAAATAGTATTATTTGTTGCATAGTGGTTTTTAAGGTAATTTTTGCTCGCGCCGACGATTGATTAGTGTATTCCGGCAGCTGGAGCCAATTAAGTTTTTGCATCACTATGTGATTGAGTAGTTGTTCTCATTGGACGAGAGAGGCTTATGTGTAACACCCCCGTCCGAGAAGCTTTTATAATGTCGTGCTCACGACTGGATGCATACGTTCATTGGAACGAAAGATTTAACCACGCCGACCCAATTGTCTTAGTTAACCGCTTTCCGAGGGCTGGCACTTAAGTTAATTTAAAAGAGCACGGGAGCTGGCAGACAAATGCCCTAAATTCACATAAAGGCTTAGAAATTAAAAGGAATGATATGTTAATGAGATCCATGATTTGTATCCATACTTCACATGTAAAAATACCTCATGTGTGTGAAAGAGAGATAGAGTGAATGTTGTGAGAGTGAGGAGGCTTTGTAAACAGTTGTTGATTGCAATATTATTTTGTTGTTACAATATATATTCACTTTTTACCGTTCGTCAGTGTTGTTATTTGACGTTTTTTCAGGTACCAGATATTATGCTATTAGTGTTTTATGATTGTTCGAATCTACATATCAAAGGTAAACAGAACAGTGTAACTTTTCAAGGTATTAATCTCCGCCTCGCAATAGTATGACAATAAACGACCGTCTCAGTACCGAACTTGATAACTGGACCGTGAGTCACGACCGGTTTCCCTTACACACAACGACGTTTGGCCCCGTGCCGGGGTATGATTGACACGTCATTTCGGGGGCCGTGAGTGCACTCGTTACAAGGGAAGGTAGGGGGATCAAGTCATTTATTTCGAAGAGTCAGGATATTATATAGCACCGTTCAAATTCTAACCAGAGAGACAATGTCTGTAAATAAACCCTGGTTGATGTATTCAGAAAAGGAATGGTATTGGGGAAAGGATGTAAATAGAACGTCGGTCGGGCTGAAGGAAAGGGGTATTCATTCGATTTCCAGCCCATGGACAAGCGAATAAAACATTATTACTACTTGCACTGCTTGGCACATGTCCCTAGTCAATATTTTCCTCGACTATATTGCATTTGCATCTTGGGTAGGGATAGGTCAAACCTGATGGAAGATACAACAATTTATAACCTAATGCTTATCATTAAAAGTGGAGTCGCATGTGGCGTATTCGGAGTTTTTGAAAAGCACATAATTTCGGAACCCCTTGACCAATCTCAACAAAATTAAAATTTTTGGAATTAGCATGAAAAGTTCTAAAATTATACCGAATTCAATGAAAATCGATTCCGCATACTTTTTGTTTGTTGTAATGGAAGGCAAAACGATTGATTTATTTGCTTTATTTTACTTCGCTTTTTGTCTAATTTGCGAAGATGGGGATGAGGTATGATATCATGAAATTGATGAATGGACACTCACAAATATCCATGCCCAGGCCAGGATTCGAACCCCGGTCCCCTGGCGTCGTAACGCGATGTGCTAACCACTCCGCAAAGGAGTTCCGGCGGAAGGCAAAAAGAGACAGATGAGAAAGAAGAAGCACTATTGATGCGGGAAGGATCTTCCGTTACTTTTTTTAAAGGGCCCCACCTCGCATGAAGCTCTAAGTTATGTATTCTTCAGGATTGTTAAAGGTCCAGGAATTTTAAATAAAATCAATTCAATTCCGGTTCCGGAACAATTTAAATAAAATCAATTCAATTCCGGTTCCGGAACAATTTAAATACGGTCCAGGAACCTTTTTTCAGTGAAACAATACGCAACTTGTACCGAATTTAAATTGTGCGAGAAAATAGGTTTCGGTCCTGCAGCGGGACCCAATAGAACCCATTGGAATTTATGAGTTCCTGGATATTTACGTTCTGTTTACGTCGCAGTTCAACCTCTTTGACTAATCTCGACGATGAAGATGAGCGAAGGATAATGATTGAAGTAAATGACGGGATAAAAACAGTGACGCATCAGCACCTTATCCAGGACTCGATACACTAATCGCTGTCACGTAGGAAATGTGAATGTATATTCACGTGTTATACCGGCTGCTGATCATTGTGCCACCAAAACTCGAACAAGAAGACAATTTGGCACTGGTCATTTTGATCCCGTTACACAGCAATGCACCATTCATAAGAAAATGCAGCAAATTTATTTTTAATGCAGCTTTAGAATAAGTAAATTGTTGTTCTCTCTTGCAGATTTCAGTGTTTCCTGACACTTTGTTTTTCAATTTCTAACAACGGAATTTAAAAATAATGCCTAAATGGGTGATTGCATGGATGTTATTAAAAAAAACAACGTAAATATGCATACTGGGACGACATAATTCATGCTTTCGGGAGCCTTTGTTTTCAAGTTCTTCAGCGGAAAGTGTAAACAGGGAAGGTGACTAAGTTTGGCTGGCGGAGTGTCAAAGGAGGGGGAGAAGAAGAAGAGAAGAAAATGAGTCACTGTCCAGAGAGTGTGAACATTACAAAATGAATCGCAACGTGAGAGTTTCTTCCTTCCGAGTGACCATGGCCAGTGCGCTCGAAAGTAATGATCCCTGGGATCGCTCAATGCGGCATGCTTCCCGAAAAACTGTGCGCGCTCTGGTGGGGGGAGGGGTGGCGGGGGAGGCGTCGTATGTGGCATCCATGCGTGAGGGAGGCGCTTTGTTACAGATCGGGAGCGAGGTTCGCTCGCGGGGGCCAACGTTTGGCAAAAATACTGGAAACCTAGCAGTCGGGAGGGCCTGACCGTGGCGCGTGTGACTATTGTTTCTACCGCTCGTGTTCCGAGTACGTGTGTGTGAAGTTCGCTCCGCGAGCGGATGCGGTCAAGTTGGTGTTTTTGTTCTATCGCAGATAAGAAAGATATCCCGCGCAGTAGCAATGAGGTTCGTCAGATTTCTCACCGCCCGAGAAGGTTATCTCCTTAAGAAGCAGGACTTCAGGAGTTGCAAGGTGCGTCTCACGTTTCTCTACCCCTGTGCCAGGTTCATCGTCAAGCCAGAATAAAACAGAATACCGTCAATTTCTATACGGTTTTCGTATATTTATCCAAGGATCAGGGTGTCTGCTAACTTAATTATTCGGATAATCCGGATGCCCACAGTCCACATTCGTATAACACCTACGTTCACCCTCGTCCGGATAATCAGATATCTGTCATTCACGTTATTTCGATAATCCTGTCTCCCGTCATGACTATCATTATAATCGAATAATTTAGCCCAAAATTTTGCAATAAGTGAAAAAAAATCTTACAAGCAATGGCACAATAATTGGGTGGGTACATTGCACCCCCTCATTTTTTTTACGAGATAGACCTACAGTACAATCCACATTTTAACTCGTGAAAATTTATCTCAAGTGAAAATTGTTACAGTTGGTTGAATTTAGTAATATAAAACATTTTTGGGGAGCAATAGTATCTCCAAAAGCACAGAATTCTCATTATGAAACATTGTTCACATTAAAAACAATTTTGGCATATTTTCAAAAAAGAATGGTGAATTTTGCATAACAGTCTTCAAGACATCTTAATTTCCGAAACACCTTAAGCTGGAAAACATTGTCAGAGCTCATTTGAAAGTTATAGATAGAAGTAAAAAAGGCATATGGACAGAGAGCATACTCTCATCTTCAATTTGTTCCAAGGTTACACCTGTAGTTTCGAAAAATAGCAATATGCTGTATCTACATAATATTCACGTTACAAGGAAGGAATTTAATGCTTATGATTACATTAATTACGGTTAACTATGTGATATACGTTAATACTTTAAAAATGTAATGAACGGTAGCGAAAATTGACGGGCTTACAGTCATTCCTTCAGCCAACTTTTTACGGTAAACATAATTCCTATACATTAATTTTCTGCGTAGTCTGCGAGTTATGAGAAATGTATCCGATTTGCAACGTGTTTTATGGACAAAAAATATATTGTGCTCATATGGAAGCTGTATATAATCTTCTCAAACTCTGCAGAAATTCGTTTTCTATCTTATCTCTAGCACACACAGGTAACTAGTTGCAAGATGAATGCATAGAATATTAAGAATTATGGCCGTGTAGACAGAACCAAATATATTTTCTGCTTGATGCACTTTCTAATTGCAGGATATCATGCGAACTGCATCGTGGTCTAAACTTGGTTTCGTCTTGTCCTGTCTTGATTTTGAACGAACGTAATAAGTTTGAAAAGTACTCGGATACTTTGTCTCACGAAATTACTAATAAATCAAGAATAAATATTGTTTTCACTGACTACCTTCAGTTAACACACGAAGCATTACTCAGTTATTGACTAAAAAATAATTGTGTTAACAATAATGGATTGTTCTATAGACTGCACTAACAATCGAAGTCGTTATGCAGGTTCCATTTCTTTTTTTACCTTTTTCCCCATTAATTTTTGCTGTCTGTTGCCTTTCATTTTTGCTGCCTATTTCCCTTGTCATTGTACTGTCTATTCCCCTTGTCGTTGTACCACCCGTTTCCCTTTGTCGTCGTACCGCCCGTTTCCCTTTAGCGCCGTAACGCCCGTTTCCCTTTGCGCCGTACCGCCCGTTTCCCTTTGGCGCCGTAACGCCCGTTTCCCTTTGGCGCCGTAACGTCCGTTTCCCTTTGGCGCCGTACCGCCCGTTTCCCTTTGGCGCCGTAACGCCCGTTTCCCTTTGGCGCCGTAACGCCCGTTTCCCTTTGGCGCCGTAACGCCCGTTTCCCTTTGGCGCCGTAACGCCCGTTTCCCTTTGGCGCCGTAACGCCCGTTTCCCTTTGGCGCCGTAACGCCCGTTTCCCTTTGGCGCCGTAACGCCCGTTTCCCTTTGGCGCCGTAACGCCCGTTTCCCTTTGGCGCCGTAACGCCCGTTTCCCTTTGGCGCCGTACCGCCCGTTTCCCTTTGGCGCCGTACCGCCCGTTTCCCTTTGGCGCCGTACCGCCCGTTTCCCTTTGGCGCCGTAACGCCCGTTTCCCTTTGGCGCCGTAACGCCCGTTTCCCTTTGGCGCCGTAACGCCCGTTTCCCTTTGGCGCCGTAACGCCCGTTTCCCTTTGGCGCCGTAACGCCCGTTTCCCTTTGGCGCCGTAACGCCCGTTTCCCTTTGGCGCCGTAACGTCCGTTTCCCTTTGGCGCCGTAACGTCCGTTTCCCTTTGGCGCCGTACCGCCCGTTTCTCATGCCATTGTACCTCCCGATTTCTTTGCAATTGTTCCACCTCTTTTGCTTTAATTTTAGTGCCTCTTTCTCCTTTTTATGAACTATTGTCTTGTGGTTCGTATTCCCCCTCCGCTTTAAACATTTCATTCCCCGTTCTTTTTACTGTGCCTATCTCCAACCCACAGGCAAAGCCTGTTTATATCCTATGCATGGCGAGATTCATCCTAGGCGCAGTATACCCGGGCCTGAGGGCGCACGAATTTGAAGGGGCAAATTGTGATCCGGGAACTTCTTTCGTGCATTTTATATTAGCTTCAAACCATTTTCTTGAATTGCTGTAGCGTGAATTTTAGGTTACGTCTTTGCGAAACGATATGACTTCCAGTGAACAGAGCTCTGAACTTGCCTTTGGATAATTTTGATTATGGGGTCCAGATCTGTATTGCTATCTGTGTATACGTACCGAAAATAGGTTTTTCAAACGTAACATTCTTAACATGCGTTTTTCGGTTCTAGTTTTAAAAGTGTTTTTTTTCCTTTCTTCCGTTAAAAAAAGTATTTTTACTTACACACGATGATATTAGAAGCGGAATTGCAATCAGAACCATGTTTTCTTCCTCTTTGTATTTTGGAGATCATGTAAATGTATTTTTTTTCGTAGGGTTTTGGCGACTGACTAAAAAATGCTGCCGCTCGTTTCATACCACTAGCTTTAAACGAATTTAAACTTATTCTTGGTCTGCATGAAGCTTACGTTCAAAGATTACGTTCTCATCATAAGGGTGTTCAATAAAATGAACATTCTAAAATTAAACAAAATATAAGTCTGTTTTAATGAGACAAGCTTTACAAACTCGATACTTGCAACCTTACACATTGCAATTTGTGAAACAGCCACAGTCACCTTCATGGCTTCCTTTCACACTCAAAACCTCAAACAGCCTAAGAAGAAGACAAGCATGACGCATTCAACAGCTCGATAACAGTGGTGTTGGTTTCCAAATGGATGTTCTGTGGTCGATTTATTAGTTGAGCTTATTTTACTTCGCTTTTCTGCTATTTGTGGCGAAGGTGGATTGATTTAAATGAGGTTGATTTAAATCACTTTAAATAAAATTACAGAATAATGTACATAAGGATTTTGTAGATATCAGAATCACTTTCGGTGAAAGTACATTAATCTCTTAATCATTTAATAGTGTTTATTAGGCTCTAAGAAAGGAAAAAAAAACAAAATATATGTACTGATGGGATGAAGCTCATACGAAAGGAAATGTAATACATAAACTGTAAACACATTTAAATCCTCTTGATTTAAAATTCAATAATTTTTATAGGCAAAAATAGCGAACATTTTGTGTAGAATAATATACAAAATATTAATCCTGTTAAACCATAAATAGTGTTATTATCATTAAACTGTAAATAAAATGGCACACTGATATTTTGCAAAGTATCATTAAAACATTGCCAAAATTCAGCTACAAAGACTTTAAAAAATATTTTAAGTTACAATTTTAGAGTACATCCAGAGTGTTTTATTTTCACTGGAAGAAGAGTTAGTGAAATTATGTATTATTGTGTCATTAACACACTCAAGAAACATTTCCATAGTAGGTTCATATATTATATAGTATCAGAAACATAAAAATGTATATTTACATGTCATTTTTATTTGCTTTAATCAAATAGAAAAAGCCTTTCTGTAAAAGAAACATTTCTATATGTATGGTGCCAAAAACCATACCAGCAATTTTAAGCGTTTTTTTAAATAAAAAAATCGATTTAAATAAAAGAAAATCTATTTAAATAAAAAATCATCAAAATGATTTTTTAAATAAAAATCATTATTTTTATCCACCCTGCTTGTGGCTAATCGCGAAGACGATGATGAGTGATGATATTATGAAATTAGTGAAGGGATACTCACAAAGAACACCCATGCGCAGCCCTGGGTTCGAACCAAGGACTCCTAGGTCTGTGGTCGACTTGGGAACACTTAGCTTTCAAGGTGCCTCACACAGGAAGTAATAAAATAAAAAAAGGTGACTTCATGGCGATCATACAATCACTATTTTTATAAAATGCTGTTACCGCTACTACTTCATGTGCAGTCCATTCCACCAATACAAGTTTCTAAAATAGTGTGATTTTGTAAAACAAATTACAGCCAATAAGTGTTGACAAAACCACGAGCGAAAAGTGCAAGCAAAGACGCAGGTTTTATTTGCTAATGACATCCATTCTGATCGAGGTTTTTTCCGTGGTTTCCTCCAGTTCCTCCAGCTAATTTCTGCTCTGGAGGTCCAGGAGACTTTTTGCCTATTTCCTCGTCTCCTAAGTCGTTCAATCTCCCGGTCACAGTTTACCCAATGACACAGATTAACTACGTTAGTTATTGAATCAAGCGATCACCATCCACACAGTCCACAACACATTTACACTTCAACTCCGGCCCTGATCCTGTGTGTGTTTGTTGCTCTTTCTCCTACATTCTACGAATCTAATATCCCTGTGTAATTTATACAGCTCAATACACTCACTTTAATGTTTTGTAAAATTAATTAGAAAAGTTTTCACTTTCACTAAGAAGATTTAAGGACTAATTACATGTTAGTAATAGAAATTTATACTTAAAAATAATCGAAAAATGTCGGTCGAACTACGTCTTAGACAAAAGTGCAGTATAAAGTAGACTTGAGGCAGTACTGAATGAGATGAAAATGAATGTACTGTATGTACGAGTCATTTGAACGAGAACCTAGTAATGCATTCGCAAAGAGCTTGGGCAAAGTTTGGTAGCTGTACGCTAAGTGCTTCCAGATTTATGACTGAAGAATTCTTTCCATTTTTTCCACCCTAATGGTTCCTGGAGGATGGTATTGCTGGAGGCACTAGCCCTTCCTCTTTAAGAATATACAACACGTAGCTTAGTGGCTTATGTTTCTGCCAGCTAAAAAGCCGGCCAAAGCTACTTGCTTCGGTGAAAAACAAGGTCCACCGGGAAGGAACGTTGCCGCATTCACGTATGTAAATGGACCACGCCCGTTTCTAACATGATACCCACAGCACTTTGCGTTGCTATTGTGGGGCTGCTCGCAGCAATTTATCATATTTCACATCGGTAATCACAAGCGCGTGTTTACATTATCAGACCTACAAAACAGAATCGATTCATTGGAACGATTGTTTTGTTAGCCTGATGGTATACGCGGATTTTTGCTCTGGTATGTCCGAAATTGCGAAATTCAAATATGAAACTACATACTCTAATTAAGTTCTATCTCTCTAGTAAAATGTGTTTTCACTTTGCATTACCATTGTGTTATGTATCGCACACGTTTTTTGCACATTCTTAAATAAAGCAGCAAGACTTAAACCATTATTTCGTTTCTGAAATGCGTGAAATGATAATTCCAGGGTTGTTCGAAAAGTAAGATGTATGAAATTGCACTACCATGGGGGTATACCTGGTCTTAGCCAAGTGCAGTACACGTAAGTGTTATTTCCAGCAATAAACTGTACCACACCAAATGTATTAAATCGATAATGTTCATTAAGAAACATACAGGAGACGCAGATCAAAAATGCATACAGGGCGTAATGAACTTACCCACACATCACGGAAAGCTGTAAGGTAGTGTTGCACTATGTTGATACCAAAATGTCACAACTGAACGCACGAAATGGCGTACAGAAATTTTACTTTTTAGTTTTCTGAGGTCAGTTGCCTTCTTTGGCAAATGCAAAAAAAAAAAAATATTTACAGTTTTTCTTTAATGTAATACGTGTTTTTGTCGTGATATGCATTACTTGTGTGTGGTTCGATATAATTTATTTAGAAGTTTAATTTTACATATTGCAACACTGTTGTTTTACTATCCGGTGATAACTTCACACATGGATTTTACTCCCACATTTCATCTCGTGCACAATGAAGTTGCCACTTAACTGTTCCTTGGAGCTAAATCACCTTGAGTATATTACAGGCACCGAGTAACAGGTACTGAATGAAAGTACTCCCATCGACTTTATATAATACAGTGCTGTCACCAACTAGAGACAAGACGTGGTCAGCACACCCCACAGGCCTTATCGTTAAAGATTATCCAAATGCTTGCTCTAGAGAGTCGTATTGTTGAACTCTTTTACTACCACGCCGGCCTTGAAGAGGCGGAATAATTTGTCACAAGAGGAGCTCGCTTCTTATCATGCACCATGAGAGAGCTGCATCGTTATTCACAGTGGACATATCCCGCATCAAAGACTTGTTCGTTGGTCGTGTTTTCACGGCAGAAGAGGAACCGCATTCCTGAACATAAGATGAGCACGGGCACCAATTATTCCAGTGGTTTATGCCTTGGTAGAAGCGAGATCATTCTGTATGCTGGTTTCCTCGTGAGATATTCCAAGTCCTTCAAGATGCTTCTTTGTACCGAATGTTTCGTCCACTTTAAGGCCAAAGCATGATTCGACCTTTAGTTTTTGGATCTTTGTACTTTTCGTTCCTTCCTGGAACTCGGTCCATAGTACTCGTTGATATGTTCTTCCGCAGTTCTTCATTTCTCTGTAGGTTTCATACTGTACGTACATTTTCTCCATTTTTGGGTACATATCGACATTTTCGCCTTAGATCCTACCTTCAAGAGTTTCCATTAATTCCTCGTGTCTAAGCATATACCCTACCATCCTGCGTGTACTTGGATTCAATGATTTCCACATCCTTTTCTTGCTGTATGCGTCTGTCCATCTGATTCTTCAAGTTTCTCCGGCACCACCACATTTGGAAGACTTTGGAAGGAAAAGCCTGCTTCAGCTATTATCTACCAATATTCTTCGTGCTCAGTAAGATTGAAGGGAATGTAAGCAGTTTGGCTATTGGTTAATTCTGAACTCAGTTCGTCCATATAAATAAATCCTGAAATAAGGTAACACCAAGGTGGATCAAAATCATGATTTTTATTTAAAATATCATTTTTGATGATTTTTTCTATTTAAATCTATTTTTGAAAAAAAAAAACACGCTCAAATTTGCTTGTATGCTTTTGGCACCACATATATATATATATATATATATATTTATTTTTATATATATGAAATGGCTAGTGTTGCCCACGAGACGAGACTTTGGTCTGTCCCGTCCCGTCTCGTGAAAATGCTGTCTCGTCTCGTGTCTCGTCTAGAAAATATTCGTTTGTCCCGTCTCGAAGGGTTCTGTCTCGTCTCGTCCCGTCTCGGTTTGTCCCGTCTCGTCTCGTAAAAGTGATCCGGGATATCATGCCAACAAAAGTCAAAAGTAGCAGAAACACGAAATATTTTTCCGGAAAGTGGAATAAAGCTCCAAATATTTTACCCATTGCGTGGTGAGAATAAATAAGGTTCGTTAATCATGAGGACATTAATATTAAAAATGCAGTTTGTTGGTTACTGATTGCTAGGTATCTTATGAAATCTACTTTGTGGTTTTTCTCGCTTCATAGAACTGTCTATCCATCGTACATTTATACCAAGTTTGTTAGAACCTGTCCCGTTTCCCGCGCTAGCGATCGCTCGACAGTTTTGGTGCCAATGAGAAACGAGGAAAAAGTCGTCTGCTGGGCAGCGAGGAGCGAATGGAAGCCAGAAGAGAGGAGCTTACGTAGACGTTGTTGCCACGTTGCGTATTTTAATTTGCTGCCTGGCTTTGGCTTTCCCCAACACGGAGTTCAGGCGGTCTTCAGCAGCAACACCGCTTGGTTTATGCTAGAAAAGCCAGCGATCAGCTACCGCGGGAAGCCGGACAGGTTGTAACAAACACGGTATAATTGAGTGCTCTTTTTCATTACTGCTATACCTTTTGGAAGTCTTGAAATGTTTTCCAATAGACCTTCATTCTTTCTGAATGTCGAACTTCCGTGCACTATGAAAATGTACATTTTTTATTTAAATTCTAAGCTTGGCTCTGGGGAGCAACAAATTTTTTTTTAAATGTGTAGTACGAACACAAAGACTATTTAAAATTTCAATATTTAGTATATTACAAATAGAAAGCATTTATTGTTCTTAATATTGTTAAACATCTTCTATGACATAAGTTTCAAAAAGTGTTTCTTTCTGGTATTGTGCTGTTTCTTATGCCCAGCTTATGACGCACATACTTCTTTGTTTTCCCTTTAGCCTCTAAGTCCGGTACCACCACCGCTTGATCTAATTTATCCTTCGGCAGGCACGCATCTAGAAATATATGTCGTTGGAGGGTGTCTGAGCCAAGTGTTTCAGAAATAATGATAATAATAACATTAACGACAACAATTAAGCAAATGTTTAAATTAATGCATTAATATAATTCATAGGTCTATTCACTTGAATATGTAAATTAATCAATTCTATTATTGTTATTGCATGACATGTTACAAAGATGGTAGAAGAATAGTAATATAACAGCACGAATATTAGCTAATATCTAGCTGACGTGTAGTTAAGATCGTCAAAATCTGCATAAAAACAGCTGTCCTGGCAAGAAAATTAATGTCAAAAAAGGTGATGAATTGAATATTTGCTGAATAACAAAAAAAGATGTTACATCCAGTTGACGAAAAATAAAGTTCCTGATTAATATTTTATGCTCATTATTATAAGTAGTAGCGTACATAAAACTTAATTGATACTGTCATTCAAAGCAATATGATCCCAATAGAATCCTTGTTTTCTAGTAAGTTCGGCAGGAATATGTAACCCTCGATTATGCTAAACAAATATATTTTTTGTTTAGCTAGAGCAAGGCCCCAGGAGGATGCAAGAAGCCTTTCCTGCAAAAGTGTATGTTTTACGAAGCGAAGAAACGTGACAAAACCACCATGTATGGAAGGCAAACCTGCATTAAGTTTATATCGCACGTTTACAGAGCCGTGCCTCCTGAAGTTATAAAAATCCAAACTTCAATGATTATTTTAGACATGCTATAGTTGAAAAAAATATGTTCGATTTTGATATGTACGAGAAAGAGCGAACCTGCATCTAATGATTGAAGAGTGGCAAATCCTAATAAGCGTTCTTTTACCTGCCCGCGATATGTTTTGAATCGAATTTTAAGTGTAATTTGCATTTTAAGGTTCACGTTCAATACAATTCCAAATAGTATCCCCTCATTAACTTCAAGAGTATCGAAGAAATTCCCTTTGTTAAGGTTTCCCAAGACTCATCATCTCGAAATTCAAGTCCCTGAATAGTAAGAAACCGCGATGAATCCACACCAACTGACATGTAGTGTCTGGTTTTCTCCGATCACCTTTGGTCCTGGGTTCGATACCACAATGCAGGCACTTTAAACTATTAGTCCAATCCCGATTGGCTTTTCTGTGCATAAAGTGGACTTAAAACACCAAATCAACCAACCAACCAAATCTTGAATCAACTTTGAATGTATTTTAATAATTAGCGTTGTCACTAACGACCACGATTAGAATAATTTGCCCGTACTACAGATGATGTCTTGTGGTCCTGAAAATATTCGTGATGTTTTAAAACCATCCACATTCAACACTTTTTTCCAGTTCTTAAGACTGGGTAAAACTTAGGTTAATCTCGGCTATTACAGGACATAAATGAAGGAGAAATCACCTATGCCCGGGTCGGCGCTCGAATCTTGAACGAAAGTCACATACACATAGCTCTATATATATACACTAAACAAATTAATATTTGTTAATCAAGTTGGTATTATAAGCAGAAAAGTGATATCATGCAGAATACACCACTTTGAAAAGGTGAAAATCGTCATACTCTTATATATGAACTCTCTTATTATTCAATATTTAATTAACTTCAGTTGGGGGGCCCGGGTGGGGGGGGGGGCGAAGTGTCTGACATGGGGCGTCCCCCTGCCCCTCTGGCGTCGTCACTGCTTCCAACCCTCTAATAACTTCGCTGCTGATAGCCTCACCTTCGAAATGGAAGCTTGTGTGTCAGCGAATAATACAAATAACTTGTGTTCACTGTCCCTCTTTCATTCAAAGTCTGCCGTTTTCCTTTTCAGCTTTTCCTGCAAAACTTCCTGTCAGCAAGCAAACCAAATTAGAGAATTTTTATTGCCCCTCCCTTGCATCAACTTTCATTCCTACTTTAGGCCTGGATTTATGGCACGTACCCGCTACTAAAGGTCAACCTCGCCCTATTTTTGGTGTTTGCCCCCTGAAGCAACGGTGTCCATTGTTCAAAGCGAAACCTTTGTCAGTGGGGAACGGCGAAAAATAGTCTCGGAATACACCCTGGTCGTAAACAAGCTCCCGCCACCCTGACATTGCTGTCAGCTTCCCTCTGAAGTTTGATAAAACTACTTTGTGAAATGTGTTCAATAACGAGTGAAAGTGTAGACAGTAGATACTACATGTATTTTGCTCATAAACTTGAAGGCTAAATTTACAGAATAAAAAGAATAGCTACAACATTCCTTCATCTGATTTACAGAAAGGCTAATCGGGACTGGACCCACAGTTTAAAGTGGGGTTCAAATCACAATGTGCCTTCACCGGGTATCGAACCTGGGACCCCTTGATTACAAGACGACGATGCTACCACTGTACCATCGGCGAGTCCCCTCATAGAACAAAGTTTCCTTCTACGACGATTATACAGAACTTAGTGCACTTCCTTCACTTGAAATCTATTCTATATCAGCCTCAGTATTTCGTTATTACAATCCAAGGAATAGTATTCTCCTTAAATAAGAAGTAAAGAAATTAAAAAGAACATTGGAAATAATCTTCAAACGGACGTAAAAAAATCGAATCCAACCACCTGCAGAATGCCTGAGGGAAACAACAAGAATTTTCTCAACAAAGACATATCCGAAATTTCCATAACATTCTAATAATTTCGCAACCCGTGCAAATAATCATGTGGTAAAATCTTGTCGTGGTTCCCTGTCAACACTAAAATCACCAAATTACTTCTTTCCATATTTCCCGCATTTTCTCCTCCTCTTTAACTCTCAGCTGTTCAGAGTGGAATAATGCAAGATTATTTGTCCCTAATTATCTCTTTCTCTTAGTCTTGCTTATATCTTGGACTCCTTAATAACTTTCCCAACAACTCCTTATCAATTTGTACTGCCATGTTTCCTACAATGCTTTTCCTACTTTCTAATAACAATCACTTCTGTACACCCTTTGATGTAAAAATTAAATAATAAAAATAAACCATATCCGTCGGTTCGTTTATCTTTCCAACCTATATAGCTGAGACTATTTTTACAAGATACACCTCGGACGCATACATTCCACGATCTTTTGGCCCCTCCTTCCACCTTCTCTACCTGCCCTTTTACTTCATGTTATTCAGAATTGTATTAGTATCTGGAGTACTATCGTAACATAAAGTTATTAACCTGGAATAATTTTTTTTTAAAAAAATGGGGAGTAACGCTGTGTTTCGAAAGAGTATAGGAAATAAGTTTAGGTATTCATTCATGCCTCTCTCTAGAATAGTCTTCTTATTTTGACTTAACACACGCTTATCAACGTTTCTAATTGAAATACTTTATTCCAAGCAAACAAGTATTTGCAACTGATTAAAAATTTTGCTTTTATTTTTTCGAGACATTCGAGACGAGACGAGACTTTTCAAAAGCCGTCCCGTCCCGTCTCGTGTCCCGTCTCGTGTCTCGTCTCGAAAACGAGACGAGAAAGGCATTCCGTCTCGTCCCGTCTCGAATTTAAAAAGGCTTGTCCCGTCTCGTGTCTCGTCTCGTTTTCGAGACGAGACACGAGACGAGACGGGACATGTCCCGTCCCGTGAGCAACACTAGAAATGGCTTTTCTGGTAAACTGCTCTGTAAAAAATTGAACAGTTAGATTAAAGCAAAGGGAAAAATATGTAAATATAATTTTTTTTTTGTTTCTAATACTCTAGATATCAACCTACTATGGAAATGTTTGTTGAGTATGTTAATGAAACTATAATACGTGCATGTATGTGAAAATCGACAATTCTACCAAGTATTTTTCCCTGACGTGATTGTTTTTCGAATTTATGAAATTTTCATGATTAGCCAAACGTGTCAAAAAAGCTAAGCAAAATAAAGCACATTAAATCTATGTAAATTGAATTTTTCCTAGAAATTTCCGATGCTTGTGTCGGAGAAAACCGAGAATTAAACACTTTCAATAGAGCACCGTTCGAAATTTCCCGAAACGGGGATTTCATTTCCCGATCCCGGAACCGAAATTTGAAATGCGTGATGATACTTTCTCAGTCACTTTCAGGGAAAAATCAAATTAATCTTCACATATTCTGTATGAGTGCTACAATCGAACTATAATCTTATCACTTGAGTGGATTTTAAAGTTTCACAGCTGTTTACATAACAATTCTACTCCCATCTGTAGGAAGAGAATTGAAAATGATTTAAATATTGCGATAACCTATTAAAAATGTGGACAATAAAAGCTAATTCTTCATGTATTATGCTATATTTTTAGTACTGTTATTTCGAAAAGATTTTGGGGGAGGGGGATGAAACTCCATAACGCACCCCCTCAGCAAGACCTTGCAGTAGGTACTATTAAGATACAAGTAATCGTTTCTATGAAATTTAGACTCCAGTCTTCAAAATGAACTGCGAAAGGGATTATCGGTAAGTCCCTTGTGCCATATCGAAAACACTTTTGAGATAGAGTGAAGTAGCTATACTTGTTGGAGTCATGTCTGTATACCTATTATGGAGGGGTTTAACGGGTCCAAGCTACAAGATTGATTTAGTAACCATCTTGCACAAATTGTATAATAAAATAAATAAATCTCAAATTGGTCATAGCTAGGGCTCGGATAGTTATCCACTAAAAAAAACTCAAAATATGCACTAAAAAGTGTAAAATATGCACTTAAGTATGCACTAAAAAACTCAAAATATGCACTAAAAAGTGTAAAATATGCACTTAAGTATTCACTTTAAAAACCCGTTTAATTTATAAATGCTGTTTATTAGAATCTATGTAAGATTACATGCCAGGCAATGAATATGCATTATTCTGAATGCTCACTCGCTACACAGATTTTTTTCAATTAATATGGTTCTGCGTTAAATGAAACACAATACATTTCATACAATCCAGGAAAAAGGAAAGAAGCAAGACAAAGAAAAGAGAAGAGAAGCGAGGAGAAGAAAAATAAATATAGTATATGCTCGGTGTTGGTTGTGGGTACAGAAATATGCAGAACATCCACTAATTTTCATACAAATATCCACGTGCATATGAAATATGCATTTTTAGTTAAAAATCCTTAAATATGCATTTGCATATCCAATATGCAAAATGCATAATTATCCGAGCCCTAGTCATAACACTACATTGGTTGGTTGATTGTGACAGTTATCAATATCCCACGCAAAGTAAGTGTTTTACAACTGAAAGCCCAATTCTAACAGAGATTAAGTTTTTTTTAAAGTTTTTAAGTATACTTTATGCACAGACAGGCTAGTCGGGACTGAATCTACAGTTTAAAGTGGAATCTTAACCTCCATAGACTCCAACAGGTATCGAACCCGGGACTCCTTGATTACAAGGCCATCTAGTAAAGTTAAACGTAAAAATAAGGTTAAGGTTAATATAATGCATGTAATACATCAAGCACCAAATTGTGCAGAAAGAAATAGGGTTAGAATTTAAAATTTATTATTCATAATAAATAAAAACAATTAAATGAATTGTAATTATGAAATTTGTACCATCCATAGGGTGCTGTACGTTGTGAACACCACGCATTATTTCCCTATGGCCGTGATTGGAGTCTTTCAAGTGCAAGTCCTTCAATCGTTTCCAGAGCTGAGACAATGACAAGACAGGCATTGAGACAAGAACGAGATAGGCATTTACAGTAGAACTCGAGACGAGACCGAGAACGAGACACTGCGAAGTCTCGTCTCCGATGACATCTTTAAGTTAATGTAAACATTCTTGATGCGGGTCAGAAGCACACACGAAAAGTAGATGAAATTGCTTTCTAATAGGAGATCCATTACTGGAGATAGGAAACCAGTTTATGCCAGCATTCTTCCAAAACATAGTCTGTGTCAAGGTTACAACAAGGTTCACTGACTTACCTCCAAACTCATTAGCTGTTTTGAGAACTTGTGTAAATCAGTGGCGGGCCCAACCACTTTGACCCATATTTTACTTATAAAATAAAGGACCTGGAAATCAGAAAAGAAATGTACAACATAAGATAAACATATATGTTTAGGTTCCTCGATAAGTAAAAGTTCCGTCTTTATACGGCGTGCACTTGGAATGCAGCCGAATGTCGCGTACGTGTGTAGGTATTGTCAACGGCAGTTCCCTGTCTTGAATACTTAAGCAACGTTATGGCCGGGGTAACTTTACCGTTTATCCTGCACGTCCAATACAATGATAGGAGCATAATCTTCCATTGAGTTGTTCTCGTCAGGATTATTAAAGGTTCAGGAATTTTAAGAAAGTTCAATTCCGGTCCAGGAGAGAAAATCAGTAAGCGTCAATGGGTTCTGGATCGTAAAGAACCTTTTTATCTTTAAAATATTTCAATTCGATCCAGGAAATTTTCTTCCGGATGAATTTAAAAACGGCCCAGGAACTTTTTTTTTTTCCAGATCGGTTTAAATAGAGTCCAAGTTCCATATTGAAATGAAACAATACGCAACTTGACCGAATTTAAATTCTGGAGAAAAAAGATGTTCCTGTCCTGTTAAGGAACCCAATAAAACCCGTTAGAATTTATGGGTTCCTGGACCTCTAACAACCCTGGTTCTGATGCGTAGGATATTTATAAATTACCATTTCGCATGAGAGAGGATAAGATAGCTGACATTATTCCTCAAGACTTAGTATTTCGTTGCAAATATGTTCAATGCGCACTGTTTCAAATTAACAGTTCGTATTTATTCTATTCTATGTTTCGTCAGTTCGTACAATTTTCATGGCTGCGATTATTCTATTCTTCATCCACTGTAAGAATGAAGTTGATGTAAAGTGCACGTGACTTGTGAGAAATCCTACTGGTTGATTCCAATTTCAGCTGTTGCACAGGAATCTTGCATTTGGGAATATAGTGCGTGCGATAAAACTATGCCACTTTACAATAGTGAAGTTGGGTTGTTACCAAGGTGGTTTGATTTAACTCAGGTTGATTTAAATCGTGATTTAAATGAATATTTAATTCGGGGAAATTAATAAACAATTTAAATCACTTAGGTGTGACAGTGATGTTCTGTAATGCATTTTCGATTTAGAACTTCTCATAAAACTGTCGAAACTCAACTATGCTTTATTCAAGCATATTGCTGTCGTTCCTGGAAGTCCATATTATAATTCCCCTTTAAAATTTTACTAATTTCTAGAGTGTGCTTTCTCGCTCGGGAGTTAAATTGTTTGGTCATTCAGCGTGCATTGGATTAAGCAACATCAGCGCCATCTGTTGATCGACGGCTGAACCAATCATTTCTGACTGAAGCACTTCTTTCACAGAACACAATTGTATTCCCGTTGCAATTGCCTCAGTCTTCTTTACCCTACGAAAATTAAATTGTAGAAAAGGTTTACATTTCGTTAGTTAATGAAGGAACTGTAGCTGACCTTGGCGGAGTGTTCGACGTAACGCACTACGAACCAGAACCATGCTAAGGCATGAATATATTATCACTACAGCCCGGATTTTAAGGCACTAAAAAGCGCCCAAATAGGCAGGCAAAAATACACTAAAAGTCTTGAAAATAGGTACTAGAAATGGAAAAAGGCGTATAAATAGGCATTCACTTTAAATATTGTAAATAATGTGAATTTCATCATCCAAAATTTAATACTTCCATAGCATTAACGGCTGTAATAGTTGTATAATTTTTGATTTAACGGAAACAGTATTAATATTTCTGCATTAATTATTCATTTCCAAAACGAAAAATATCTGTTTTAACCTCAAATTATAGAAACGTTTTATAGTGTGTAAGAACAATTGCTGTGCATTTATTTTGACGGGGCATTCACATAGGAACAGCCACACCTGGGTCGGAATTCGAACATGGAACCTTCAGTATTGACATTCTGGGTCGACTGTTCAACGCTCTGTCTCAGAGGCGAAAGCAGTGATGGACTGGCGCGGAAGTATGAATTTTTCTAGTTGCCACTGCCGTGCACATTGATGATGGCATAAAGGGGACGATCCCTTCTTATTTTCACGTTAATTGAATATTTATTGTTAAATTATAATAGTCAAAAGGAGGGAAAGCAACTTCCTGTTGTTAAAAATTTGAAACATTTTAGGCACTTACTAACTTCGACTAACAGTCGAAAAAGCACCTTCGTAGATTTTACGTGTAATGATTGTATTACCCTGAAACCTATTTTTGTACTGCAAGCATACGAATCTGTTCACATGAACAAAATAGGCATTTAGGGCAATATCCGGAAACTACTCATCACTTGTCTAATTAGCTCATCATTCATTGTAATAATCACGATTATCCCAATAGGCAGAAAAGCGACGTAAAATTACCAAAATAGAATGAGGAAATATAGCGGTTACACGGTAAATTCGGCTCCAACATGTTTTTTTTAAAAAATTTAACACATATCTCAACCAAACTTTTTTTTATTATTATTTTTTTAAATTAGTTTTTCTGAGTTTATACACATTTACTCCGTTTTGTACATTAATGTACGAGGCTGACAAAAGAAGCAAACTAGCAGAATCGTAGTTCTTGTAAAACACTAAAATAACAAGGCAGGGGAAGTAGAGAAGGAAGATAAACCACCTTTGTTCTTTTGTTTGTGTTTATCTTGATAGGAGCATCAAAGATAGTTTATTTTGTTTGACAAATTGATTTCTCCGTTTAGATGCGTTTCTGTTGTTTTTTGTTTTTTAAGTTACTTTGTGTGTCTTCGTGTGTTGACTTAGCGTTAACGTGATATTTTTTGTCAGCTGTCTCTCTCTCTTTACAGCATGGACATTTCTGAACCGTATCTGCCACATACGCTACACTTGGTAAACACCATAGACGGGGGGAGGGGGATAAAACCTCCCCAGTAAGGAATTTCCGGGACCGGTTTTAAAAGTTTCCTTACACAATACAAAATATTTTTTTTTAAAAAAATATTTGCCACAATCGAGTTTCACTTTAATATACGGGGGTTGATCAAAAAGTTCATGGCACGAGGTTTAAGGGATCAATTAAATTCCTCGAGTTACTTTTCAATGAACGTATGCAGTATACACAGAAAACTGCCAGAAAGTGTCCTACAAAATCAAATAAATACATATATGTGTATATAAGTACACATATTTGGGAAAAATGGCGAACATCAACCAGTTTTCATCTTCGGGGAAAAATATTAGACGGAAGTACCTAACCAAAACAACACCGAAGAGGTTCGGCTAGTTGGAGATTTGTGAGTAATAATGTTAGGTAATATGATATTGGGGGGATTGATTAAGAGGGCGGAGCACTTGGTCCAAAGTCTGTAAATTGATATTATATTGAGACAAATGCCATGAGCCTCAACCAGAACTGTGTGCTTGATGTGCGACTTTCCAGGCGGAATTTCAATTTATCATCAGAAGCGCAGGGTCACAACTGGAAGCGATAACAAAAAACGGCCCTCCCTCTACAGAATTTGTAAATACACCACTGACTTAATTTCGAGTTTTGTGTATTCTATACTTTCCACGCCTTTACTATGAGCGATTATTGCATAATAAATGATGATAATGGAGATGAGGGTACATCGACTTCCATGTAATGTAACCACAGTTCCAGTTTCGATGAGAATTTGTTGATCCTATACCGAGAGAGAGAGAGAGAGAGAGAGAGAGAGAGAGAGAGAGAGAGAGAGAGAGAGAGAGAGAGAGAGAGAGAGAGAGAGAGAGAGAGAGAGAGAGAGAGAAGAGAGAGAGAGAGAGAAAATATAAATATTTTCGGACTTTTTTTTTAATAAAACAAGCCAGTGCACCATCATAATACTAGTTGTGATCATTTTCTTGTAGTGTCTTGAGTACACTATTGCTACTTTTTCTTTCTAACAGTCTACAGCACATGCACGAACAAAATACAAGTTCTAATTGCTCAGTTAGTGCACAGCGTAATATTAATACATTTATTTTCACGCTTTTAAAGCTGGATTTGAAACTTTTTCACCTTTAATTAAAATAATTGAACGATGGTTGCATGAGAGAATAGAAGTTGACAAACAAATCGAATAATATCTGTTGAGATGTATCTTTGGAAAATCGGCTGTATAATGTTCAACCAACCGTCACTTTACTAAGTGAAGCGAGCATATGAACTTCGCTGTTGGACTTCAGGAATGGCCAGCTTTACATGTTATAGTATCTGGATATACATAATTTACCTTGTCTTGCATGCTAATGTGCTACTGCGTTCCTTAATCTTTGATTTAATTGAGCTTTTCTACAAGACGTAGTCAGCCATACGCAAGAAACCACCCAACGCCCTGTTTTGCACGAACTCCACGCATTGCGTGTTGGCTTTGGCCGAGGTGCGTGTCAGCTGTTAACATGATACGCATGAATGTCGATGGCAAACACCATTTGCAGCAAACATCGTAAATCGAAAAGGTATAAAGTATTCTCTCACAATCACTACTTAACTGTTGTACCTGCAACTCCCCACATATCCCTTCTACTACCAAGGAACTAAGCTGTCTTACTATGAGTTTCTCCATTTTGAAACTGGCCCATATCTCCACGAGAAACGCAGTCACAAGTTGTGGACTCGTTTAAATGAATGAATTCAGTAATATACGCCGCATAAGTTTTGCCAAATACAATTAACACCTGTTACAATGCGAGACACTGTTATCCAGTTGGTAACGCGTCTAACTAATGCCATGCAAAAGACCCCAGTTCGATTCCCGTTTCCGGGTTGGAGGATTTCAGGGGGAATTCCGTGACTAGCGGAGGAGTGGTCAGGTGTGAACCGCTAGGTCTCATAATCGATTTCATCAGTTCATATTCAAAAGTCAGAATAGTTCATTATTTATCTTCAAAAGTTAGAATTTACATTAAAACTATTTTATGGCTCAGATGGGTTCATCGGGACTGGGACGTAGGTTTCAATGGGATTCGAACCACCGTGCTGCATGCCTCCATCGGGTTCAAACCTGGAACCCCTTGGTAACGTCGGCGATGACGTTACCATAACACCAGCGGGAGGCCCGAACTTCATCTTCGCGATTGGCCCAAGAGGTAACGGACGCAGAAATATAATACTCTTGGGTATAGCCGACGCGTTTACTTGTAAGATCTGAAGCGAGATGCCGCCACGATCGTGGGTGGGGATAAACAGCGGGCGAGTTGTTTTCGTCCAATCACACTCAATCTTCTGTCATTCTGCTCGTCTACTCCACGTGGAGTCCTTGAGCCAATGGGCGCAGCTGCCATTTTGCTCGTCTAGTCCACGTGGAGTCTCAACCGTGCGGTGAATGTATTGTTGGAGCTGGTGGGCGCGCTCCGTCGACTTCAAAGCCAGCCGCTCGTTAACGTAGCTAGCGCGTCGACTATACTTTTCTGTCGTGATTACTTGCTTCGTTTTAGCCGGCAACCAATCCCTACCCTAATACGTAAATAACTTGCATTTGATGTAGCTTATAGCAGTTTACACAATTTACATTTCTCCCGTTTGCAGTGTTTTGTTGTTTTTAACCTCATGTTGACGTTGTTAATTTATGAAGCACAAATAACAACATTTGCGTTAACCAAAGGTTGCATTTACACTGCTTTTTTTGTATTTGCATTACTTTGTTGATCTTTTGTTCATTCCCCTTTGAAGGATGCAACACAGAGAAAGGTAGTAATTTCAGATGTTCTATCACTGTCATTAAAGAACACAGAACGGAATCGATGTTGAACAGCCGATCTTGCAATTGCTTTGCGAGTCGCCGTGGAAGAAACGAATGTTTACTTTTTAGCCTTGGCCCTTCTTTTCCCCTCTTGTGCTGCAAGAAACCTCGTGCATTAAAGTTTCACCTGGAAGTGTGGCAGGAATTATTGGATCAATCTGCTTTCCCATCGACGGCGAACTTTCTTGCTTTTAGTGCTGCACGGAGCAAAGGCAAAGATCTTGTAAATAAAATCAACAGATGGCACTAATGGTCCTTTGGACTTAAGAACACTGGCAAAACTAACCTTGCAATTTTTTACATGTCACACACAAACCCGTTGAACAATAAAAATATTGATATTTTGAGTGCGTTTCGCGGGCTGAATATAGCTGCTTAAGCTGAGTTGCACGTCATACACTGAAAAGTATCATTTAGAGATCTAATTTATTATGAAATATTTTGATAATTACAATTACTTAAGTTGTGAGAATGTACGTGAAACACTTGTTTTCTTAAGCGCGGAGACTTTATTTATAAATAAAACAAGAGAATGGGGGGAAATGTAATCTGGTGGAATGTTATATGCAGTAGCGCCAACTTATAAGAGCCTGTGGAGTTGGAGCCCAGGCATGCGAGACAGTCTCCGCCCGGCTTTTCCCTCCGAGTCAGTGTTTCCAACTTGGCTCTCTTGGAGCCAGATCTGGCTCTTTCGCGCACTCGTTTACCTGTGAACTGGGCCGCCCGCCCCCGTGCCTCACTATGATAGCACCACTGGTTCCGCCCGACATAGACTAACTTTTGCCATGATTATACATTTTACACGTGACGTGATATTGTTATATTGGCTGCGTCGCCCCATCCCCTCTTATATACCCAGCTACTTTTTTCATAGCGCCGTGTTGACGTGAAATTGGCATAATATTGTTATCAGGGAATCCTTTATTTTCGATTTCGTACGACCATGAGATGGGTGATGCCGCCGGATTTAGATGGTGAAAACTAAGAATAAATTGTCATCAATTTAGAGTTAACGGTAATAGCAGCGCCCCACCCCTTTGACAAAAAACATTACTCTAGGAAGCACTTCGTACATCTAGCTCCTTGAAAGTCACTTTTAACTCCCTTTAAGGTGAAATGTAGCTTTTTTATGCGCACCAGGTTTGGCAACACTGCCAGGAGGCAAGGAAAAATGCATTGGGCATATGGGAGTATTTTTTGATTTGTTATCTTGGGCATATCAAACTTCCGATGGAATAGAAAATGATATGAACGGGAAGAGGGCAGTTTGAAGAAGTGATTGCCCAGCAGAAAAGTCTAAACTCCCATTTGATTAGCCGTAACTTGATGTTGAAGTTGATTCCCCATAAGGAATACATGGGATTCCGAAAATTCTTATTCGTCATATTTTTTACAGGTCGTATCTAGCTTAATAATAATCAACTTTGAAAAACGCTTCGACCTGCCACATGTGGAGACATTCATACTCTCTTGTACCCCCACGGTTTTCTTCAGTAGCATTGCCCATTCTGACGTATTGAAATAAATGCACACATGGTGCGTAACTGTAACTCCTCGCCTTAATATTAGAAATAAAGTATCCGCGCTTATTAAAAGTAAATGTTTTATCATTTTACATCTAAAAAATTCTCACAACTTCATTACTGACTGGTTTTATCAAAATATTTCATAAAAAATTGTTGCATCTGTAACTGATACTTTTCAGTGTCCTATATTATTTACACTATCCGTGTAAATCGCCATTAGGAAAGTAAATGGAGGATAAGGGCTTATATCCAGGACGAGGATCGATATTAAAAAAAAACTCAAAATGTGCATGCCAAAAGCACCGAAAATACAAAATGGGCACTAAAATTTATAAACATCAACACATTTTTCGTCATTTTCCCAGACTAGGCACCATAGGCAAGCGCAGCCCCTCTGATATGGGGAGGGGGGCAAAAGCCTTGATGAAAGTTCAGTCGGGAAAGAAAAATCTCATTTTATCTCACTCTTTTAATTTTAAATGCATTCATGGGTATATGTGTGTGTGTGCGTGTGCTTGTCCCTCTGGTAATTCACAATGCATTACAGAAAAGAAAGAAATTGCGAGCTATGCGAGCAAGGAAACTTTTCGGTCCAAATTTATATAAATTGAATACAATATTGATTTAATAGCGCGCAAAAACAAAATAAAATCATGGGATGCCATGGCATTCTCGTTTACAATTTTTCTCATTCAGATCGTTCGGCATAGAGGGACAACTCTCGCAGCCCCCTAGCTACTACTGCTCTGAACTTGACAAGACTGTAAGAAAAGTAGATATCGCGAGCAAAGCGAGCAAGAACATTTTACGAAATGAATTTTTATTTGTGTCGAAGGGGCAATTGCCCCTCTGTGCACCCCTGCAGGTGTTCCTGGCCGTCTGTAAGAAATAATGCAAGAAAGACGTGAAAACTAATTCCATCTTCAGTATTCTTTTGTCCTGCTACTCTTAGATTCTGCTAGTCTTGCATTCTTTTACTTCAATGTTTGCCCCCCTAGAATTAATTTCCGTCCAAGGTTGGGAGAAGGCCCCCTTGTGGTTGTGCCACTAAACCCCCTTCTCCAGTAGTTGCTTCGAACTTTCATCGGCTTGAAAATACTTCATTTTCTTTAAGAGTATAATATCGTTTAATAACAGCAATAACATTCCTCTGCACTAAATTTCTAAGTGAAAGTATAATAATATAGGGGCATGGAACGTCTGGAAGGCGGGCAAGGATGGCCACATCTCCCCCTTAGAAATCGAATGTCAACCTAAAAGTATATATTTTGCACGTATAATTTGATTTCAGTCATAGTACTTTACATTAATTATTATGCGATAATTTCAAATGAGTTTTTTTTTGAGGGGGCAACCCTATTATCGGGGTAATATGCCCCATGGAAACATTCCTTGTTTGTCCCTTCGTGGAAAGAAATATGCGAACGCGTGCGCACGCCTATGCTAGGCACTCAAAAAGCAGTTTATCTTCGCAATAGGCATTTATGATTAAAATTAGCAAAAATACCCACTATAAAATTCATGTATTCCTGTCATAAATCTCATTTTCCAGCGTTATAGCCTACATTTTCTTGGCAAGAAACAAAAAAGGCATTTTAGAGTAAATATTATTGCATAAAAATATAAAATAAATCTTCGAAATCAGCCCACCCAATGTTTTTCAAAAGTTTGCACTACTGGGTATATCAATTAGATGATCCTCTTGCTGTAATCGACCATCCTGGTTGAAGCTTTCCGTGGGTTTCCTCAGCCACTTCAGGCGAATGCTTAGATAGTGCTTTCAACGAAGGCTACTTCCTTGGCACTTTTCTTTCACCTTCTCCTTTCGCGGCAAACGTAACTGTACACACATGCGGCGTTAATTATATCGAACAGCCAACCGCGACCAAATGCGTTAGAATCATGCAGGAGTCTGATTTATTATGGAATTTTCATTAGCAGAATAAGAAACAAATTTTATGATTTTTGGTATTACTACCGTTAAATTGCAACACCCGAAGGATGTATACACAATGCACGTGCCCAGGATTTTCGTCGGGGGATATGGCCGTATTAGGGCTCTTTCCATTATGTCTCTTTTTAAGGAACGCGGTCTACTTTTTGCAATCTTTTCCTGCATTCGACGTTTTGTTTTTGCAAAGTTGGGCCTGGGAATGGGATTATGACTTTCACTCCATCCCCCACACACATGCCCAATGTATGTAAGTTAAGGCGGCTGGAGCGTAGTACTGTTCACATCACCTCTAAAAAATATCTGAGAACGTCAATGTATGGGGCCCCTACCTCCACATCAGAGGGAACTTTACCTTCTACCTCATGTTCCAAATATGGAGCCACAAGTTACTTAAGTAAAATAAGCTTTTCTTCCACTTTTGGCTAACCGCGAAGATGATGAAATCAATGAAGGGACACTCACAAAGAACACCCATGCCCAGATCGGAACTCGAACCCGGGACCCCTGGCGTTGTAGCGTTCTGTGGTAACCGCTCCGCCACTGAAGTCTGCCTTCAGTAGAGTTATGTAGGGAGAAAATGCACTTAGAACATTCCATTCATACTACATACGATTGTAGTAGGGTATATTTTTTAACCATCAAGCAGAATATAATAAGAGAGACCCATACAGACAATGCTCTTTTAACCTTGTCATAGATCAAGTAATGGATTAACATTTCCGCTGCCAAGTGTGGAAAGGTGCCGGCAAGCTATTGTTACATTTCGATCTATTCCCAGGAAATAGTAGTGTGTCTGGTTTTTCAGTTCGTTATCCCGCTGGAAGTCCTGACCCTTCAGTACCTTCCGAGTGTTTCGTTCATCCGAGCGGTCGACCTTCGCTGCAGGTATTGTGTGGTAATGTGACGTCGATTCGGGCATGCATTCCAGAGTTTCTGCTCACCATTCCGTTCATGCGTCTCCACACGTAGGTATCGGGGTTGACGATGCATCAACTTGGTATAGTTTCAAAACAAGACATAAGGAATGGACTGTAAGGACATGGAACGTTCACGTAATGGATAAGGCAAACAGCTCAGAGTATGCGATAATGCCCACAAGAAGGTGGTGCATTTTTCTTTAGGAGCGTTATGACTATGTGTGGTGGTTGTGGTCTTTCTAATATAGTCACAAGTTTAATTGCGTTGTCGAAATTGATTGATTGATTTGGTTTATTTTACTTCGCTTTTTTGCTACTGTGGCTAATCATGAAGATGAGGATGAGTGGTGATATGATGAAATTGATTGATTAATTTGCTTTATTTTACTTCGCTTCTTGTGCCACTTTTGGCTGATATGCTAAGATGGGGATGAGTGATGATATGATGAAATTGATGAACGGACACTCACAAACATCCATGCTCAGGCCAGGATTCGAACCCGGGACCCCTATGATGAAATTGATGAAGGACACTTACAAAGAACACCCATTCCCAGGTCGAGATTCGAACCTGGTACTCCAAGCTCCCCTTGGACTCGAAACGCTGTGTGGCATTTTTCCTGATCGTATTAATATACAGGGTATAACAAAATATATTATATATATATATAAACTTTTCTTCTTCTCTAAACATTAGTAATCCATTCCTGAAGTATTGCCGCATATTTTTGTCACGCCCTGTGTAGCGTGAGTCGAAGCTGGAGACGAGACAGACTTCGGGACCGAGAACGAGACCGGCATTTTCAACTCGAGACGAGACGGAAATACGAGCATGTCTCGTCTCGATAACGTCTCCTTGCTATTGTCACATTGTCCCAATTTCCACTCAATAAATATAATTTTTGTAAAGGATTACCGGGGTGTTGGGAATAGAACCCCCACCAACCTCACCTGGATACGCTACATATAATATTTTATATGGCGATGCACAGCTTCTTTTATCCAACCTAAAAACCTTATAGGAATACCTCCGTGTCACTGAATCGTCAGTAATGATGAGCTGAGTGTCCAATATGTTTTAGAGATAACGAACAAACAATGGAAACAACAGATTGCAACACACGCACACGTCAGATCGGATCGATAGGTTTGTATTACATTGGTAATGCATTGTGGCACTCAACATGGCATCGACAGGGTGAGCCTTACAGCATTTCTCAGCGGGTAGGTCTAGGTTTATTTTTGTTCATTCAACTGGTTTCTTTCCACACTCTTTTTAACTTAGGAAGGGTCTGTTAGCTGTTTCTTTGTCGACCTCCTCGGAGAGTGGTCAGCGGAAAACGTGACAAAGCCAAGGAACTTTCAGACCGAAGCGACAAGCGACACAGGACCCATCCAGTGGGTAGAAAAGCATTCAATGCACATCAGTACGCGTAAACAACGATTGTCTATATTCTACGTGTAGACAATGTAGACTATGTAAACGATGTAATCAGCGTAGACAACATGGCGCTAGGCGTTCTCCGTGCAAGCCACGCGCATGGTTCTAGAAGCAGCAACCAGCATCAGCAGGTGGACATAGAGAGCGTGAAGTATTCCACTGTCCAGAAATAAGTGTTTTAAGTATTTATTTACGTTCAACCAATTCACTAGATATTAATTGAACTGCAAAATAAACTTGTCTAGACATACCCGAAAAAATGCGATCTCCGTAGAATGACAAGATTTATTTTACTTCTATTTCAATCATTTCACACATGGAAACATCATCTGCTTTAGAGACTTTCCTATGCAGTAATAAGACAAAAAAATATGTTTAGTCTTCCCTTTTGTCAGTGTAAAAAATAATGTCAATTTTCACTATGGCTGTCATTTGTTTTTCTTCCGGTAGTCCCTTTTCCCCTAGTTAGTGAAAATTCGATAATTTTGATTACGTCGGATGGTCTTAAGTTGGTTATAGGCCCAGATTATCGACATGTTTGAAGAAAAAAAATACTTTCTCTTTCAAAGAGCACTGGGATTTCTTTCTTCTCTATTTGCATTGTCTACAGTAGACAATGTAAACTATAAGTCAATGTAATCTTCATGTAGATTACGCGTAGGCGTAGACAACACATGTAGACATAAACTTATAGTGTACGGCACATCACTGCTGCACATGCGCTACCAACTGACTGAGGCGACACGATATTGAGGAAACGGCTCAATTCAAACTACACGTGTCGCATACCACTTGTCGCGTGCCTCTTCTATCCGAAAGGTCTCTTAGGCTCGAACCCCGGGGAAAGTATTGTGCCCTTTACCTTCCCGGGGAACCTTACTCACCAGCGAAATAAAAAAAATAAAAAATGACTTGGGCGCACACTGACAAGCTATGTGGAGCTTGAAGAATTTGTCGCAACCGCTGTTCCGCTACTTGCACAATACAATAACATGCAACAAATTGTTTTTATAATGTTTGTCTTTTCACCGTGCACTACTATAGCGCCACAATACCTGAGCGCCCGGAAAATATGCGAACTACATGCTTCCAAGTGTTTTGTGCATATTTTGCCATTGCGAGTACATTGCGCTAGTCTCAGCAAACGCCCCCTCTCCCCCCAAAAAAACATGCTCAAATTCTAGTCTATTCTTCCTTTACTCTCCTCCTCTCTGTTCCACTGCCCGTCCCTCCCCCTCCACCCTGTCTCTGTCCCTGAGAGGGAGAGAAATATAGGGAGGGATGATGGGGGAGAGAGAGAGAAAGGGAAGGAGTTGGGGAGAGTGAGGGAGAAAGAAAGAGAAACTTGAAAACAAACTTCTCAGCTTCCTGCTGTCTTCTTTCATTCTCCTTTTACCTCTTCTTCCTCTTTGTCTCCTTCTCTTGTCTTTCTTCATTTCTTTTCCAATCTTTCTTTGTTTCTTCGTACGTATTCCCTTTGTATTATTCTCTCACTACGTGTTTCCTTCTCTTTCTCTCTCTTTCTTTCTCTCTCTCTCTTTCTCTATCTCTCTCTTTCTTTCTCTCTCTCTACTTTCTCTCTCTTTCTTTCTTTCTCTCTCTCTCTTTCTTTCTTTCTCTCTCTCTTTCTTTCTCTCTCTCTTTCTTTCTCTCTCTCTCTCTCTCTCTCTCTCTCTCTCTCTCTCTCTCTCTCTCTCTCTTGTCACGGGAGACAGCTTTTTAAGTATAGGCTAATTGCCTACGTTGTTAGGTTAGGTTAGCTATGGCTAGTTCTCTGAGCCTAACCGTATTACTTTTTCATTACATTTATGCTAATGGAACCTAACCTAACCTCGTAGGTATTCCTTGTCTGACGTCAGAACACAAGGTAGCAAAACTGTTGTGAAGAGGAAGACCCCGTTAATTGCCTGGAACAAATAGTTAGAAACGTGACTGTAAGAGGTGCAGGAATAATGTTTGAGGAAACGCAGGCACACAACTTGAATTTGGTGTGCTGGTTCCGAATATTTTGTTTGCCACCTTCGATTTTGACGTTAAATACTCGAAACCGCTATAAAAACATATGGCCGACTACGTAAAATAAAGTACTAATAACTTTCGACGATAGAAGGTTAACAAACTTAGTGGCAAATATTAAGCGTTTTGATGTGATAATTCCGAAAGCTTGATTTTCCAATTTATATTTCCTACTTACGTTTAGTTGGGGCTATGTTGATTTTATGTACTTTCATATCCCAGTTCACAGATTTTATTTTAACCTGATTTTTACCGAATCTTATTGCCTCCCCGATGGCGTAGTGGTAACGTCGTCGCCGTGTAATAAAGAGGTCGCGAATTTGATACCCGGTGGAGGCACGTAGTGGTTCGGATTGCACTTTACACTGTAGGTCCTTTGGTGCATAAAGTGGACTTAAAACTCAAATCAAACCAAACCACCGAATCTTACGAAATTAAAACTTCCACAGCTAATAAATTTAGACTGGTATAGGTTTAAATATCGAATTTTTACCAATGTAGGATATTTGCTTCGATGTGCCGATTTCTTTTGATATTCATACATACGTAATCGGCTTTGTCACGTCGCTACATAAGAGTTTAATATTTTTGCAAAAATTTTGGAGAAAAGTATGCCTTCTGTGCGAAAGCGTAAATTAAACACACATGACATATAATTGTTTGAAATAGAAAATTGAAAGACACGTTTTTTTTACAAGGGGTGACCCTTTCTATAGAGACCCAAATGTCAACTTCACTTCCAAGTAATACACCCTGGACTGCAGTTTTCAGTCTAATGAGTAGGGTTAGGATTTTTATGACCTAAAAATCACCAAAATATGCGAAATAAAATATGCTCTTATGACGTAAAATTTTACAAAATATGCACTATAATTTGAATATATGTGCCCTTATAACTAGACTGTTTCAAACATCAATATCTAACTTATGCTGAAATATTTTCATACACATACTGTTTTTAGTTCACTTTATGGGCCCTGATGAGTTCAAATGCACAATGAATACTTTCTGTAAATTTTCAATTAAAAATGAAAAAGATTTTGCTGCAGTAAAAAATAACCCTCGAGTAAACATGGGAGTAAGAACGAATCCACTTGGAAAATGACTGTATATTTATTGAAAATATGCTGAATATGACCGAAAATCCATCATATGCTTTATTACGTAGAAATGGCCAAATATGCCAAAATATGCTCTTAAAAAGCACCTTAATACAATTAGTTTCTTCACAATATGAATTTTTGTATATTTAGGGAACACATCACTTTTACCAAAAAGAAAAAAAAATGCTAAGTCATAAAAACCCTAGCCCTACTAATGAGTCTGTGGTTTCTGGACTCTATATCCTTGTGTGTTTGTGATTGCCCTTTCAGCTATTTCATCTTGTCACCAGTCATCTTCATCGTCGCAATTAATAGCCAAAAGTGGCAGAAACGCGAAGTAAAGCGAATCAATTCATTCATTCAATTCATGTAAATTAATTGTTATTTTCGTTGGGTTGCTGTTACCGTTATTCGAAATAGTAACATTTTGCTTGTAACTGCATTACAAGTAAGTCATCGTTTCAGAAGCCGTTTTCTCTCTTCAGTTAACCTGTTCCATTATATAAAAGTTTCCGATGAGCATAAACCAAAGTAGACCGACGGAGTTCCAATGAGCATGGCGAGAATACCAATGGCGTCCGGGGCATGCATTGCGCATGCTCCCAAGCACTTCAGTGCCGCACCAGATCAGCAGCACTCCTCGAACTTCTTGCCTCGCTACTGTGAAATTACAGGCTCCGTCTTGTGTCGGGCAGGTCTGTGTACACGCACCGCAATCTTTCAAGTGTATAATCATGATCCATTCCAGCAAGTTCGCCAACAAAGTTTTCTCGCCTGGGTGATAAATAGATCCACGCTTCGCGAAGTTCGGAACTTGCCTATACAAATAATTAGTTTGGATACAGTAGGACAAAGATTGAGAACACAAAGTTAAAATCAATTCCGAGTTTAACCTAACCTATTATTAGTAATAGTGCTGATGAAGTATTTTAACAGCAGGAATAAACGTGCAGCTTTGAAATATACAATTTGAAATTATATTTTAAAGTTAAGAAAGGTGCTAATTGTACTTGTACTTGGATATTCTGTTTACCCAGGTTTCGTTTTAAGTTCACTTTGTGCACATGCTAATTGGGACTGGACTTATAGTAAGTGGGATCCGAACACCACTACAAGACAGGAAAGACTCCAAGCGACAGTGGCAAGCAGTGGCGGCGATTGAGTCCCAAAACCGGGGGTGTAAGGTGCCAAAACTAGGGGGGCAAAGACAGTATATTTCCCTTTATAGATAAGATTTAGCAAAGTGCGAGGGCAAAAGTGGGGGTGGGGCAACCGCCCCCTCGCCCCCCCCCCTAATCGCCGCCACTGGTGGCAGCAGTTGCAGAAGACACATCCATCACACGACAATAGTTAACTCCCTACACCACACTTAGAAGCTAGGCTTAATACGATACTTCACAATACCAACAGTCGCACAAGAAGAACCACTGTGTGAGGCGAAGGGGGGAAGGGTGACACTTTATGAAGACACTCAAATGTCAACCTCACTTCCACGTAGTACACCTTCATCTTGCAGACTAACGAGTCTCTGGTGTGATGCTTCATAGGCAGAATGGCCTTTTCACCAATTTCAATCTTATCACTTGTTATCCTGATCTTCGCGATAAGCCAAAAACAGCAGAAAAGCGAAGTAAAATGAAAGAAACTAATGTAAAAAACTAATGGTTTCGAACCCGGTAGCCCTTAATTACAAGGTGACGACGTTACTAATCGGGGAGACCCCTCCAGATTGATATTATTACAAATACTTCTATGATGTTATACACACTAATCATATTAGGTGTGCGTGTAAAAATAGTATGTATACTCCTCTTCACATAAAGTGGCACATTTTATAAGGTGGGACACTTGAAATATGCGCTACTTTATATGAACAGAAGTGTACAACTTATTTTCCGTATGCAAATAATTCTACACATACTGACTCAACAATTAAAATTTGGATCTACACCTTGAATCGAACCCATGGGCCACTGCTACCATGTCTGGAAGTGTTAAACATTAAGCGACGCTCTGGGTTTTCCGGTGGCCGAGTACGTTGAGTGGTAGACTCGTCGCCGAAGATTCCAGGTTCGAATCCCGAACTACGCATGGATGCTGATTTGTAGGTGTCCTTTTATAAATTTAATCTAATCATCGTTCCTCATCGTCGCCGTTACCACACAGAAGCAGGAAATGCGACGTAAAATAAGAAAAGCATAAAAATACAGTTCTAGTTTGTACTAAATTTTATGTTTGAAACACCAGAACAATGGTTTAATGCACGCTGGCAGCTCCCTCTTAACCCCGCCTGTGAGGTAACATTAAACACAACTTTATTACCCAACTTGTAAAGTAAGAGTTATGTTTCCATTCGTTGCGATTTTTATAGTTTTCCCATATTCCCAGCCTGCTTTAGAAAGAGCCAGTAAGTGCATGTAAAGAAATAAATCTTAACCGTGCATTATATATTATGTGTGCGCCAATGCCGAGACTGACCTTGAGTTTCAGAAGTGAATTGTCAAGTGCAGTAGACTCTCTGTACGGTCAACTGTTGTTCACATAACAAGGAGTGGAAGTTGAAAGTTACTGCCGTATGGCATTTAAGCTGAAAGTGAACTTACTTTACTTTCCGTGAACTTCTGAAGTATGATTTCGAAGCACAGTTTCAGAAGATGGCACAGAACTGCACAAGTTTCGACGTACATGACTGCTGAGGTTATGCTCTGGTTACTTAAGTTTATTTTTGTGTGTGTGCGAAAGTTTAACGTAAAATTCTTGAAGTTTGTACATGTAGTAAAAGCTATACTAGTTAGCGTAAAGAATTTCATAACAAATCGCATGAAAGTGTGACCTTTTCTGCTGGAATTGTTCATCAAGATTTACCCAACACTCGTGTAGATTTTTTTCTTCAGTATTTGCGCGATCTCATTAATGTGCACTCATAAACGGTTCTCTGGTTGACACAGCCCCTTTTCAATGGAATACCTGGTGATCACAAAAATAACTTCATGATACGATGGAATGAACAAGAAATAGATTTTTCAGCATTTTTTTGTTAAGGAGGGTAGTGACTTATAGTAGATTTCCAAGATTTTTTTTATTATAAAGAAACAGTTTAAAATATTTTAAAAAGCAATTGTGATTGTCCTTTCATCAATTTCATCTTATCACCAGTCATCCTTATCTTTTTTTTACGGTTAGCCTAAAATTACAGAAAAGCGAAGTAAAATAAACCATATAAATCCTTCAATTAATTATAAATATTGACCCGTGACTCCACACTTCGCCGTTCATGTTATATCTTTTTGAAATCATTGAACCACTCTTGGTGTTCACATACATGTTAGATAGAAGTGAATTTTTAGAATCCTCTTTCGCAACCTAATATAGAACCTCACACAGATACATATGTAATATTAATCAAGGGGTCCCACGGATTCGGGACCAGGTGGACACACATAGTGGTTCGGATCCCATTTTAAATTGTAGGTCCAGTCCCTATTAGCCTTTTTGTGCATAAAGTGGGCTTAATAACAAAATCAAAGCAAATCATTTGTGTATATATGAAAAACTGCTACCATATATTACACAGATGAAAAGGTTTGTTTGGAATAACCTGCTTACTCTAAACGAAATCTTCGTTTAAATAGGCGAGAGACAAATGATTGTTCACGAGAAGCAAATTCTTTTAGTAAACGTGCACTTTTGTTTGCTTAGTTACCAAAGTATTGTCAATATTTCCAAATTTAGTGTAGGGTACCAGTTTTTTTGTTTTCGGTTACCAAGAAGCTTAACAAAACGTGTTTTGTTAATTGAAACTAATCCGTTTTTTTGTGCTATAAAACTTAATATGACACTTAAGTTACACGTGGTATGTTGTTATTATTAATACAGAAAACAACATATAATTTACAAGCCATAAACTTTTTATTTCCACATTGACCCCATATCCCAAACACACCAACCTTCCTCATAAAGGGCGACGTAGAACATGCATTTTGGATATGCGGACAATGAGTTCACTGGATGATATTCAACCCGCTTTCTGGATATGCGATTAGGAAGAGCGTGAATCGACGGCGTTCCGTCTGTGTGTTTTGCTCCCGGTGTAACGGGGAATTTGGACTCCGTAGAAAAGTGACTGTACAGTCAATTTTCTACGCAGTCCGAATTCCCCGTCTTCATGACGGGGAATTTGGACTCCGTAGAAAAATGACTGTACAGTCAATTTTCTACAGAGAAAAATGACTGCCCTTTTCAGTTCCCGTCAATTAAGCAGGGGGTAAAATATCCCCGTAGAAAAATGACTGCCTGTCAATTCCCACTTAAAAGAGGGGGTACAAAATCCCCGTAGAAAAGTGACTGCCCAATTAAATCCTGCTTATATTAGGAGGGGGTACAATTTCCCCGTAGAAAAGTGACTGCCCCCTTAAATCCTGCTTATATTAGGAGGGGGTATAATTTCCCCGTAGAAAAGTGACTGCCCGTTAAAATCCTGCTTATATTAGGAGGGGGTATAATTTCCCCGTAGAAAAGTGACTGCCCTATTAAATCCTGCTTATATTAGGAGGGGGTACAAATTCCCCGTAGAAAAGTGACTGCCCCCTTAAACCCTGCTTATATTAGGAGGGGGTACAATTTCCCCGTAGAAAAGTGACTGCCCTTTTAAATCCTGCTTATATTAGGAGGGGGTATAATTTCCCCGTAGAAAAGTGACTGCCCCCTTAAATCCTGCTTATATTAGGAGGGGGTATAATTTCCCCGTAGAAAAGTGACTGCCCGTTAAAATCCTGCTTATATTAGGAGGGGGTATAATTTCCCCGTAGAAAAGTGACTGCCCTATTAAATCCTGCTTATATTAGGAGGGGGTACAAATTCCCCGTAGAAAAGTGACTGCCCCCTTAAACCCTGCTTATATTAGGAGGGGGTACAATTTCCCCGTAGAAAAGTGACTGCCCCCTTAAATCCTGCTTATATTAGGAGGGGGTATAATTTCCCCGTAGAAAAGTGACTGCCCGTTAAAATCCTGCTTATATTAGGAGGGGGTATAATTTCCCCGTAGAAAAGTGACTGCCCAATTAAATCCTGCTTATATTAGGAGGGGGTACAAATTCCCCGTAGAAAAGTGACTGCCCCCTTAAACCCTGCTTATATTAGGAGGGGGTAATATTTCCCCGTAGAAAAGTGACTGCCCCTTTAAATCCTGCTTACATTAGGAGGGGGTATAATTTCCCCGTAGAAAAGTGACTGCCCTTTTAAATCCTGCTAATATGAGAAGGGGGTACAATTTCCCCGTAGAAAAGTGACTGCCCTATTAAATCCTGCTAATATGAGAAGGGGGTACAATTTCCCCGTAGAAAAGTGACTGCCCCCTTATATCCTGCTTATATTAGGAGGGGGTACAAATTCCCCGTAGAAAAGTGACTGCCCCCTTAAATCCTGCTTATATTAGGAGGGGGTATAATTTCCCCGTAGAAAAGTGACTGCCCCCTTATATCCTGCTTATATTAGGAGGGGGTACAAATTCCCCGTAGAAAAGTGACTGCCCCCTTAAATCCTGCTTATATTAGGAGGGGGTATAATTTCTCCGTAGAAAAGTGACTGCCCCCTTATATCCTGCTTATATTAGGAGGGGGTACAAATTCCCCGTAGAAAAGTGACTGCCCCCTTAAACCCTGCTTATATTAGGAGGGGGTACAATTTCCCCGTAGAAAAGTGACTGCCCCTTTAAATCCTGCTTATATTAGGTGGGGGTATTATTTCCCCGTAGAAAACTGACTGCCCTTTTAAATCCTGCTAATATGAGAAGGGGGTACAATTTCCCCGTAGAAAAGTGACTGCCCTATTAAATCCTGCTTATATTAGGAGGGGGTACAATTTCCCCGTAGAAAAGTGACTGCCCCTTAAATCCTGCTTATATTAAGAGGGGGTATAATTTCCCCGTAGAAAAGTGACTGCCCGTTAAAATCCTGCTTATATTAGAAGGGGGTATAATTTCCCCGTAGAAAAGTGACTGCCCTATTAAATCCTGCTAATATGAGAAGGGGGTACAATTTCTCCGTAGAAAAGTGACTGCCCCCTTATATCCAGCTTATATTAGAAGGGGGTACAAATTCCCCGTAGAAAAGTGACTGCCCTATTAATTCCTGCTTATATTAGGAGGGGGTACAATTTCCCCGTAGAAAAGTGACTGCCCCCTTATATCCTGCTAATATTAGGAGGGGGTACAAATTCCCCGTAGAAAAGTGACTGCCCCCTTAAATATTGCTTATATTAGGAGGGGGTATAATTTCCCCGTAGAAAAGTGACTGCCTTATTAAATCCTGCTAATATTAGAAGGGGGTACAATTTCCCCGTAGAAAAGTGACTGCCCCCTTATATCCTGCTTATATTAGGAGGGGGCACAAATTCCCCATAGAAAAGTGACTGCCCCCTTTATTCCTGCTTATATTAGGAGGGGGTATAATTTCCCCGTAGAAAAGTGACTGCCCCTTTAAATCCTGCTTATATTAGGAGGGAGTATAATTTCCCCGTAGAAGAGTGAGTGCCCTATTAAATCCTGCTAATATGAGAAGGGGGTACATTTTCCCCGTAGAAAAGTGACTGCCCTATTAAATCCTGCTAATATGAGAAGGGGGTACAATTTCCTCGTAGAAAAGTGACTGCCCCCTTATATCCTGCTTATATTACGAGGGAGTACAAATTCCCCGTAGAAAAGTGACTGCCCCCTTAAATCCTGCTTATATTAGGAGGGGGTATAATTTCCCCGTAGAAAAGTGACTGCCCGTTAAAATCCTGCTTATATTAGGAGGGGGTATAATTTCCCCGTAGAAAAGTGACTGCCCTATTAAACCCTGCTAATATGAGAAGGGGGTACAATTTCACCGTAGAAAAGTGACTGCCCCCTTATATCCAGCTTATATTAGGAGGAGGTACAAATTCCCCGTAAAAAAGTGACTGCCCCCTTAAACCCTGCTTATATTAGGAGGGGGTATAATTTCCCCGTAGAAAAGTGACTGCCCGTTAAAATCCTGCTTATATTAGAAGGGGGTATAATTTCCCCGTAGAAAAGTGACTGCCCTATTAAATCCTGCTAATATGAGAAGGGGGTACAATTTCTCCGTAGAAAAGTGACTGCCCCTTTATATCCAGCTTATATTAGAAGGGGGTACAAATTCCCCGTAGAAAAGTGACTGCCCCCATATATCCTGCTAATATTAGGAGGGGGTACAAATTCCCCGTAGAAAAGTGACTGCCCCCTTAAATCCTGCTTATATTAGGAGGGGGTACAAATTCCCCGTAGAAAAGTGACTGCCCCCTTAAATCCTGCTTATATTAGGAGGGGGTATAATTTCCCCGTAGAAAAGTGACTGCCCGTTAAAATCCTGCTTATATTAGGAGGGGGTATAATTTCCCCGTAGAAAAGTGACTGCCCTATTAAACCCTGCTAATATGAGAAGGGGGTACAATTTCACCGTAGAAAAGTGACTGCCCCCTTATATCCAGCTTATATTAGGAGGAGGTACAAATTCCCCGTAGAAAAGTGACTGCCCCCTTAAACCCTGCTTATATTAGGAGGGGGTACAAATTCCCCGTAGAAAAGTGACTGCCCCCTTAAATCCTGCTTATATTAGGAGGGGGTATAATTTCCCCGTATAAAAGTGACTGCCCCTTTAAATCCTGCTAATATGAGATGGGGGTACAATTTCCCCGTAGAAAAGTGACTGCCTCCTTAAACCCTGCTTATATTAGTAGGGGGTATAGTTTCCCCGTAGAAAAGTGACTGCCCCCTTTAATCCTGCTTATATTAGGAGGGGGTATAATTTCCCCGTTGAAAAGTGACTGCCCCTTTAAATCCTGCTTATATTAGGAGGGGGTATAATTTCCCCGTAGAAAAGTGACTGCCCCTTTAAATCCTGTTTATATTAGGAGGGGGTATAATTTCCCCGTAGAAAAGTGACTGCCCTATTAAATCCTGCTAATATGAGATGGGGGTACAATTTCCCCGTAGAAAAGTGACTGCCCTATTAAATCCTGCTTATATTAGGAGGGGGTATAATTTCCCCGTAGAAAAGTGACTGCCCGTTAAAATCCTGCTTATATTAGGAGGGGGTATAATTTCCCCGTAGAAAAGTGACTGCCCTATTAAATCCTGCTTATATTAGGAGGGGGTATAATTTCCCCGTAGAAAAGTGACTGCCCTATTAAATCCTGCTTATATTAGGAGGGGGTACAAATTCCCCGTAGAAAAGTGACTGCCCCCTTAAACCCTGCTTATATTAGGAGGGGGTACAATTTCCCCGTAGAAAAGTGACTGCCCTTTTAAATCCTGCTTATATTAGGAGGGGGTATAATTTCCCCGTAGAAACGTGACTGCCCCCTTAAATCCTGCTTATATTAGGAGGGGGTATAATTTCCCCGTAGAAAAGTGACTGCCCGTTAAAATCCTGCTTATATTAGGAGGGGGTATAATTTCCCCGTAGAAAAGTGACTGCCCTATTAAATCCTGCTTATATTAGGAGGGGGTACAAATTCCCCGTAGAAAAGTGACTGCCCCCTTAAACCCTGCTTATATTAGGAGGGGGTACAATTTCCCCGTAGAAAAGTGACTGCCCCCTTAAATCCTGCTTATATTAGGAGGGGGTATAATTTCCCCGTAGAAAAGTGACTGCCCGTTAAAATCCTGCTTATATTAGGAGGGGGTATAATTTCCCCGTAGAAAAGTGACTGCCCAATTAAATCCTGCTTATATTAGGAGGGGGTACAAATTCCCCGTAGAAAAGTGACTGCCCCCTTAAACCCTGCTTATATTAGGAGGGGGTAATATTTCCCCGTAGAAAAGTGACTGCCCTATTAAATCCTGCTAATATGAGAAGGGAGATATTACATACTCTCTCAGCATTTTGTCGTACATTTCTTGGAACAAGCGACGGAATGTCTTAAACTAACAGGATGTTCCGTACTCTTTGTTTTATCGGGTACTTATTGGCATCCGCTATTACGTCTCCATTTTGCTTTCTCTCTGTTCTATCGTGGGCGATTCAGCTGCCTTTTCCTTGAAAGTGTGGATTTTTGTGGCAATGCTTCAGCTGGTCGGCTCAAGTTAATGGGACGTATGCCTTAATTAATCACGTTTGACATAGATATTTACTAGCTTGAAAGAAAATATACTTTATATTTAGTTAATGTGATCAGAGGATTGTAGTAATCAATGTTTTATGCAGCATATAAACTTTCAACGGATAGTCACAAGCCACAGCGAACATAACCACAACTCTATTTCATAATTACACGTACAGAAGGATGAGTTCCACACTGAACTGCTAGCTGACGGGTGTCAGAAATTTCCACTATTACTATCAAAAAGATGTGACTCGTCACTTCCTTCATTATTGTCTCCAAAATCCATGTTTTCTAACGGTGCATGTACAGCCCACGTAGCGGGAAAGTGTGGCTTATGACTATATCACTACACAGATGACCACCTGGTTGGAGAGCCAAAAAGTTCAGTGATGTACATATTATACTGCCATTCGAAAAGAAAAATGACAATGTCTCGCACTTTTTGGACAGTGGGTTGCTTATTGTGCATGATGGTATGTTCAACAACAACAACAACATAAAAATCAAACATGTGGCTTAAGAATATCATCCACTGACTCCTTCATGTGTTAAACATGGTGAATAATATGTAATAGGTTAGTTGCAAACCACAACGAAATTATAAATGTCTGTATTTGATAAAGTTTTTGTATAAATTGAAATACATCACATATTATATTAAAATGCACTACAGCATTATTGAAATACATATTTAGTGAAAAGTGATAAATCATAATTCTCATGCTATATGCATTGTATATTATTTTTGTGTTCAATTTTTTTGAAGTTAAAACAATTGTTTTATTTGACTTGTGTACTCCTGTTGTTTCTGAATCGTATTGATTCTGATCAAAATGTTACAATTAAAACTATAGTCTGTGTGTAGATGTATCTTGTTATTTGTTCCTATGAAAATATGATTAGTGTGTACATAAATATGTTTGTGTGTGTAAGTATGCTTATGTAATATATGTTTCTGTGTAACAAAATTATGATTTATCAACCTCATAACACGAATAACGTGTGTATTCGATTATTTTAAAAATTGATCAAAGGTTCTATCATAAAATGCATCAATGTAATTTTTAAATTCGAGAGTTACTACGGATATGTGGAAGCAACCACTTTCAATTATATTTTACAAGTTATAAAATATTTCCATGTTAAAATATCGCTTCTACGGGCTCTCGTCGTGCTTTTCAAATAAATATAATTACCACAAGGGACAAAGTGTTTTACTTTTTGTTAGTTATGCATAGATTATATAAGAAGTATTTTTATGATGAGAAACCTATTTATTTGTGACAGTACACACACACATTGTGTACAAATTTGTTGTCCAAAATGTTTCAAGAAAATGCAATTCAAATGACTTGAGTGATGGATTGATTGAGTTAGCGTTTTAATTTATGCACACTAAGTCTAATCAAGAATGGACCCACAGTTTAAAGTTGGATCCGAATTACTATGTGCCTCCACCGGGTATTGAACCCAGGACACCTTTATCACCCTACTCAAATGGTAGACTCATTCAAATGTTTTGATGAACATTCAAATGAGAAAGTTGTACGTAATAATTAAGTCAATTATGAGCCAGATACCAGAGTTATAAAGGCTTTATACGACAATTTAGTACATCTAATTTCCTTACTGTTTTGTGAAGTAAATTAAGTAAGCAGCAACTTTTCTCCGTAGCATTTTGCATGCAATTTCTCATGTAAGAACTAATTATTAGAACAGTAAATTTTCTAGGGGGAAATTTGTACACCCTCCATATATATTAAAGATAAAAGGGGCACTCACTTTTCTACGGGGAAATTGTACCCCCTTCTAATATTAGCAGGTTTAATGGGGCAGTCACTTTTCTACGGGGAAATTATACCCCCTCCTAATATAAGCAGGATTTAAGGGGGCAGTCACTTTTCTACGGGGAAATTGTACCCCCTCCTAATATAAGCAGGGTTTAAGGGGGCAGTCACTTTTCTACGGGGAATTTGTACCCCCTCCTAATATAAGCTGGATATAAGGAGGCAGTCACTTTTCTACGGGGAAATTGTACCCCCTTCTCATATTAGCAGGATTTAAAAGGGCAGTCACTTTTCTACGGGGAAATTATACCCCCTCCTAATATAAGCAGGATTTAAGGGGGCAGTCACTTTTCTACGGGGAAATTGTACCCCCTCCTAATATAAGCAGGGTTTAAGGGGGCAGTCACTTTTCTACGGGGAATTTGTACCCCCTCCTAATATAAGCTGGATATAAGGAGGCAGTCACTTTTCTACGGGGAAATTGTACCCCCTTCTCATATTAGCAGGATTTAAAAGGGCAGTCACTTTTCTACGGGGAAATTATACCCCTCCTAATATAAGCAGGATTTAAGGGGGCAGTCACTTTTCTACGGGGAATTTGTACCCCCTCCTAATATAAGCTGGATATAAGGGGGCAGTCACTTTTCTACGGGGAAATTGTACCTCCTTCTAATATTAGCAGGATTTAATAGGGCAGTCACTTTTCTACGGGGAAATTTTACCCCCTCCTAATATAAGCAGGGTTTAAGGGGGCAGTCTTTTTTCTACGGGGAATTTGTACCCCCTCCTAATATAAGCTGGATATAAGGGGGCAGTCACTTTTCTACGGGGAAATTGTACCCCCTTCTCATATTAGCAGGATTTAATAGGGCAGTCACTTTTCTACGGGGAAATTATACCCCCTCCTAATATAAGCAGGATTTTAACGGGCAGTCACTTTTCTACGGGGAAATTATACCCCCTCCTAATATAAGCAGGATTTTAACGGGCAGTCACTTTTCTACGGGGAAATTATACCCCCTCCTAATATAAGCAGGATTTAAGGGGGCAGTCAATTTTCTACGGGGAATTTGTACCCCCTCCTAATATAAGCAGGATATAAGGGGGCAGTCACTTTTCTACGGGGAAATTGTACCCCCTTCTCATATTAGCAGGATTTAATAGGGCAGTCACTTTTCTACGGGGAAATTATACCCCCTCCTAATATAAGCAGGATTTTAACGGGAAATCACTTTTCTACGGGGAAATTATACCCCCTCCTAATATAAGCAGGATTTAATAGGGCAGTCACTTTTCTACGGGGAAATTGTACCCCCTCCTAATATAAGCAGGGTTTAAGGGGGCAGTCACTTTTCTACGGGGATTTTGTACCCCCTCCTAATATAAGCAGGATATAAGGGGGCAGTCACTTTTCTACGGGGAAATTGTACCCCCTCCTAATTTAAGCAGGATTTAATAGGGCAGTCACTTTTCTACGGGGAAATTGTACCCCCTTCTCATATTAGCAGGATTTAAAAGGGCAGTCACTTTTCTACGGGGAAATAATACCCCCTCCTAATATAATCAGGATTTAAAGGGGCAGTCACTTTTCTACGGGGAAATTGTACCCCCTCCTAATATAAGCAGGATTTAAGGGGGCAGTCACTTTTCTACGGGGAATTTGTACTCCCTCGTAATATAAGCAGGATATAAGGGGGCAGTCACTTTTCTACGGGGAAATTGTACCCCCTCCTAATATAAGCAGGAATTAATAGGGCAGTCACTTTTCTACGGGGAATTTGTACCCCCTTCTAATATAAGCTGGATATAAAGGGGCAGTCACTTTTCTACGGAGAAATTGTACCCCCTTCTCATATTAGCAGGATTTAATAGGGCAGTCACTTTTCTACGGGGAAATTATACCCCCTTCTAATATAAGCAGGATTTTAACGGGCAGTCACTTTTCTACGGGGAAATTATACCCCCTCCTAATATAAGCAGGGTTTAAGGGGGCAGTCACTTTTTTACGGGGAATTTGTACCTCCTCCTAATATAAGCTGGATATAAGGGGGCAGTCACTTTTCTACGGTGAAATTGTACCCCCTTCTCATATTAGCAGGGTTTAATAGGGCAGTCACTTTTCTACGGGGAAATTATACCCCCTCCTAATATAAGCAGGATTTTAACGGGCAGTCACTTTTCTACGGGGAAATTATACCCCCTCCTAATATAAGCAGGATTTAAGGGGGCAGTCACTTTTCTACGGGGAATTTGTACTCCCTCGTAATATAAGCAGGATATAAGGGGGCAGTCACTTTTCTACGAGGAAATTGTACCCCCTTCTCATATTAGCAGGATTTAATAGGGCAGTCACTTTTCTACGGGGAAAATGTACCCCCTTCTCATATTAGCAGGATTTAATAGGGCACTCACTCTTCTACGGGGAAATTATACTCCCTCCTAATATAAGCAGGATTTAAAGGGGCAGTCACTTTTCTACGGGGAAATTATACCCCCTCCTAATATAAGCAGGAATAAAGGGGGCAGTCACTTTTCTATGGGGAATTTGTGCCCCCTCCTAATATAAGCAGGATATAAGGGGGCAGTCACTTTTCTACGGGGAAATTGTACCCCCTTCTAATATTAGCAGGATTTAATAAGGCAGTCACTTTTCTACGGGGAAATTATACCCCCTCCTAATATAAGCAATATTTAAGCGGGCAGTCACTTTTCTACGGGGAATTTGTACCCCCTCCTAATATTAGCAGGATATAAGGGGGCAGTCACTTTTCTACGGGGAAATTGTACCCCCTCCTAATATAAGCAGGAATTAATAGGGCAGTCACTTTTCTACGGGGAATTTGTACCCCCTTCTAATATAAGCTGGATATAAGGGGGCAGTCACTTTTCTACGGAGAAATTGTACCCCCTTCTCATATTAGCAGGATTTAATAGGGCAGTCACTTTTCTACGGGGAAATTATACCCCCTTCTAATATAAGCAGGATTTTAACGGGCAGTCACTTTTCTACGGGGAAATTATACCCCCTCTTAATATAAGCAGGATTTAAGGGGCAGTCACTTTTCTACGGGGAAATTGTACCCCCTCCTAATATAAGCAGGATTTAATAGGGCAGTCACTTTTCTACGGGGAAATTGTACCCCCTTCTCATATTAGCAGGATTTAAAAGGGCAGTCAGTTTTCTACGGGGAAATAATACCCCCACCTAATATAAGCAGGATTTAAAGGGGCAGTCACTTTTCTACGGGGAAATTGTACCCCCTCCTAATATAAGCAGGGTTTAAGGGGGCAGTCACTTTTCTACGGGGAATTTGTACCCCCTCCTAATATAAGCTGGATATAAGGAGGCAGTCACTTTTCTACGGGGAAATTGTACCCCCTTCTCATATTAGCAGGATTTAAAAGGGCAGTCACTTTTCTACGGGGAAATTATACCCCTCCTAATATAAGCAGGATTTAAGGGGGCAGTCACTTTTCTACGGGGAATTTGTACCCCCTCCTAATATAAGTTGGATATAAGGGGGCAGTCACTTTTCTACGGGGAAATTGTACCTCCTTCTAATATTAGCAGGATTTAATAGGGCAGTCACTTTTCTACGGGGAAATTTTACCCCCTCCTAATATAAGCAGGGTTTAAGGGGGCAGTCTTTTTTCTACGGGGAATTTGTACCCCCTCCTAATATAAGCTGGATATAAGGGGGCAGTCACTTTTCTACGGGGAAATTGTACCCCCTTCTAATATTAGCAGGTTTAATGGGGCAGTCACTTTTCTACGGGGAAATTATACCCCCTCCTAATATAAGCAGGATTTAAGGGGGCAGTCACTTTTCTACGGGGAAATTGTACCCCCTCCTAATATAAGCAGGGTTTAAGGGGGCAGTCACTTTTCTACGGGGAATTTGTACCCCCTCCTAATATAAGCTGGATATAAGGAGGCAGTCACTTTTCTACGGGGAAATTGTACCCCCTTCTCATATTAGCAGGATTTAAAAGGGCAGTCACTTTTCTACGGGGAAATTATACCCCCTCCTAATATAAGCAGGATTTAAGGGGGCAGTCACTTTTCTACGGGGAAATTGTACCCCCTCCTAATATAAGCAGGGTTTAAGGGGGCAGTCACTTTTCTACGGGGAATTTGTACCCCCTCCTAATATAAGCTGGATATAAGGAGGCAGTCACTTTTCTACGGGGAAATTGTACCCCCTTCTCATATTAGCAGGATTTAAAAGGGCAGTCACTTTTCTACGGGGAAATTATACCCCTCCTAATATAAGCAGGATTTAAGGGGGCAGTCACTTTTCTACGGGGAATTTGTACCCCCTCCTAATATAAGCTGGATATAAGGGGGCAGTCACTTTTCTACGGGGAAATTGTACCTCCTTCTAATATTAGCAGGATTTAATAGGGCAGTCACTTTTCTACGGGGAAATTTTACCCCCTCCTAATATAAGCAGGGTTTAAGGGGGCAGTCTTTTTTCTACGGGGAATTTGTACCCCCTCCTAATATAAGCTGGATATAAGGGGGCAGTCACTTTTCTACGGGGAAATTGTACCCCCTTCTCATATTAGCAGGATTTAATAGGGCAGTCACTTTTCTACGGGGAAATTATACCCCCTCCTAATATAAGCAGGATTTTAACGGGCAGTCACTTTTCTACGGGGAAATTATACCCCCTCCTAATATAAGCAGGATTTTAACGGGCAGTCACTTTTCTACGGGGAAATTATACCCCCTCCTAATATAAGCAGGATTTAAGGGGGCAGTCAATTTTCTACGGGGAATTTGTACCCCCTCCTAATATAAGCAGGATATAAGGGGGCAGTCACTTTTCTACGGGGAAATTGTACCCCCTTCTCATATTAGCAGGATTTAATAGGGCAGTCACTTTTCTACGGGGAAATTATACCCCCTCCTAATATAAGCAGGATTTTAACGGGAAATCACTTTTCTACGGGGAAATTATACCCCCTCCTAATATAAGCAGGATTTAATAGGGCAGTCACTTTTCTACGGGGAAATTGTACCCCCTCCTAATATAAGCAGGGTTTAAGGGGGCAGTCACTTTTCTACGGGGATTTTGTACCCCCTCCTAATATAAGCAGGATATAAGGGGGCAGTCACTTTTCTACGGGGAAATTGTACCCCCTCCTAATTTAAGCAGGATTTAATAGGGCAGTCACTTTTCTACGGGGAAATTGTACCCCCTTCTCATATTAGCAGGATTTAAAAGGGCAGTCACTTTTCTACGGGGAAATAATACCCCCTCCTAATATAATCAGGATTTAAAGGGGCAGTCACTTTTCTACGGGGAAATTGTACCCCCTCCTAATATAAGCAGGATTTAAGGGGGCAGTCACTTTTCTACGGGGAATTTGTACTCCCTCGTAATATAAGCAGGATATAAGGGGGCAGTCACTTTTCTACGGGGAAATTGTACCCCCTCCTAATATAAGCAGGAATTAATAGGGCAGTCACTTTTCTACGGGGAATTTGTACCCCCTTCTAATATAAGCTGGATATAAAGGGGCAGTCACTTTTCTACGGAGAAATTGTACCCCCTTCTCATATTAGCAGGATTTAATAGGGCAGTCACTTTTCTACGGGGAAATTATACCCCCTTCTAATATAAGCAGGATTTTAACGGGCAGTCACTTTTCTACGGGGAAATTATACCCCCTCCTAATATAAGCAGGGTTTAAGGGGGCAGTCACTTTTTTACGGGGAATTTGTACCTCCTCCTAATATAAGCTGGATATAAGGGGGCAGTCACTTTTCTACGGTGAAATTGTACCCCCTTCTCATATTAGCAGGGTTTAATAGGGCAGTCACTTTTCTACGGGGAAATTATACCCCCTCCTAATATAAGCAGGATTTTAACGGGCAGTCACTTTTCTACGGGGAAATTATACCCCCTCCTAATATAAGCAGGATTTAAGGGGGCAGTCACTTTTCTACGGGGAATTTGTACTCCCTCGTAATATAAGCAGGATATAAGGGGGCAGTCACTTTTCTACGAGGAAATTGTACCCCCTTCTCATATTAGCAGGATTTAATAGGGCAGTCACTTTTCTACGGGGAAAATGTACCCCCTTCTCATATTAGCAGGATTTAATAGGGCACTCACTCTTCTACGGGGAAATTATACTCCCTCCTAATATAAGCAGGATTTAAAGGGGCAGTCACTTTTCTACGGGGAAATTATACCCCCTCCTAATATAAGCAGGAATAAAGGGGGCAGTCACTTTTCTATGGGGAATTTGTGCCCCCTCCTAATATAAGCAGGATATAAGGGGGCAGTCACTTTTCTACGGGGAAATTGTACCCCCTTCTAATATTAGCAGGATTTAATAAGGCAGTCACTTTTCTACGGGGAAATTATACCCCCTCCTAATATAAGCAATATTTAAGCGGGCAGTCACTTTTCTACGGGGAATTTGTACCCCCTCCTAATATTAGCAGGATATAAGGGGGCAGTCACTTTTCTACGGGGAAATTGTACCCCCTCCTAATATAAGCAGGAATTAATAGGGCAGTCACTTTTCTACGGGGAATTTGTACCCCCTTCTAATATAAGCTGGATATAAGGGGGCAGTCACTTTTCTACGGAGAAATTGTACCCCCTTCTCATATTAGCAGGATTTAATAGGGCAGTCACTTTTCTACGGGGAAATTATACCCCCTTCTAATATAAGCAGGATTTTAACGGGCAGTCACTTTTCTACGGGGAAATTATACCCCCTCTTAATATAAGCAGGATTTAAGGGGCAGTCACTTTTCTACGGGGAAATTGTACCCCCTCCTAATATAAGCAGGATTTAATAGGGCAGTCACTTTTCTACGGGGAAATTGTACCCCCTTCTCATATTAGCAGGATTTAAAAGGGCAGTCAGTTTTCTACGGGGAAATAATACCCCCACCTAATATAAGCAGGATTTAAAGGGGCAGTCACTTTTCTACGGGGAAATTGTACCCCCTCCTAATATAAGCAGGGTTTAAGGGGGCAGTCACTTTTCTACGGGGAATTTGTACCCCCTCCTAATATAAGCAGGATATAAGGGGGCAGTCACTTTTCTACGGAGAAATTATACCCCCTCCTAATATAAGCAGGATTTAAGGGGGCAGTCACTTTTCTACGGGGAATTTGTACCCCCTCCTAATATAAGCAGGATATAAGGGGGCAGTCACTTTTCTACGGGGAAATTATACCCCCTCCTAATATAAGCAGGATTTAAGGGGGCAGTCACTTTTCTACGGGGAATTTGTACCCCCTCCTAATATAAGCAGGATATAAGGGGGCAGTCACTTTTCTACGGGGAAATTGTACCCCCTTCTCATATTAGCAGGATTTAATAGGGCAGTCACTTTTCTACGGGGAAATTGTACTCCCTTCTCATATTAGCAGGATTTAAAAGGGCAGTCACTTTTCTACGGGGAAATTATACCCCCTCCTAATGTAAGCAGGATTTAAAGGGGCAGTCACTTTTCTACGGGGAAATATTACCCCCTCCTAATATAAGCAGGGTTTAAGGGGGCAGTCACTTTTCTACGGGGAATTTGTACCCCCTCCTAATATAAGCAGGATTTAATTGGGCAGTCACTTTTCTACGGGGAAATTATACCCCCTCCTAATATAAGCAGGATTTTAACGGGCAGTCACTTTTCTACGGGGAAATTATACCCCCTCCTAATATAAGCAGGATTTAAGGGGGCAGTCACTTTTCTACGGGGAAATTGTACCCCCTCCTAATATAAGCAGGGTTTAAGGGGGCAGTCACTTTTCTACGGGGAATTTGTACCCCCTCCTAATATAAGCAGGATTTAATAGGGCAGTCACTTTTCTACGGGGAAATTATACCCCCTCCTAATATAAGCAGGATTTTAACGGGCAGTCACTTTTCTACGGGGAAATTATACCCCCTCCTAATATAAGCAGGATTTAAGGGGGCAGTCACTTTTCTACGGGGAAATTATACCCCCTCCTAATATAAGCAGGATTTAAAAGGGCAGTCACTTTTCTACGGGGAAATTGTACCCCCTCCTAATATAAGCAGGGTTTAAGGGGGCAGTCACTTTTCTACGGGGAATTTGTACCCCCTCCTAATATAAGCAGGATTTAATAGGGCAGTCACTTTTCTACGGGGAAATTATACCCCCTCCTAATATAAGCAGGATTTTAACGGGCAGTCACTTTTCTACGGGGAAATTATACCCCCTCCTAATATAAGCAGGATTTAAGGGGGCAGTCACTTTTCTACGGGGAAATTGTACCCCCTCCTAATATAAGCAGGATTTAATTGGGCAGTCACTTTTCTACGGGGATTTTGTACCCCCTCTTTTAAGTGGGAATTGACAGGCAGTCATTTTTCTACGGGGATATTTTACCCCCTGCTTAATTGACGGGAACTGAAAAGGGCAGTCATTTTTCTCTGTAGAAAATTGACTGTACAGTCATTTTTCTACGGAGTCCAAATTCCCCGTCACGAAGACGGGGAATTCGGACTGCGTAGAAAATTGACTGTACAGTCACTTTTCTACGGAGTCCAAATTCCCCGTTACACCGGCACTGCAATCGCTCGTTCATCGCGAATTGTGTGTTCCGTGGATCGTAGGAAACATCAAAGGGATGGTGAGGGCGTGTGGTGCAGAAGATTGGGGGCTGATTTCCGTGACCGGTGGAAATTTCTGTGCTAACAACATGGCCACTGCTCGCGCTCAGTAATAGCAGTGCTTTCTGTTCGCGTGAAAATGGAATTGTGATGCATTATCCAACGGTTAATAGGGTAAAAGGAACTCAATCTAGTAACGTTTCGGAGCCTCCAACCCTATCTCATTCTGAAAATTCCAAATTACAGCCTTTCGAGTTAAGTCCACTTTATGCACAGATAGGCTAGTCGGGACTGCATCTACAGTTTAAAGTGGGATACGAAACCACTATGTGGCTCCACCGTGTATCCAACCCGGAACCCCTTGATTATAAGTGACGACATTACCACTTCACCACCGGGGAAGCACTATAGCTTTTCGAGCTGGTGACCCTGCACTAGAGTATATAAGGTTTTCCGAATCAATTATATCTTCTCGATATATTGTTCCAGCGATACTGTGTTTGGTGAAACACGATATTCCACCCACATATCGTGTTCACCACCGTTTTCGTACTATTTGTCAGCCATGCTTTCTAAGTGAGTTCGTTAGTTTAGTGAGTATAGTTTAACTAAAATCATGAAATATCCAGAATGGCTTACATTGCGTAAGCGAGAATTAGAATTACATTCCTACAGGGTCTTTCACTATAAAAGGTTGATCCGGTAAAGGGTTTATTACAGAAGTGTTAATTATTGTAGAAAGATCAAACTGTGGGACAACATACCTGAAGACAGCAATATGAATTACACCAAGCGCCGTGCTGGGACATCTTCCAGTCCTGTCTCACTTCGGACAAGCCCTCGGAGTTATTTGCAAATTTCTTCGTGAACAGAATAAATTCGAAAAGACCCTGATCACCTCGGTCTCCAGATCTGACCCCTAACTTTTTCATTTAGTTGGGAATGATGGAGCGAGTGTGCGGCAATAACACACACAAGTTGAACGATCTGAAGTATAACATCACCACCGAAATGGCCATCGTCACTCCAGGTATGCTCCTGCAATCTTTGCCAATACAAGACGCGTTGCCCAGTGTTTGCATCAGAAAGGAGGATTTTTCCAGCATTTGCTGTAGTGACTGGCAGGTCTAACTAATAGTGAAACATCCTGTATATGCAGTGGATGCAGCTTTTGCTAATTTTTTAGGTCTCTGACGGTGAGAATGGTTCTTTGAAACTAAGTCAATTTTAACGACTTTATTGATAGATATCGCGTTTCGTCGTGTTGTCCAACTTATGTTCAGACAAGTTAATCGGGACTGTACAATGCGCCGAGTATCGAACCTGGTTTTATTTTATTTTTACTTAGAATGAAAAACTTCGATTCCCCATCAGGCAAAGAAAAATCTAGGTAACTCGAATTCAAACGCAGGCTTATTTTTGTACAGGCTCGCTAATCGAGCGACCAATCACAGAACGAATAAGGTAATCTACAGCTTTGAGCGCGCGCATCCTGTGTGAATTTGCAATGGACATCTGATCGACAGTAGTAATAAGTTGTTCTACTCACTCCCTCCCACCTCTTTCTCCTCTGCACGGAACGGGAGGGAAAAGTAGGTGACTGACACAGCAGTCGGTCGACAAACAGAATCGATTGCAAAGAGAAGCACGATGCCGGCTAACATGAAAGTCTCGGAAACGGGAAAAAGAAGTTTCACCCTTGAAATAACATCCGCCTTGATTTGATCGAAGTAGTTGCTGCAAGAATGTAGTCAAACGTTAGATTCTTTTCTCCCCACGCAGCGTTTCAACCACATTTTCCTTCCGCCCTTGCCTGTTTATTGCTTCTCATTTTGGGCGGAAGAGGAAAGTTGGTCCATCCGTCTCACGGGGTTTTATACGCGGGAGGGAAACGGCTGTGAATAGGCGATGAGATTGGACTTGAACTCTGATTGCTGGCCGCCGGAATAAAACCTCAGCCGTAAAGTGCGAATTAGAGAACAAAAGAAATGCAGTTTAGAACCTTTCGGAGGGCGGGAAGGGAGGCATACCTTGTGTAAAGAAATGTCATAGAAATGAAACTCGAGTCTTGTAAAAAGCATCTTAAAACCAAGGCAAGACGTATAAACTTCGATTCTCCGGAAGAATGCATTGGCGTGGCCATGCAGGCTCTCAGCGGTCCAGGAACCCTCTCGAAATTTGGAAGAAAAATAAATATCTATTCTGTGAAGGTGTTTGCGCAAAGACTGTGACACACCTTTCTTCGTAAACAGAATAATTTCTAAAGGACCCTGTCCACCTCGATCCCCAGATCTGACCCCTGATTTTTCCTTTGGGGAGTGATAGAGAGGGTGTACGTAAACAACCCACAAACGTTGGACGATGTCAAGCCGTGATCTTGAAAGTCATTCTTCTATGATTTATGCAGAAATTTTATATTTGGAAGCAACTAACAATAAAAGTATGAAAATATATATCCGAAGCGACTAATGAATTGACTTGGACGAGCGTGTTCAGTACACCCAACAAGTTTTGACCAAAGGTCTTAACGACTGCTGCAACTCCGTCTATCGTTACTCCATAACTCTAAAAATGTCAAATGAAAATGTACCCTAGGGCTAGTATCGAGACCGAGATGCTCGTGTAAAAATCCAGACGAGACCTTCGGTTTTCGGTACCAAATTTAGTTTACTATACGACTTCAGCATATATACCTTATAATTTATCGATCAGTCGTTATTTTATTTATAGTAAGTACAGAGGTAATATATTAGTGACAAATAGCGAGCCTGTACTACGTGGTTGCATATATATATATATATATATATATATATATATATATATATATATATTCAGGATAAAATTTAGTTTTTCGAGGGCTCGTTGCGTCGTAACTAGGCGTCAAATAGAAAATCGTTCAGAAATGGTGTTTGCCATGCCCTGTACGCTGCGAATATTTTTCTGTGACACGCTGTATATGATGTTTATACTATACAGGTACGTTTCGAGATTCGGGATCGAGACAGGCATTTACAATTAAAATTGATGAGATTTTCATGCCCATATGATTTTTTTGCTGAGCCATGACCTGTCTTGCATCGTTATTGGTTATAGTACGTATTGTGCCAAGCTAGGACCAAGAATTGAATCGAATTGTTGTTTTAAGTTCACTTTATGCACAGAAAGACTAATCTGGGCTGGACCTACAGTTTCAAGTGGTATCCGAACCATTATGTGCCTTCACCGGGTATCGATCCCGGTATCCCTTGATTACAAGGTGATGACGCGACCACTGCGCCATCTGGGAGGCCCGGTAGGACAAAAAACGGAAGAAAGCTACATACCGCGTTATTTCGATCAACTGTATTGGTAAAGTGAATAAGAAAGATTTGAAACAAAAGTAATTATTTTGGTTAATGGAACTAGTTCTTCGAATTACAGACATAGACACAGTCCCACCAGCACCTCCTTTGGGCACGCTCATTCCGTGTATGTAATATTAATAGTTACCAAAGGACTATTAGCAATAACAGTAATGGAAGGGCATAGAGTCCTTAATCCACTACACTGCTTCTACTTCAGGATTGCAGTCTATTTCTTGCATCTCGTGTTCTAGCAAGCGTATCTTGTATCACCCCTTCCCTCTTTCAGAACATGCATCATCCACTTCCGAATCGTGTTATCTTCAGACACTTCCTTCAACTCTTCTCCCTCAGAGTTGCAGGTCTCCCTTATCGCACAATGCGAGAGCAACCTTGTGAACTGACGTCACCGCGAAATGCTTTCATTGTTACGCTAAATGCCTAAGTTGTTAGGTTAGGTTTAATTCTCTTAACGTAATAATATTTTTGCCATGTATTTATGCTAAGGGAACAAAATCTAACAGACCTAAACTAATAACGTAGCCATTCCTCGTCTGACGCCAGAACACGAAGTTTGTCTAGCGCTGTGCTATAAGGGAGACCCCAGGGCTGCACAGTCGGAAGCAACATCTCCATAGTTGAATGTGCAGAGTATCCGAACCATGGATTGGATTGATTTGGTGTTTTAAGTCCACTTTATGCACAGTTAGGCTAATCGGGACTGGACCTACAGTTTAAAGTGGAATCCGAACCACTATGTACCTCCACCGGGTATCGAACCCGGGACCCCTTGATTACAAGCCGAGGACGCTACCACTGCGCCATTGGGGAGGCCGAGTATCCGAACCAGACGAACGGGCCAGAACGAATCTTTATTTTCTTTACGTCGTAAGAGTTTAACGTGGTAAGAGTAATTTTCTTTAAAGAGATGATTTTCCAATTTCTGTGTGGAGCTGGAAACTTGAAGAAATGAGCTCAGAAGTCTAGCCACTGTCTGTCTTCTTGTCACTGGAGCATTGCGTTTTGCAAGCTTTGTTTTACTGCTTCACAAGCTTCATTTTCCAGAATAATTAGTGGTTAGCAAACGTCCTCTTTTCCCGGACATGCCCTACATTCTTGTTTTACGTCCAGCATCCGGGGGAAATTTGAATAAATTCGTAAATACCCTATATTTTGAACATCGCGTAATATGCATTATGAAAATAAGCCTTATTTTGTTGCAGAAACAGAAAACCTCAAAAACCGCCTCTTCGGAGATGTTTCCTGGCAAACACATGTAATAGGGTTATTGATTTTAAGTCTGCTAATTTTGTACTCAAGAATTCATTAGTTTTGAACTGAAAAATATGCCAATTTCACATTAGTTGATACATTTCCTAACAATGTACCCATATGTATGTAATGTACTGTGAATATCATTGTGTCCTATATACTATACGACAGTGTACCGTACGTTTTGCTTACAGCGATCTTATGGTAGCCCTAAGATTAATATAAAACGCCGGCTCCGTGGTGGAGTGGTTAGCATACCGCGCTACGACGCCAGGATATGGGTCTCTGGTTCGAATCCAGGTCTGGGATTGGGTGTTCTTTGTGAGTGTCCCTTCGTCAATTAAATCATATCATCACTCATCCTCATCTTCGCCTCGAGTAGCCAAAAGTGGCAGAAAAACGAAGTAAAATAAAATCAATCAATCAATATAAATTTTTTGAAGTTGGAAATAATATTTTTCGGTTTCATAAATCCCGACGTTTAATCCGTTTAATTCTTTAAAAAAAGAGCAACTTGTTACACGACGTTTGTTTGTTCTGCCTTGGTTTTCCATTATCCGATCGCCTCCGCCTTCTCTCCGAGCCCCGTGATTGGCCGAAAGACGGCTGTTTTGTTCGAGAGAGATAAAAGACAGCTTGCGCCACACGCCGTGCGAAATAAATAACTCAGGAGCGTGTTCTGCAGTATTGTCTTCAATCTAGATGCTGAATGGGCTCATCACGCCAGAACACCAGATAGAAATGGACTTCCTGCAGCAACATTTGAAACTCTGAAAACAGGTTCTTGCGAGTTGATTCCCAATTGCTCCTAGAAGGCGACGAAGTGGAATTTGTCCGAAAATGAAAAAGCTCGGTGCTTTAAAGTTTCCGTACTCGATGGATTTCTCATCAGTTGAACGGGTAGGTATGGTATTGATCGTTTAGGAGAATGATTTGGTTCGTTAGGTCGTAAACCCACCCGGGCAACGGCTTCAAAAGAAATTTGGATTGTTTGGGAGTAACACGCTGTGCGTTTCTGGTTACAATGATGATACGCGCAGATGACGTTCACTGGAAGTCGGTCGATGTATGCGCTGATGAGTCCTCGATCCTGGAAGCTTCTAGACCCCTCTCTGTGCCTGGATATTGTTGCCAAGATACAAGATAGCGTTACCGTTAGGATACTGTACGTACGTGACAGCCAATATGTATCTGTGTATGCCAACTTTCTCCACATACGAGTATATTAGGAACTACTTGCAGGCAGACGTGGCTCTGTGACAGACAACACACCTATGTGTGCATTACCTTTCTATCTTAATGGCAAATATATTTTAAGTTTAGTTCTTCCTTCATGTACGCATACAATACGTCATACCGCATAATCACCGCAGAAATTGAAAAATCACATGGTTCTCATATGCATCACAATTCAAGAATACCTATGTGGAATCAAATATGACGCTGATTTAATGTTTGCCCTTTGAAAGCAACTATTTTTCAAGTCTTGTGCCGAGTGTAGGACACTAATAAGATAAGAAAATACATGATGCCATTTCATCGTCATTCCACAGACTATGACAAATTAAAAATTATATTGTTTTCAATCATCATCATCGAAGAAAGCATACCACAGCCTTGATTGTATTCACTTCCGAATATATAAACGATTTCGTAACTTCTTACTGTTACAGTGTGTTTCAAAAAGTCGTGACCCCTAGTTTTGATATAACGAGTAACAATTTCATGAATATTAAAAAGGTGTTCACTGTTGGTGTTTTTTTCTTCTAAACTTCATCCATCGATTTCTTACCTCTATACTTTACTTGGCACAATACGGATTATTCGGGAAGTTAATGGCATGGGATCAGGTGTAAGTTTTTCCAAAATTCACAAAACGACGAGAAAGAGATCCCAAAATGAGCAGTGGCATAATTTGGACTTTGACGATTGGTGTCAGGCGATACTGTAATTTGGAACAAACGACCCTTGTATGTAGAAGTAATGATTATGTGGACAACATGGAAAACTATTATTTTAGCAAAATTTAACCTAGCTTAAACACTGGACGTTTAAATATATTTGCCCACATAGCCTATGTCTTTTTTGAGAAATCAGTGAGTGGGAAAGTATAGGGGTGGACATTTAAATTCTCTGCGGGTACAGTCGCTGTAAGAGTAGTTAGCTATATTGCTACAGCGCCAGGGGGTGCCTGGGGTCGAATCCCGGTCTGAGCATGGGTGTCCAGCAGTTCCATCATATCATTTACCCATTTTCTTGGCGATTAGTCAAAAGTGGCAGAAAAGCTAAGTACAATAAAGCAAATTAATCGGTAATTAGCTAGCTTTTTTTTTTTGTTCAATGGGGGTCTGGTCCCCTGCTCCCCTCTTGCGTCGTTACTGCACCGAGCTGACTGCCTTACTGCAGTAGAAGTACATCAAGCGCCGATTGAATGTGAAAAAAATGATAATCTCCATAGCGAAATAGATTCGGGTTTAGAATAGGACTTCTCAAAGCTTAACATATCGCAGCATAGATCCATCTTTTTGTCCAGGGCAGCAACTAACGATCGACATTAAATGATCTATCTAGCTCGGAAATCATGTGGATCTACAGCTGGTTTGATTTTTAAATATTATGGAATAATCTGTCGATGTGCGAAGGGGGGAAAAAGCAAGTACAATAAATCCAATCCAAATATTGATTTCCTTGATATTTTCGGAATGGAGCTGGATTTTAAAAAAGCTGTCAGAATGATATGCAAGGTGGTGTACTTCGTAATATTATTGTATCATTTCAAAACTTGTTTAAGCAGTCTGTGAAAAATAGGTTTATTTTTAGTAATATCCAAATTCTAAAAGAAGAATTTGAAGTTAAATATTTGTTTATTTCGTTAATGACTTTACTTATTTTTCATTAGACATATTGAAACATGAATTTTGTTCTAAGGATTGAAGGTTACAATTATTACAAACATCAGTAATTTTTATTTATGCTACAAAATGTATGCAAATTCATTTTACTTGTCAAGTTATAAATTTCCATTCATAGAACAAGGAAGAGTTGTATTGCTCCTTACATTATCCATTTCCATTAATAGAACAAAGAAGAGTTGTATTGCTCCTTACATTATTTAAACTTTTTTAAAAGAACTATGTGTATGGCAGGTAGATCTCTGACTTAATTGATATAATAGTCATCCCATTTATCACAAATTTCTAATAAAGCAATTGTGGCAAATGCAGTGGTACTAACATCAAATTATGTTGGGGTGAGGGGGGAGATGGACATACACACACAGAGAGAAGAAAGTGCCTTGTCCCCCATAATCTGTACCTATAGGCAGATGCCTTGTTAATTTGATTATAGCTAAGAAACTCACTGAGATATTCTTGCACTGTAGCCATATATTTTGTCTCTGGATCTTACGGATTTATTATACACATTATGAAGTTTATATACCTCGGTATAGTGCAATTTATATACATAGGATGCCCATTGATAGGTCAGCAGTTTAATGCAAACATACATTCATTATACACTTATATTTTTGTAAAATAAAAGTAGGCTACCAAATTATGAACACAAGCTGAATTTTATAAGTTCGACATCGGTAGCATTTTCTTTTCAATAATTCTAGTTAAAACCTGATGTAATGTTTTGGAAAAGCATAAATGTTTTGTTAAAATATTTTTTGAAACTTTTTCAACCTTGAAAGAAAAAATACAGTGATAAAATATGTTTAAATAAACTTGGTGTTTATTAGAAATCCAATTTATATAATATTGCTTTAATTTATGTATATCTAGGGTTATCAGATGCGCTTTATTTCCAGGACATGTACTTCATTTTGTTCATTGCATAGTAAGCAATAAGTCGTTCTATTGGAGAAACACGAAAAATATGACTCGAGGGATAAATATGCTAGAAAACACATGTAGTAGTGTTGTTGATTATGGGCTAACTGTGGAACAAATTCATTATTTTTTAAAAGGAATATGTGGAAGCCTAACATTATTTATAGTCTATTTCCTGAAATTTTATGTTGTGAATTATTTTTCATGCATTTTTATTTAGTTCTACATTTTGGGATGTATGCATTAATGAATTGTGTATATTGAATCATAATCTAAATATATTTTTATTTTCTTACAGATAGCAATGGCTTCCACTCAAGTTGAAAGACCAGGAGGAGTTAATATTAAAGAAGACAGAAATGTCCAGAAAAAGGTTCAGTTTGAGCAACAAAGAGCTGCACATGAAAGGTTTAAAAGGAGGTGCACAATTCCAGTTCCAGGTCAATCGTCTTGCAAGAAGCTAAAATGTGAGAACAATGGGTGTCATCATAAATTTGGGCGTAAGCGCTCACACAGCTTCAGCTGTGGCAATGGAAAGTTCTTGCATCCTTATAAAAGAAGGAAAAAGGAGGAGATGGTGCCACCAACAAAGTTCCTGCTGGGTGGAAATATATGTGACCCGTTAAATCTGAATAGCTTGCAAGATGAAGAAGTAAACAGGTATGTTTGCATTTGCTCAGAATTTTATCTTTGTTGCTATTTGCTTATTTGAAATTAGTGTCATTTTTATCTTGCATTAATGAACACGACCATAAATACCCATACCTTTAGAGGAGTTTTATTCATGGTTTTTCAACATATAAAATAATTAAGTGTTTTAACTTCCTTGTACAAAACTTCGGCTGTAGAGCATCATAAATATTACCTGGCAAATTGTCCACCACTACAGTCGCAGTCAATTTGTGTCACAAAATAAGAGATTTAAGCATTGAGAGAGAGAGTGCCAATGGAGCAGTTAATCTTTGCACCAACAGCAGTATTCCATGCTTTAAGAAACCCATAGAATGTAACTGAAAGATAAATAAAACAGTGGTGGACAATTTGCCTGGTACTATTTACATATCTTACTGCACAACTTTTACAAACATAAACTTTTGTGATACACTTCTTTTCCTGTCAAATCCAATGTTAGCTTGATATTTACTGAGTACTGTTTTGTGGGTGAAGAAATAGTGGTCACTGACTTAATTAAAGCATAGCAATAGAACCACACAAAACTAAAACCAAACCATTTATCAATATGAGAAATTATTCAGGAATGTTGGAAGAAATATGTTTTAACTTTTTAATTTGTAAATTTGTTAATGATCATTAAGTCTTAACATTTAAAATATCTCAGTTATGCTTGAAATCAGTATGTGATTATTTTATGAGAGGTGGGATGGACTTAGTGGATTAACTATTTTAATAATGCTTTAAGTGTTTGCCAGTAGCTGCCCAGAAAAGTATTTAGTATAGATTATCATTAATTAAAACCTCACACACAGTATCTTTTTACCTACGTATTATACATGCTTATAATTGGGCATTATTTGCTTAAAACCTAATTTTGATATCAAATGAAACATGAATCAACAGTATTCCAAGTTAAATTCTAAAATGAAATAAATAAGGAAGTAAGATTTTGACTTACATGATGATTCTGTAAAAAAGTACAAAAGTACATTACACAAACCTATATGTAAATAAAACAGTAGTTCAAGAGGTTTCACCCTATGCAGATGATGTTACATCTTGTTACATATAACAATTGCCATTAATTATACAGGGTGTGACAGGTAAACTTGATGGTTTTGAAATTAAAATACAAGTGAGATATTTTTGCGAGATGATTTATTACCATACTACACTGTATCTAAAGGCATTTAACTCATGACACAACAAGAGTTATTTTTACATATTGAACTGTAACTCTTTATACAGTCTTCAGCACACTGTACAGTCAGTCATTCTTAGGACACTGACATGTTTACATAACAGTCACTGAGAAACTTTCAACAATAGTGTGATACTCTTGTTCAACTTTTCCTGGAAGTTCTCTTCAGAAAATAAGTTGTTGTCTGAAGTTTGTTACCCACAACTTCACAGAATTACGACAAAGAACACTGTTGTTACAATTAATGTTGACGTGATTTTGCAACCATAGGCTTGACACAAGCCAATTGCATCATAATGTATGATGACACATTGTAATAAAGCAAGTAATAATAACCACACTAACACTGTACATGTCTTTATTTAAATACAATAATTTAATTATTTAAATGCAATTATTTAACATTTACCCATTATCTAGTTGATTTCTATTGGTTAGTGATTATTAACATTCTAAACATTCAATACAACTTTCAATGTTACTTTTGTATAATAGATGGTTGATTGCTTGCAATTGCCACCAATATGTACTAATGTACCAGTATGATAATATGTACTAAAAAAATAAATCTAATGTTTGATTATGCATGTTCGTATTCCAGTTGATAGTCTGTATCATATATTAACTGTGGATGCTGATGAAATGACAAAAGATCATGAATAATTGTCGATGAACTAGCATAATGTAATACATGGAGGTACCAGTCTGTTATAGGGAAAACACATTTCACTCGTCCATTTAGTCTTTTTTTACATTCGTACTTACCTATTATGCATTGCGAAACATTATTTAAGGTGGGATTTTGCTTTTTTCACTGAAATAATTGTAATTTTTCACATTACGAGTATTCATTGTTCATTTCTTTTTCGCTTCTGTTACACGCAATATGGCGGGCAAATCTTGACTAGTATTGTCTAACATCTGTAGGTATGCAGTGTTTTAAACCATCTTAACCGAAAAATTCCTACTTTCGTGTTACAGATTTTTTTTTTCTGGGTTCCAAAACCCCACGAACCATGCACACACACCATTTACGGATAGCTCCACAAACCATTCGATTAGCCCCACGAACCATGCACAGATAGCCCCACAAACCATTCATAAGTAGCCACATGTACCATTCAAGGCAAGGTTAGGTTAGGTTAGGTTCTGTTAGGTTAGGCAAACATAGTTAAAATTGTCATGTTCTGGGAAAACAGTGGTGTCATTGGAAACACTGACCGGGGGTTACGTCATCGAATGCACGGAACATTTGGTTCACATAGTAAAAGGTAATAGAGGCAAGAGCTTTTGTGCATCGCAAAGACATTAATGTCGAAATATAAATGTTTTACTGACCGAATAAATTGAACGAGGGGAGAAAACACTTCCACGACCTTTCAAAAGTCTACAGAAACTCAGTTCCGTAAGTACGTTCTCTTGTGAAATTGAAGAAATGTGTTTTCCTTATAACAGACAGTTACCCACATGGATTGTTGAGAACCATGATTTCACTGACAACCTTTTAATTGGCGTGAAAACTGAAATTAGTCACTTCAAGTTGTATTGTATTCATTGCGTAGAAGACATTGGCATAATGAGAAGTCAATGAAAATAGTTGACATGTTACCAGTAACAATAAAATGTGCTTGGAATTTTGCAATGATTAATTTTAGCTTGAATTTTGCAATGATTAATTTTAGCTTGGAAACTAATAAGTAATTATGAACAAAGTGTAGTGAAATGATTTGCATTTACATTTGTATTTTTATTATTTACTATCCCTTGTCTGCTACTTTTGGCTAAGCACTATGATCAAGATGAATGATTATTAAATGGAATTGATGAAGGGATACTCACAGAGAACATGCATGCCCAGGCTGGGATTTGAACCTGGGAATTTCTGTTCTGTGGCAAGATTGAAAATAACAACTTAATGCACTCAGCTACTGAGCTGGTCGATCTGATTTGTAATCATAAATATTGTTGGTAGTTTTAACCTAACCTACTATTGGATTAAAATCAGATACTCGAGTTAGGACTCCAATTAAAAATTAACCAGTAGACCTACATAAAAACGAGTAACATCAAAATTTAGCTTATTCAATTCTGCATTAATCTATGCTTGCCATTTTGTTTAGTATGCCATTTTTTATTGTCGTGAGAACAAAAGGGTGTTTTTTTTTATTATACAAACGATCACTATTTTTAAATTCTGTAAATCACAAACGGGTTGTCCGATCGTTATGAAATTCTAGTAGGGTGCAGGCAGAAAGGTTTTAAACACAATTATTAATTTTCAGGTTTTCAAAATTTCTAAAGAAAAACCCGTTATTTTCAATTTTGCCAAACAACTTTTTCTTGGTATTGAGTAGTCCTACAAATACAATCTTGTTTTGAAGCTCTTTGCATCTGTTTTTAAAATGCATTATCATTGTCAATTCACATTGCGAAACCGATTTTATACAGATTTCTATTCAGCAGAGTAAAGCTGTTCGCGGAACGTGGCAACACCGCAAATGTTGAATCGAAGCGCCCGCTGGCAGTTTCCACTATTCAACAGACATCGCTGTGTGCCATGTTGCCACGTTCCGCGAATAGCTTTACTCTGCTGAATAAAAATCTGTATAAAATCGGCTTCGCAATGTGAATTGACAATGATAATGTATTTTAAAAACAGATGCAAAGAGCTTCAAAACAAAACTAATATTGTATTTGTAGGACTACCCAATACCAACAAAAAGTTGTTTGGCAGAATTGAGAAAAACTGTTTTTTTGAGAAATTTTGAAAACCTGATAATTAATAATTGTGTCTGAAATCTTTCTGCCTGCACCCTACTAAAATTTCATAATGATCGGACAACCTATTTGTGATTTACAGAATTTCAAAGATAGCAATCGTTGCAAAACTAAGGGAAAACCTGCCCTTTTTTTGTTCTCACAACAATAAAAAATAGAAGGTATTCTCGAAAAAAAAAATGGCTAGCATAGATTAACGCAGAATTGAATAAACTAAATATTGATGTAACTAGTTTTTATGTAGGTCTACTGGTTAATTTTTTTATTGGAGTCCAAACTCGAGTATCTGTAATTTTTAATCCGATAGTAATATGTATACTATATGTATGAAGAAATTTATTCTTGTTCCAATGATTTCAGGGCAGCAAATGCATTGACTCCACACACATCTCCAGTCCCAACTCCAAGAAAGCGGACAGAGGAGATCGAAGTTCTCATTCCTCCAAACATCAACGATCCTCTCAACCTGAATGCTGGGGACGATGCAGAACTTGAGTTGAAGCTTGTGTCTCCTACGAAGAAAAAGAAATCTCGCAACAGAAGAAAGAAACGTATTTCTGGTGGTTCCTTGAGCGGGAAGGAGGAAAGTGAAGATACATCACCTGAGAAGGAGAAACCAGAAAAGACTGAAGAAAGCCCGAAAGAGAGAGAGAAAGAGAAGGAAAAAGAGAAAGAGAAGGAGCGAGAGAAGAGGGCAGCACGGAAGTCGTGCGAAAAGGATAAAATAGTTAGTCCAGTCATCCCACAACCTGGTGCATGGAAGAGGCCTCCGCCACACAATCGCACTAATTCGCGAGATAGTCAACAATCAGATAGCGAGAGTAAGGGCCATAAAAACAAATTTTCCAAGAGAAGAAAGAGGAATGAGCAGAATCAGGAAGGAACTCCGAATTTCAGGAAAAAGGATGTAAACTTCCAGTACGGCAACTACAATAGGTACTATGGTTATCGGAATCCAAGTCACGAGGATGATCCACGGTTAAAATGCTTCAAGAAGGAGTATTTCAAGGACAAGGACGTCCTCGACCTGGGATGTAACATCGGCCATATCACGTTAACAGTGGCACGTGAATTTGAACCTAAGAAGATCGTTGGTTTGGACATTGACCGAAAGCTTATTGACATAGCAAAGAAAAATATCAAGCATTATGTAAATAGTGAAGTTGCAGGTGGAGAGAAGTTTCCAGTGTCGATGCCCATTCTTTATGGACCAATAGCTGCTCCCAATGTAATGAATGAAGAGAACTCATCATTTCCGCACAATGTTACCTTTGTACATGTAAGTAATAATATTCTTTATAGTCAATTCACAGTAATTTCAAGTAGCAAATGTATTAAAATTTCTGCATTCATTTTATGTACTGAAAGTGGGTTTCATGACAAAATATATATATGTGTTTTATTTTTTTCAAATATGAATCTACCAATATTTTTAGTTGGAATGGGCCAATATGAAATTTGTGGACACGAAAAAGTTCAACTTTTCAACAAAAACATCACATCATTAAAGATAATTTCAAGGGGAATAAACTTCTGTTTGAATTATGGAGAAATTCGAACCATCCAAGTCTGAGTTAATGAGAGTCCACTGTATATAATTTAGTGACATTGATAACTGGTATTCAACTGATAACTGGTATTCAACCAGTCCATTATTAAATATCAAATGTCCCATGAAGATTGTGATTTGTTTATTCACTTCCTCAGCGTTTGCAACCAGCTAACTTTAATAGGTTTGCACTAGAAAAATTAACTCTTGATCTACACATTTAGTCCCGGTTTTTCAATGTACAGTTAGCTCGTAACTGGAACTCAGGTGGCGATTATCTTTACTGCTACTTCTTCTTGCAGTTACCAACCTAACTGGAAGTTATGAAGCAACATGGCTGCCTCATGCAGCTATCAAAGTTCCACACTTGCATTTCAGTGTCAGATTAAACAAGATATGATTCATAATAATGTTAAATTGGTACAGAAGAAGACTGACTTGTTTTGTTTGGCAGAGCTTACCAATGTCCATGCAAATATGGAAATTGAGCAGCATAGTTGCTAGAATTCGCTTTGTGAGGTCGTGTTGGAGAATTTGTGACCAGGATAGTCAGTCTACCAGTCGGGGCAATCTCCAAACGGTAATTTGGTGCAGTGGTTAGCAGCACCGCCTTCTGGAGCATGTTGTGTTTTGTAATACGAGTTCGAGTCCTGGTCATGGATCTTTTTTTTTCTTGGCAATTATTTATTACATATGTTGCCTTCAATTCATGCTTTATTGTTGAATGATCTTCTCAGAGAAATATTACAGTAAATTTTTAAATTATTTTTACTCACACCTTCATATTTTTAGAACTTGACCTACAAAGCATGTTTACTAGCATGTTATTTTTTCACTCAACAAACATGCATAGAGAGGTACAAAGCATACAGTCAAATGTACAATATCTACATATTAAAAGTGTTTATATCAACAGACATTTATTATTAATGTTTCGACTTTGGAGTTCTTCACGCTTGAACGCCAAGTCTGTAGTGCTTGCTTTCGTTAATTTATTTTGTAAGCATATAGAATGGATACGTGGTCATTGTTCCAATAGTTTCCTATGCAATAAAGTGCTTTCGAGTGGGGCACGCTTGTAGTTCTATATTTAAATGCCAGGCTGTGTACCAATCAACCCGGTTTGAATCTATACTAATAGATGGTGCACAGATAGATTCCTTATTTTTCCTCGCTTCAACATTACCAACATACTATTTTGAAGTACAAACTTACGATTTGCTAACTGCCAGTTACTTTCACATTGAAAAGCCCGGTTCTGGTTAAGAGTGGCGATTGTCTCCAACTGGCAGATAGTTAACAGAAAGAATAACTGGACATTGAAAAACTGGCCCTTACTTGACAAAACCATAGTACATGATTTTAATATTGAATTAAAAAAAAGTGTTTTGCAGTTCCAGTTCGTTTTGTGACAAAAAATGGAAGGAAAATGCACCTCACAACTTTCAAAAACATGAAAAATGAACATCACAGTGTATTATTTTACATTTTGTGTTTTCGTCAAAAATTAAATATGCATTCTTCTAACAATAATAGGGTAAACACTTAAAATATTTATTACAATATAACAAAATAAAAAGTCTAAGTTGAGAAATGTTTGATTTATCAATGAATGAATATTATACCTGAATTAATTGTTTAATCTTAACATGCTAATTAGTAAAGAGAAGCATTAGAAACAAAACTAGGAAGGTGGTGGTAATAATCGGAGGGTATGAGAATTTCAAGAAATTTAATTTGATGGTCAGCAAATTAGTATGAATCTGTTAATATGTGTTATCGTGAGACAGTTACATTTCACAATTGATTATTTTTACTGTCTTTTTTCACTTTGTAATACATCAGTTATATTTTTTAAATGTACTACAATGTGTTATTTCTTTTCAGGGAAATTACGTCTTAGATTCTGATACACTACTCTCAACAGAACAGCCACAGTTTGATGTTATACTGTGTTTAAGCGTAACCAAGTGGGTGCATCTAAACTGGGGTGATGCTGGCTTGAAGCAAATGTTCCATCGAATGTATGCGCAGCTCAAACCAGGAGGGAAGCTTATTTTGGAATCCCAGGCTTGGAATTCGTACAAGAAAAAGAAGAAACTCACTGTAAGTATTGTAATTTTCATCTGCACATGTGCAGTGATTGGAATGCTAGAAAAGAAAATTAGTTTCACCACAGATATAGCTGTTCACTGCGAGTTTTCCCTATAGATGTCTCTGCCATCGGGCAGTGTTAGCAGAACAACATTAACATGTTAGTTGTTGTATATCAGGCAGGTGGTGTAGTGGTAATGCCATTGCCTTGCGATCAAGTAATCATTAGTTCAGTGTATGGTGAAAGTACATAGTGGTTCGGATTCCACTCTAAACCAGTATTTGAAATAGAAAATGTTAGCTGGGGGGATGTTTAGTCAAGCTTTGGGGTTAGCTGAGAGGATGCTAATATGGTTTAACATCAGCTGGGGATATGCTTTGCAAAAATTTTGCTAGCTGGGTTGATAGCATCCCTATGCACCTTCTTACTTCAAACACTGCTTTAAACTGTAGTTCCAGTCCCGATTAGCTTGTGTGTGCATATAGTGGACTTAAAACTCGAACTCAGTCATATCAAACAAGTTTTTCTTTGTATTTTTCAGTGATAAAAATTATCACAAGCATTGTAATTTAATTCATGTTTAAGAAAAAGACAAAACACGTTAATAAATTAATATGGGTACTAGAATCAAATATCTATTCAGCAAAACTATTTGAACCAAATTTTTATGTAGTGAAAACATAAATACACCAGAGCATCACCAAAATATGGACAGATATATGTATACAATTACCTCATCCACTCCACTTGCTGAGGTTTTTATTTTGTATTTTGTTGTTACTACTATTTTTTTTTAATGTTCTTGAAACACTGTAATTTACATTATGTTCATCTTTAAAAGAACACCGTTTCCATTCCTTGACTCATGAAACAAGGTTTATTAGCTCTTTGGTATAAAAATTGAAATCCTGTTAACATTTTTTGAATACTTTCATATGATCCACTTGCATTCTTACAGAGAAATACGTGATAATTGTAGTTACTTGAGATAAAAATGTTCACTGCACACACGGTAATTTTTGTTTGTTTCGCTAAGGTGTTTTGCAAGTTATAGCGAATGCCTTCTTGTCAACAATTCTTAAGCTCTCGTACATCCAGTTTTGATAAATGTTGCTGTTCAGAAGAAGTGTATATCAAATTTCGGAAAATTAAATGACAAGCAGGAACTTCTGGGTTTTTTTTTGCGGAACCAACCATTGCATAATGAACCATTGAGTTTAAATCTCCCCTGCTCAAATGTTAGGTCATGTTGAAATGATGTACAGTAATGCAATATGGCTAGATCCAGAGAGAACAGAGATACATACCCCAGTGCCTAATGCTCCTTTTGCCAGCTTGGATACCCACTTTATTGGTAGATGAGTGTGTGTAAGGTTTGATTGGGTAAGAAGATGGGTAAAAAGACCAATGCTTATAGATAATTGGAATGCTCATGTAATAAATACAGTGCCTTTCACGGTTGAGTTGGCCGTTAAATGGCAACTAACACACTGGGCAGCGAGAGTACGTCTGCCAGTAAGCTGGATGCAAGACCGCGTAACTGAAACCACTAGATATGTAATGAAATAAGCTCGTACAATTACAATGACAGTTACAATTAAAATGAGCATGTACCTTGTTACAAGCGGTTTTGGAAATGTTGTTGTCCTGTTTCCAATGAATTATTGTGTTTACTGTTCCTACCGAAAGATTACACACCTTAGCAATTTTGTGACAGGTTGTGCGACGATTGTCAATGATAAGCTGTTCCACAAGCTGAATGTTCCCAGGAATGACTGCTGTGGTTGGGAACCACCACGACCGGGATTGTCAGTGACAGACGTACAGCTGTCTTTGAAGCGCTTGCACCATTCAAATGTCTTACAGGGGCCGAGTGTTTCATCACCGTACTGTGCTTGCAGTCTTCTGTAAATTTCAGCTGGCTTAATGCCCTCCTTCACTAAGAGCTTCATCACCACACGCTCTTCCGTGTACACATTCACACTGTTGTCTGCCATCTTGAATACTTGTCTCTGGACTTGCATGTGCAATGAGCACCGCCTACCAGTAACAGGACACACTTGCCAGTTCCTCCACCCTGGGATTTGTTTTTAAACCTGTAAAAAGAAATGTCAGAGATTGACTTGAACGCCCCTTGAATTATTTATTGTAAAGATTTAGATTCAGTCATCGCATTAAGTGACAGGACACTTCAGACCAAAATCAAACATGTTTATTGCTTGCGAAATAGAATGTAAATGTGCATTATCAAAAATATGATTCATAAAACAGTGTGTAAGAACACATTATCCAGTAATTAGAGTTTTAAGTATAATCATTATAGTAAACAAAGATATATATATATATATTTTTTTTTTTAAATTTCATTTTCATTTCTAATGTACTTTTATAATGTTTTGTTGTGTGTATTTTTCATACATTGCATTGGTTTTCTATCACTTTTGGTAATCACTACAAAGAGGATGAGTGATGTGATGAAATTGATGAACAGTCACAAAGAACACTCGTGCCCAGGCTGGGACTTGAACTTAAGTATCGAGATTGAAAGAGGGCCACTTTAGTTTGTATTAAATTGGTATTAGTGCTGTATTTTGTTCCGACTGTACTTTGTGTTCAGAACCTAAAAATAATGTGTAATAATAAAATTTGGCCATCAACCACTAATTACTAATTTGATCTGTTTTTGTTTTTCTTTCAGGAGACAATATTCAAGAACTACAGTAGCATACAACTTCATCCTCAGAAATTCACAGAGTACCTGCTCTCAGATGTAGGTTTCAGCAAATGTGAAGTGATTGCCACCCCTCATCACCATTCAAAAGGATTCCAACGACCCATTCAGATGTTCACGAAAGGGGAGCCATCACCTGCACGCACTGGCAGTTGCAGCGGGACCCCACTCCGTACGGACAATGTGTATCATGTAAAGTGCACGCCAAAAACTGAATGTATATCTGCGGACTCGCCATCGGAAATGCTGAATGTTGCTAAAAGCGAGTGTGTCGGGGGTGAAAAGTTAGCTGACGTTGTTCCTGAAAGGAAATCACATGAACCTGTTGTGGAAATGGAATCTTGTGACAGTTACGGTAGTGGTGGGTTTGAAGTGAGTCAGAGTTCTGAAGTGCAGTGTATTGATTTGGACTCGAATGCAATATCCGAAGCGGATTTCTGTGATTGTCCTGATGGTGACGCTTCCACCGAGTTGAGGCATTGCTTAGCCGAACCAGACTCGACGGAAGTGATGCATGAATTCTGTGATAAAGATGATGACGATTCGAAAAATGCCACGTAGTGTAAGGGGGATGCAAGAGTCACATAAAAAATGCTGTGCAGCAACTGTACATTTCTTTGTTGTTTATGGAAGAGAATTTCATTACTTTTGAAAACATTTGTTTATGTTGTAGTGTAAGGTAGAAGGAAACTACCTACATTTTTATGATCTTCAGATATGTTCAGATGATAGCTTGAAGTTATAAGGAACTCTGGTCAGTGTAATATTTGTTCTATGTGTAAATCTTGCACAATTTTATTGTACAAAGCAGTTACTTGTAAAGTTCCATGATATAAATATTTTGGCTTGTAGTTATGATAAATTTCTTGCAAATTTCAACCTAAGGAAGTCTGGAAAGGTTAATAAAAGAGGGGAAATATGGATATGAGTAGGTATCAAACTAACAACAAACATGTTGGTGTACTACTACGTACAAATACTACTACTGCTACTACTGTCACAAATACCTTGACAGTATCAATACACAGGAATGCTCTAAAAGGAATTCCAAATGAATCTAATTTTTAGAATTTTGGACACATTTTTTTTAAACAAGATATATTTTCTAAAAATAATATTAACTGGGATTAGTTTAAGGTCCAGTCGATCTTAAGTAAAGAGAAGGAAACACTCATCACTGGAAAACTTTAAACACTTGTCAAAATTAGTAAAGTTTCATGGCTACAGAAATTGTGAGTGCAGAAAAGATGGGAGAGGGCCTACATATCGGTCATGAGTTTAACCACACCCTCTGGCCTGAATAAGACCACTCGGTAACTTTTCCCAACCAATCCCATCATCACCCTTCATCTGCCCCTCACACACACACACACACACACACACACACCACCACTCACAATTTTCGACGAGCCTGGCAAGACAACTACATTTTTCCATATCAACCACATTTTCCACTCCAGACGTGACACTTTTACAGGTCGAGCAATTACTTCTGATTTCGCTATCCCTTTTTTTAGAATTGAGAATGTATGCAGCTGCGAAAATTTAAAGTTTTCCATTTCTGGCATGGGTTTCTGATTTCTTTCTCATCTGGTATTTAGCCTTTCTGGCCCTCCTTTCTTTCATTCACTTTAGAGCGATCCATTGAAGTGTGGACTGCTGCATCAGTGTTTGTGCTATCGGCAAGTGAGGTGCTCGCGGCGGTACGTCAGCACTATAGACTGTCCTTGAAAGAAGCGCACAAGTTTCCGTAACTAGTTTAAAGAGTGATTTATTTTCAACATCGAACTTTTACACCTGGGAATAGCACCCTATAACTTCACAGTCACAAGATTAATACACGGCCCACAGAATACAAAAGGGGATCCTTATCATTTCACAGTGTCATGTCTACTTTCAGGACCTCCATAAAGCCAGTTTCTAGCCTCCCTCGCCAGCTTATGTTAGTCAGTGTCTTAATGTAGATGTAACAAAAATGTGTACGCATCGAAGGCGACTTGTTTGAACACCTCCTTTTATAAATCTGGTAAGTAATTCACTTTTTAAAATAATTACGGAAACTGATGTGTGCCTGCTTCATGGACACAGTATGATGCCGACAAATTGCCATAAGTGCCTCGCTTGCTGATAGCGCAAACACTGTTGCAGCGGATACACTTCAATGGATCGCTCTGTATATATTGCATAAAATGGGGGGGTGACAGATTAATCAGTACTAAATCAGTGGCAGTCAGTATAGGCATATTGATGTATTGGTAATAGTTTAACAACAATAATAAAGGATTCATTTAGCTGATCTCCATGGTGGAGTGGTTAGCACAGATGCTATGATGCCAGGGGTCTTGGGTTTGAATTCTGGCCTGGGCATGGATGTTCATTATGAATGTCCCTTCATCAATTTCATCATATCACTTATGCTAATCTTCACGATTAACCAAAAATGGCAGAAAAGCAAAGTAAAATAAACCAAATCAGTAAAGGATTTGGACTGCCTCCATGGATCACTGAAGGTAAAGATGAATAGATAACATGAGACGTGCCATCTCGTGTGACAGTTCTTCATTAGATAAAATGACTTCTCTCCTCCCTCCCTCTAATCTTTAATTTCATCTTTCAATGTTTTAAGTATCTTTCTTAATTCCTGAACTAAAGATTTTCTTTAAGGATTCAAATGTGTATATTACAGGATGTGTAATTCGTTGATTTTTTGGAATTATGCAGTTTTACGTGGATTCTGCATGAACTTTTTCACAAGCATGAAAAGTTACCCACTACAAGAGCTTGTTCTAAACAGCTGCAAGGAAATATTTGTAAATGCATTGTTCACCAAACCCATTTTCTTTTTTTGTATTGTCTATGTCCGGAATCGGGTAAACTAGAAAGTGACATTATAGTCTGACTGTCATTATGCCATTATGCAGTTTATTCCTCCAATTATGCAAATTAATCTGAATCCTACAGTATAGTACATTTGCATTACAATAAAATTTCATTTTATGGTGTTTGGAGACTAATATCGATTTTCCAAATATTTTTGAAAAAAAAAAATTGAGATTAATTTAGTACACCATTAAATTTTTACCCAAGAAATTTGAAAAATTGTGCTGGAAAATGCTGTATTCTGCCTGAATTTTCATTTGGTGCTGAAGCATAACAGCTGTAATTCCAGGTGTCGTTCATTGCTATCCATCCAGTTCTACCACAATCTTGCAATTATTCTAAGAAATTTAGCACAAAAGTGAAACAAAGATAATATTGTATATCTCTGGCATTGGCTTTAAATCTGAAGCCCACAGGCGAACATTGAAGGGGAGAAAGCAGTGAGATTGTGTGAGAACATGGACAGCACGTTTTTTTTTTGTTTTTTTTTTTATATGATTGGAGAGTTTCAGTTTGCATGTATTTTGCCATATGCCCACTGCTAGCTTCTGTTTGCCGTTAGGTCCCATTCCGAAACTACACTCGCATGGCTGACTCATGGTTTCTCTTTCTCAGTAAAATTATTTGTTGTGTTACACCCACAAATACATTACTTATTATGTAGAAATTTTAGCAAAAGATTGTGACAAGGTAGAGAGAAGAAACAAGTAATGAACAATGTTCTAGCATCTCCTAATATTACCATGTCGACATGTGTCAAGGAAAAAGTTGTGCTGGAAAAGATTTTGAGAGACATAGTCAAAAATAACTGTTCAATTTCAGGCTGGCTCATTGAGTGTGATGTGGTGAATAAATATTACCAGGGCCCGGGACTTTATGTCCTATAAAACTGTAAAATATGTATGTAATTATGTCATATAAATTGGAAAATATGTCATGAACATTACAAATATATCAGAAAAATGCAGAAATATTCCCAGTAAAGTAAAAAAATATGTACAACAGTACTCTCGAATTTTTCCCATACCCGATAGAGTAGAGTAGGGGCTGTAATGTACCAAATGTTATTTTTACTTTTGACTGATTTTTATCTTTACTTCCCATGCAACAATGAAAGAGAACATTTTTCCTCAATAATGTTTGCATGGCTATCAATTGTCGGTGGGATAAAAAAAGTGGGGTATTATTGTTCTGTACTAAGAAAAGACTGCACCTTTCTTCCTCAGTAATTTCCATATCCTGCCATTGACAATATGAACTATCCGTTGTGCTAAAGCTACGAAGAAAAAAATATGAAATAACCGCTTATGTGTGAGAGAAATACGAAATTATACAGAAATATATCTTATTACAACAAAATTGAAGAAATATGTTGTAAAAACATGAAATTGGTGAAATATGTCAAAATATGCTTTGTCAAGTTTGTCTATTTCGGCTGATTTTCATCAGATATGTAAAGATCTCAACAATATTAGATCCGAAGCCAAATGAAAAATATGTTATAACATAAAGTCCCGGGCCCTAAATATTACTGTGAACATGTTTATGATTTTCAACTTGTGGAAGAAAGTGTTTAGAAAAAACAGTGATCTCAAGTGCATCTTCTAGTTTCTTTAAATTTAACAGATTTATTGCCACAACTACTAAAATTATTGTTCTTTTGGATACCCAATGAAAGGCTGAAATAGAGCTGCATAATAAAAAAAAATAATTAAAAAATAAGGAAATATAAAAGAACTTGATAATGCCATATGCTATATAGCAAATCAAGAACTGCTATACCAAGGCCATGAGAAAATTGCAGATTCTCTAAATAAGGGCAATTGTCCAGTGCAAATCAGTGCAAGTGTCGGGTATGTTCTTCCAATAAAATAACATTTATTGCTTATGTAATTCATTTTTTTAACTAAATCTTTCTAAATTTACATGTAAATTGTTTGGGGAAAATTTGAAGTATTTGTTCACAGAAAAGATAGGATTAGGGGTGAACACTTTTCTTCTTTGCCAACGCCTTAAGTCAGGTTCAGAAAATGCCACTGGTATTAATTAATCCATTATACTTGTCTTTATGTGCTTTCAGGTTGTATTCTACAACAATGGTTTTCTGTTGAAAATGTACTAATGTAAGTAAGTTTTTTTTTACTGTACTACATGCCAAATCTCCTGGCATCTGACCTTGGGTGCTATTTTTATTGGCAGTTGACTTTGAAGGAGTGTACACTGGAGCAAGTGCAATATCTGTTACAATGTGAACATTCTAGGAACATGTTTGCTGCCTAAAGAAACATGTACGTAGGAAGTTTCCATGAGGTTCTTCCTTCCACGGTGGCCGTGGAACACTGTTGCCAACTTAGCTCTTTTGGAGCCAGATCTGGCTCTCTTATGCACTCATTTGGCTGTAATCTGGGGCACCCTGTCCCACTATAATACCATCACCAGCTCTGACCCACATAGACCAACTCTTGTAAAGTTAATGTTAATAGCACCCCCACCCCCTTTTTCATCTCACATTACCTTAGGAGTTACTTAATCCAGCCTTTGTAAATTTAGCTCCTTGAAATTGAACTTTAGCTCCATTTAAGGTGAAATTTAGCTCTTTTATGCTCATTAGGTTTAGCAACACTACCAGTTTGGCTGTAGAAAGCAAGGAGAAATGCATTATGCTTATGGAAGCATTATTATATTTGTTCTCTCAATAATAATAAATATCCAATGGTGTAGAAAATACATGGACGGGAAAAGTACACACGTTGAACAGTTTCTTGGTTGTAGGAAAAATTGAAACTCCTATTTGATTAGCCATAACTTGAAGTTGATTCCCCATCTGGAATACATGAGATTCTGTAAATACTTATTCATCACATTTTCCAAACATTGTGTCTAGCTTAATAATAATAATCAACTTTAAAAAAATGCTTCCACTTGCAACCTGGAGAGAAGTTCATACTTTCTTGTCCAGCCAGAGGTAGATTTAGGTACATGGTGTGTCTCAAACTAAAGTTTGTTTCATTCTGGGAGCGACATTTGACGTAAGGATACACAGGAGTAAGTGCCTACAGCTGAACACAATTGAACTGCTGTATTGCTTCCCAGCTGCCGGTTCAGAAAGTGCACGGTATAGGAATAGATACTGTATATGGCAAACTTGCATACTGATACTGTCACTGCAACACCTAGTGACATGTTCATCGAGAAGGTATGAAGACACCATGAGTAGTATAAATATAATAATAATAATAAAAACAAGGAAGAAGAAGATAACTAGCAGAGAACGAACATCCAACCTCCCCCCCCCCTCCCTGTTTAATGGATGAGAGAGTGGCAAGAGGCTTCACAACTCGAAACTAGCCTTCCCTTAACAGTGTGTACTACATCCCAAAATTTATGGCTGTGGGTTTCACTGAAATGAGGGAAGCGAAAGATGGTATATGAAGTCCAGGACTGCATACTTAGACATACTTCATATTCATTTAAAAAAAGTCATGCTACTTGTAGAAATATCAAATTAGTAAAAATTATCAGGACAGGAAGTGAATGTTATGCAAAAATTGCATATTTCATAAATGCCAATCAGAGCTGGGAGTAAAGTAACACAAGTAATTACTTTTTCACTATTTCCATTAGTAAAGTGTCATTTTTCAGTACTTGCATTAGTAACCTGTTTCCATATTTTCAAGGTACTTTGTAACCAAATTCATATCAGGAGAATTTCTTTGCCAGGGCAAGACATAATTTGTTGTGTCATTTTAAACTTGTACATGTAAATTTACACTGTGGAAGTATGCACTACAAAGAACAGAAGTGATACTTGTATAAACAGTTTAATTTCATTAATGTGTGATAAAATAATGCAATGCAATAAAGCAAAGTAACAATATCTGTAACATATTATTTTTTTTAGTAACTTCACCAACTCTGATGATAAAGCATTACACTAATTGTAAAATATGCCAATTTTACTTGAAATTATCTAAGTTAATTGCAGGAATGATAGAATCTTGAAATCAAGCATGTTTTTTTGTTTGTTTTAGGAATAGTTTTTTTTTTAAGATGATGTCTTGCCTGCTACCTCTCTCTGGAAAAATTGTTGCAGGCAGCCATGTGTGGACAAAAGTAGAATGACGTACAGTCATGGACATAAGTATTCATACAAAGACATTGTCTGAATGAAACATGTTATTATACAAAGAAGACCGTAAAGGCAAGTCAAGTCTGTAGCACATATGCTCCATTGGAATGGCAAGAATAGAAACGCAAAGCAATTGTGTGCATACAATTGAAATTGTCATGAGAAATGTGGGTAATCCTTAGATAAACTGCTTTCTGGATGGTCATAAGTATTCATACGCCAGGTTATAAACCCCCAAAAAAGTTCGTGAAACAACCGTTTCCATCATTCAGTGCCAGATATGTGTTTACTGCACTTGCACCTGTGTAAGGAAGTGGTTGGTTTGGTGTTTGCATGCTGCAGGAAGTCAAATGGGCCGCAAAGGGAAGGAAACCACGATCAAACAGAGGAGAATTATGATATCATTATACGAGGGGATATCAAAAAGTTTTAATTATCCCCCAGAATTTATTTAGTGATTTCGATGAAACTTTGCTTCTGTAGTCATTAGACCTTCTATGTGTTCTGTAGTGAAAATTATTAATGTGTGTTATTTCTGTTCTTTATAGGTGGCGCTAGTTGTCAGTAAAGTGCAAAATGGAGAAGATCGAAGCTTGCAGCGTTATTAAGTTTCTGCATTTTAAGGGTCACAACGCCCGCCAAATTCATGAAGAAATGAAAGTTGTGTATGGTGGTGATTGCCCATCCTATGACACTATTGTGAGGTGGAAGAGACATTTCCAAACAGGTCACATGTCTGTTACAGATGAACCTAGATCTGGACGCCCATCATCCACGGATGACGCCGCCAGAGTGAAGAAAATCGAGGATCTGATACTGGAAGATCGACGCATAACTATCCAAAACATCATGCGACAAAGTGGACTAAGTTATGGTAGTGTTTGGAATATTATTCATAAGGAATTGCATATGTCTAAGGTGTCGGCCCGCTGGGTTCGGCATTTGCTCACTCCTCTTCAGAGACAAACACGGCATGACATGTCGAGTCAGATGTTGAACATTTTGGAACAAAACGAGGAAGATTTTTTTGCCCGTATGATAACTATGGATGAATGTTGGATCTACCTATATGATCCTGAGGCAAAAGAGATGAGCAAACAATGGAAGCACCCCTCGTCCCCTCCCCCCAAAAAAGCAAAGGTGCAAAAGTCTGCTGGGAAGGTCATGCTCTCAGTGTTTTGGGATTGTCATGGGGTCATCCTTACAGACTACCTTCGGAAGGGAGAAACTATCACTGGGACATACTACTGCTCACTTCTGAGGAAGTTACGAGATGCTGTGAAGGAAAAACGTCGCGGCATGCTCTCCAAAGGGATCCGTCTCCTTGCGGACAATGCACCCGCTCATTCATCGCAAGCAGCGGTTCTTGAAGCTCACCGTTGTGGCTATGAATTATTACCGCACCCACCCTATTCTCCCAATCTAGCACCAAGTGACTTTTTCCTTTTCCCACATATGAAGAATCCACTTCGGGGTTGCCATTTTGACAACACTAACGATGTCATATTGCAGGTGGAGCGCTAGTTTGCCATGCAATCTGCAGAGTTCTACAATGATGGTCTTCGACAGATCAAAAAGCGCTGGGAGAAATGTGTAACTCTGCATGGGGACTATGTAGAGAAGTCACAATAAACAGATATAAAACTCTACTTTCTGCCTCAATTATTTCATGGGGATAATTAAAACTTTTTGATACCCCCTAGTACCACAATAAGAAATCATATTCTGAAATCGCAGACATAGTTGGGAGAAGTCGTGCGACTGTGCAAAGTGTCATCAAACGATATAAAGACACAAAAGTGCTGGTTAATATGGAAAGGGTTGGGCGTCCTCAGAAACTTACTTCGAGAGAGAAACAAGGACTGTTGAGAATGATCAAGAAAAACCCAAAATTAACATCGTCAGCAGTGTCGGCACATGTTCACGAACACTTGGGAAAACAAGGCTTTTCAACCGAGCAGGGTACAGAGCTAGGGTACCTAGAAGGAAGCCATACATCAGTAAGAAGAACAAGAAGGCCAGATTAACATTTGCAAAGGAGTATGTGAGTAAAAGTTTGGACTTCTGGGCTAAAGTGTTGTTTACGGACGAGAGTATATGTAATATTATCCATAGTGATGGTAGAATTTTGGTGTGGAGAAAGCCCAATACTGAGCTTGAGTCTCGAAATCTCTTGGCCACAGTTAAACATGGAGGTGGTGGCGTTATAGTCTGGGGCTGTATGTCAGGCTCAGGTGTTGGAGAACTCGTCTTTATTGAGGGAACTATGGATAGATTTGTCTATTTGGATATTCTGAAGAACAATTTGCAGCAGAGTATCGATCATTTGGGTCTTGGGAATGATTTTTACTTCCAGCAGGACAACGACCCTAAACATACAGCTGAGATTGTCCGCCTTTGGTTGTTATATAATACTCCCCACACACTCAAAACTCCACCTCAGTACCCCAACCTTAACCCCATTGAACATCTTTGGAGCCATTTGGAAACCAGACTCCGAAAACATGACATAACAAGCAAGAATAGACTGAAAGACGTCATTTTGCATGAGTGGCACAATATTACATCTGAAATAACCACGCCTCTTGTTCATTCTGTGCAAAAGAGACTTGACAGCTATTCTCCATAACAGAGGAATGCATACTAAATTATGACGACATGGTATTTGTTTCTTTCGTTTCTTCAAAGTGAACTTTTATGTTGGTGTATGAATACTTTTGTCCAACCAAAGAAGCGGGTATTGAGAATGTTTTGTATTTTATTTTTCTACAAGCAGCATCTGTTATTTATTTTTGTTGTCAATATATCGTTTGGTGCATATATGGTAAAGCATTAACAGTTTTGACTTCCTTATTGTATTCCTAGCTGCTGCAATTCATCCTTTCTTCCTTTCAGTTCCACTGTATGATTACTTTTGTCCATCACTGTATGTATAATGGAGGTAAGTTGCAACATATTTACAGATATATACTAGTGAAACTATATTTTAATAATTTTAAAAATAAGGTGGCAGCGAAGTTTTAGTCCATTACATTTTTTTTGGAATTATCCTTTATGTACATTTTCCTCATAACCCTTCGTTAACTTTTATTTTGTGTTTAATGTATAATCAGTGGTGACTCACAGCCTTTTTGGATTGTAGGAAAAAGATATGGTAAGCCGAGCAAGGTTTGAAAAATGTGTTAAATGACAGTCACACATATCGCTTGTACTATCCATTGCATTTAGCAGGTCCATGCACAAGGTTGAGCAAGAGGCTTTTGCCCCCTTCCCTTTGAACAATAACATATTTAAATACGCATAAACCTATTAAAATAACATAGAATATTTCAGATTTTGATTTTGTCCCCTCCTTCCTGTCGTCATGTGGATTGAGGATAATAAAAGGTGCTGCTTAAGCTCTGAAATTATGCTAAATGCTTCAAAATTGTGTTAGGGTTTATTATTATTAATTATTTTTTTTCGTATAACTGTAAGTTCAATTATGCATCTACTTTTCGAATTTTGAACTTGCATCACTTATTATTCACTACAGTTATGTATTTCCACACAAAATTGTTTTCAATGGCCGAACAAACAAAATGGGTACTTGAAAAAGGTTTGAGAAAATTGTTTGTTTACCCCAACTTTCCTACCATAAAATTTCCTCAGGCTAAAAGAAAAGACAAAGCATGGATTGTGACATGATTGTAAAGATCTTGTCGCTGGTATACTCCCTTTTGTTTCAGATATGTCCACTGGGGAAGTAGAAATAAGATTTGGACATAATATTATTTTTATGTCCTGCAAATTGATGACTGAACACTCACAAAGAACACTCATGCCCAGGTCAGGATTCAAACACAGGATCCCTAGTAGATGGTCATTAGTGTATGTTGTTATCATAATTCCTCCTATTGCCACCGTAAACTGGTCGATTAGATATGAGAAATAAACTGAATCAACAAATAAAATAATAACCTATTCTCTTAAGGGATTCTGATTCGATTCCCCTTTTAATGCATATTGAATGTTCAGATCAAAATTTAAACTCTATAAGTGCAGTTCTGATTAGCGTGCCTTGAACACAAAGCTGACTTAAATCAAACTTTAAAAACTATTATCTAGCCTGTTAAACTTGGTGATAAATGACAATATTTGAGTCTTCAAAAATATTAGGCATAATATATCCAAAAGCCTGGTAGTTGGGAGGGGCAGTCACCCCATTGCCTCTCCCTGTCAATCTGCACCTGCATCACTTCAAAATCCAAAAATTTAAACAAAAAAGAGCCTCACATTCGAGCATTACAGTATGAAGAGAGAGCCCAGGGTTTGAACCCAGCATACGCCACTGGTTTTATACATGACTTACAAGAATTATGAAGTGAAACATTAAACAAACATCACACAGTCCCATAATGGAGAGTAAGTAACAAATAAAAGTCTATTGGAACATCATTTCTAAATATATTAATGATTTATGTTATCTAATATTAGAAATATATGAGTCACATTGGAGAATAATTCTGATTAAACACTAATTTATCGAAACATAATATTTACATCTTATTTTCTTTTTTTTTTAGTTACAACATCAAATTAAATAGTATTTCTACATTTCCAATGCTATAATAAAATTCTTTATTTTCACAAAAGCAAAATATAAAACTGATATTATGTAACACATTTTTACCTATCAAACAATAACACTTGGTAGGTTTAAATAGATCATATACATTGTAACACTTTATAATCTACATTTTTAACAAATTAACAGATTAATGGTCAATAATTTTTAGTTGTATTAAGTAACAAACACTTCATATATATATATATGTATGTATTTTTTCTCTAGAACTACAATATTATTTTTTTAATTATTCTATAAGCTTCACAGTCATAATGGTTTTTACTTTTTGAAGAAGAAAAATTAAATCTACAAATACATCTCTGTAATATATTTATATGTACACACACACACACACATACACGCTGTTGAATATTCAACATTTGTCCATTGTCTTTGAAATTACATGAAGGAGACATTAGAAAAACTGAATTGTTCTTTTATGCCACCAAGATGCAAGTTGTCCTGGCTAATTTTTTTCACTTTTTTCATCACTGACAATGAAAGTATCACTGTAAGTCGAATCCAAAAGCACAAGTTCGTGAAATAGGAACATTCAGCATTAAATATAGTACCGTACACATCACCATCATGAATTCTCTGAACTATATTACACAGCTGCGAGAATACTATTGTGTGGTGTCCATGGTACAGTACGTTATTTCTGCATATTTGTTTTCAAATTTCCATTTTTTTATCAGACTGGAAATTCAAAACAAAAATAAGATACATATTTTATGCACACGAAAAGCTTTTCACATACTTTGTGCTTCATATGTTCACTTTCTAATGTGTTTTTTCTTCTTGCTACATGTAGCAAAACTTCATTTGGTCCTCATAGTTTATTTTGTGCCAAGATTAGTCGTCCACAATTTCCCACAGCATGAGACCTGCATCTGTACCACCAACTGTTACTAAGCATTTATCATGGTACATAAATCGTGCTGTTGCAACATGAGAACTGTACACTTTGTCTTCATTGTATTCAGACTTTGGACTAATACACGGATACCTGAAAGAAAGTAAATTAAATTTAGATCAGGGTAATTTTCTTTTATCAAAAATTGTTATTAGAAATACCCACACAGAGAATTTCAAGTAACTGATTGAAGAATTAGTACCAAATTGTGACAATTTTGTTGTCAGTCTTCCTTACTTTTTAATTTAGCTTCATGAAGCTCAAGACAAGTAAATAACTGGTGCTCTGTGTAAGAATGGTACATATGGAGGAAGCCGAGGCAAAGAGGGTGCTGAATGAACAAAAAGGAGAAGAAGTCAGAAGAGAATTGCCATTGTACCCTGTGCAATTATTGGCACCCTAATACAGGGTTATTACAAATGATCTTCCCGATTTTAGACACGTAAATCACGTTTAATGAAACTCTAAAGGTTATATCAATGTAACTCATTGTTTTATTTCATCTCATTTCAGATACGGTTGGTAACACTCCTGCATAATAACTACAAGAGAAAATGGATGCTGGCGAAGACAGGAAAGCATTTTGTGTGTTAGATTTCCACATACACCAGTCTGTTATTATTCGGCTTATTATTCCGGAGAGATTTCCGATGTAAGGTAGGATGGCTATCTTCTGGTCAGCTTTGTCCGGGTGCTAACCACTCTGCCACAGAAGTGGGCACCATTTTTATGGAGGTAGTGTAATCAGTACCATGCTCTGACTGCTTTTAGCTCCAGGTACCCATTTTTTAGAGACCCTGGAGCTGATTTAGGAAGGAACAAGGTTGGAACAATTCCACAGTCTCCAACATGATGGTCAAGTGTCCTGATGATTGGAATACTACACTACACTACACTACTACATACAAAGGACTACTACTACATAGTAATGCACTGTAAATTCTCCATAGAACAGAGAAAAAAATAATGCCAAATGCACGTTAGTCTTAGTGAGCTTTGCTACACTTAAAAAAACAAAATATATTTGTTGTATCCCAACCAGGGAAGAGAGAGAGAGAGGGGGGGGGGGGGTTGGGGGCTCAGAATCTATTATCACCTTTGGGTGCAGAAATCTCGAGTTAGCTCTGGATGTGATATCAGGAATAGTGCTTCTCAATGCAAAGCTTTCGTTTTTGCTAAAATGTTTATTACATTTCAATGTTTAAAAAAGTGACCTTGAGATTGGAAAAGTTAACTTTGAAAAATACAAAAGTTACAGAACGTAAGTTGCAATATTCTGCTTTTGTGTAAGAAAAATAAATTAAATGCTTGCTGAATCAGATTTCTGTCTTTATCTTACCCATGTTTATGATACAATTCCATTTGATTTGAGGGGGCCTGGTCACAGTCACATCATATCATTGCAGAAACTATATAGTACTGAGAATCTTGTGAATACTCACAATAGTCTTTTTTTATTTATTTATTTTATTGTTTAAATTATCAGTGAAAGCTTAAGTATATGAGTTCTTGGTTTTAATTAATGTACATCCTCTGAATAGATTATTTGGAGTCATATCGGCTCGGCATATCCCCACTTCTAATCCTCAGCAGCATGGTTGAGTCACATATCTATAGTTTACTGACTATTTTTAAGAGTCAGACAGTTTCCTAGGAATGCATTATTTCTTCTCTCCTGTAAATTTGATACATTGGAATTATATCCCTCTGCTTTTATGACGATAAGTAAACGAAAAACAATTTATATGAAGAGTTCACTACTATCCTTAGTTTAATGCTTCCAATGAAGGTCTTGGAACATATCACCTGCAGATACTGTTGACTATTGTACATCAAAGTTGCATATGTTTTAAACCATGTTCTGATGTAGTGCTTCTTGTCAGCATAGGACAATGCACTTGAACATATCATTTGCTTTTATTTCCCAGGGCTTTGTGTTTTGTTTATCCATTGTTTACACATTTATTTTCAGAATATAAGGTAAATTAGAAAAATGTTGTATATCCAAACATTATCACCACAAATAACTCCTATTTATCTTTCCAATGATTGAGGGAAAATAACTTGATTCTCATTAATATACTTTACAATTTAAATATTTGTAGAATTCATGTTCTTACCTGAAAAGCCTCAAGTGACCATCTGAATCACCAGAGACCAACAGCTCATGTGATGAAGATCTGTGGGCTGTTACAATTGCTGAAGTCATAGGGTAATACCTGTTGTTCCACATACCTGGAATATGGAAGAGGTAGGCACTGTTTTAGTCTTCAAAGTTTATGAAAAATATATTTTAAGTGGGTACTTATCTGCAAGAATATTCTGTAAGTATATTAATATGACAGATTAAAAAGTATTAAGAAATTTCGTAAATATAATTTTTATAGTATCATTGCTTATAATATGCTTGTACGTATGTAATACAAGTTGCAGTTTATTTAATGGAAGTATGTTATGCATTTACTAGTGGAAAGCAGCTAACATGTTTTCTTTGTCATAAACAGAGCAAAGGAAGGAAATGCAATATGAACAGAATTGTAATTGCAATGTCGAAAATGTAAGATTGAACTTTGAACAACCAAAATTGTATCTTAAAAATGTTTACATTTTAAAATATAAAATCTCCATATGTATGTTAAATCACTATCAATAGCTTGAAATATTGATGTGTAGTTTCACCTTACATGTACATAATTTATATTAATGTTATTTTATTTGGGAAGGAAATGACCCATACCTGCCACCAGATAACCCAAAGTACAAGTCTGTGTGTACCATTTTACATCCTTCATAGCTATGGCACTCTTTTCTGTGGAGAGAGTCCTCACATCCCCTAAAGAATAAAAAAAATACCACGAAATTATGAAAGAACCATTTTTTAACTACAATGTTACAGAGTAATGCACATTTGAGATATGTAGAAACATTTACATTGCATTCAAATCATAAATTCAAATGATGAGAATTAACGGGCATGCATGGTGAAAATGAAATAAATATGTTTTTTTTTTTAAATTTATGAGTACCATAAATTTATTGCAAATATGTTCTTAGAAACTATTTATTGGGATATTGAAAGAGGAATGTACCAACTATCTGATTTAATTGGAGAAGAATGTTTGACCAACAATGCGCAAGAGTGTATCTGACAGAATGAGAGACATTTACAATTCCATTTACCTTTATCTTAGTGTCACTTCTCTGCCACTTTTGGCTAATTGCAACAATGAGGATGAGTGATGATCTGATGAAATTGATAAAGGGGATACTCACAAAGAACGTCCATGCCCAGGCTGTGGTTCGAACCCAGGACCCACAGCATCATAGCATGCTGTGCTAACCACTCCACCACAGATGTCAGCACTGTTATCTCTGATTGGCTCTAATTCTCCAAGATCTGCATTTTTCTTTGAGCTATAATAGATGTTCCTCTCATGTCCACCAGTGCTCTGAGTTTTATTTAAAATGCAAACATTCCCATGCCCCCCTTTATTTTCTTAAAAAGTTTTCTTTGAAAATATTTGATTGTTGTGCAACACTACAACACTATCTGTAACTGCCAGAACACAAGAAAGAGTAAAGCAAACAGTTGTGCAAATTTTATGTACATTCAATGGGGAATATACAGCTTGTAAAGTTTGAAGTCGATTTCGTACATGCTGAGGTTGACTATAAATAGTCTCCCAATGTACTAGCAATAGCGTAATAGGTTTGATTACTTTTTTAAAAACAACTTTCACATCCAAGCAAGAGATGAATAACACTTACAGTATGTGAGATCATAATCTGAGGTAACGGTCTGAAGGAAGTTTCCATCTGTACTCCAGTCAAGGTGTGTAAGAGGTTGTGATCCTCTAATCTTGTTGAATTTCTTGTAGTTAAAACCATCTCGGGTTACTCGGAACAAGTATACACTCCCATTCTGAGATCCTATTGCAATCATGTCGCCCACTGAAAATAAACATAAAAATGACAGTCTGTATTTGGAAGGTACATTTATGCATTTGTAAATCTACACCCTAAACAATTAATTATTTATATGCTGAACCTTAAAAATATTTTTTCCATGTTATATTACAAATGCATAAATTGGCAATTTTATTCCTTTTTCTTTGTATTCCTCCTGAAGAAAACATGTGAGTTGGTGAAGAACAAAGTAGCAAATGCACAAAAACATTAGACACCTTTTTGAATACTGTACTTAATAAAATCTGTAAACTATCCAAACTAAAAATAATAATAAAATAAGAAGTAATGTCATTTTTTTAAAAAATATTTTGAGTACCAACTGGTTCTTTAATGAATAAACGCTTTCTTCTTGGAAAGTAATAGTAAAAAAAAAAAAACTTGAAAAATTATGTAAAAAGAGAATGAAATTGCTACTATCTTGGTTTGATTAAAGGAATTGTTAAGAAAAACAAGGAGTTAATAGAAGAATAAAAGATTATAATAGAACCATCATTTTTTTAAAAAATGAATCTTTGTATTGAGAAGAATTTAGATTAGTGAGTCTGCATTATTAAACATTAGTAATATTAATATCATTACTTGTAATTATTAGTATTACTGTTTTTTAAACTAACTCTAGAAATTTTCTCAAATTTCTAGGTAAGAACTCACATGGGTTGTAACTCATACAGCTTAGCGGTGATCCACAAACCCGAATTGTGGCAACATGAGCTCCACTGTCTGTGTTTAAGACAACAAGGTGGCCTTCATTCGTTCCTACTGCTACAACTGTCCCAAAAGGATTGAAACACATGGACACACATTCAAACTGGAGCTGGAAAAGAAATGAGAGCATGCATGTGAATTCAAACGGTAACTGTCGGCAGCATTCACCTAAAATAATATAGATATCAGTGGCGTGCGGTGCTAAATCAAGCAGGGGAACAGGTGACCTGCACTTGCCCCCCCCCCCCCCCCAAACCTTCCATGCCTGTCGTAATATAATGCAGTAGACAAAGTAAAATTCAACCCTTACTGAAATGAACTAAATAAATATACGATACATATGTTACAAATGGTCAGAAGTGACATATATGAAGCACGTTAAAATTATGACAATAACATTGTTAAAGCAAATATGATATAATGTAAAGAAAACATTAAAAACAAAATTGTAGATGCACAACAAAGAAAAAAAATAATAAAGCAATTTATGAGTGATCAGAGGAAATAAATGTTTGGTCGAATCCTGTTTCATCTCTCTATTTGTATATTACATTGACTTTTTTTTGTATAGTTGAGTATTCTTGTAATTCAAACGTCCTCAATGAAATGATTACATTCAGATGGCCGAGTTTTTTCATGACGTCCGCTAGATTTGTAGAAATTGTGACAAAACCCAAAGTGTTCCAAACTCTCTTCTCAGGAACAAACAAGGACAATAATAATTTGCCTCTGGAAGAGTATCCAGTTAATCATTTTACAGAGTTGTAGTAACTTGAGGCACCTATCCAGGGGGGGGGGGGAGGGCTTAGGGGGCTCGAGCCCCCCGAATGTTTTCGGTTTACACTAGATAAAATGAGATTTTTTGTTTCTTGTGGTGTGAAATGAAATAATGTGATGTTAATTTAAGGAGAAATAATTATCGAGGCAAGACGGAGAATGTTCTACATATAACCCTATTATTGTAAATAGCAGGTATTCAAGGTGGGCATCAGGGGCTCGAGCCCCCCTCCTTTCAGGATATTTTTCTGTTTACACTAGATAAAATTACGTAGGTTTTTGGCTTCTTGAATAATGTGATGATAATTCGAGATAAATAATTATCGAGACAAGATGGAGAATGTTCTATAATCCTGTATTGTTAATAGCGCGTATCCAAGGTGGGGATCAGGCAGTAGCGGCTCGTGCCTAAAATAACAGGTGAAGAAGTATATATATAGGCAATGAAAACAAATAGTAAGTGCCAGTTCCCCCCCCCTCCCAATTTAAAACGTCTTTTTTGTCTTCATCCGTCCATCTGGAAAATGGTGTCTGCAACAAATTACACACTAAGTCATTTACTGGGTTCATTGTAGAAACCACAGCTCAACACATGAACACAACACACGATAGGAAACACGAAACACACACGCGGAACAAGATCTCGCGAGAACGCGAAGATTTTGCCACAAGCACTGGATGCGATGTTTTCTCCGACGAGAGAACTGCTTCATCTAGAAGGCGACACCCGTTCAAGGTCAACGCTAGGTGACGTCACCGTTGCCATGACAACCGGCTAAGTTTTCCGCAACCTAGCGGTGTTTGCTCTTGGGTTGGGACGAACTCAATACGTGCGTAGCGCCGAGCGGCGTGTTATTTGAGTATTATCGTGTGCGTTCTGCTGGGAAATAGTTAAATTTAACAAGCAAATGAAAAATGTCAATATTAATTTGAAAATTAGGTGAAAACATCTGCACTTGTTGCACTTGGCCAGCCGCCACTGGGATCAGGCAGCTCGAGGGGACCCCCCAACCAGGATTTTTTTTTCCAGTTTACAGTACATAAAATTAGGTTTTTGTCTTCTTGAATGATGTGACGATAATTTAAGGAGAGAAATACTTATCAAGGCAAGACGGAGAATGTTCTATAATCCTATTTTTGATAATATTGCACGTAAACTTTTCTTGCTCTTTCGGTGTTGTCGCACCGAACTTAACACTATGTAGAGACTTGTCAGCATTTGGAAGCTGCACAACAAAGGTAGCATCACACGTAGGGCGATTCGTTGTAATTTTTAATCTGTGGAAGGCGCGAGAGGGAACGTTATTGAATAAGAGAAGGATTTTTGATTTGATTTGATTTAGTTTATTTTACTTCGCGTTTTGTGCCTCTTGGCTAATTTGCGAAGATGGGGATGAGTGATGAAATGATGAAATTGATGAATGGACATTCACAAACAACCAAGCCCGACCGGGATTCGAACCCGGCACCCTTGGCGTCGCAGCGCGATGTGCTAACCACTCGGCCACAGGGTCGGGCAATAAGAGAAGGAGTCGAACTACTGGCAATATTAACGAATAGTTTTTATATACCCTCATTATATAGAATATAGTGAAGGTATAAATACGCGGCTTCAATTTCGCGGTTGATCTGTACAACAGAATCTGTTAATAAGACTTCAGAGGTAAGTGTGGCAATTCATGCAGTCGATGAGTGATCAGTCAGTGTCCATTGGTTGCTTTATAAGATCTAGTGATTCGAAAATGAAAAGGACTAAATACCATAAAGTAACAAAGTCTACTACTAGTTCTAGTTCGGGTCCAAAGCTGAAGACATTGGCGACAACGGAACTTCCGGAGCATAAGAGCCGCAAACATAACATGGGAGGACAAGACACATTAGTTGTGTTCAGGCTTAAATCAGAGTGAAATATTCCAGAACTGTCAGCGTCCAGTTTGCAGCCCATAGTTTGAATTTCGTGTTTTCGAGTGGATTGTGCATCCCGTGCATGTGTAACAGCTTCGTAAAAACACTTCTGATACATAGATGTTTTGATACCTGATGAGAAGAAATGGACAAACACACATTCTGAGATGGTTCCGTTACAGCATGGAAACAGAGGAGTTGATAGGTAGAAAGTGTTCCGATTTCACGTTCTGATGAAAATGACAGCCTTAAACAGTGGCAACGATTTAGGGGATAGTTGCTCCCGATTTTTTGCCTGCACTATCACACTATGGCCTCTTAATGCTAAGCCTTGTCTACCCCCCGTTTTGTCACCACGGGCCTTAAACATACAATTGTGAGGTTTTATCTATAGCCCTTTAAAAAATGGTGTTCAGCCCCCCCCCCCCCCCTTTCCGAAAGGAATTCCTGGATACCTGCCTGAGTAAGTTGTTTGAAAATGCCTTGTGGTATGATTTCGTTTTAGTCTTTAATCCAGTTAGGATATTATTGGTTTGCTGTCTTTTCTGTAAAGTTCAATGAACTAAAAGCTTTCGTCTTCGTCTTCAGGCGGTCGATCATACAACATTCGCAGCCCTACACTCGCAACATTCGCTTTCTTGTCCTGCCGCTGCATGCGTCTTGGGCCTTGGCTTGGCGCTGGTGGAACAGATGGATGCGAGCTGTTCCCTCGGAAGCTATTTTGCAGCGTTTAGCCAAAGCATTTAGCAGACGCTTAGACTATAGAACATTTTTCCAGTTCGTTATGAATGACAGATGCAATTTTGCAATGAAATAAGGAAAATATGGACTTACTACACTCAAAACTATCACTACGACGCAATTAAACTTTAGCACATAGCAAGAATTCGAAGGAAAAGAAATTCGCTATGTCTCTCGCAGGGAACAGCTAGAGAGTTCAGCTTCCGTGCTGAGGATCGTTTACCTTCGCACGTGGTCGGAAATACTCAGCATCAGGCCGCAGAGGGATGAACGACGAGGGTAGGTGAAGTAAACAAACGCCCGGTCACGGTGAATGTTTTTCTTCGGCGTTACTTTTGGAAATGTTGATTTCGGGAGAAAGAAGTGTTCTTATTATGTTAATATAGATAATTTAAATAGCTTCAATGGACGATAAGTAGGAGGGAACAGCCTGTTCCCTCTGTTCCTTGGAGGGACCGCCACTGATAGATATGTACATATATGCATGATATTAATTCATGTATGAAATATTGATCTTGTAGTTCGAATAGATTTACGTAGGTACATATCCAAATGAAATATGTGTACTCTCAGAGATATAATTTTGTCTTCTCTACAGATATGATTATGAAGATTTCTAATATTTCATAATTATTTCTGCAGATTTAGATTTCTTAAACTTTACTCTCAAGTCTATCCAGAAACACTAAAAAAATATTTAATATCTGAAAAATAATGAAGAAATATTTTTTGACTTTTTGCATTCAAAACTTTTAAATCACTTCTCGTATTAAAGATATGTAGAATACATAACATTTTTTCTAAAGATATTCACATTTAATTAATAATTTTAAGTTATTCTTGTGTCTAATATAGTGGAATAAAGTACTAATTTATACACAAAAGGTTTTTTTCCCGGATTCTCATCTGATGGAAAGGTGAGAAGTAGAAGGTTGGATTGATAGACTTAGTGTGAACCTCTTTCCTTCCTTGTTGCATTATTACCAACTTTTACACCATCTAGTCTTCTATCTTAGAAATAATTTGCAACTTCACGTGCACGAGAAGTGGATCTGAAAATACTGGTCTGCACAGGTGACATTGTATTTAAAATGTTATTTTAAATATATGAAATTTGCTGATTCTGAAAATGGATCTTTTGTGTCACGTAAGATTATCTTTATAATTCATAATTTATGTTGAGTCTCATAACTGTGTGTTGCAGTGACGGGCCCATAAGTTAGAGTTGGGAGGAACGAATTTCAATTGGGTACCTCACCTTACTGAGAAGTAACCTGCACTTGCACTGTTTTAATAACAATTTATCGTACTGTAAAAAGCAAACAACTGACTTCCATGTTCTAGATATTAGAGTATTGTTTCACAGAAATAGGTGTCCAGGGCTGGAATAGATGGTTATTATTGTGTGAAAAGGAAAAAAGTGAGTAAAAACTAGATTAGATTAAGTATTTCGAGTCTGAGTATCTGGAATGGCAAATGTAAACACTGCACCTTAAATTAAATATTTTAAAAATGTATATATACCGTTTAATTGAAAGGAATTAAGAAAGAGCTTTTGGATACATTGGAATCACAAAGACCCTTTATATTGTTAATATATTTATGTGTATGTGTATGGGTGGTAATACGTAAGGTTGAAATAAAGAAAACACCTGCTTGTACCCCTTGAATTTTTGGAAGGTTCGCCTTGAAATCCTGAAATTATACTTGAATTTTATCATAGTCCTAGAGTGGCCACCCTGTACTGGTTTATTGAACATGCATATTTTTCTGGAGTGTAAATATTTATTTCTTGACCTTGTTTGGATGGGCAATAGAGCTATTCTCTCAAGGGGTTTTAGGTTCGATCCCATTTTGAGGCATATTGCACTTTTGTTAGGATCTAAATTTAAACTGTAGGTCCTGTGGCGATTGACTTATCTGAGGATAAAGTTGATTTTAATCACAATTTGAAAATATTCTTGACATTAAACATGGTGATGAAAGAATATTAGGCATAATAATATATCCAAAAACCTACCTGCCAGTTGGGAGGGGCTATTGACTCACCCTCTCCATGGACCTGCACCTGGTATGTTGTTCAGTAGATTACATATTGATTTTGGAATCGGTATGATTCCAAATCAGTTAAATTCATTTATTAAACCAAAATTAACTTGAAATATGTGTTAATATGCAGATCAACGAAATTAATCAAAGAGTAAATTCAATTATCCTTTCTGTGCAAGTAACATTTTATGTACAGTAACGGACACTGCTGGGTTGTAACACTCCCATTGACTTCAAATGGGAACATTACAACCCAGAAGTGCCCGTGTCTGTACAATAAATTTGATATCTTTTGTTGCTCTACCTGTGTATTCCAAAGTAATTTACGTCTCCTCCAGAGGGCAACGTATTTGTCGTGGCCACCAGTAGCAAAGATTTCATCATCTGGATGCACTGCAAGCCCCCACAATTGTTTGGTATGGCCAAATACAACCTGCAAAGAAAACAACCTTCTTTACTGCATCTTCGAATTAGGTTTAATTTGGAATTTAACAGTTCTTTCTGATTTTATAATATTGTACTGTAGAATGAACAAAAGAAAAACTAACAAACCTGGTTGAAACGCCGCTGCAAAGATCCTTCGAGAATGTTATTCTTCGTTGTGCCAACATAAATATTCCCATCGTTTCTTCCAGGACGCTGAGGGTAAATGGTACGAATACCACCAGCAGCTTCAGGTAACTGTGGAGAAGAAATTATATTAATAATTTGTATCCTACTCTTTCTTATTGCATGATGGTATGTTAGAGGTATAAGATGTGCTGTATTTGCTATGTCGACAATTAATTTTGGAACTGAGAACATTATCTTCATATATTATTACAAATCAAGGTTTCTCGAAGCTCAAGACATAGCTAAACTGAACTAAGAAAATTTCGTTAAGAAATTTAATTTACATATTTAAAAGCCATAAAAGCAGTGCAGTTGATTTGCATTTTTGTAAATGAATAATGTATATTGCACTCGACTGGATTGCTTGGAGAGAAAATTTTTATTTTTGAATTAAGAACCCAACAGAATATTTTGAATTTTGATGTTTACATATACTGCATTCAACTGTTATAGCTGTGAATACTTGTAAATAATAATTTGATTGTAAAATTTGCTGAAGACAATACATGAATATATTTTGAATTGTTCTCAAAAGTTTTATTATCTTTAAAAAATAATTAAAGGTTGGTGAATATTGAGATAAATCCACCGATGTGACAAATATAAACATACTTAAGTAAATAATCATATAAAAATAAATTAAGACAAGAGGTAATTTCTTACTTGATCTAATAAAGACACTGACCTTTGTTTCGGTAATTTTTTTATAGTTTTGTAGAGAATCCCAGGCAATGATTTTCCTGTCTCTCTCCCCACCAGAGAGGAGTGTTCCTTCTGATAACATGACCAACGAGCTTATGCCTTTATTGTGAGCCTGTAAGATTAAAATATGTTGTATTTTACTGACATATATGAGAGTACAATTCTAAGTTTAGATTGATAAATGCATCTATTTTTAATGGCCTACACTACAACTGTTCATGATAAAGAAAGCAAATTTGTAATTGAATATTAAATCCTCAAATTTTCAACGAAGTCTGTCATCTTCTTCAGAAGTTGACAAAGAATTTGAGCCAATGTCTTATTGCAAACCAATATAAACTTTTTCTTTGTTTCTTTCAAGTCCAGTATGTACTTTATAGAACACAATAGTTGACTTATGGAAACATAATGCAATATCTGAAGACAAGCAAATCTTGGCGAGAAAATATATGACTTACTTCAAACTCTGTACGAACGTAATATGCGCCATCACTGTCTACAGAGTAGATTGTGACAAATCCATCACTGTCAGCAGTCACAACATCACCATCTTGTTCGAACTGCAAGCTGGTTACGTGAGTTCGAGAAGCCTGTAATCAGAAATGTAAGACTATTAAGAAAATAAAAATTAAACTTATCTCATGTATTATCAATTTCAACTGTGGGATACTATCAGAGCAATCCAAGAATCTTGGGTTTCAATTGCAGGTGAATAATTTTAATTTATAATTTTCATGTTGAGATAGGTATAACTAGAGTTAATGGCAGCCAGAATGAATAATAGATGGCACCACTAGAAAACTGTCTTCAAAATTCTGGCTGATTTTTTACTGATATTTACACTGTGACAAGATGCACATTTGTCTTATGGGATTGCCATAAACCAAAATAATAATTCTGACGTTGTTTTAATTTTAAATACAAATTTAGATTTCAAAGTAAGTGTGTAATTATGCCATTGTCACAGAATAAGTTGCAAATTCAGAAACGTTACAATGATCAATGAAATAATAATTCTTTCAAATATAATCATCCTACATGGTTCTACTTATAGTTCTAGTGAAGATGTAGGCTACTTACTGGCTTGACTATATCCGTTCTTTCGAAGAAGCCGTCTTTTCTCCTTGTCCAGAAGGTCAGGTGGCCCTTGCCATGGGTGATGATGAGATTGTCATCGAGTGGGTGGAAGGCAGCACCTGTCATCTCGTCCTGGTGCGTCTGTTTTTAAGAGAGAAAAACGCTTAATTCATATATGAAGAAATAGAAATATATATATATATATATATATATATATATATATACACACACACACACACACACACACACAGGGTGGCGCATATTGTATCTACCAACTTCAAATGGCAACGGAAATACAGACATGAGTGCACCTTGAAAATAACAACCTCTAAATGTCCTCCTCCTGCTTGGATGCACTGTTCAAGGTCCTGTGGAATAGCGCGTATTTTAATTGCGCTACTCAGACAGTTCACAACATTAATCGTGGCTCTTCACTGATTAACCCACCTCAGAATGCTGTGTCTCTTTGGAGCATGTGCATGGTAGGGTGACCATACGTCCCGTTTTGACTGGGACAGTCCCGTGTAGGAGACGTGTCCCGGTCGTCACGTCCATATTTTTAAAATCGTCAATATGTCCCGTGTTATGAGAATCTAGAAGTTAGCTCGAAAATTAGATCTAAATTTCATGCAAAAAAAAAAAAAGTCGATGGTATTTTTTAAACTAGTGTCATGGAAACACTGTTTCAAGTTATTCATAGAAATTTGTAATTTTTTTTATATTTAGCGTCACTTTTCTGCCACATTTGGCTAATTGGCCATAGCAATCCAATTGCTACAATTTAGTCCAGATGACGGACAGGCAGCAGTTGCATCTCGACATAAACTCAAAAGAAAATTTCTAATGAATTGGTGAATGCTAATATATTTTCTAGTTTAACTACTAGTAATAATAATAATAGTTTTTTGATTGCCGATTTTTCATGAGGGGGGTAAACTGACTTCCTTGAGACGTCCCGTTTTTGGGTCAAAATATTATGGTCACTCTAGTGCAAGCGATCTTCATTGTTCCAGTGCAGTGTTCGGTGCCTGTTTGGATGAAGGCTTCCACTGCCGCAATTCGAGTCTGTACCAGCCAAAGCTCCATGGCATACAAATTGCCTGACTTCCAATTCTCCACGGATGTAGGTATGTCACACATGCACAAGTGCCTTTTGGCAGGGTTGCCAACTCAAATTGGTAGATACAATATGCGCCACCCTCTATATTAATTTTCTACTTTTGTGCGGTAAAATGAAAACCATTCAATACAAAACTGATAAGTTTTAAAACAGGCAAAATAAATAATATTGTGTATGCAAAACCAAAATCCTTCAGTGGCTCCCCAATGGCGTAGCTGTAGCATCGCCACCTTGTAATCAAGAAGTCCCGGGTTCCATACCCGGTGGAGGCACAAAGTAGTTCGGACCCCACTTTAAGCTGTAGGTCCAGACCCAATTAGACGTAATGTGCATAAAGTGGATTTAAAACACCAATTCAATACATCAATCAACTGAAATCCTTCAGTTCTTAGAGCGAAGCAAGAAAATTACCTCTTGTAACATTGGAAACGATTGATTGACCATTCATGAGGACACTAGTTCGGGAGTTAGAGGAAAACCATACGTTCGGAAAAATAAATCAATCTTTGGTGGAAAATATGAATAGCCTGTTGGAAGACCTAGGTTTCTTTCCGGATGTAATCATGGCCTTCAGATGATTTTAACTTGATTTGTGTTACTTAGCGTCGTTTTCCACAACTTTTGGCTAATCGCAACGATGAGGATGAGTGATTATATTATGAAATTGATGAAGGTACACTCACAAAGAACACCCATGATCAAGCTGGGCTTCGAACGCGGGACTTCTGCCATCGTAACATGCTGTGAAGGCCATGCGTCCAATGTGTGTTTTATCGTGACATGTCAATCCCTTGTTTTTGTGAAAAGGTGAACTTTATTTTTAATTCATTTTTCAGTAAAAAAAAACCAGATCACTTCTGTTCATTCATTCATTCATAACGATTGCGGCATGGTTCTCTTATGTGTCGATTTAAAGTAAACCAAAGCTTGAGCGGCATCGCATCTACAAAGATGCTTTGAACAGTGCTTCAAATGAAGAGCAATGTTAACTGGAAAAATTGCATAGTTTCAAGTTCTGGAGCGTGTCACATAACGCGTAAATAATTATGCTGACTGAATGACGATGGAAATCGTTGTAGCACGATAACAGCATTGCATACAAGGCCGCCCACAGGTTTTTTCTCAGGGGACAGAGTAAGATTACATATTTTGCCTCTTCACTCATAGAGACTTTTATAATTGTTGTTGTTGTTATTATTATATTATAATTTAAAAATCATAAAATTCAAGTTGAATTGAAAATACTTTGGCGTTGTTTACAAGTTCAGACTCCAGTCTGCTATTTAAATAGAAACTGAATTCGACCTTGCTTATTTCCGGCCATCTATCACTTTGTTGATGAACAGTTCTTTGTACTTTGTCAGAAGTCATAGGTATAAATAAAGAATTATTTACCGTCCTTCATGATACCTCTGATCCATGTTTTTACGTTCCGAAGGGTACTGTAAAACAAGCAATAGTTCAAAATGACGGAATGTGAATTATCAAGGTCAGATTCCGACTTCGAGAAATGATTTCTCGACTTTTCGTAATACCGAACAGCCCGAGAAATTCCGAAGAATCTAATTTAAAGAGGTTAACTCTTCATATTTTCTGCACTCTAAGTGCCTAATATTTATAGAAATTTACAGTTTTTATTCCAAAAGTGCAACAACAATCACTTGAAGGGGAAATAGTGTGCACAATGCTCGAACATAAGGATTATTAATATTTACTTCCCATACCGTCCCGACCAAATATTTTCCGTCTCGTACACCCCTGTAGTTATGGCAGTCCAAATGATTCTAATGTCTCTTGTGAAAGCGTTGTCTCGTTATATTGTTGGACATGGCAGTTAATTACTGTAACTGACAGTCCGGCACAAAAGATATTATTTGTAATAAACTATCGCTGAAATTTCACCATTCGAATTACATAAACTTTTCCCAAATATCTCAGCGAGGGGCACGCCACCTGCCCCCCAATCTTGGGCGCCCTTGATTGCATGTATCTTTCGTTCCAGAGAAATTGATCCTTACAGTTCTGTTATTTTCCAATTTCTGTCAATTTTCAATTGATAGGTCATGTAGTTTTTATTGTCGTCTTCCAGGGATAAACAGATGGACCGATTGTGGTGATTTTTCTGCCATAAACTAGTATATTTTGCCGGTCCCGTTCATCATTCCGCAAACTGTCATCTTTGTATCGACAGCAGTTGCCGGAAATATCGATAAATCTTTTGACAAGTTTGGTTGTTCCTTCAGTCCAGTCTTTCTACCCTTAGCAACTGCCTTTTACAGCATCCGAATGTTTTAGTACGTCTCCTGATTAACAGGTGGCGTTGTGGAGCATGTGCTTGGAAATTGAAGTCGGTGGGAAGAGTCTTCGTCTGATTTGATTGTGCTTCGAGGTTGTTAACATTTATACTTTTTAACGTGTTTTGTGCAATTACGTAGTGCACATTAATGGTAACGTTTTCGTCAAACTGTGCTGTTTGTTAGTTAAGTACGTGCAGCTTTAGAAACTACAGTGGAAGTGATTTATTTTCGTTAGTTGAAAGAAACGTTTGACACTTTTCTGCAGTGACGGAGGTGGATCGGAACCTGTAAGGTAAGTTCTTTTCCTAATTGTGCATGCCTCGACGTAAAAAATGACCAATTTTGTTAACTTTCACACACAAACATTGTAACTCAATCAAAATTAGATAAGGTTTGCGTTAAAGCTACATACCGGAAGTGGATGGAATAGGTTTAATGTAATGTGTGACAAGAACAGACTTTACATTTCAAGGAGTTTGATCGTTCAAAATTTAATCGGTCCTGCTTGTGAAATCACGGAGAGAAAACAACAACCTTTTCACTACGCTATCAGGGTGCCCAGTCATTTTATGAATGTTCATTCATGCCTGTGGGAAGAAAAATTGTGCACATGTTGCTTTGGAGCGTACGGTGAACCAAGTAGTTTTTGATGTTCAATGCTAGGTGCCCTCTGGCCTCTCACCTTTTACATTAGTTCAAATGTTAAGTAATAATGTGATATAAGTGTTTTGATCGTACCGAACCGTGACGAATTGCGCCTTTTCTTCAGACAACTATACAGGTCACTTTTGTGTAACCGTAACGTGACGAACAATATTCGATTATTTATATTTCAGTATATATTACTAAAGTGGTTTGAATTATTTTGGAAAGGAATATAATGTTTGTAAACAATATAAACTTTTTGTGCTCAGTTATTAGAAAATATGTTCTTTTAACAGCAGCACCTTACATCTGTCAAATTGATTGATTTGGTTTATTTTACTTCGCTTTTCTGCCACTTTTGTCTAATCGCGAAGATGAGGATGCGTGATGATGTGATGGAATTTATGAAGAGATACACAAAGAACACCCATGGCCAAGTCGATATTCGAACCCGAGAACCCTAGCCTCGAAGCGCGGTGTGATAACGACTCCGCCACGGAGGCAGCGGGTTAAAACTTAGATCTACGGATTTTGTGGCTGCTGTACCCCCCCCCCCCTGCGAAGAATTTGAAGGGTATACGTCATGGACACTTCTGTGTTGTTGCCTTTGACTTTAAATGCGATCATTACAACGCAGAAGTGTCCGTGACTGTACAATGTAACCTGTACTTACCGTTCCTACGCCACTGTAGTCAATCAATAAAAGTATTAGTAGATGCTTAGCCAAGTAGTCGCCATAGTGACGTCATTTTATCAGGTATTTTATGGCTTCAGCCTTATAATTTATATTTAGATCATCTTGGTCAATCTGGTAGTTCATGCCTGTGATTGGGGACAATAAAAGAAATGGAAAACAATACTATTACAACTACAAAAAGAAAATGTCTGACTTGATGTCAGAAACTAAGGCAAAAGAAGGAAACGAAGCAATAAAAAAATCTTGACCCCCAGAACAAGAGCAAATGAAAATCCTGCGAGGCCAGAGGGGGAGGGGAGGGGAGTGTTGCTGAGATTCAAGAGATTATAAAAGTGGCGCGTGTAGAAACGGGTCGAACGATATGATCTGACAAACAACAGGCGACACGAGGTAAGAAAAGCACCAAATGACGCTTGTCAAATTCTGTTTCATAGAATTTTGTGTTTTGTAAGTAGTCGCTCCGAATCAGGGTGAAGTGGAGTCAAAGAAAGGTTGGCATTTCAAAGAAATATAAGATCTCTTTTCATGACAAGCTTAAGATTTTTCCTTCTGTTAACTTATACAATTTTGTCCATTTGAGTTTCCATCCAAATTAAGATGTGAATTGCCTGTAATTTTGAATCCCGTAAAAAAAACAGTGGTGACATTACAAATGATACTCGTACTAGATTTGAGTCATTATATTTTAACCCATCTGCCCAGTGTGGGATCCAGAAGTGCTACTTGGGAAGGCGAATTTTAGCTAGGGAAATAAACAATAAATGGAACTAAACAAGAACGGGGATTAAAAGTGATGGACTGCCCCAACTAAATCGGTATATCGGACGTCGTCTGGTAGCCTTGCATCAATGGTTATAAAACTGGCACTACCGAATATTGCAGATTGCAAACTCCTGGAGTCTGTGTTCTTCACAACAAACTAGAGTTGGAAGTGGTAGAAAAAAAACAGCTTTTTTGGGGAAGAAAACTGATTTTTTTCCGCGGCTTTTTTGGCTCGGCTTTTTTCCCCAAAGTGTTTCAAATCAATGAAAATACATTACTTGCTGCATTTTTCTTGTTTCACAGCTTTCAATTATCTCTCTACTGTAAAAAGATGCCCATATCTAAATTCAAAGTACAACTTTCAACATGGAATTCATAGCTAGACATAAGCAGTTTGCAAGAATTACTTCATTTTTGAATGGATAGTTTTTCCCAAAGGTTATCTTCAAATTTCAGTACTTTTTAAATACTTCTACATAGTATATACACACACACTCAAATAACTTGAGTAATTGTCCTATATATGTTGTATAATTAGTATAATTTTCAATGTTTGACTTCTTTGTTAAGTCCACTTTTTGCATAGATAGGATAATCGGGACTGGATCTAAAATTTAAAGTGGGATCCAAACCACTGTGCAATGTGCCTCCACCGGGTATCGAACCTGGGATTCCTTGATTATAAAGCCACGACGTTACCACTACGCCATGGGGGAGGCAATTTTCAATATTTGTTTTTGCTCATAAAGCAAGAGAAGAAGAGGAAATCAAGCTACACACTTAATCAAATGTATCCTTCATGATACAGTTTCTTCTTTAACTATGTCTATAAACGAAAATCTACGAGTAGTATCAAACTCCTTTACATTTCTATTTGGCGTAAAATATTTGTATTCTGGCTTTCAAGTGTATATCAAGTATAATTTAACTTAATAGCCACTAAACTTGGTCATGGAACAAGATGTGGTGTATTTTGGCCACCTAGTGTAGTGGTTCTCAACCGTTGTGAAATCACAGCATGGTAAATTCATTTTATAAAAGCCAATTCCCTGCTCAAAACATTCTAATTTCTATTTTTTAACTTTTGTACATTAATATCCATCCTTGAAATTAAGTATTATTAAGTAATGGGATATGATATGCAGTATGTCTAGACTTGTTGACAAATATAGAATTTCGTTTAAAATACTTGGCAACCATTTGATTTAATAAACTCTTGTGGCCTGGAATATTCATGCCGGGGCCCGGTACCGGGCCACAGCCTGCCAGTTGAGAGACACTGCCCTTGTGCATTGTGGCCCCGAAACTGAGGCAGAAACTGAAATAGATTCGCCACAAATTGCATTTTTTAAAATCTGACTTTCTGGCAGTAACATTTTGTTTGTTTAAGCCCATTTTATGCTCATGCACGTTAATTGATGTTGGACCTTGAACCACTGTGCTATCATTGGGGATTGAACTGGAACTCCTTGATTACAAGGTGACAACATTCAGGGTTGTTAAAGGTCCAGGAATTTTGAATAAATCCAATTCCTGTCCAGGACAGAAAATCAGCAAGTGTAAACGGGTTCTGGACCGTAAAGAACCTTTTTATCTGTAGAGTATTTCAATTCGGTCCAGGAACCTTTATTCCAGATCAATTTAAATACAGTCTAGGAACTTTTTTCCGAAAGAATTTAATTGCGGTCCAGGAACCTTTTTCTGAATGAATTTAAATACGGTCCAGGAACATTTTTTCGAATCTATTTAAATACGCTCCAGGAACCTGATGAGAAACAATTATCCACTTGTGAGAATTAAAGACTAATCCAGATGCTGACTGTCTCGAGAATCGAGCAAGTCAGCGCATAACGTAGAAATGGTCGAAACGCAAACGCTGCAGTCACATTACCCTCTCCATGTAGCCCCATTCTCTCGCGCGTGTTCTTTCCCTTGGTTGAGACCTTCCGAGACACTACTTGCTGAAAATCGTGTTTTCATTCGCTTGCATGTTGCCTTCGTTGGAAAGAACGTTTGAATAGCCATCCCATCGCGCTGCAATGTAAATATTAGGGCAAGCAAGTGACGAACGAAATTCTCTAGGGACACGACAGTGTTGACGTCGGCACCAGAAAAGTTTGGCAATCAACAGCCCAATTTTCTTACATAAAGGACAATTTCCCTTGATCTAGCAACACTGCCCGTCCCTGTTGTGATAGCAGCAGCCTCACGTTCCTGGATCGGATGCAGGAGTAACACGTCACGGGTTTGTTTGAACTCAATGTGACTCACACAAATATGGTCCATTGCGTTATGTAACACTTCGACAAGGAAGGTTTTTGAACGTGGCCAACGAGAGAACAACAGCGTTATGATTTATATCCTTCGCTTAGGTTTCTACAACCGCAGTGTGACATTCCAATTTAAAACGTACTCATGGACATTTTAGAAGGCAAATTTTAATCTGTCAACCCTGGTCCAGGACTTGTAAATAAATTCAATCCCGGACTGGGAGAGAAAGTCAGCACACTTAAATGAGTTCTAGACAGTGTAGAACCTTTCCATAATTAAAGCATATCAATTCGGTCCAGGAACCTTTTTTCCCCGCATGAATTTTAATACGGCCCAGGAACGTTTTTTTAGGATCTGTGAAAATAAGGTCCAGAAATTTTTTTCAATGCAACAATACTCAACTTGGACCGAATTTAAATTGGCGAGAAAAAAGGTACCGAAACCCATTAGAATTTATGTGTTTCTGGACCTTAAACAACCCTGACAACATTACTTTATCCCTTCGGCAGACCTGTACCCAGGGGAGGGGCCATGCCCCTTCCCCTCGAGCTATGAAATATTTAAATATGAACCTATAAAAAGTCACAAAAATAAGATCGACGATTTTACAAGTTTTTAAAGAAACTCGATTTTGTCCTTGCATAGGTTAATATGTTTGTTGTGTAGAGAGGCAGGTTCGAGAAGTCTGCAATATAGGTAGTTTTAGTTTGTGCAACCATTGATGCAAGACTACCAGACGCCCCAATTTAGTCCATTCATTTTAATCTCTGTCCCGGCTTTTTCGATGCAGCCATGAAAAAATATTTTTTTAAAAAACTCACATTTATGTTCTTTATTCCACGAATAATAACTGCTAATACGTATCATTTAATTCTTATATATACTATTTTCTAAACATAGAATTATCAAGGCTATTCAATGGTAGTGGTATAAAATAAAATATAGGAAATTTGAAACCATTGTTAATTTGCGGATCGCAGTAAGTAGTAGAGGAACGCGATAGTGGATGTTTGTGCCCTCGGGCGTTTAATATTCGCAATTAATTTGTATGTACTTATAACTAATTTGCACGGGTTTTAATTAATTTGCGCGTACTTAGAATTCATTTGCATGTACTTAGAATACTTTACATTTATGTATTTGCATGTTTATAACTTTTTATGAATATATATTTATTTATTTTATGAAAAATATGTATATAAAAGGTAATTAGAGGTACTAAACGCTATGCATATGGTTTTATATTCATTACTGCAAAGTATGTAATGTATAAAATGTTAATATTAATGTTTATAATATTGAAAATAAGTTTTCTATGGTTTATGAACCGCTATGATCGGTGGTAATGGGTGTAGGTACAGGTCCAATTACGATTGGGGACGGTTCTGGTACTCGAACCCGCGATATGTAATATTATTAATTAGTACTATGTAATAATTGCATTATATTATGAAACACGGTGGTGCAACACGCTAGACAGAATACTGTCTCAGAATCTGAACTCCGCGCAGGTAGAGGAGAAAGGAATTTTGGGGGAAGTGCGTTCAAGGTCAAATGACGTCACAACGTCAGAACAAAGGAAGAACCTGATTGTCCAATCAGAGAACGCGTCGGTAGATTTTCAGAACCGGTTTTTTCAAGGTTAACCAGTACGCAATAACAGGGGAAAGCTATGCAATACTGTAGGGCAGGGGAGGGATTGAGCCAGACAACAAAGGATGTCTAGAATGCGCAGCAAGGGTCAAATCTCTGAAGCTATGCGGTTTCCGCCGCCAATTAATATTCCGCTCAGGTTTGCCTTCAAGGCACAGGACGCTCTAGCGCAGGGTTTTTTTATCTGTACTATGAAGAAGGGAGACCTATTAGGGACGGGGCCTACAGTTTTCACCATTTGCTTTTATCACGGGGTAACGAACCTAGGACCCTTTGATTATTGATTTAGGTAGTAAATGTATGTTACTGTGTGCTATTTAACTTAATTTTGAGTTTATTTTTTACCAAACTTTGACTTTATGTCAAATCTTTTACAAGTTTTTATGTATTTTTACCAAAATAACACTATTTATACTATTCAGGCAACATTTTTTATTAAATTCTGGACTCGCAAAGATATTTTTACAACTTTTTAACTTATTATTTTACAATTTTATGTTAATTTTTTACCAAAATAACACTATTTGTACTATTCAGGCAACATTTTTTATTAAATTTTGGACTCACAAAGACATTTTTTCAACTTTTAACTTATTATTTTACAACTTTATGTTAATTTTTTACCAAAATAACACTATTTGTACTATTCAGGCAACATTTTTTATTAAATTTTGTATTTACAAAGAGATTTTTTCAACTTTTAATTTATTATTTACAAGTTTATGCCTATTTTTTTACTCAAATAACACAATTCAATCTGTTCAGGAAAGACTTTTAGTTACATTTTCGACACACAAAGTGTGTGTTCTCAACTTCTATCTGTTTATTTAACAAGTTTAGGCTTATTATTACCAAAATAACACAATTCAATCTGTTCAGGAAAGACTTTTAGTCGCATTTTCGACACACAGAGTGTGTGTTCTCAACTTCTATCTGTTTATTTCACAAGTTTATACCTATTTTTAACCTAAATAACACTATTTACACTATTCAGGAAAGACTTTTAGTTACATTTTCGACACACAGAGTGTGTGATCTCAACTTCTATCTGTTTATTTCACAAGTTTAGGCTTATTTTTACCAAAATAACACTATTTATACTATTCAGGAAAGACTTTTAGTTATATTTTCGACACACAAAGTGTGTGATCTCAACTTCTATCTGTTTATTTCACAAGTTTAGGCTTATTATTACCAAAATAATACAATTCAATCTGTTCAGGAAAGACTTTTAGTTCTCAACTGCTATCTGTTTATTTCACAAGTCTAGGCTTATTATTACCAAAATAACACAATTCAGTCTGTTCAGGAAAGACTTGTAGTTACATTTTCGACACACTAAGTGTGTGTTCTCAACTTCTATTTGTTTATTTCACAAGTTTAGCCTAATATTACTCAAATAACACAATTTAATCCAGTCAGGAAGGATTGGTTATTATATTTTGGATGCACAAAGAGATGTTTTCAACTTTTTTGCTGATTTTTTGCAGGGTATGTATTAATTTTTATTTATTTTGTTTTGTATTATATATACATTTACAAATTTTTAACTTAGAGTTTATTATTTATTTAAATTTTTTCGAAAACACTAAAGAAAAAGTACTTTTAGCTAAAATGTAAGCCACAGAATATATATTATTATTATTAGTATTATTATTATTAGGGTTTACTGATTTTTACTATGCTATTTTTGGATCTGTATTTCTATATGTATTTATTTAGGTCAGGTTACGCCTGCTACGTAGGAAAGTTTGTTTATTTTAGAGTTTGCTGAGTATTTTGTTACTGTTGTACTAGGTAAAAGTTTTCTAAATATATCAGGTAGGGCTCCATTCATATACTTTTGTTTTTGCTATTTTGGAGATGAGGCGATCAGCATCACTCTCCATCTGCTTTTTATTTTATGTACCCAATATTATTTTGAGGCTTAGTGAATTCTAGAGCCTATTTATGCAGGAGAGAGGGCTTGAAAATTCTGATCTCAGATAACCCACAACTTTTTGTCAGAGTATTTTAAAGGATATTTTATATTTATTATGTGCCACTAGAATATCAAAGCTTGCTTAATTTTTATGTCTGTAACGCTGTTATTGTATTTCTAGCTAAGATTTACTGGATAAAGTACACGAAATGTTTAACATTTCGACTATTTGCCAAATTTTTAGTGTAACAAAAATTATTGTGTGTCTATGAGGTCTGAAACCCCTTTACCGAGGGGTCCACAACTGGACGCTTACCAACATTGTTTATTTTCTTTTTAAATATAACCATTTATAAATATATTGACAATTCACAGGACAAGACGAAGTTCACAGACGACTGACTATATGAACCATAGGTCCACTTGCTAAACTTTTTTTCTATGCTAGAAGAATAATTTAGCCTTATAGCCTTTTTCAAGGTATTTTTGAAGTATTTCTGGTTTTTTGGGTGCATCAACACTTGGGTTATTTCCATTTGGTTTATTATACGAGGCTACAATCACTATCTGAACACTGAAATCCTCTGATTGAAACTAAAAGCTTAGGCTGTAACTAGAGACTTAGTATGTATATCGACAATTTATAGGACAACACGAACCTTACAAAGGATTATAGGTGATGTAGGCCCACACGCCAGAGCCTTATTAACCTGCAAGAAGCATTTACAGCTAATGCTACGAGGAAATGAGGTTGATTTTTTACTGTTTCACAAAAGTGCTATCTGTTATACACCCAATATTTGCTTTTTCAAGTAACTACATGTACCAGAAGCACTTACAGGCCAACTCTAACTAGACTTCGACTTATTCTATATCAGGTGCTAAATTTATAGAGAACTATGATTGTGTATATTTCTGAGGAAGTACGCAAAAGCAGATTACCAGATTAAAGTATCTGAAAAACAGATTTTTCTATGCAAGTATATTTTTATTGACTGGATTATTTAACAGATCAAACAGGAAGACTGCAAAATTCATTAAATGTAGTTCTATAGTATAGGTGGTTTCAGAGATATAAAAAGAACAAATATAAGATTTCGCTTTTTTTTTTTTTTTTTTTTTGCTTCTGAGGCTAATCGCGACGCTAAGGGTAAATGGCCAGGAAATGTAACGGAGGAAAAACAATCCCAAAAGTTATGGGCTGCATGTAAGTTAATACCACAGAGATATTACAGCAGGTGTAGGTTCTTCCACCAGAACATTTCTATCATAATAATACTGGTTATGCTGTACTGTTAGCTAAAGATGCTGATATTTGAGAAACTTAAAAGCTTATTTGCAAAATTTTAGATAAATAATAATCTGTTAGACTGTAAACATATTTTATATCCATTCTGCAAAAGATCCGATGACAAAATTTAAAAATTGTTATCGCCCAGACAGGGACTCGAACCCTGGACAGATAGGTTAAAAGCCTAACGCTATACCAACTAAGCTATCTGGGCACAAGGTATTTTTTTTTTAAAAGTTAGTTATGTTAAGAAATATATTGAAACACTTGAGAACACTTTTGGTCTGGTTCGACAGACAAGGAGACAACATTTCTAAATTTTTACAGACTGGGTGAATTTTTCCACTATAGAGGTCTTCACTATATGTAATTCGAAACGCTAAAGTTCACCTAGCTTCCAAAATTGAGGTAAAGATTGTGTTTGGCGAGATTAACAAGTTACAATTATATCCAGTTACGGACAAATAAAGCTAAAACTCTTAGATTTACTGTACTAGCCAAGTTTTAGTAACATTTTCTTCACTTTAGTACAAATACCAAAGAAATAGGTATATTTTATTTATAATTTGACAAAATGTACTAGTATTTAATTTACAAAGTTAGGTAAAAAGCAGTATTTTTAAAAAATATTGTTACTGCCTTCAAATTTTATGTTATTTAGCCACTAACAACTGATTTACACTGTTTGGCATCCTTTAAATAGGAAAAGAAGGAATTATTTGTTTATTATTTTTACTTTATATTTATATTTATTTAAGAAAACAATTCTACAGTTTAACTTAATTTTAACAAATTGTTACTAATTTATATATCAAAGTTATGTTATTTAGAGTGTATCAAGTCGTATAAAGTTAATATTTGTACTTATCAGTTCAACTAACAATTATATTTTACACACAAAAGATGATGTTTACAGTTAAATTACTTGAATCAGAGAATAATATTTTACAGTAATTGATTCATTCAGCACTAGTCAGTACTTTTATGCTTCAGAAAGTTTTCTTAATTTTCTATTACGCATGCTATTTTGGGCTATTTTTAAAATGTATTTCTAAGGCAAACTGGTTTAATTTTCTGCTTATAATGCAAAGTTGACATAGTTTTCGCACAATGCATTGTACATTTGTTATATTCTCTACTTACAATTCAAATATTATGCTTATTTAATGTATAACTAACTAACTCTCTAGCCTTCTTAAACCCGAAGGTTCATGGCTGCATCAACACATGCCTTTCATCTGTTCCTGTCCTGACCAAGATCTATATACTCCTTTTCTTCCCTACCAATTTCCTTTAGGTCCATCTCTACATTATACCTCCATTTTGTTTTGGTCTGTCTATTGGTTTTTTTACCATCAGGTTTCTCAACAAGAATCCTGTATACTCTTCTTTCCTCTCCCATTTGTACCACAGGATCTACACACCTAAGTCTTTTTGATTTAATCATTCTAATAATATCTGGACATGAATACAAATTATGTACTTCCAAATTATGTATTCTTCTCCACTCATCTGCCTCGTCATCTGTTTTAGGTCCAAATATTTTCCTAAGGATTTTATTTCAAATACTCTCAATTTATGTTTCTAGCTTATACTGTAGTTATTATATCTTTTTCTATCAGCTTATTTTGAAATTAATATTATTAGGTATAGTCTTTGATTTATAACTATATTGCTTTTTTATCAATTTATCTAAGAGTACACGCAGACAAACACATGTGTTCACACTTTTATGTAAATAGATATGCCTTTTTTCAATATTTTAGTATGAAGATTGCACTTTAGCTATTTAAGCAAGGGTAGGAAAGGTAGGATTTCTGAGAATTTGTTGCAGGATTTTGTTGTCCAAGTATAGATGAGAACTGAGCTGGGAGACTGTTTTGAACCTTTTCATGAGAGTTTGCATGTGAACTGTATGCAAATTGAGCACTATTGACTGTGCATGCTTCTAAGTTTTGCTGTTATTTTACATCAAGTCTGTGAGACTGTAGTCAGTTTTCCCATTTCAAGTAGTTTTTATTGATTGTATTTGTATATGTTGTGGGGACTTAGCAGTTTTATGTTATGAGGCAGTTTGTTGTAGAATATTTTTACATGATTGTTTTGAGATATTGAGTGTCTGCTGTTTT